>NC_056740.1:150694281-151316781 GCF_019279795.1 Protopterus annectens
GATATATGTGTGAGTGTTTATGTCCAGCATATAGATACATACATATATATAGATATATCAGGAACATCTCATGCGACAACAAAGCATTACAAAGGAATGAAAAGGGAAACACCAGCAATGCCTGTATTATGTAGTGGTGTCGTACTTTGTAATATCAGGACTCCCTCAGACAGACGTGTCAGTCATACACGCAAACATTTGTACATTGGCCAATACATCACTTGCATGTTATTTACATTAACACAACAGTTCCTGTCTAATCATTATGTGAGAACAGTACTCTTGCAAGGTGCTGTGTGCAACATCATCATCATGATAAAGGTACATGGGGTGACCATAGAGGGACTGGTAGTGTTGTGTGTACAATGGGGTCGTCCGCATGACGTGTACCTGGAACATTTAGGAGTCATCTGCATACTAGGATTGTGCACCTGAGAGACAGGGGTGAGGACACTGGAGTATGTTGTGATGCATATTAAAAGGGTTACATGTGTCCAGTGGACACCTGTGTGAAATGGACAGCTATGTATGGGGCAAATGTTGTTCTAGGAACCGATTGGCCTTTTATTTTCATAGGGTGAGAGTGAGATGTGGGGGAAGGAGATTAGGTATGCTCGTGGAGGATAGATAGGGTAGGATGACAGACAAGATAGCATACAGGGTCGGTGCATGACACAAGTGGGGGGATACACCTCGGACAGGGAGGGGTGTTCGGCATTCACAAACCCATGAGCCCCCATATAGAAACAATGGGACGGAGGTCCCCAGCCGTGGGCAGCCACCACTGCACCAAAACAGCTGCAAAAGTGGCAGTGCTGGGGGCTGTCTATGATGGGCAGCCTCATCCTGTAAATGTGACACTCTGCCCTTGAGCTGGCTTATCTGGCCTTGAAACTCCTTATTGAGCCCCCTATGCACCACGTCCGGGACTGTACGACAGCGGATTTGTCCTTGTCTGGACCTGCTCCCCGGGGGGACAAGCCCCATCGTCAGTGGCGGTACCACCAGAAAGCGGTGCAGAGCCAACAGAGGTGGAGGTCCAAGGCTGGGCCCCAGATGTGCTGGTGCCCGGTGCCATGGCCAGCTGAAGTGGGACAGGAGGTTCTGCCGGGACCTCCAAACACATACAGCCTATGGTGTTGCAGCTTACACACAGATATGGCTTAGTAATAGTCAGCAGCATTCAGGATTACTAACAACAGCATGCATAGATATGACCATCAACCCAACACAACAGATGGTATACATTTGCAGAGAGAGCACAACACATGCATTTATACTGCATGACATCTGTACAGCGTGTAGAAGACTTGTGACTGCAGCTATGAACAGTTGCCCATTATTGGCATGTCACTGAGAACCCCAGACAGTTTCTGTCATACCACTGTTTCATGTGACATATGTCCAGTCAGGGATGCGATGGCAGTAGCTCATCATTATCAGCATGTACTGGCTGCAATCCTCACACTATGCTCCTGCTGTTCACAGATCTGTGTTCAGTGAGTAACACAGGAGACAAATGGTTCTACACACTGACCAGTCCATGGATGGCCCTACAGATAGGGGTCCCTCAAAAACAGAGCACTGTCTTGTCAGTTTTAAAACATGCAGAATTACCACACACACACCTTGTTAAACAGGCAGTTGTCTCAGTGAAGCATAGCTACACTTACATGCTGTAGTCATGTCTGGCACATCACCCTCCTGTCTTTAGGCTATTTCCCATTGTGTATGTTGTTTGAGGAACATCCAGATATCATCTGTGATGCCATTTACCAAACACCAGATCCAGGTACCACTCACAGTGACTGTCATGGGCAAACACCAACATGATGTTCTTAGATATTGTACTGTGTTTTCCATGTGAATCGCTATGGGAACATCATCGCAGCTGTTCTACGTGCAGTCAGCTAGAGGAGGACTGCAATAGGTGCAGAGGCCATCACCCGAACATGATCATCATTTACAATACACAAGCTGCTGCTGAGCAGGTGTACACCTCCACATCCACCAGATAGTGTGTGGGAGGGACAGACGGAGGCAAAGTACATCAGAGAAGGACTTGGAGACTAAAACCTAAGCATCGTCTGTCATACACCTACCATTACAGGGGTTCAACCCCCTGACTGACTAGTCATTACTATTATAAGTGCATGCAGTTACTCCATGAGCCACAAAGCTGACATGTTGGTGTGCTGTAAGAATATGTATGTGTGTTGGTGTGCGACGTCTGCAACAGAGATATAGTAGACAGACATTAGGTGTAGCACATATGGCTGTCCACATGAACGGATGTCATTGTCAACACAGCCACACTCTGTAATGGACTCACATTGACACTCTTTGGCAGACCCACAATACACTCCCAGACCACTTAGTTTGCCAAACTGCAGTAATGCACAGGTACTACATGCACAACAGGGGATATCCGGAGGTCCTATGAGCTAGGGCATGTGAACGTATTTGACATCTGTCGGTATGCCAATGGGAGTTATACTGGGAGTGACTGTGGTTGGGGGCATCATACCCCACATGCAGACACATCATACTCCACATGCAGACACAAGGTGCCAGTACTGACATGCATGTGTGCATTGCTTCATGGGTGTGTAGTGGTTGGCTGTGCCAGATGGCTGTACAAGGCTGGGTGCGGGGTAATCCTTGGCATCATGCCACCTGACAGTGGTGTGCAGTGTGGTACAGGGGTGTAGTGTCTCCAATGTCCCACACAGATGGGTATTGTATGAACTGTCCTGACATCCTGGTTACCATTGTGCATGGCCATAGCTTTGCAATGCATGCCATGTCTGTGTTTGATAGTCCTTGACATGGACATTGCCTGAGATGTGCATGTCCCACAATAATGTACAGTGACATGTACAGGTGTGCCTGGTTTGGCTGGCACATGTTGTGTACACAGACCGTTATCCTCCGATATGCCAATAATAGCCTGGTGTGGCAGAACCTGCTTATAGTCAGCAGGTTGACCCTGCACCTGCATTGATAGCATGATACAGATATTCCCTGGTGTCAGTGGCATCGGTCCATACAGGGCACATGTGTAATGCATTGTATGGCCTCTGTGGATCACATTTGATGGCACCACATATGTTGCAGGCATTCAGTGGGGAACATAGTGAAGGCACATTGTCCGCAATTATGTGCCTATTGTACTGCTGTACAGGGTGCCATGCCCTCTGCAGCCCACTGTCATCACACCATGCTTACTATCTGTCATCAATGTGCAGGGTACTAGCAACATAACGGGATATTCTAGGCAAGAGTGTTTGTGTATGACACATGGGTTCAGGACGTATTCCGGGTAATAGTAGGGTTGCATACTTTGTTCACCAGGCCTTTTGCCAGATGTAGGGGTATGGCTTGCCAACACAGTCCCTTGGCTGACTGACATCTGTACTCCTCGTGAGGTGGACATTGTGACATATAAGACGGACACCATATAGGAAAACTACAAAATCCACTCCCCAACATGTCCACAGAACACATACAATTACACTTACTGATTCCACGTCTGAGCTTGATGACATCACAGGACCGATTACTTGCAGTGGGGAGAGGGAAAGAGAGAGATATAGCTGTTGACAAAGATAAAGGCCAGTGCAAAAGGAGGTATCTCTTTGGACTGCAGCAAAACCCGCTGCCATGACAGGATGCAGACACAAATACACACACACAACCACGCTCAGCCTATGCTGACACACACTCTCAGGCATTTTCTGTGACACACACACACACAATCACACTCAGCCATTTGCTGACACACACACTCAGGCATTTGCTGTCACACACACAAACTCACGCACACAGTTGCCAGTGGTGGGATCAGAGCTCCTGCCTATCTAAGGATCACTATTACAGTACTACGCAGTTTTGAGTCGCCACAGAGATTACACATCCAAGGCAGTCAGACTGCCCTTCTACAATTGAGGACAACAACAGGGAGACTGACAGTCACAAAGTACATGGCTGTAGACCTGTGTGTTTAAAGTAGGTATCCATTACAACCTGTATGCACAAACAAGACACACCATTCGCAGGTAGGCCTGAGAGGTATAGTTGTAGCACAACAGGAACCTGAACTGGAGTATGTCCATCTGCGGAATGGACAACTATTATCACTGTACAGGGTTACACTGGGCATGCTCATGCACTTAGTAGCACAGGGCCATTTGGGATGCACTATGACTACAACTACACAAGGTTATACTGGGCATGCTCATACACTTAGTAACAAAGGGCTTGTTGGATGCACTGACTCAAATTACAAAAGGTGGCAGTGGGTACACTCATACACATAGTATCACAGGGCTGTTTGGGATGCACTCCGATTCTAACCACTAAAGACCACAGTGTACATGCTCAAACACTTACATGTACAGAGCATGTTGTAATAGACTCCTATTGTAAACACACAGGTTTACAGCTAGGTACATCTTACCTGTCAGTATATATGCACATCATACTGGTTTGCTACCTGATACCTTTATGTGGCCTGTAAATGATATATCTGTGTCTGTGCTGTGTGATACACATGCATACATGTACATGAAGTACTGACATATATATGTTACATATACACATTCATGTATGTGTGGATGTGACAGACAATTGGTTACCTGGGTCACACAGGTGGGTGCTACCTACAGCATGTGTCACACACCTTGCTGCCCTGAAAGGCATACATTGATAGCAGGTTGTGGACAGTGGTATTATGCGTGGAACAGTGGCATGTGCAAGCGTAATGTGTGAGCCACCTTGTGTAATGGTACTGAGGTGCAGGTGACAAGATGACCTCTCCTGGCTGTGGTAGTAGTTGTCATTATTAGCAGTACTGCTACCCTAGGTATAGCTCACATTGGTCATATACGCAAGTTCTACCTCTGTCCGTCACCTTACATGGGTCATTTGCTACCAAGCACATTAATGCCACGCACAGTGATGTCATAGTATGGGTGGCAACTGCTAAACCAAAACAATGAGCCAATTTCCTGCTGTTATTATGAGGTTGTCCAGTGTCTCTCATTCTGGGCTGTCATGACCGAACAACGAGCCTTCAACACAGAGCAAATGCATCCATGTTACAAGTGTGTGTGGATAATATGTAGGTTGCATTTACCCATATAGCCGCATTCCAAGGCAAATGTCCTACACATAGAAGTAACACCCTGACACCTACATGACAATTGCATTGGATGCTTATTCTAACCCATGCTAGATCTGCGGCTTTAGTAATCCATTTGCTCAATGTAGAACCTACAATGGAGAATACCGACATCTGTGCAGTGAGGAATACCTGGCTGAAGGCTCTGTAGTGCACAATTGCACTACCACCATATAACTCCGATCCAGACATGTAGGCCATAACAGGGGTATGGAACATACCTGGTGGGGGTGTACACATATTCATAAAGGCTACTCACATGTAAAGACCAGTACTCCGACATAACGCATCACAAATGAGTCAGTTACAGGTGACAGTGGCAAATGCTGCATTTTAGGTTGTATCCTCATATACATCCACTACCTTGTTCCCAGACTACCAACACACATCCATATATGGTATGACATAGTATGGTAGACCACCAGATAACCCACGATTGGTGGACTGCACCTAGGCCTACATCAACTGTGCAACATACCCATGTACAGACACAGCTGCATAATGTGTAATGCAATGCAATAATACCACTGTTTGTAACCTGCTCAGTTATACACATACCAGGATCCCTCGGATGTTGTCAGCATTAACACGGTCGACTGTTGCTGTACACCAGTAAACAACACCCTCATGGTTGGATATGACCTAACCGTACCTGCCCTGGATATGTACATCCCACACTCATACAGCATATATTACATTACCATAGCTTTTGTTTCCTTTCTACATACAGATGGCTACAGTCATTACACAGATGCACATGGCAGATAGCATGCTAACAGTACATAAGGTTCGATATCTATGTTGACAGAGGTAATATCCCCTCTTTACTGATCACCCATGACACCTATCATATCATACAATACCCCATGTGGCATGTATGTCTTTAGACATGTCCACCTAATGCAATGCCTGCAAACATACCCAAATAACAGGACCATAGGACCTACACAAGGCCTGTATTGACAGACTCAGGGAAAACCAGCTCTGTACTGCATGTTCCTGCGTAGTCACAGGTGGTATGTTTGTGACATGTAAAGCCATGTGTAGCCACAGCTCCTACATATACCCCATGTCAACAATTGCACGCCATGCATGCTGTGTGCTGTCTGGACATTAGCCTCAGTACCACAGTAGCCAGTACATGCTGGGGTGAGATGTTTATAAGCCACAGACCTTACACATGCTTGAATGAGTGTACTGCCTAGCTCTAACAGAGCACATTGCTGGCACTCTTCCAGTTTACATGAGGTGTGTGTGGCAGATATGATGTGCTCACTGTTGACCATTACAGTGCCCTGGCTTCACCATGGCACTGTCAAGTAACAGTTTGTAGGAGCATGACATGGAATAATGCTGTGTGTGTTACGCTATGTGCTGTTGTAATATATGCACACTTGGCTACTCAGTGAAAGTGGTGGTGTCCTACCAGTACATGAGTACAACATCCATTATGGTGTAATGCTCGGCTATTTTTCACACATGGCATGGGGAAGGTGTGGAATGTATCCTGTTGACCTGCTAGTGCACGTACTGATGTAGACTGCATATGTGTACATGTACATGTATTGCTGTTTGTGCAGATTCCATGTGTGTGCAGTGTCTGATGTCTGAAGGTGACTGTTGTCTTAGTACATCATGCTGTTGTAATACAGCCTCAGCATTGCCAACCGTATATGGTGATATGCTCTAAGTACAGTAAGCTGTACATGAGGTATGGACAAATGTTTGGACATGACTACTAAGTGGCGGGGCTTCTTTGCAGATGAATGATTACTGAGGACAGCTCACTGGTGTGTTACAACCAGTCCTACAATAACCTGTGTACCTGCTAAGGTCAGGTTTTATTAATTGAGGTGGAAGACAGACAATGTAGAATGCTGTAAGGGTGACACCGAAGGCAAACCCCATGACACCTGTAACAGTAATACCTCCCCTGTGTATATATTGTGCATATATCAGCACAGTTGTCAAAGGAAAGAGTTAGTAAGCATTGTACCAGATGTGATAGTGCTGTACTGCTGTATTACCTATCATAGGATAGGCATGTGTTTGATTCACAGCACTGGCACCAGTGGGTGTGTGTCTATATATGTCACGTATGGTTGGGAATACATCCCACATGTTATCACTCGACTGAACACTGTTGTTGACACCATTACAGAGTGAAGTGTAGAAAGAAAGGCATAGGCAGGTGGTTAAACCTCACACATGTAAACTGTATGTGTGTGACATAGGTGTATATCTTTGTGAATGCCGGTGTGTGTGTGTGTGTGTGTGTGTGTGTGTGTGTGTGTGTGTGTGTGTGTTTTTATGGCTGTCCGGTTCCTGAAGTGAGGCTGTATTTTACCATAGTGAAATGTTAATGCCCCCATCCACTCAATGCAGTCTAGCATCCCTGTTGATATCATCAATCGCAGACGGGCATAGTAACTGCCTGTTAACATGTACGCCCTGGGGTTTGACCTGTTGTTACATACCCTACTGATGGACCCCCCTCCCTACATACACTCACTGCACTGTAGTATCCCTGTTGATGTCTTCGATCTTAGGCCATTCCAACTACCTGTACATGTATAATCTCTGTGGCGCGTCTTCTAATTGCGTAGTACTATAATGATGTTATGCACATAGGCAGGGGTTCTTGTCCGAACACTGGCAACTGTGTATGTGTGTGTGTGTGTGTGTGTGTGTGTGTGTGTGTGTGTGTGTCAGAGTGTGTGTTACTGTGTCTGGAATCCCTGAGTGTGTGGGTGTGTCTGTGTTTGCATGCTGTCATGGCAGTGGGTATTACTGCTTCCCAATGAGAAGCCACTATTTCCACTGGCCTTTACCCTTGTCATCCAGCATACCACTCTTTTACCCACTCCGTGCTCCAGGTAACTGTACCTGTGATGTCACCCACTATGGATGTGATGGCTCTGAATACAGTAGCTTACTACACAGCTATCATGGTCTTGGATCATTAGAACAGTAAACATAATTGAAACATGGGAGAATATAACTGTGATGTGGAAGCCACAAAGTGCATGCAGGTATTGTCATACTGACCTGTTGGTAGTTAACATGTACATATGGGGCTCCCGCAAACACCAACATCCCCCGGCACATGCAACTATACCTGAAAGAGGAAGGTAGATCTTCAAGATCAACATGCTTTTAATGTTGTTACACATGATACATGCTGTCAGACATACAAAATGCATTATAAAACTGCAATACATAGTATGTCTGCTGCCTGTCAACACTATTCAACAATATTAATCTACAATTGTCTACCTACTATGTTCACCTTGTGCATCAGACCATATGAACATGTCCCTGCACCGATGGTGTGGATGACAGGGATGCAGCACAGGCATCATCATATCCACAGGGTGATAATGTTTGCCAGAGGCCTAGGTTGTGCCATTGGATGACATCATGCGTGTGTGTTAGGGCTTGTGATATCATTGGGCGTGTGTGGATGTTATGCGTGTGTGTGTTGAGGTGCCCTACATTTGTTTCCAGTGTGTGTGTATGCATGCACACAGGTCTGGCATGTTGCTGGCCTACTCAGGGTAATATTGACAGCTGCAGACTGTACAAGGCAGGTGTCACAGTTCACGGTGTCCGGCCACGTCACCTGCGCCTGCCAAGAGTTGCATGGCAGTACCAGGCAGAGGTCCAGATTGGGTACCGCATGTCCACTGGAATCTTGTCCCTGTTGGGACCATCCAGGTCCATGTGCACGTGGCCTGCTGTGTCCTGGTGTGGACTGCACAGCACCAGCAGCACTGCTGCTGCTACCGCCACTATGGGAGCGGGCATGTGCAGTAGCATGTTCATGTAGACCTTCAACAGGTGATGTAGTTGGCCTACGTCCACGTGCCCGACCCCTCCCACCAGATGTTCCAGCACAGACATTCCTCACTCGAGGATTGACATGCCACAGTCAGGGACTCCCACCATGTCACCCAATCGTCTATCCAAAACATCTGCAAGATGATGTTGAGCATTTGCAAGTGCCAGGATGTTGTCAGTTAATGAATGGACAGCAGTCCTCTGAAGGCTCAGACCGTCTCTGTTGGGCTGTTCAGCACGTGCCTGTGCCTCCATTACAGCCTGAAACATGCATCTGGTGACTCCAGCTGATATGCTTGGTCTCGCAGGGGCATGTTGGCCAGTGGTCCTCCTACGAGCAGCGCTGGGCACATGCCTGTGTGGGACATCACCAGTCTGTTGACTGGGATCATGGTGTGCAGGCTCACGTTCCATAGTCACCACACTTGCCTGTTCCATGCTACCAACCACCAACTGTCCTTCTTCTGTGGCCGGTGGTGATGGGGTATGTGCAGGCAGGGGGAACTGTGTGCGAGGATGAGGGGGAGACAGGTGGAATAGCAACCAGTGGCACAGATTTAGCCCCTGACAACCCTGCCTGTGCCTCAATCATACTATCATCATCACTGCTAGAGTCTGTGGGGACACTAACATCAGGTGGACCACAGGAGGGCAACGCACTTACATCAACACCTGTGAGGGGAAGACAAGAGCTGTACATTACAAGTTATACCAGACACACACAGACAGACAGAAACACACACAGAGACACACACAGACATACAGACAGAGACAGAGGCACACACAGACAGACACACACAGACACACAGACAGACAGAGACATGCACAGACAGACAGAGACACACAGACAGACAAACAGAGACACACAGGCACACACAAACACACACACACACACACACACACACACACACACACACACACTACATGCAGGTGATATGGCAGATGGCATTCAGCTTAGACAATTATAGTTTCAGCTTAGGCAATTATAGTGTAAGTTATTATACATCCCTGAGTTGCACACAACAGCATGCATGTGGTATAGCAGACAGCATGCACCTTACATAATTATAGTGGTTGTTAGCATACATACCTGTATTGCACCATTTGTGTTAGTAGCTTATGCCCCAAACCTGCAACACAATGCATGTACTTTGCACCATTGCACTGCACTGCCATGGTGTGTACAACATACACCACGTGTTAACAGACCATCGCTGACCTTTGTACATCTGCCACTGATGCTTTGTGTTGGCTACCGCCCCTATGTGTGAGGACTTGAGCAGTAGGGTATGTTGACTGCTTACTATGTTTGCCTGAGCCCTAGCTTGCATATCTCCCCCAAAGCAGTGCATGTCTGTTCAACATTATTCCACCTACCCCTGAGCTGAGTGTAGACATTGTGCATGTGGTTGTACACATGTGTTTGACATGGCTGTCCCTACTTTGCAACGGTGCCACAGACCAGCACAGTTTTACAGTACACCGGCCTGCTGTGTGGCGTATGACCTTGCCAATCACATGTAGTATGACATGTCTTCTGCTGACGTGTTGAATGACATGCATACGTGTGTAAAACAATGGTGACCTTTCCAATCTACAGTACGGTAATGGTGTCCCAATGCATGGACGTGTTATACTAACATGGGCCTTCAGCTAATGCAGTGTCGTCTGTCCACCATACAAATATGCAGGGACATACTGCACATTGAGCTGATGTGTATAGCCATTGCAGGGCATCACGTGCCTTCACATTTGCTATACAGTGTCAGCTACTGACAGAGTTCATAGCCATGACTATGTTCACAAACAATACATATCTAATGTGGAATGTGACCCACATAACCGAGGTGTATACACAATAAACCCTAATGTGGAATGTGTGACACAGGTCACAGAAGGGTATACAGATGACACCCCTGCACATCTGCAACAATATTACTGATACCTGGCAACTATGCACACACATGGCTAACTTACAAGTACTCTGTGTCCCATATGCCATCTGTGTACCTCACACACATGAGGAGCAGGCATGACAGTGATGTCTGACACCAGCAAGGTGAATGTACTGTATCTGTGGCATGATATGGATTTTGGTGTATGTTGTGCAACACATGTATGTATTTGGATGCTGTATAGGTGAAGGTTTCCATGTCTTGACACACTCCAGATGTTCAAAACATGTTATCTGGGTGGTTTCCTGTTATGCCTACACAAGCTGTGCACGGACCTGTATGATGTTTAGTGTTTCACATCTGCAATATCACCATTACAAAGGCCATACTTGTATTATGTCGAGCCAATGTACAACAAGGTGTACACACATGTACATCACTTTTACTGTGTGTTTTGCTTCATGTCTCTGGTCATCCTCCATGGCCATGTGTACACATGTTCAGTCCAATGGTTGTGATGGCCATCTTATTTCACATGTCAATGTTATCCCATATGACATACACCCATTGATGTCATATGCTCCACTGTGGACAAGGTTATGCAGACAAAGAGTATGTATGGGATGTGAGACATGTTTTTCAGGATAGTTGAGCAGTGTTGCAGTCAGCCCACTACATGTAATGGACATGTCTGATAGCACATGACAATGTTAAGTTGTCAGTCTCGCCTTCATTCTTGCTGGATGGGTTCGGAGCCGATCCTCGGCTCCAACTCGGCACTTGGTAAGCTCGAGAGATAATTTTACCAGCTCGAGGCAACCCTATATCCCATTATGCAAGGCGGAGATTACCCAGATCTCGTTTGCCGCTTCGCTGTCGAGGTGCCTTCTTTTACCAGCTCTAGGTAAGTGAACAGTTTTAGAGACTTTTTGTCTACCCCCCTTTAAATTTATATATGTATATATATATATATATATATATATATATATCTTTGTATTTTGTTAATTAACGACTTACTTTAGCCCTATTCCCTTCAGTGTTCCCTTCTTTTTGAGTAAATTATCCCCTTGTCCCTAGTTAGGCCTTAGGCCTTCCCCTCCCTAAATTTTTTCCTGTCAGGGATTGTTTGTGTATGACTGTGTGTTATCCCTGTTTATTTTAATTTGTTGGACTGAGTGTTTTTGTGTGTGAGTGTGTTACTGGTGTTTCATCGACACAGTTATGTCGAAGGACACTAAGGTCTCAGGCTTCAAGAAGTGTGACTCGTGCTGTCAGAAGATGTCTCTGACAGACGGTCACACTTCTTGTGTTTATTGCCTGGGACCTGCAGGACTCTTGTGCTATCTGTCATGCTTTCAGCCCAAGAGTCCTGCAGGAGCGAAAAAATAAGCTGATATTAAGGGGCTTATTAAAGCCCGAGAGCTCCCCGACTAAGTCGGCGCCAGGGAAGCCCTCAAAACCTGTTATGCCTTCGGCTCAAACTTCCAAGTCGTCGGCTTCAGGTTCATCCTCACCAGGTTCGAGATCGGCTCCGGCCGGAGCCGATCCTTCCATACCAGTCTCAGTATCGGCTCCATCTGGCGCCGATACTGTCAAATCCAGACACTCAGTGTCGGCTCCGGCTGGAGCCAACGTATCTTCGGCTCCGATGGCTCCATTGATCTCAAAAAAGAGATCTCGATCCCCTTCAGTGGAATCTATACATTCAGCTCCGAGATCACCCTTGCTCTCAGAGCGGAGCCATCGGAGCCGTTCTTCTCGGTCATCCAGGCTATCTGATCACGACCTCGAGTGAGTGGTGAGTAGACTATTAAAGTCTCAGGCATTGGCCCAAATACTCCATAGCCCATCTCAACAGACGATAGCTATCTCACATCCACCAAACATTCCTCCTTCGACTCTCTTACAGAGCTCGGAGCCGGAGCTCTTTGGAACCAGCACCGTTGTGACTTCGGAGCCGATACCACCCCTTTCGGCTCCGTCGTCCTCAGCTGCGATTTCCTCCTTGAGACCTTCATTGGAGGGATCCGGGCGTCTGGTCTCTCTCATCTGCTCCGAGGGGGCGAGTGGCATCGGACCCTTGTCCGGCCCCGTTCTCCCTCTCGGAGCTTCGGCGTTGGTGAGCTCGGCCTCGACATCTGCCTCGGAGCCTTCCCTCTCGGTGAGGCCTGGGGTTCCTATCTCTTCGGAGCGGGACCTTTCTGGTCTCTCTGACGGGGGAGCCTTCGAGGTGATGAGGAGTGTACTAGCCCCTGGGCTTAGTCAACGGACAGTTCCATCAGCTCCTCCCACTACAGTGCCTGCTGACGTCTCTTCTCACTCTCTTGCTCCCGGACCCAGAGATCCAATGCCTCAGGTTTCCCCATTGGGAATATCTTCCTCTTCCGAGGCTTCTCCTGATCCGCCAGGGAACCCCCGCGTAAGAGGACATGTAAGAGGAAACATCTAGACTCCCCTGAGTCTACTACATCAGATACTGACTTGGATGAGTCAGAGGGATCCCCAAGGTCCTCCTCTGAGGATGTCTCATTTTTAGACATCCTTGAAATCCTTAAGCAGAGGGGGAACTGGCCCTCCTTTAATCCGTCCGAGGATGAGTCAGTATACCTGGAGGCGTTCGGATCTCGACCCTCCACCTCCTGGGTGTCTCCGCCTTTCGACCCTCTCATGGAGGTAGTGGCTCAGAAGGCGTGGATGGCACCAGATTCGGTGGAACCTATCCCTAGGAGACCTTCAAAATTTATTACGGACCCACAAGATAGACAATATTTAACAAAGGGTGTCCCAGTTGATGCCATGGTGGTGGCTGCTGCCACCAAGAAGGAATTAGCTGATCCTTCAGTACCTGTCCATCCTCCTAACAAGGATTCTAGGACTATGGACAGGTACGGTAAGCGGATTTTTTCTTCAGCGACTTTTGCCATGAGATCGCTGAACTACTTATGCCACTTCACCCTCCTTCAAAGAGATGTTCTTAAAGAGTTGGGAGAAGTTTTACAGGATCTGTCAGCTGTTGGGTCTCAGGATAAGATTAGCTCACAGCTAGGAATCCTTAACTCCATTGCTAACTCCTCCATGCGGCTCATTTCTTATGCAGCCGATGGAGCGAGTAGGGCCGCAGGCACAGGAGTGGCTTTAAGGCGTCAGTCCTGGATGCGGCTTTGTAATTTTGCAGACCCCTTCAAGGCATTTTTCACAAACTCCCCCTTTGATGGCTCGACCTTGTTCGGTCCTCAAGTGAAAGACACTTTGACTAGATGCAAACAAGATGGCAAGATTCTTTCTGCCGTAGGAGTCCATTTCTCCACCCCTTCTAGACCTTACCCCAAAGGAAAGAAGGGAGGGAAAATGTGGTTCCGCAAATCTCAAGGAGTCACGCCTGATGCATGAAGTCAGTTTACCCCCAGAGGCAGAGGGGGTAACAATAATAGACGCCCTAGGGGCAGAGGTGGTCCGCGGAATCAGGGTAGCAGAGAGCCTCTTTCTGACAAACCCTTCCAGCATCCCTGAGATGTTGCCCGATTGTCCACCTTCGGAGGCAGTCGGGGGAAAATTATCGCTGTACCCAATAGCCTGGCTTTCCCTTTCTCAAGACAAATGGGTACAGTCAATTATATCCGAGGTTACAAAATTCCCTTTATTCAAACCCCAGTTCAACAAAAGGGAACCCTTCCAGATGTTCCACCTGGTCTAAGGGAACTAGCAGTACTAGAAATATCAAAACTGCTAGTAAAAAGAGCCATCCAGCCAGTCCCAGCTGACCAAATAGGATCCGGAATCTACTCAAGGTTCTTTTTAGTTCCAAAAAAGACAGGGGACTGGAGACCATTATTAGATCTGAGCAAACGCAACAAGTTTGTAAAGAAATCAAGATTCCGGATGGTCACGCTTCAGTCCATTCTGCCCTTTCTGGGCAAGGACAATTGGATGTGCTCGATAGATCTTTAGGATGCATACTATCACATAAAAATTCACAGACGCTCCAGAAGATTTCTCCGCTTTCGGCTGGGGACCAGTCACTTCCAATTCAGAGCCCTGCCCTTTGGACTCACTACAGCCCCCAGAGTGTTCACCAAATGCATGGCAGTGGTTACGGCTCACCTGAGATGTCAAGGATTCCAGGTGTTTCCATATCTAGACGACTGGCTCCTCACTGCCACCACCAGGCATCAGCTTCTCCAAACCAGAAATTACACCATTCACACTTGCAGAGGGCTAGGAATTTCTATAAATTTCGAAAAATCTGCCTTGTCGCCTTGTCAATCTGTTACTTTTATAGGCCAAGATTGGACACCGTACAACTTTCAGCAAGGTTAACAGAGCAAAGGATCTTGGACATTCAAAGACACATCCAAGTGATTCTCTTCAGCAACAAAATTCAGGCCAGATTTGCTCTGAAAGTACTGGGTCTTATGGCGGCCGCCATAACACTTCTTCCCCTCGCCCGCTTTTACATGCGGCTTCTACAATGGATGCTATTCACCCAATGGTCTTTTCAACAGCTTCCCATGCGTCACGAGATCATAGTAACTCCAACTTGCAAAAGACATCTGACTTGGTGGATATCGTCCCCTCAAATCCATCAAGGCAGACCATTTGTTCCTCTTGCCCCGGTTGCCACGGTTACATTGGACGCCTCCCTGATTGGGTGGGGGGGCATTATCAGGGCAGAATGGTCCATGGCACTTGGCAACCTTTCGAGTACCATCTGCACATAAATGTTCTGGAGATGAGAGCAGTGCTTTTAATGTTGCAAGCCCTCAACGACTCTCTTCCCCTGGGAACTATTGCAGTCCAAATGGACAATATGTCCGTAGTGTGGTATATAAACAAACAGGGCGGAACCAAGTCCTATCCACTGTGTCGAGAGGCTCTCAGACTTTGGCAATCGGCAATCTCCTCTCACCGGTTTCTGATAGCAACGCATATCCCCGGGAAATCCAACATCATAGCGGACAGATTGAGCAGAGCTATTCTCATGCCTCACGAGTAGTCTCTCAAACAGTCAGTGACGGAAGAGATTTTTCAGAATTGGGGCCTTCCTTGCTGCGACCTTTTCGCTACACCTCAAAACAGCAAATGCCCAGACTTCTTCTCTCTCTTCCCCCTTCCAGGCCATCCCCCCAGAGACACTCTAACCCAAGATTGGCCCCGGGGACTTCTTTATGCCTTCCCTCCTTTTCCGCTGATACCTCAGCTAATTCAGAAAGCAACCGCCTTGAGAGCCAAGTTGATTCTCATTGCCCCTTATTGGCCTCGACAGATATGGTTTCCATTCCTACATCATTACCTATTGGTACAGCCATGGCATCTGGACCCGGTTCCAGATCTTCTGACCCACCAGTCGGGTCAACTGCACCAATCCATTCCTTCTCTCAACCTCACTGCTTGGTTGCTGCACTTCCATCCTTAGCCAGGCTTCCTATGATTTCTAATCCTGTACGGGATATCATAGTAGCTTCCCTAAAATCTTCTACCAGAAAGATCTACACTAGTAAATGGCGACGTTTCTCTTTCTGGACAAAAGCTAGGAACATAGACCCCTATACTGCTCCAATTCATTCGGTATTGGACTTACTAGCTGACATTTTTAATTCAGGATCTTCTTCTTCCACAGTGAAAGTTCAACTGGCAGCCATTTCAAATTTTCATATAGGCTTTTTGGACCACAACATTATGTCACATAAACTTTGCAAGGCATTCCTTCGAGGTATCTTTTTATTGAAACCTCCGATTAGAGACCCCCCACCACAGTGGGATCTAAATTTAATTTTAACATCCTTGATTCTTCCCCCGTTCGAACCTGCAGCTGCCTGTTCTTTGAAATTGCTTTCTTGGAAGACACTTTTTCTAGTTGCCATTACATCTGCCAGGAGAGTATCTGAGCTTCATGCTCTCTGTATTCGCCCTCCCTATCTAATATTCCACAAAGACAGGGTATCTCTAAGGACGAATCCGTCTTTCGTACCAAAGGTGGCATCACAGACTAACCTAAATCAATCCATTGATCTTCCAGTATTTTTCCCGAATTATTCTGATAGAGCTGAACAAAAGTTACATTATCTCGATATTCACTGCCAGCTCAGATATTATCTGGACAAGACAAAAATTTTTAGGAAATCTGATCAACTATTTCTATCCTATGCAGAGAACAGGAAAGGCCTTCCAGTTTCTAAGGTAACTTTATCTAGGTGGCTGTCTTCTGTGATCACTTACATTTATCAGCTCAGAGGCAAAGAGTTGGTTTCTAACCCAAAAACCCATTCTACCAGAGCTCTAGCTACATCTACAGCTTTTCAAGCTAGACTTCCAATAGACACTATTTGTGCAGCAGCCACATGGGCCTCTCCTCATACCTTTGTTTCACATTACAAATTAGATTTGGTTTCCAGAGACAGAGCAAATTTTGGTTCCACCGTTCTCAAGAGTCTGTTCCATTGAGCCACCCAGGATAGAGGTGCTAGGGACACGGTCCCATCCAGCAAGAATGAAGGCGAAATTGACAACTTAACATTTAGAAGTTATGTACCTACCATAACGTTCCATGTTAGTTATCTTCTCTCGCCTTCTTTCTTGCGTCCCGCCCTCCATCCCCCTAGCCTGGTCAGACCGGGAAGATTATACATCTTCTATTAAGAGGTTATTACCTTTTTTCTAGCTGTTCAACTCCTAGTGTCACTAGATTACATTGATCCCTTCCAGAGGGTTATGATGTTATTTAGTATTGTTATTTCTTCCTCCTCTTAAGTTGGAAGAAAATATTGCTATTTCTTTAGCTACCAAACGAGATCTGGGTAATCTCCACCTTGCATCATGGGATATAGGGTTGCCTCGAGTTGGTAAAATTAGCTCTCGAGCTTAGCAAGTGCCGAGTCATCCAGCAAGAAAGAAGGAGAAGACAACTAACATGGAACGTTATGGTAGGTACATAACTTCCAATTTTGTGACATTCATAGCAAGGGTATACTCCACGCGGGTATATCCTGTGGGCCGGGCATACTCCAGCTCCAACACATTTAGTGTGTGTGCACACATATGCTCTCTGTACAGTACTGTTCGTATTCCTTATATGTGTAATGCTGATATGTAGTACCTGTCCTTACAGTGGAACGCACCTCCACCATTGTATACACTGTTGTCCACACATCTGGCAATGACAGTTTGGAAGGTTTAGTGTAGGTGTTTCATATAGTCTTCAATTGTTTCACATAGGTAAACAGTGTGATGCATTGCAGGTCTGACCACTGTGCATTACCAAGACCACCATACATTATGTGTGCGTGTGTTATGGCAGATAGCATGCAATTAATATGTTCTGTGCATTGTCAAGCCTGGTAAATAATAACAATCTCACCTGACACAGGGTGCTGTCACTGCAAAATGCCAGAGGTACTTAAACAGGGGTGTCACAGCAGTAAGATCATTATCCACACCTGTGTGGTAGCTACAGGGTGCAATGTCTATGTTAGCACATAAACCAGTACAATACACTATACTATGGAGTATACACATCTGTGCATACATAGAGTGATATACTATAATATGTGACGTGTGCATACATGCCTTGCATATGATGTTACATTACATATTGTACAGTAACACATGTAACTATGTGATATATGGTTGTGTTTTATGTGCAGTAGTGACTTACCATGCAACTCCAGGCTTGGAGGTTGAGAGACATCCACCTCCACAATACCAGCTAAAGCTTGTGGATGGAGGTCTGCAGGTGTCCCCAGGTTGGCCAGTAGCTCCTCGGTACGTGTGAGTGGGGGCTGGGTGAGTGCCCCCCCACCTGTTGCACCTTGTTCCCTGGCGATTGCATTAGCATGTTTTTTTGTCCATCTTATCAGGTCAGTGCAGTGTTGGCGCACCGTCTGATAGGTGCGTTTGTGACCGCCAACATCATTTACCCTCCTGCAGAGTTCCTCCCACAGGGCATCCCACTGCTGTGCATCCTGTGGCACATGGCTGAAGAGCATTGTTTAGTTGTCGAGGAGATATGGGATGAGGACCTCATCCTCCAAGCAGCTGTATGGTGGCAGTCTGCTACGTGGTATACCTGGAAGACATAACGATGGAGACAGGTCACAGTAACTCACAGAGAAGTACAGCAGTACAGCTGAACATACATGTGTTCATTTATTATGATTACGAATACGTCTTTGTAGATATATATGACACTAACACCACTGACATGTATAAGTCACACACATTTGACACCTACTGGTGATGTGATGGTATCGCCATATATGTGTGTGTCATGTGATGACATTGCTCATACACCATGTGGATGTTGTCTTGATGTGGGCATGTCTGTTTGCCTGTAGTGGTGTCTTTACGTATCAGCACATGCTTGGATGTGTTCGCATTAATGCAATCGACCTTAATGCTGTGTATATGCCACATATACAGTCATACATAGCCGTTAGGGACATGATCTGTGACCTTGCAGACTTGCAAGCTTGTATGTGTTTTGCCGTATACATCTACATGGCACTGTACAGCTGTGTAGCATCCTGCCATGTATTGCCTCTGTTGCACATGTGCTACACATGGGACAATAGCTAGCCTGATGGTATTTGCAGGGTTGGATATCAACTATGGCATGTATGGTCATAGTGATCTAGTAGGCTATATGCCCTGCGCCATTTATGAGCATAGGCAGACAGGTTACCTAGCTGTACGCAACAGACAGGTAAGTTTCAGTGGCCAGTTACTGATATATTTGGCATGCGGTCATCACACCATGTCACAGAGAGGGGCAATGTGCAACTTCACTGGACAGGGCTGCATAGTTTGGCAAGAGTATGTTAAGTGTATGGGACAGGGATCTGTCAAGCATGTTGTGATCCTTGTACTAGAAAGGTGGATGTCCATGAGGTATGTGTTTATTTGGGATCAGGATGTGTTAAGTGTAGCATGTCCAACACCTCTGGGTTGGACATGGCTTTATTCAGCGTAGGCTGCATGCTACATAGTGCAGCTAGGGATTGTGAAGGGCAGTGTAGGCCATCTACACATGGGCAATAACCCTTAAAGGAAATATGTGATCTATTATGGGTCACATGGGTGTTGAGTATGGCTGAGCTGTTATCTCTATATTCCTGGATGGCAACCTGTCATGATTAGGGGTGCCACATACGACTTCCTGTCTTTTGTGGTGACATAACTGTCAAAGGGAAGTACTGTCCAGCTGCATCCCATGCACACAGTTGCCATTATGTTGACTGCTGCCTAAGTGGTAGTTAATGGGTACAGGATTTTTAACATAGTGGATGACAATGCAACACTTAGCTGTCAGATTGTGGCCATACATCACACACCACACATCGGACACACTAAGGCCCTTCTGTATGTTGAACGCAGCATATAATGAGTCGACTATTGCTCTTAGTTCGTAGTCATTTTCAGACATCAATAGGCTGACACCTTCTGTGTTAGTCTATGTGGTATATGTAACAAAGAGGGGGAGTACCAGGAATGACCCCTGTATTACTGTGGCTGGCACCGGTTTGATGTGCGTGTATTCGTCAGACACCTTGTGTAGTGTGGGTTCTGCCAGCAGTCCAGTTGCCAACCACACCTGTGACATAGGAATATACACCTAGTTTACTGAGTGTAGCTGGAACACAGTATTGGTGATGGTGTCCTACAACCTGGCAAGGTCATGATATGTAGTGTGAATCAACCCTACTGTCATCTACATCTGTACCAAGTACATCAATTACATTGACCACGGTTCATGGCTGTACAGACCAGAATCAGCAGGGTAGTTGTGCACTATGTCCCATTATCAATGGTGTCTCCCCCTTTGTGGAGTGTGATAACTGTTGCTGTGCACCCTTCGGTGAGTACACAGCCTGACATGGAGCTATGATTGAACATGATGTGCATGTGGACAGCTAAATGTTCTTACATTTGTGTAGGATACACCCTGGGATGTTGACAGGTCCCATGAAAGCTGTATGTATGGCATTAGAGAGTGCAGCTTGTACCTGCATAGTCGTTAGTACAGGGGCCCTGTAGTGTACATGGATATATTACTAAGTGTACCTGTTGGGGGTGGGGGGGGAGGTGGGAGTGGGTTTAGGTTCTCCAAGACCCTATCTGGATGAACAGGAGCTATTACTGTAGGTGCAGTACTTCTCATGCCATAGTGCTGTGCAGCACGGCAGGTCTTGTCATTGCCATTACGATTAACGACACAGCTATAGAATGCTCTGTGCATGGCCTCATAATATGTGGCTGATTGGTTTCATAGTAGTTTTGCGTGGTTTTATATGGTGTATCTTCATCTTACTGAGGCTGACCAGAGATCACCTACACTCATGTATGTTCACTCTTGCAACAGTTACTACCTTCTGTGGTACAGTTTAAAGCATGGTACCACCAGTTTGCCTACTTGTTTGTGTTGGGTTGACTCCTGATTCTGTTTCAGTGGTACAATCACTGCACATATGTGACTGCTTAAGGTTCATTTGTGTAGGATTCAGCATTTGCACATGCATTGTCCATCTGTATGGGTGCCATGGCACTCACCACTCTGCTCTTAGGAAACATAACATTGGCATTGTAGACTAACTGTGTGTAGCATACTGTTAGCCCTATTTGTGTGACTACTGTGATCCAGATCAGTGGGGTTGATGGAATCCAACATGCATTGAGTGCAGGTGTTGGTACATAAGGAGTCTTCCCAGTTCATAATGGAATAGTTGAGAGTAGCCAATATTATGGTTCTGTCTCAGACCTACTCTTCCCCATTACAGCACATTATGACAGTTGGGAGGTCCACGGCCTGGTGGGTTATCTGTCTCAAGGTGTATTTTGAATTCCACTGTGGCACAAAGGTAGTTGCTCAGCATAAAGCATCTGATGTTATGCATGTACAATTAGCGTGGGGGTGTACATATCCTTTGGAATATGGACACACCTGCAGCACATGTATTCCAATAAAGGATAATGGGCAAAAGGTGAGGTATGTGTTATAACATGGTTATGCAGTTGTGCTCTCCGGAGTGTTGAAACATGTCTCAGCCACTGCACAGATATGTTCTCCATGTTAGGGATTGACATATGTGTGTCCGTATAGTGTTTCTGACATGTATCATTGTGTAGCGAGACCCGCAGTTTATTGCTTGGTTGTCCCTGTAACAGCAGTGGACCCTCACCTGAACCGTGCATGATGAAGGCACTATAGGGGAAACATGAGCTCTAGGCTGTATCCAGATTCCCAGGGGTGACAGGTGCAGGCCCTGTCTGGCAAAGCATCATGGTCTGTCAACCATGTTATCCCAGGACGACAGATACTGGATACCCTGCGACATGTACTACTACACTAGATGATTGTGGAATACAATCCTTTTGTCCCTGTATTGCAGTATCATTCTGGCCAATGGCAGAATGCTACCCAGGCCTTGGGACATACCTGCATGGGCTACAAGACCTGACAGTTCCTACATGTGTTTCCATGCAGTCCAGGCTACTGCATCACAGGTCCTGCACAACAACATAGAATATGCCAGAGCCATGTGTATAGTTCAAAAGGTGGTCTGAGTGTATGAGTATGTGGATAATCATGGCAGACAGGCAGCTGACAGTATGTATGCCCTTGTATAGGTCGGTGTGTACCATCGTGCTAGAGTTTGCATTCACAAATAAGTACTGTTGGGCAAGTTTCAAGTCATGTGTTCAGAGGTGTGGCACAATTATGCAAACTATGTAATGCAGTTTGTGTAGTTTGGTGTCTGTCTCTTCCTGCTTTTGGGGGGGGGGTCACTTGTTTGGCCAGATACTGTGAATGTGTGTGATTTCCAGTAGTATGTGTGGGTGTCCTTACTGTGTTCTGGTAAGGGTATGTGTTGGTTGTGTTGATGAGCTGCATGTGTTAACCTACACCTCATGACCGTCCAGTCCAGTCATGGCTGTCGACTGGGCTGCCTTCCAGCTTACCCCTGTAGCTGCATCCCAGACAATGTGTGGGGCGTGGTGTTAGGTGGGTCTGGCAGTGTACATGGCATAGAGATTACATTCCCCCAGGATGGCCACATACACAAAGCTGACATTAGGAAACACCAGTAGCTGACTAGTGGACATGCCTGTATGAGCAGTTAGTACTACAAGTACCAAGTACTGTATTTAGCTTACGTATTGCCTATGAAGATGTTTTAGACAGTGATGCTCACATGTAAATATTTGTGTTATGGAAGTGACAGCACGGGCTATTACGGAAACATTGTAGCTACCTTTAGCAGCAATTCTCCTTTGAAGAGCACATCACATCCTGTTAGTTGATTACAGATGATGCAAGTGTCTACAGGTCTGTTTCCTTCTCTGAGTATATACTCACATATCCACCAGGACCATGAGCTCTGTTGGGCACAGACACCCACTCCCCAAACAGAGTCATCTATCTATAGGCTCTGATGCCACTATCAACATGATCAGGATATAATCAGATAGTTTGAGCCATCACCTATGATGTGACTATTACACATGGGCAGCTGTCTCCTACAGCTTACACTCCTACTGCAGATATTACACTGGAATTAAAGATGATGTGCAACTTGTTTCATTACCAGTGCTGTGCACTACCTTACATACAGTATGTGCAGGCGGCTGTTAGTTTGGCAATGAGAGGTTGGGCTACACAAACCTGGTAGTTCAACCAGTGTGTCTGTACTCTTAATATCCACTCTATGTAGGTGTGCACATAGCCATTTGGCCCAGCCCTGTAACAAGGGTCACTACACATTTGCATAACATTTCCACATGCACAGCTGTTATTGCTTGCAAACAATAGTAGAGAGGTGGATATTACTTGTGTAATGTGCATGGATAGTTGCCTGGCTGTTCCAATTATCTTTGCTATCATGCTGCTAACCTGTCAGATGAATACTAATGCTATGTATCCTGTCATTGAGTATTGTAATTGCCAATAGATATAACTGCTGATGTTATGTGATCCTATCTCGCCTACATTCTGAACTGATGGGTTCGGAGCCGATCCCTAGGCTCCGACTCGGCACGCTTATGCTATAGAGCGAGGCCTCTAATTGGCTGAGCTATCTTTATCCCAGGATGCACCACCACTAATCCCCCAGATCTCATTTGCCGCTAACAAGCTTAGACATGGTCTCAACATTGGCTGGGCTAAGTACTATTTATTAGGCTTTTCCTGTCACAAATTTCCTTACTTTGAACCCAAAAGCTGTTTTAACAGCTATTGTTGTTATATTAGTGTGTTTCGTGAATTTCTATTAGTAAATTCGTGATTTTTTTTAGTCAGGGAAGGTTTCCCGTTTTAGTTAGAGGGGCCTTCTCCTGTTACTTTGCTGCTTGTGTATTTTTCTTGGGTCAAGTAGCCGTTTAAGTTAAAGGGTCTTGACTCTCTTTCTATCTTTTTTGTCTGTTTACTGTTAGTGTTTAAAAAAAAAAAAAAAAAATATATATTTGTTAAAGTTGTTGGTATTGTACTGTCTTTAACTGAAAGTTTAGTGTTGTTTGCACATTTATTGGTTCTTTGGCAAAGCAGTTATGTCGAAAGAACACAAACCCTCTGGGTTTAAGAAATGCACGAGGTGTGGTTTTAAAATGTCCATAACGGACGACCACGCCTCGTGCGTCTATTGCTTGGGTGCTAAGCACTTACAAGAGTCGTGTAGTGTGTGCCACGCGTTCTCTTCTAGAGTCCTCCAGGAGAGGAAAAACAAATTAATCCTCAAGGGATTAATCAAGCCTTCCTTCGAGGAGGCTTTATCTTCCTCTCCGTCTCCTTCTAAAAAGAAGAAAGTGTCGGCTCTGACCAGTCAGTCGGAACCGACCGCTAAAAAATCTAAGCAGACTTCTCCATCGGCTCCACGGACTTCGGAGCCGAGGTCAGAACGGTCTGCCTCGATGCCTCCAGACTCGACCCCTCTGGTTTCGGAGCCGAGGTCTGGGGCATCGAGAGGCGGGTCACCCTCATCGGCTCCACTGATATTGGAGCCGATCAGGGTTACCGGCTCAGACTCTTCCCCCTCGGAACCGAAGTCCTTATCGGCACCGAGGGAAATTTCCTTGAAACCTTCCTCGGAGCCGATAGTTGTTGAGTCCTTTCAGAGCCGGTCCCCGAGCCCTTCGGAGCCGATGGAGAAATTGGTTCGGGCCCAATCGGTATCCTCTAGGTCATCCAAGATGTCTGATTCGGACATCGACAGGGTGCTCCTTCGACTCTTCCAGTCTCCGGTGTTCCAAAAGCTAGTTTCGGCTCCAGCCCATTTGGCTTCGGAGCCGATGGTCCACTCCCCTACTGTGGTTCCTCCTCCAACAGCTTCGGCACCATTGGAGCCGGTACTGGTGGAACCAGTGGAGGTGTTAGGGTCGGGCCCGACCTTTGCTCCAACTCCGGCTCTTGGGTCGGAGTTCAGTACACGGACTTCTTCCTTCGGCCCTGGGGGGGAGGCTTCGGGATTAATGCTGTCGGTCCCAAGTCTCCCTCTTGGTGCGTCAGCGGTGGGAGTACCATCCACTGTCGTGGCCACGGAGGTGGGACCCTCCCAGGATTCGGGTGGTCCCGCCTTCAGGGCTATGAGGAGCGCTTTAGCCAAATCTTCCTTGGCTACCTCCGCGGTTTCCCCAGCTACCTCCCTGCATACGGAGACTGGGTCATTGGCAGTCCCCCTGTCTTTAGACAGCGGAGCCCCCGGGCCTCAGGTTACCCCCGCTGGGGTTTCTCCCCCTCCTGGAGGTCCTTCTGAAGCCTCTTCAGAAGAACCCCCCAGGAAAAGATCGTGCAAGAGGAAGCACGTTGACTTCCCTGATGAGTCTTTGACATCCGACACTGATCTCGATGATGCAGAAGGGTCCCCTAAGTCGTCCTCGGATGATGTCTCCTTTGCAGACATCCTGGAAGCCCTAAAACAACGAGGCGGCTGGCAGTCCAAACCTCCCTCTGCTGATGAGTCGGTGTTCCTGAAGGCCTTCGGGGCTCAGCCGTCCGCCTCCTGGGTGTCTCCGCCCTTCGACGAGCTCTTGGATTTGATCTGTCGAAGGGCGTGGAACACCAGACTCTGTGGAACCGGTGCCTGCTCGTCCGAACAAATTTCTCGGCCCCTGATAGAGAGTTCCTTACTAAAGGTGTGGCTGTAGATGCTTTGGTGGTGGCATCTGCTACCCAGCAAGATGTAGCAGAGGCTTCTACATCCGTCCATCCTCCTAATAAGGAGTCTAGGAGCATGGATCGATGCGAAAGCGCACCCTTAGTTCAGTGGCCTTTACACTGAGGTCGTTGAACTAGGTGACGGACTTTACCAGATTTCAGAGGGATCTGATTAAGGAGCTATCCGATACCCTCTTGGGTAACCTGCCTGAGGAGCTGGCCCAGACGGTTGGCTCTCAGCTGGCTACAATGTCGTCCATTTGAACTTCGTCCATGAGGCTCATTTCATTATGCGCGAAGGGGCGAGTAGAGCGGCAGGTACAGGCATTGCTCTCGGAGACAAGCCTGGCTCTGCCTGTGTCATTTCAGGAGGCCTTTAAGTCTTCATTTGCTGGCCCCTTTGATGGGTCCTCCTGTTTGGACCCAAGGTAAAGACACACTAACCTGCTGTGAACAGGAGGGTAAGACTCTGACTGCCATAGGGGCACGATTTTCCACTCCCTTCGGCCTTATCCCAAGGCTAAAGAGGAGGGAAAATGTGGTTCCGTAGATCTCAGAAGCCTTACCCTCTCAGCAGGAAGGTTCCCTTCCAGAGGCAGAGGAGGGAAATTCATCCGAAGACGCCGTCCCAGAGGCGGCAGAGGCCCTCGCAACACTGGAGACCATGAGTCCTTTCGTGGCTCTTCAGCTTTTCATAGTCCCTGAGGGATTGCCCGGCTGTGCTGCTCCGGAGCCAGTCGGGGTTGTTCTCGAAGCACCTGAAGGCCTGGGAAGGGATCACTCAGGACCGTTGGGTGCTTCGGATTATCGCCGGAGGTTACTACATCCCATCCTCTCACCCCCAGTCCAAAAATCCCGGACCCGCCACCCAGTCAGCGGGATACGCAGCCTCAGAAGTTTCAAAGCTGCTGCAAAGGAGTCATCCAACCGGTCCCGTGAGACCAGATCGGATTAGGGACTTACTCAAGATTCTTTTTGGTGCCAAAAAAGACCGGGGACTTGAGGCCCATTTTAGACCTCAGTATCCTAAACCGTTCAGTCAGAAAGTCCAAGTTCCGAATGGTCACTCTACAAACCATTCTCCCTTTGCTGGAGAAAGGTGTTTGGATGTGCTCCATAGATCTCAAGGACGCTTATTATCATATCATGGTTCATCAAGCGTCCAGGAGACATCTGCGCTTCAGCCTAGGAGACAGTCATTTTCAGTTCCGTGCGCTGCCCTTTGGTCTCACCACAGCCCCCAGGGTGTTCACCAAGTGCTTTGCAGTAGTGACTGCTCACCTGAGAAGTCTAGGATTCCAGGTGTTTCCGTATCTAGACGACTGGCTCCTAACTGCCACCTCCAAGCATCTACTTCTGCGGAGCCTACAAGCCACTATATCACTGGGCAATTCCCTTGGAATCACCTTCAATTGGCCAAAGTCTGTGTTGCGGCCATCTCAACGAATAAGATTCATAGGGGTAGAGATAGACTCAAACCAAATGCGGGTCTATCTACCTACAGACAGAATTCAAACCATACAAAATCAAGTTTGAGCCTTACTTCCCAGGTCCAAAACCCCAGCCAGAATGGTCCTGCAGCTACTGAGATCCATGTCTGCCACGGTTCTTCTAGTCCCCCTGGCAAGGCTGCACATGAGAATCCTCCAGTGGCTTCTTTCAGCTCAGTGGTCCTTTCAGGAACTCCCTCTCAGTCACCTCATATGGATCACGGAATCTTGCAAACGGGACCTTCGCTGGTGGCTAGTGCCCTCCAATTTGGATCAGGGACGACCCTTTGTTCTTCCTCCTCCGGTGGCCACTTTGACCACGGACGCCTCCCAGATGGGGTGGGGGGGGGGCATTACCTGGGCAGGTCAGTCCAAGGCATATGGCACCAGGAAGAGACTCTTCTTCATATCAACATCCTAGAAATGAGAGCAGTACTCCTGTCCCTTCAAGCCCTTCACGATTATCTCCCTCAGGGCGTAATTGCTGTTCACTCAGACAACATGTCAGTTGTCTGGTACCTGAACAAACAGGGAGGGACCAGATCCTATCCTCTTTGCAGAGAAGCCATGAGAGTTTGGGAATGGGCAGTCTCGACCAAACGCTTCCTAGTGGCTACTCACATACCGGGCAAGTCCAATGTCATAGCCGACAGATTGAGCAGAACCATCCTCTCTCCTCACGAATGGTCTCTGAATATGACAGTTGCAAATCAGATTTTCAGCGAATGGGGAGTTCCGTGTTGCGACCTCTTCGCGACTCCTCTGAATCTAAGTGCAAAGAATTCTTCTCCTAACCCGGCTCGGGAAGAGCCCCATGGGCGCATTAGTCCATCCTTGGCCCACCGGCTTGCTTTATGCCTTCCCTCCAGTTCCTCTCCTCCCAGGGTGATTCAAAGGCATCTCTCTTGGGAGCAAAATGATCTTAATTGCTCCTTACTGGCCTCGTCAAGTGTGGTTCCCCTATCTTGAAACATGCTCTGGAAGGTCCATGGTTCCTGGACCAGGTCCCAGACCTACTGGTTCATCAGTCGGGACTATTCCACCAGTCCCTACACACCTTAAAATCGACGGCTTGGCTCCTCCTCTTCCGGCGATAGTCAGGAGTCATACATTGGATCCAGATGTTGTGCACATATTATCTTGCCCATAAGTCTGCTACAAAGAAACTGTATTCTAGCAAATGGAAAAGGTTTGCTATTTGGGCTCAACTCGGGGCCTGGACCCCATTTCTATTCCCGTGGCAGAAGTACTAAAATTTCTGACCTCTTTTTAATCAAGGCTCTTCAGTTTCTACCATCAAAGTACAATTGGCAGCAATTTCTAATTTTCACGAATCCATAGACCCACCCTTAATGAGCAACAGATTGTGTAAGACCTTCTTGAAAGGTGCTGCTCTATTAAGACCTCCGATTTCTCATCCTGCACCTCCATGGGATCTCGATATAGTGTTACGCCTTGACTTCTTTCCCCTTTGAACCGGCAGCTACATGTGATCTAAAGTTTCTATCATGGAAGACAGCCTTTCTGGTGGCGATTACTTCTGCCAGAAGAGTTTCAGAGCTTCAAGCTTTGTCAGTGAAACCCCCGTACTTGGTTTTTCATAAAGACAGAGTATCCCTCAGACCAAATCCTTCCTTTGTTCCTAAAGTTTGTTCTACTTTCTGCTTACAACAATCGTTAGAGGTTCCAGTTTTTTTCCCAAAATACTCTAACAAAGCGGAGTTCATATTCCACACACTAGATGTCCACAGACAGTTACGTTTTTTTTTAGACAGGACCAAACAAACAAGGAAAACAGTTCAGTTGTTTGTATCCTTTGCAGATAACAAGTTGGGCAACGCTGTAACAAAGGTCACTATTGCCAAATGGATCAGGGACTGTATTACTCAAGCTTATATTTGTTCTAACAAAGAGCTTACCACCTCTGTCAAGGCTCATTCTACAAGGGCTATGGCTACTTCGGTAGCATTTCATTCTAAGCTTGCTATTAGTGACATTTGTGCTGCGGCTACATGGTCTTCCCCGCACACCTTCATTTCCCACTACAAATTAGATGTGGCATCTAGAGGACGAGCTTCATTTGGTTCCACAGTGCTCAGGAGTGTTTTCCAATGAGCCACCCAGGATTTAGGTGCTAGGGACGCTGTCCCATCAGTTCAGAATGTAGGGGAGATAGGATCACATAACATCTTTTAGTTATGTACTCACCATAACTTCAGATGTTTGGGATCCATCTTGCCTACATTCCTAATAACCCACCCTCCTTCCCCCTTCCTTGGAGATCAGAGGATATCAGAAGGTCCAAATCCTGTTGTTTCATCTTGAAACATCTAACAATGTTATATAACCAAGTTGTGCATGTGTGCATGAATGCAGACAAACAAGATCTGGGGGATTAGTGGTGGTGCATCCTGGGATAAAGATAGCTCAGCCAATTAGAGGCCTCGCTCTATAGCATAAGCGTGCCGAGTCGGAGCCGAGGGATCGGCTCCGAACCCATCAGTTCAGAATGTAGGCGAGATGGATCCCAAACATCTGAAGTTATGGTGAGTACATAACTAAAAGTTTGCATAACATAACAGAACCGCTGTGTAGAATAGAATACAGATCTGCCTAGAATACTGTACATTACACAGTCATTGGCACAATATCCCACAATGCACACCATATTTACACGGTAATCCCACCTTTAACATGTTCATCTTACTTATACACCCATACATATGTCAACTGTTACAATATATCTACATATACTACCCCCTGTTTTAGCACATACTTGTCGGACCAATCCTGACACTGACAGTGACTGGAAGCATATTGGTGGGTTCCAAGCCCATATCATCCCTTGTGGTATATGTGGAGTGTGCCGTGTGACCTACAGCAGTACACACATAGAATACTACAAGCATTACTACTGCTCAACAATACATCGCTACAAGATAGCTATTTCCACTATATGCATTGATTTCACTGTAATTCTTATAGTACAGATACTACATACACAGACATACTACGTGTTATACATACCGTCTTAGTAATCGGAGGTGTTATTAATTAGTGTACTACTCGTTTTCTGTTCATCTTTTAGATACAGATGGTTTGAATGTGTGACAAGGCAACCTTTTATAGTTACAGATCAGTAATGTGCTATCCTGATGGCCATTTGGTGTTCCTAAGTAGCTAATTACATGCACATCAGCTGCGCTGCTACTGCCTTAGCCAATGGCATGGCTACAGTGGAGTATAATTGAGTACTCCATTTGGGCGCTGTCCCTTTGCCTTACTTGTGAGGAAGACAGCTTGGAAGTTTTGTTTGGAATCTATTGCAACAGCAGTATTGAGATGAACAGTAATATATTGTGTGTAATGCCTAGAGGAGTTGGTCTAAATGTGAGTACTGCTGTTATATTTCTGAACATTGCTACTTGTGCAGCGTCTGTCTGCACCTAATACATCTGCATATGTGTCAGTCTGGACAGGTTGTTTGACCAGCTCAAGGCTGCATAGTTATATATATAATGTTAAGGGGTTTAAAGTGTGCTTACCAGACATATTTAGTTTGGTGTTACTGTGTATCATACTGTGCTAATAATCAGTACTCGGTAATACTTCCTGGTGTACGAACCTTTCAACCCTCTGAAACATGATGAGTTCATACAAACCCTGTTACATCAGCAGCTGTTAAATTGTATAAGGGCAACTATTTCACATAGGGCCATGTTAGTGTGTCTGTGTCCAGGTATGTTAAGGTTTCAGCAGATGTTGTACAGTAGTTGCATAATTAGTTATGGTATGACAGTATGTATTGATGTAATTATTTCGGTTGTGGGGTAGATGTTGATGGGTGTACATAGCACAATCAGGTGTGTAGGAACCCCTTTTATACAAAGTCTATATGTGTGTGTGGGTGTTCTTTCCCTATGTGAACACCTATCCCTTAGTGGACTAAAACTATGGTAACTGCAGGGTGATTCATTAAAGCACTATTAAATGCTTCCTGTATAGCACACAGGTACTGTTAGTCTTTGAATCCTTTTGGCAATACATCGGAATGTAATAAAGATTTGCAAAATAAAAGCTGTCTGTGTAATTCTGTCATGGATATTTGCAGTCAATGCAGTTGTGTTGGTGACTGTGTCCATAGAACATATTTGTAATAGTGTATTGGCACATACTCTTCATATGTTATGTTCATATTGTTTGGGGGGGGCGGCGGAATGTGTGATTGCTATGGTCCATGTTATGACCACATCGGATGCTGTCTACAGACATGTATGCATGTGTATCTATATATATATATATATATATATATATATATATATATATATATATATATGTGGGTCTACTTCTATTCGCTGACAGCCCATTTCACTGAAACCCATTTCGTTGACAGCTCATTTCATTGACAAACATTCTAGGTGGGGGGCTGCACCCCCCACACCCCCCAATGTGGGGGGCTGTGCCCCCCCCACCGCCCCAACTATATATAACAACTCCACAGTCGCACAGCAGTGGGGAGGGGGGAAAACCCAGGTTTTTGCCTTGAATACTTTTGTCAATGAAATGAGCTGTCACCGAAATGGGTTTCAGTGAAATGGGCTGTCAGCGAATAGAAGTAGACCCATATATATATATATATTTATATATATATATATATATATATATATATATATATATATATGTGTGTGTATATGTATATAGATATATACATTATTGCATACGTTTATCTGTACCTCCATAGATGTGTAGATGTTTTTAACCTATCTATATATCTTTATATATATATATATATATATATATATATATGTATATATCAACATGTCTCTATGTATCTCTCTCTCTCTCTCTTTATATATATATATATATATATATATATATATATATATATATATATATATATATCCATATATGAGCATACACCTTTAACTGGGTACATGGCGGGTTGTCCTATTTCAACACATTCCTCCCTTTTGTGTTTTAACCTGTCTGTATACACAACTGGGATAGCTACATCCCAGGTAGCTTAGTGTGAGGTTAATCTGAGGATTGAGTACATGATTGCGGGTTCTCCTCCTGGAAGGTGTTATTGTTTTACCTCTCAGAGTAGGCACTGGTAGGGAAAGTGTGAATAACGCACATTTAATTGGTTGTGAGCAGGTTTGCCCGTGGTCTGCGTGACGTTAATCAAAGGTCAAACGTGTATAACGCTTTTCCGTTTACCGTGTTGCAGTGCCGCTTACCATCGCTCAAAGACGTGGAAACCCACTTACAACTGCTTAAGAGTGCTTTAATCCACCTGCTTCCAAAAGCCCTTATTCTGGCCCTCAATATAACCTAACAGCTCTTGCAGGTCTTGAACCCGGGACCATGAACACCACAGTCACTGACCTTACCACTGAGACATCTGAGATATGCACGAATGTTATGGTGTTTAGAATATACATTGTACTACAGACATTCCTCACTACTGAAAACAAGTGTGACAATCAGTTGGTTTACATATGTCTGATACATGTTAGTGTTCATATGTTTGTGAAAGTAGGTGTTGCAATGTGACATGACAGGGTGTATTATGAATGAATAAGGTTCTTGCTTTGTGTCCATTTTATATTGTCCCCATACTCCATGTGTGCCTCTCCAGTTCACTTAGTGGACATCCAACCCTGGCCCTCCTTGATGCATGATTGCATTACCCATCATTCCTCCCTCAGCCCAATCTTCACATACACAACAACCACCCCTTCTGTGGTGAATCAGGTTAATATTAATTGTTATAATACCAGAGCTGCATGTGTTTTATGGTGAATTAGGTTAATATTAATTGTTATAATACCAGAGCTGAATGTGTATTGTGTACACTCCATTTTCTTTGGAGTGCTTCTGTGTCACAAAGTGTGTTCACAGATGCTTATATATCTATGGCTATTGATGTAACTGTATAATATATATATATATATATATATATATATATATATATATATATATATATATTTCTTATTAGTTTGTAACAGTAATACATCTGTGGACTGGAATGTGTTGGTTCACAAACTACAGTACATTACAATGTACTGTACATATGTACACAAGGCCACTGTCCCATTTGTGATCATTACAGTGAAATGCATATGGTTTAAGGTGTAGTCTCAGGACCATGAAACGTGTACACCTCGGATGGCTTAGTGGTACGTCCCATGAATGTAGTGTGCATGGTCCAGGGTTCGACACCTGCGATGCTTTACGAATGTTTTTTACTGCAGAATAAGGCTCATTTAAGCAGTTGTAAGCATGTTTAAAAGTGTTTGTGTGACATTATAGCAGCGGTTAAACACAGTTAAACAAGAGTTGTAACGTATAACCTGTATGCGCAAACACGGCCACATCCACTAACTACTCCAGATATATACCTATCAGTGACGTAACATCTCACTATGTGCTGACATGACATTACATTCTCTGTTGACTGTAATCCCCTGCACACATGGGTTTATATGGGTGATTCGAATGTTTATTATACAAACGATTACTACCTATATATGCAAGCTGTGGTTAAGGTATACTTTTGCACATGATAAACATCCCTGCCTTTATCGGGATTGTAGCCTCGAATGCACAGATACTATGCGGATGCTGTAACTATTACACTGTTGACATTACCGTTGCTTCCGCCTATTTCCTATTCAGAGATGATTTCTATGTGTAAGCTAGGATAGGCAAAGGGTGGGAGTCCCCAAACTCACTGAGCTTCACTTACTCTTGACATAACATATAACAAATGTACTGTGAGGCAATACATTACATTCCTAACTACATTAGGCATAGCCCCTCACTGACACACTTCAAGGGAAACCTTGTTGTATGAATGGGTAACAGACTATACACCCCTGGGATCATGTGTCCCAGAACCATGCAGCCAGGGGGTGGGGGAGTTTGTCCAGTTTGATAGCTGCAAGACCTGTTGGGAGAATTGAATGGTGTTAAATTACCACATTAACATGCCCTCTTTAGATCACTAAGTGCCCCATCACCCTCCACAACCTCAGTCTTCAACAGCTTCCAGCAACTCTGCCTGGAATTGCTTCATTGGCTATGCTTGACAGAGGCTCAGTTACTTCATCAGTGGTGCAGGGAAGGCCAACACACTATTGCTATGCTTCTAATTGTCCTTAGGCAGATAGATAGTATGGTATCTGTGAACCTCTAACGTGCAGGCCATCACAGCCATAATCTGTGAATAAACAGACCTTCAGATCACAATATACAGTGTTAACTCACCATGTAGTCAGGAAACAGTTGAGTACAGCAAGAACATACAGAACACTGATACTTAGTCACTCCAAAAGCCTATCTTGAAAGCTAGAAGACTTTTATAAGTTTAAGGCTTTCTATTGCTTACCAGTAGGTTACCTACAGGGGAGATGGAAAACAAGCACAGATGGGAACATGCATGCAATGATACCATAGTGGCCTATGTGTCAGCCTTATGCTTTGGAATACTGGCCAAGGCTATTGCCGCCCCCATGGTGCCTTATTTAGGAGAGTCTCGAAGGTGAATACCAGCTCCGTAAACAGCACAATACCAGATTCAATGAGGTTTATGCTACTCAACACCAGGGGTTGTGATCACAACATGCATGCACTCACAGCACTCCTCGGGATGGACAACATCAACATCTGTGCATTAACTGAAATCTGTCTTAAGGCTCCTGAGAGCACACCAGCACTACCAGAGTACAACACATACCACATATTTCAGCCACAGAACATGGACTGACAGATATGGAGGGGCTGTATTCATATTCATCAGGGATTCCTACACCTCCAGGTTAGTGGGGCAGGGTGATACCTCTCTGAACATCCATGTGCAGCTAACATCAGCCACAACTGCAGTGTGGAATGTGGCCTGCTTCGGATCAACCTCCATGACCCAGGACCTCCGTTCCACCTACCTGGAGACATTGGAGAACAAGACAGTCCTAACGCACACTCTGGCATTGGTTGATGTCAACTACCATTCCATTAACTGGGAACTTACTCCAGTACTCACTTCCAGGACCAGTGCCTCCTGGAATGTATCACCTCATATGCCCTGTATCAGGTGGTAACCTCCCTAACGTGGGGTGGAAACTACTAGATATGGTCATCACCAACATGGGCAACAGGTGCACCACAGTGGAGGTTTACCAGTCACTGGTTAGATCTGACCATGAACTAGTCACTGTTTCCACACCCTAGCATCTCCCCCACCCACGGATACCACAGTGTATACCTTTCCTACAGCTAAATTTACACTACTAGTGACAGGGGTGGGGGGTTTCACAGCCCCCATGCTAAGGGGAAACACTGCTCAAGATACAGACAGATTTACAAATGCAGTCTATAAGCACCTACACAGATACATGGATCGTGCCATCAGTGGTAAACCAAGACTCACTCCTCCTAGACAAGGACACCAGTCTGGTGGACCTCTGCAATAAACAGGCTATACTACAGATGTAGGACAGTGTTCCAGACACACAGCAAATCCCATGAAAGGCAGACATCCGTGACCACTAGTAGTATGAAACGTCGGTCCCTCATGACATCATCCAAGGCTAACATCAGCAGGAGAACATGCAAGGATTCCAAAGATAACCACAAAGCCTTCTTTGGCTATGTCAAGGATCTACGTGGTGACTCACAGAGTTGCACTGTGCCAGTGAAATATAGCACAAAATATGCTGACCCTACTGATATCGCCAACATCCTTGCAGATATGTTCGGTGCATACTTCACCCTCCCAAAGAGCTCACAACACTACCCAAAAGGTACAGTATCCCAACCATCAGAGACACACAGGTGGAAATGGTCCTCTCTAACAGCAGAACACAGCATCAATGGAGACAGATGTTGACCCAGATTGCATCTTGCAAACTGTACAAGACAACCTGCCCTCCACCTAATTAAGCATTCTTACCTCAGCCTCTCCACAGGCTACATGCCCATACAATGGCACGTGGCAACGGTTAATGTTAAGTTGTCAATCTCGCCTTCATTCTTGCTGGATGGGTTCGGAGCCGATCCTCGGCTCTGACTCGGCCCAGATCTCGTTTGCCGCTTCAGCTACGAGGTTGCGTTTTCACCGGCTCCTGGTCGTATTTAAGATTTTTTATATTTACAACTAGTTTTTGATAGATATTTTTCCCTTAGATCTTTTCTAGTAGTGTTAGTAGTCTCTCGACTAGTCTTCCCCCTTTATTAATAGTTTTCCTTACTCCTTTCCACCCTTAAGGTGGTTAGGCCTTTCCCCCCCCTTATAGTAGTTTTTGTACAGGTTCCATTCAGTAATGTGTGTGTGTGTGTGTCTGTGTGTGTGTGTGTGTGTGTGTGTGTGTGTGTGTGTGTGTGTGTGTGTGTGTGTGTGTGTGTGTGTGGAATTTTGTTTTATTGTAGTAACTTTGAGAGTGTCTTTTCAAGTGTTGTGTGTGTGTTTGTTGCGTCTGGTATACTTGTCTAGACTTTTTTGTCCCATTCCTGTGGTATCATGTCTAAGGATTCCAAGATATCGGGATTCAAGAAGTGTGACTCGTTCTGTCAGAAGATGTCTCTGACAGACCGTCACACTTCTTGTGTGTATTGTTTGGGCTCTCTGCACCTGCAGGACTCTTGTTCCATCTGTCATGCTTTTAGCCCAAGACTCTTGCAGGAACACAGAAATAAGCTCATCCTAAGGGGCTTATTAAAGCCCGAAGGTTCTCCTACCAAGCCTCTGTCAGGAAAACCTTCTAAGCCCGCCAAACCGTCGGCTCCATGTCCGGAGCCGGCAGACCTTCTTCTGCCTCGTCGGTTCCGGCTGGAACCGATACATCGAGGCCTCAGTCGGCTCCGACCTTGGTGTCGGAGCTGTCTCCAAGCCGAAAGTGTTCCCGATCTCCTTCATTGGAGTCGGTCAGGTCGACTCCGAAGTCCCCTTTGCTGTCGGAGCAGAGCCATAGGTCTCACTCCTCTAGATCTTCCAGGCTTTCGGACCACGACCTCGAGAGGTTAGTCAGTAGGCTGTTGAAGTCGCAGGCGCTCACCCAGTTATTGCATAGCCCATCTCAACAGACAGCGGCTTCCCCAACCCCTGCTCAAATTCCTCCTCTGACTATTCCTTCGAGCTCGGAGCCGGAGGCCGTCAGGGTTGGTACCGTGGGGGCGTCGGAACTGATTCCACCCTTATCGGTTCTTTCGTCGGCTTTGATCCTTTCATTGACTCCGTCCTTGGAGGGATCCGGGCACCGGGACTCCCTCATTGGTTCCGAGGGGGTGAGAGGCATCGGACCCTTGTCCGACCCCGTTCTCCCTCTCGAAGCATCAGCGCAGGTGAGTTCGGCCCCGACATCGGCCTTTGAGCAGTCCCTCTCAGTGCCGGGAGGAGCTGTCATCTCTTCGGAGCTGGTTCCCTCCTCTCTGCCTGATAGGGGTGCCTTTGAGGTCATGAGGAGTGTGCTGGCTCCTATACTGGCGCCACGGTCGACCCCATCGGCCCCTCCTTCCATGGTGCCTGCTTCGGCCTCTGCCTACCCTCCCGAACCCAAGCGTGGAGAACCAACCCTCAAGGTCGCCCCGTTGGGCGTATCCTCCTCTTCTGAGGCCTCCCCTGATCCTGCGGGGGAGCCCCCTCGGAAGAGGACATGCAAGAGGAAGCATGTGGACTCCCCGGAGTCAGTGACATCTGACACCGACCTGGATGATTCGGAAGGGTCCACAAGGTCCCCCTCTGAGGATGTCTCATTTTCTGACATCCTAGAGATCCTTAAACAGAGGGGGAACTGATCTGCCCTCAACCCTTCCGAGGACGACTCGGTGTACCTGGACGCGTTCGGTTCTTGCCCTTCCACCTCCTGGGTGTCCCCGCCTTTCGACCCACTCATGGAGGTGGTGGCTCGGAAGGCATGGACGGCTCCAGATCCTATGGAACCAACTCCCCGGAGGCCCACAAAATTTATTACAGCCCCTTCGGACAAGCAGTTTCTCACTAAGTGCATCCCCGTTGATGCCATGGTGGTGGCAGCGGCCACTAAGAAGGAGATGGCTAACCATTCAGTTCCTGTCCATCCTCCTAATAAGGAATCTAGGACTACGGATAGGTACGGTAAGCGGATGATGTTATGTGATCCTATCTCGCCTACATTCTGAATGATGGGTTCGGAGCGAAGTCTCTTACTGGCTGAGCTTACTATATCCCAGGATGCACCACTACCAGTCCCCAGATCTCGTTTGCCGCTAACAAGTGAAGACGTGGTCTCGAGCTGGCTGAGTTAAGTAGTGATTATTTCACTAGTTTTTCTGTCAGGTTTTTTCTTCATTCTCTACAAAAAGCTGTTTTAACAGCTATTCTTGTGTTTTGAGTGTGTTTGACAAAATTCACTTGGTGAATTCTTGTGTTGTGAGTGTGGACTAGAGTACCTCTTGTCTGGAAAGGCCTTTCCGGTCTTTTTATTTGTAGGTGACTTCGGTCCTGTTTTAAATCATTTACATTTCTCTTCTTTAAATAAGAACTAACTGAGAGAAATTATTACATTTACAGAGTTTGTGCTGTGTTTGACTAACTCAGAATATTCAGTGATAACTGTAAGCCTATTCTAGGTGTGTCACCAGTGTTCTTTACAGTTACTTTTGAAATTTCTATAATGTCTCAGAATCCTAGGCCTCGGGCTTCAAGGCAAGAAATGTGTAAAATGTAGCTTCAAAATGTCCATCACGGACGATCACTCGCTATGTGTGTATTGCTTAGGGGCAAAGCATTTACAGGAATCATGTAGTGTATGTCACGCTTTTTCCTCAAGGGTCCTCCAGGAGAGGAAAAATAAATTAATTCTTAAGGGATTAATTAAACCTTCTCATCCTCTCCTTCTCCGGCCAAAGGCCGCCGCGCTGACCAGTCCGGGTCGATCGATAAGCTAAAAAACAATCAGCAGGCCTCCTCGGCCAAGTCCATCTGGCTCCGATGGAAACTGGTGTGTGTATTCGATATTCATCGAAGCCTCCGGAGGTGTCCCTAGCCCCTTGGGGCCTTGAGAGCCGCCTCTCGACCCGCTCTGTTTCCTCTCGGTCTTGAGGATGTCAGATTCTGATATAGACAGGGTGCTCCAAAGACTGTTCCAGTCCCCAGTCTTCCAAAATTTGTTTTCCCCGACCCAGTTCAGTCGGAGCCGCGACCCCTTGGCCCACCCCATTGCCATTCCTCCGACTGCTTGGCTCCGTCCGAGCAGGTGCTGTGAGCCGATGGAGGCTGGACCCGAGGGGTGATGTTGGGACCTATGCTTTCGGTTCGAGCCTCCCCGGGAGGGGGTCCCTTTCAGAGCCATGAGGAGTGAGAGGCAGTCCTCTTCGCCATCTCCCGGCTTGTGGGGGTCTCCTCCTGAGGTTCTTCTGAGCTGTCTTCGGAGGAACCCCAAGGAAGAAGTCTATTACCTCAGACACTGATCTGGATGATGCAGATGATGTCTCCTTTGCAGACATCTTAGAGATCCTCAAGGATATCAAGCCCCCTCTACTGACGAGTCAGTGCTCCTCAAGGCCTTTGGGGCTCAGCCAGCTTCTGGATTTAGTTTAGATACCGTGGAACCAGTCCTTCTCGTCCAAATAAATTTTTGTCTGCTCCTGAGAAGGAGTTCCTCACTTGTAGATGCCATGGTGGTGGCATCTGCTACACAACAGGACGTGGCAGAGGCTTCAGCGTCCATCCATCCTCCTAATAAGGAGTCTAGGAGTATGGACAGGGGGCGGCGCACCCTGACTTCAGCGGCCTTTACTTTAAGGTCTCTGAATTATTTGGCACATTTTACCAGGCTTCAGAGGGATCTGGTCAAGGAGTTGTCAGATTCCCTCTCGGTAACCTACCTGAGCAGCTAGCCCAGTCGGTTAGCTCTCAGTTGGCTATCCCACGTCAATTTCTAACTCGTCCATGAGGCTCATTTCCGAGGCCTTCAAGTCTTCCTTCCCGACGCCTCCTTTGATGGGTCCTCCTTGTTTGGACCCAAGTTAAAGACACACTACCCGCGCTGTGACAGAGGGAAAATTATCTGCCGTAGGTGCCGTTATTCCACGTTTTCTCCCAACAGCAGGAAGAATCCTTCCAGAGGCAGAGGACGGGAAATTTTCAGAGGCCCCGCAATTCTGGAGACCGCGAGTCCTTTCGTGGCTCTTCAGCCTCCCACGCCATGAGGGATTGCCCGGCTGTGCTGCTCGAGCCAGTCGGGTGTCGTTTGCCAAGCACCTAAAAGCCTGGGAGTCAATCACTCAGGACAGATGGGTGCTGATCATTGCCGGAGGTTACACCATCCCATTCACATTCTAGCCCACCGGCCCAAAAGAATCCCGGACCCACCACCCAGTCAAAGGGCAATGGCAGCCACAGAAGCTTTAAAGCTGCTAGAAAGGAGTCATCCAACCGGTCCCCACAGACCAGATCGGATCAGGAAATTACTCCAGGTTCTTTTAGTGCCAAAAGACAGGGGACCTGAGACCAATATTGGATCTCAGCAGACTGAACCAAAAATCCAAATTCGAATGGTCACGTTACAATCCATTCTCCCATTGTTGGAGAAGGATGTTTGGATGTGCTCCATAGACCTCAAGGACGCCTATTATCACATACCGATACATCTCAGCCTGGGAGTCAGTCATTACCAATTTTGCGCTCTGCCCTTTGGTCTCACCACAGCCCCAGGGTGTTCACCAAGTGTTTGGCAGTAGTGGCGGCTCACCTGAGAAGTCTTGGATTCCAAGTGTTTCCCTATCTGGACGACTGGCTCCTGACTGCCACCACCAGGCATCTACTAATGGACAACCTCAAAGCCACCATCTCCTGGGTATTACCCTGGGATTACATTCAATTGGTCAAAGTCTGTCTTGCTGCCCTCTCAGCATAAAGTTCATAGGAGCAGAGATAGACTCAAGATTGATGTCGTCTTTCTTCCTGCCGAAAGGATCCAAACTTTACAGGGCCAAGTTCAAGCTCTGATCTCGAGATCCAAAGCCCCAGCCAGGATGGTTCTACAAGTTCTAGGCTCAATGTCTGCCACGGTTCTTTTAGTCCCTCTGGCAAGATTGCACATGAGGATTCTTCAGTGGCTATTGTCAATGGTCCTTTCAGGATCTTCCCTCAATCATCACATCATGATTACGGATATATGCAAAGGGACCTTCGCTGGTGGCTTCAGACATCCAATTTGGATCAAGGAAACCCCTTTGTTCTTCCCTCTCCAGTGGTTACCCTGACGACAGATGCCTCCCAGATAGGGTGGGGGCATTGTCTGGGCAGGCTAGTTCAGGGCTCCTGGCTTCAGACGAAGCTCTTCTCCACATCAATGTGTTGGAGATGAGGGCTGTGCTTCTATCCCTTCAAGCCTTACACAAGTTTCTTCCTCAGGGCATCATCGCCATCCACACAGACAACATGTCGGTGGTTTGGTATCTGAACAAACAAGGAGGGACCAGATCATACCCCTTTGCAGAGAGGCCATGAGAGTGTGGGAATGGGCTGTAGCTACCAACCGCTTCTTGGTAGCGACCCACATCCCGGAAAGTCAAATATATTGGCAGACAAATTGAGCAGGACAATTCTCTCTCCTCACGAGTGGTCTCTAAACCACACAGTAGCAGCTCAGGTTTTCAGGAGATGGGGACCTATTTGCAACTCCATTAAACACCAAGTGCCAAAGGTTCTTCTCCTTGATCCCACATCAGGAGTACCAGCCATGGATGCTCTAGCACAACCTTGGCCAACAGGGCTACTTTATGCCTTTCCTCCAATTCCGCTTCTTCCCAGAGTTATTCAAAAGCCTCTCAACTGGGGTCTTCAATGATTCTGATTGCCCGTACTGGCCTCGTCAGGTATGGTTTCCTACCTGAAGAAGCATGCAGTGGACGATCCGTGGACTTTAGACCTGATTCGGACTTGCTAATCCATCAGTCGGGACTTGACATCAGTCCCTTCAATCTTTGAAATTGACAGCTTGGCTCCTCCACTTCCGACTTTAGTTAGAAGGCACACTCTAGACCGGAAGTTGTTCACATTTTATCTTCGCCCACAAACCCACCACTAACAAATTGTACCTTAGTAAGTGGAAGAGGTTTGCTGTCTGGGCTCAACTCAAGGGCTTAGACCCTATCACTGCTCCTGTCCCAGAGGTCTTAAAATTTTAACATCCTTGTTTAATCAGGGATCTTCTGTCTCAACTATTAAAGTCCAACTAGCGGCTATCTCTAAATTCCACGAATCCATGGATCCTCCTTTGATGAGCAGCAGACTATGCAAAACTTTCATTAAAGGTGCGAGCCTATTAAGACCACCAATTTTTCATCCTGCACCTCCGTGGGATCTTGATTTGGTGCTTCACAGAACATCTCCCCTTCGAACCGCTGCTACACATGGAAGTTAAAATATCTGTCTTGGAAAACTGCCTTCTTAGTTGCAATTACTTGCAAGAAGCGTTTGAGCTTCAAGCCCTGTCTATTAAGCCACCGTACTTGATTTTCCACAAGGATAGAGTATCACTTAGGCCTAATCCATCCTTTGTCCCAAAGGTCTGTTCTAGTTTCTGCCTCCAACAATCTCTAGAGCTACCGGTTTTCTTCCCAAAATTCTCCAATGAAGCAGAATACACTCTTCATAAATTGGATGTTCACAGGCAGTTACGCTTCTATTTAGACAGGACTCAGCAAAAGTCAGACCAGTTGTTTGTGTCCTTCTCAGATAATAAACTGGGCCAAACCATCACAAAAGCTACTATCTCAAAATGGATCAGAGATTGCATAACTCAGACTTATTCTTCGAATAAGCAACTTACAACATCTATCAAGGCTCATTCTACCAGAGCTATGGCTACTTCTATAGCTTTTCATTCCAAGCTCGCTATATCGGAAATCTGTGCTGTGGCTACTTGGTCCAATCCGCACACTTTCATTTCACACTACAAATTGGATGTGGCATCCAGCATTTGGTTCCACGGTACTCAGGAGTGTTTTCCAGTGAGCCACCCAGGATTCAGGTGCTAGATAGGATCACATAACATCTTTTAGTTATGTACTCACCATAACTTCAGATGTTTGGGATCCATCTCATTTCCTAAATACCCACCCTCCTTCCCCTGCCTTGGAGATCAGAAGAGATTGAACGGTTTTGAGTTCTACTGTTTTATCTTGTTTCATCTGACGATGTTATATAAGCAGGGTGTGCATGTGTGCATGTATGCGGACAAACTAGATCTGGGGGACTGGTAGTGGTGCATCCTGGGATATAGTAAGCTCAGCCAGTAAACCCATCATTCAGAATGTACATAACTAAAAGTTTTCTTCGGCGACCTTTGCCATGCATTCGCTGAATTATTTTTGCCATTTCACCCGTCTTCAGAGAGACCTTCTCAAAGAACTAGGTGATACCTTACAGGACCCATCAGCTGCGAGGTCTCAGGAAAAGATCAACTCCCAGCTAGGGACCCTGAACTTTATTGTAAACTCCTCCATGCGGCTCATTTTCTTTGTCACCGATGGAGTGAGTAGGGCTGCAGGCACGGGCGTTGCTCTAAGGAGACACGCCTGAATGCGGCTTTGCAACTTTGCCGACCCCTTCAAGACATCCTTCACTAACACCCCCTTTGATGGTTGTACCTTGTTTGGACCTCAAGTGAAGGATACGTTGACCAGGTGTGAGCAGGAAGGCAAGACTCTCTCTCTGCCGTAGGAGTCCGTTTTTCTACCCCTTCTAGACCGTACCCTAAGGGTCAGAAAGGTGGGAAAATGTGGTTCTGCAAACCTCAGGGAGTACTGCTTGACACATGTGGTGAGCTTCCCTCCAGAGGCAGAGGAGGGAATAATAATAGACACCGCCCGAGGGGCACGGGAGGGGTCCGCAGAATCAGGGTAGCAGAGAATCTTTCTCTGACAAACCCTTCCAGCACCCCTGAGGAGCTGCCCGACTGTCCACCTTCGGAGGCAGTCGGGGGAAGACTATCACTGTACACAGAAGCCTGGCATTCCCTCACGCAAGACAAATGGGTACGGTCGATCATATCCAAGGGTTACAGAATTCCCTTTATTCACACCCCACAACAGCCAAAAGGGACCCTTCCAGATGTTCCACCCGATCTGAGGGATCTAGCAGCACTAGAAATTTCAAAGCTGCTAAGAAAAAGGGCCATCCAGCCAGTCCCAGCAGACCAACAACGATGCAGAATCTACTCCAAGTTCTTTTTGGTACCAAAAAAGACAGGGGACTGGAGACCTATTTTGGATCTCAGCAAGCTGAACAAGTGGGTTCAAAGAATGAAGTTCCGGATGGTCATGCTACAGTCCATTCTACCCTTTCTGGGTCAGGACAATTGGATGTGCTCTATAGACCTTCAGGATGCGTACTACCATATCAAGATGAACAGGCGCTCCAGAAGGTTTCTCCGCTTCTGGCTGGGAGCCAGTCACTACCAATTCAGAGCCCTACCCTTTGGCCTCACCACAGCCCCCAGGGTGTTTACCAAATGCATGGCAGTGGTTGTGGCTCACCTGAGACGACAAGGATTCCAGGTGTTTCCATATTTAGACGACTGGCTCCTTACTGCCACCACCAGGCACCAACTACTCCAATCCAGAGATTACGCTGTACACACGTGCAACGCGCTAGGTATCTCTATAAATTTCGAAAAATCTGCATTGTTGCCTTGTCAGTCTGTTACCTTCATAGGCGCCATTTTAAACACAGTGGAGCTTTCAGCAAAACTACCTACACAAAGAGTTTCAGACATTCACAACCATGTTCAGATCCTATTACAGGAGAGCAGAGTCCAAGCCAGATTTGTACTAAAAACACTTGGCAGCAGCAATCACTTTACTCCCCCTAGCGCATTTTCATATGCGGATCCTGCAGTGTATGCTATTTTCCCAGTGGTCCTTTCAGCAGCTCCCCATGTCACACACCATTCTAATCACTCAGTCATGCAAAAGACACCTTTCTTGGTGGACGGTCTCCCCTCAGGTATTCCAGGGCAGACCTGTGGTCCTTCCTCCTCCTGTTGCCACTGTGACAACGGATGCCTCCTTGATCGGGTGGGGGGGGGCATTTTCGGGGCAGGACAGTCCAGGGCACATGGAAACCCTTCGAATGCCACTTGCACATAAATGTCTTGGAAATGAGAGTGGTACATTTAGCGTTGCAGGCCCTTCAGGACTCTCTACCCACTAGGACTATTGCAATTCAAACAGACAATATGTCTGTAGTGTGGTACATCAACAAGCAGGGCGGAACCAGATCCTACCCCCTATGTCGAGAAGCACTCAGACTTTGGCAATGGGCGATCTCTTCTCAACAGTTTCTGGTAGCAACGCATATTCCCGGGAAGTCCAACGTCATAGCAGACAGACTGAGCAGAGCCATTCTCATGCCTCACGAGTGGTCTCTCAACCAGATAGTAGTGGAAAGAATTTTCAGAAGGTGTGGTCAACCTTGCTGCGACCTTTTTGCAACACCTCTAAACAGCAAGTGCCCAGACTTCTTCACCCTCTTCCCTCTCCCAGGTCTACCCCCAAGAGACACTCTAGTTCATGATTGGCCCCGGGGTCTTCTGTATGCATTCCCTCCCCCTTTCCCTTGATTACTCAATTAATCCAGAATGCGACTGCCTTGAGAGCCAGGATGATCCTCATTGCCCCTTACTGGCCTCGACAAATTTGGTTTCCGTTCCTGCAACGCCATCTACTGGAACACTACTAGAAAAGATCTAAGGGAATAATATCTATCAAAAACTAGTTGTAAATATAAAAGACCTTAAATACGACCTGGAGCCGGTGAAAACACAACCTCATAGCTGAAGCGGCAAACGAGATCTGGGCCGAGTCGGAGCCGAGGTTCGGCTCCGAACCCATCCAGCAAGAAAGAAGGCGAGAAGAAGACAACTAACATGGAACGTTATGGTAAGTACATGACTTCTCATTCCACTCCATCATGGAGAAATCACAACTGACCATGGTAACTACCACCCCATAAGCCTGACTAGCCTGGTCTGCAATGGTATGGTTCTCATCCTCATGGCACTCATTAACTATGACATTAGTAATCTTCGAACATGTGACCCAACCCAGGTCAGCTTGGTTGAGTGCAGTTCATGCCTACTGAACCTGTTTGACGTCTTACATACAGTCACCAAGACGTTAGATGACAGGGGAGGTGGTTCACACATTCTTCTTGGACCTCAACAAGGCTTTTGACACCATGCCCCACTTAGGTATTATTGATAAACACACCAGCCTGTACATTCACCCATACATCACAGGTTGGATTGCCAACGGGCTTACACACAAAATCCACATGGTACGACTAGTAGTCTCCAGGTCTAACTCAGTCCTGGGAGCCCTACTGTTTGGTATATACATCTCAGATGTACAGCCAAACACATGTGGACTACGGCAGACCATGTTTGGCAATGACTGCAAACTGGGAGCCATGATTGATAGTCCTGCTGACACAGACTTCCCTCAGGGGTCCTCGCAGAGAACGTCACAGGGTGCCAACGACACGGCCTCCACCCTAGTGCCACTAACTGCATGGTCATTCCATTGTGGAATTGGCACCCACATATTAACAAATGAGCGGCAGCCACTTTAATACAGACGAGGTAATGGGGTATCTGGGGACTAAGGTAGATAGTGATCTCCCCTCTGACAATCATATCTCCACAGTAGTTAGGACATCCTTCTATGTAGGCCATCTGACTACTAAAGGATTCCCATCTAGACATACTGGGGTTATAGTGCCCCTTTACTCATCACTCATCAGTCCCATCATAGGGTATAATAACCCATGTGGGATGTACCTCAGAGGACATGTCCAACAGCTGGGGGGGTCCACGAATGTACCTCACCAAGGGGAATACTGACCTCCAACATATGGTCTATGCAGCCGGACTGAATAAACTCCTGCTTTACTCAGTGGCATCTCGTTTACCCAGAGATGATCTCCACTGACCAACACAGCCATTTCGAACTCAGGCTTGATGGATATGCTCCACCTATAGGAATCCATGTCACAGTGAGCCACACACTGTAGTGAGCTGACCTTGCCACAACAATAACCGGAAGATGCTGGAGGGACAGATTCCTGTCACAGACACTCCCCATACTTTGGAACAACATCCCTAACTACATTATACAGAGCTCCTCACTAACACTCTGCAAGAGAAACCTTGAAGGGTGGATGGGGAACAGTAGATGCACCCCAGGGATCCCGCCATTGGCTCTGCTCCACAGAGGGACAGTTAAAGAATCAATGGGGTGGCAAAAGCTGACACATTTTGGCTGGCCTTATGAATGCCCTCTGGCAGTTGGCCAAGTACCTACCTATGAATCTATACATACAGTATCTGCATATGCTGATAGCTTAATTTACTGTTCAGGTGTTGACTTACCTTGTGCCAATGGCTGTTGTGTGTGCAATAGTTGAGGGCTGCCTATGTTGTCTGCACACAGTAGACTACCTATACATGACAATTTACAGGTAGTCTTGTGTGTGTGCCATCCATTTTTACTCTGTGTGCAGGTGGAGAAAGGTGTCAGTCCCTAGGTGCCTACACTGTGCTATACTTTCCCTCTTTGCCAAGGCATGGGCATACTGGGCACGCCTCCGTCTGCCTACTGGGGCTGGCTCAGGGTGTTCGTAGTCTGAGTTCCTCTGTGCCTGTGGGGCCCTTGGCAATGGTAGTGTGCTGTGACGGCCTTCACCATTCTGTCCCTGCTGCAGCTCTTTCCGCAGGACCATATTGTGTAGCATGGCACACACTATGAAGATGTGGGCACACGTGCCTGGAGAGTACTGCAAGGCTCCACCAGATACGTCCAAGCAATGGAACTGTGATTTCAGCATGCCAAACAAATGCTCTATGATGATTCTGGTTTGTGCATGTGCCTCATTATGGCGTTCCCGCATGGGTGTTTGTGCATTTCTGATGGGAGTCATCATCCACGGTTCCAGTGCATAGCCAACATCCCCCACCAGATGGCCATTTGGGATGTCCCCCCGGGCAAATAACCGATACAGCTGTGAGGCATGCCAGATGTGGGAGTCGTGATAGCTTCCAGGGCTGCCAGCACACACATCCATGATAAGGCCCTGGGAATTGCACACGACTTGGCAGTTGATGGAGGGGTATCCCTTGCCGTTTATATAGCGCCTTCCCTGCTCACCGGGTGGTGACTTGATGTGTTTGTGCGTGCAGTCTATGGCACCCAGTACCTCCGGGTATTCTGCTACATGATGGAAGAGATGCATATTGCTGACCAACTCCTCCTGCGTTCAGGGGAAGTATATGTGCTCATTGGCATGTGGTAACATGGCATCCAGGAACTGGTGTAGTACCCTGGATGCTGATGCCTGTGAAATACCCATGATATCCCCAGTTGGACTTTGAAAGGTACCTGTAGCTAGTATTATCAGGCTTACACATACCTTCGTATCCACTGGGATGGGTTCCCCTCTGTTTGCTCTGGCTCTGAGGCGTGGCTGGCACAGCTCCACAAGTTGCTGTAGGGTGTTCCTGTCCACCCTGTAACGTTCTACTATCTCCAGATCATGTAGCCCCTGGTAGGTTAGCCTGGGTCTGAACAATCTCTTCCTCCTCTGGTGCCTGCGGTGGTCATGTGCATCATCCTCCACACCACCTTCAGTCTCCAACACATGCTGGTGGATCAAAGCTATGGCAGCCCCTAACATGTACATAATAAAAGTTCCCTGTCTGTATACACCACTGGTGCAGAGTGTATGGGATGACACAAATGTGTGTGCGGTGCTTTCACACTTTATAGTATTGTGCTATGGATGCTGCTGATGTAAGTGGGTGTGTGTGAACTATTCCAGCTGATGCGTGTCTTAATTATGGGTTTTGCAATGAGTACTGCAAGTGTGGGGCCTTTACTGGGGAGATCTACTTGCCTGCAGTGAATTATCTGTTGCCCTTGAATTCACTTTTAGACGTAGATCCTCTCCCATTATCAGGCATGCAGCCACCTGCCATCTTTCTTGTTTTGTACTTACCCTACCCAGTCATGGCAAAATGTGCCTTGTAGCTGATATACTGCATATCACCTTTGTTTTGCTTTGACACTTTGCTGTTTTCTTTGCAGTACAGCCCCTCCCCTTCCCTGTTCTGCAGGTAGCTACTTGCAGCCTTGTTATCTGTTGTCAGTGGCCCACTGTAGGCTCCTAGGTGTTAATTAGTCATTTGTACTCCAATTTCACTGCTGCAGCATTTCCTTATTTCTTTCCTATATCCTTCCTGTTTTGGCTGCAGTGTGCGACGCGCATACCCATTTACCGAGTTTACGCACATTTTCATCTCTGTTCACATGTATACTCGGTTACCTTGTGTACTCTCAGCTAAGCAGAGCTATGGCCGGTTCGACACACCCCTATCCTGCAGCTTTGATTAACTAGGGGCAGACCGGTTTAGCAATGCTCCAATGTGCATACAGCAATGGTGACACACCCCTCTCTTGATGTCATCTTTATCTCAAGGGCTCACCTCGGTGATATAACGCTACGTTGTGTAGTGCATCCTTACACCAGCGGGGAGTCTGCGATTCACTATTACTCCTCTCATTTGCATAGCATTGCCTACTAATTTCTAGCTACTGTGCATAACACTGTCACTGCCCCTTAGCAACCCTTGCGCCATGAGTATGGTGTAGCATGCCTGCCATTGACTATTATGGGGAAATCGTGATATGTGTTTCATTGCGGTTTTATTCTGTATTTTTATATATTCATTGCGATCCCCTTTGCGCACCGCTGCCCTGCTCTTCCACGTCGCGATAGTGCGACTATATATATTAAATGTTAATTTTATATTTTGTACGTTATTTTACACCAATGGCTATATATTTAGCCATTGGCATATGTTAACATTATAATGCATGTGTTTGGTCGGCTGTCATGGCTCCAATTTTATGTTTGCAAAAATGTAAACCGTTTTCTACGGTTTACATTTCTGCATGCTCACACTACACCTGCACCACTTCCTGAATCGCTACATACCTTCATTTGCATGCTACACTGCTGCACATGGGGTAATTAGCATACATGGCTCAGGAGTTGTGCGGGCGTAGTGTACACAGGTAGTGCACGTGGAAACAGCTTGTACCTGAATCGCTCGGCAGCCATATTTGGTGTTAGAACACCGACGCTACGCCTGCACCTGGTGCAAGTTTCATGAATCCCAGGAAATGACTGTGTAGAAGATTATAAGTGTTGTTTAATGTTTGCAACTGAAAATATGTCAATATGGCTTGTTTTCGTTTATATAAATGTATGCTTGCCTATGTCATAAGTGCTAATTCAATGAAGATGTTTCTAGTTAAAAATAAGAGATTTATGAAGTTTTACACTTCATTTGAAAGCCTAAACTTTCTTCGCAATAGATGTAGACAGTTATATATAGATATAAATAAAAAAGTATATTTATTAACCAGTAAATAACTTATCTTAATATATTCATAATTTAAATAGTAGTAGTGGCCAGACAAGAAATTAAATTAGTATGTGCATCACTAAAACTGTTACATAGAGTAAGTTCATAACTGGTCTACCTTTTAATGTTTTTACTGAGCTTCTGAGTGTATTGACTGGTATTGATTCATGAATTTATAAACTCACACGTTGTTGTAGCTTGCTCACTGAATTTTTTTGACACGTTATTTATTTTGCATTTGTTAACCGGGTTGTTCCAGCTGGGTATGAATTTACCCTTTTTCAGTGGAGACCCGAGGGGAAAAGCCCCAAACAGACATACAAATACATACATGAGTAATGGTTTCATTTGAGTTTGTCTTTGATTTGTACATTATAGGTTTGGATTGCTTTAAATTTAGTGATAAACACCAGTTGTAGTTTAGATTAACATTATTGTTTAAAAAAAAAAAGTAGGGTGACACACAGTATATTTTGAACTGTATGTTCCATCACCTTTAAAAAACACAATAGATCTGTTTTCCGCATTGCAATATTAAGCTTTTGTGTAGCTTCACTAGTTAGCAATATCAAGATGGTGAGGTGATGCTCTAGCTCTAAGTAAATACTTTTATAAATTTCTGACCTGTAGTTGACATTTTCTTTGTGTTTCAATGATCGATGTAAGGTAACACTGAACGCTAAATTCCTATTGATATATGAATAAAACTTTTTAGGCTATGTTCTGTAATAGCTGCTGAAAGAAACTGAGTGTTTGCACTGAATAAACTCACAGGTAGTAACATTACCTGCTTGGAGGGTGGCTGTGTAGCTATATAAGTATTTAACTGTGCTGAATTGTATTACATATGTGCACTATATGTAGTCAGTGGTGTCTGTGGAGATAATGAAGACTTTAAGGAGTAAGCAAACATGTGAAATGGTATTTTAGAATGTTAAACAGTGATTCAAAAAAAATGGATATTGAAGAGTAACTGGAAGTAAGCAGAAGTGCTGATGATTAAAACAAATGATTTATATATATCCATTTATTTATTTGTCTTTTGTTAACTGGGTTAGTCCAGCTGAGCCAGCGGTCCATTTTCAGTGGAGGCACGAGGAGAAAAGCTCCACAAAAGGAAACAAGAAACAAAGTGTAGAATAAGCAGCAGTGTGAAGTTTGGTTACTTACATTCATACCAAATCAGAGGATATGATTACAAAACAACAAATATTCATACAAAAAATGGAATATTAACAAAGCATAAAACTTCAGCAAAAACAATGGCTAAAAGTTATAAATAATGTTAAAATAGGTAATCAGAAAAAAAAGTCATTAACGCACTGAAAAAGAAAAGAAGGAAGTTGGTAAAGAGGAAGTATTAAATAGAGGGGTGGAAACTACAGTTTAGGAGAGTCTAGCGAGTAGAACGAAGCAGTTATAAGAAGGGGTAGGGAGTATAGTAGCAAAGGAAAGACACAAGATGAGATTTAAATAAGGTAATGCTTAGCAGCACAGCTAAGGTATCACAGTGCTGGTGTTTGTGGAAGTTATATTAGGGTAAGAGAAGAGAAACAGACACTTGGGATAGAGAAGGATTAGTAGGGTGATGACAGGTGCAGGAGGGAGAGTTTGCAAGGTAGATCTTAAGTTCTCTTTTGAAATGAATAGAAGATTGTGTAGAACGTACACTGCTAAGGAGTTTGTTCCAAGTTTGAGATATAGAGCATTTATAAAGTAATCTGTCTATTGTTTTATTAGGCCAGTAGATGTCAAGTAACTGTTGGTCAGTGCTGCAAAGAGATTGTGAAGGTTTTTATGGGGATAGGAGGGTAGACAGGGAGGGACAGTCTGCAAGTTTGCAGGGTAGAGAATGTGTAATCTGTAGCTGAGAAAGTTGGAGTAGTTTAGGGAATTCAAGCCACTGTAGTTGTTTAAGGGCAAGGCAGTGATGGGATTTGTAATGGCAGTTACAGGCAAATCTGGCTATCTGGTTGTAAGTTGGTTTCAAGTTTGGTTAAAAGATTTGTTTGGTGGTTGATAAGTATAGGGGAAGCATAAAGTAGGCAGGGGAGGAGGTAAGCTTGAGCTAGTGAAGTCCTTGAGGTAATGGATAAGAATTTTTTGTTTCTATGCAAAAGACCGAGTTTTTGATTAGTCTTTTTGATAAATTGTTGGATATGAAGGTCAAATTTCAGTTGATTGTCAATCATAACTCCTAGAAGTTTGGTATGGGAGTCAGCACGAATGATGGCAGTGTCTAGTGAAGAGAGACTGAAGGAAGATTTTACGTTAGACATAGGTTTTGAAAGGAAAATAAGTTGTTTGTTTTTCTTTGGGTTAAGGACAAGTTGGTTATTTGTTAACCAGTGTTCAGTGGTGTTCAAAGCAGTCTGTGCAAAAGAGAGAAGGTTGGTAGTGTTATTAGAAAGGGTAATAAGAGTAGAATCATCAGCATGCTAGATCAGAGATGAGGTGCAGTAGGCAAATAGTAGATTGTTAGTAAAAATATTAAAGAAGAGGAGGCCTAGAATGGATCCTTGGGGTACACCAGTTTGGAAAGGTAAGAAAGGAGAGCAGGAGGTTTGCCATCTACCAGATTGCTGTCTGTTAGTGAGATAACTAGTAAACCAGAGAATAGAGGAAGCAGTTAGATTGAGTTCAGTTAGTTTAGTAAGAAGCTTAGGGTGGGAGATGGTGTTGAATGCCTTGGAGAGGTCGAGGAATAGGCATGACACCAGTTTATTGTTATCTCTTCCCACTGCTATGGACTGGCTGAAGGATAAAAGGGCTGTTGATGTGCTGTGGCGGGGCCTAAATCCATGTTGAGAGGGCGAGAGGAGGTTTTCCTAGAGCAGGTATTTAAGTTGTCTGTGAATGGGATGGGATGGCTATAGGTCGGAAACTGGAGTGGTCCGTGGAGTTGCCTCCTTTATGAAGTGGACTAGTGTAAAAGGATTTCCAAATGTCTGGGACAGGGGATTCTTTGATAGAGTGGTTAATTAGGATTGAAATGGGATACGCAATAGTACTGGCTGCAAGTTTGAGAAACTGGGAGGGTAGCTTGTTGAAGGAAGGAGAACAAGGTTTAAGTTTCTGCAAAAGGGATTTTATATAAGCAGTGGAAACAGGTTTCAGGGAGAAGGCTGAGTGGAGGTAGATGGTGGTGGAGGTGAGAGGTTGTGACTTGTTAGTGTCTGGAGGGATTACTTTATAGATAGACTCAATGAAGTAATTTAGTAGGGTAGCTGTTTCGAGAGGTGTTTTATTGCGGAAGGGATTGGGGGTAGTAGGTTTCCCTGGATGGAGAATATTGTTAATGGTGTACCAATATTTTGGGGGGTTAGATGCATGGGTACATTGAGCTTCTTGATAGAATTTTTTCTTGTCTTGGTTTATAAATTTTTTGGTAAGGTTTCTTAGTTCTTTGAGTACAAGAAGGAGATAAGGAGATTTTAACTTTGTCCATTGTTTCCAAGTAGTGTCTCTTAAGTTTCATGGTGGAAAGGGTATCTTTAGAGAGCCAGGGTGTGGGGTTAGATTTGATCCTAATTTTCCTCATGGGTGCAAGGGTATTTAGTATGCTTAGGAAAGTATTGTTAAACTCAAGAACAGCTTGATTTAGAGGAAGGTTGAACAGGTAAGACCAGTTAACAAGAGAGAGTTGGTACTAAAAATACAAACAGGAGGTCCTCAACCAAGCTAAACTGCTCACACAAAGCACAAATCCAAGGAAAAAAGCAGTTACCAAATAATATGGAAATAATTTATTCTTCAGATGAATACGATAGCAGGTGAAAAACAACAAAATAAAATCCAAACATTGTGTTGTAAGCGCTTTCGGGTGATTACCCTTCTTCAGACAGATGAAGATACAAACAAAAAGCATTTTAAACTATAATTAACCGATCAGTATTCAGTATTGGACCCACCTTTAATTTAAGGCTGACTTAATAGGAATGACTTCATTGAGACCAGGCTGTCTATGTGCTGTCAATTCTATAATCCAGGGTGTGGGGTTAGATTTGATCCTAATTTTCCTCATGGGTGCAAGGGTATTTAGTATGCTTAGTAAAGTATTGTTAAGCTCAAGAACAGCTTGATTTAGAGAAAGGTTGAACAGGTAAGACCAGTTAACAAGAGAGAGTTGGTAGTTGAATATTTCTGTGTTGAAATTAGACAGGTTCCGGCAGTCCCTATAAAGGTGGGTTTTAGAGGTGTGAGAAGGTACTCTTAGTATTGAGAGAGGGAGGTGATCACTTAAGGAGTCTGGTAAAGTGATGCGATTATAGTACTGTTTAGGGTTGGAAGTTAAGATCCAATCAAGAATGGAGCTGGAGTTTTTATTGATGTGGGTGGGAAAAGAAGTAAGTTGATTGAAACCAAAAAGATTTATACTAAGGCTAGGGGAGATGGGGAAAAGTTTATTCCAATCAATAGTGACATCCCGTAGTAAGATTGTCTCATAAGACAGATGTTGGGAGATCCAGCATAAAATAGATTCAAGAATTGAAATATTGTTACCAGGAGGTATATAGACAGATGCTATTGCAAATTTCTTGTGTGGGTTAAGGTGGCAGTTGAGAAAGATGAGTTCAGCAGGTGAAAAATCAATGAGGGGTAAGGAGATGGGGGATAGATTAAGCTGATCTGAGTACATGACAACAACTCTCCCTTTTTTGAAGAGTCTGCCTTGCTGGAATATGTTATGACTAAGGTGTAGAAATTCAGAGTTTGTGATGTGAGGTTTAAGCCAGGTTTCTGCGAGAGTTAAGATGTGGGGAGAGTGGTGTGCTATCTAGGCATGTAGGTCTGTGATTTTGTTAGTTAGACTTTATAGGTTTAAGGAGTATGTAGACAGATGTTTAGTTGGAGAGGTGAATAGTTGGTGACCATAACTTGGGGCCACGTAGGAAGAAGAGGATGGACTGGGATTGGGGTGGATGTCGCCATCTGGTAGGAGAGTAATAGGAAGTACATTTGGTTTAGAGAAATAGAAATAGTAGGTAGAGTGTTTAAACTTAAGTTTAGGGGAGGTGTAAGAAAAAATGAAAAATTTTAGTTTGTGATAATGAGTAAAGGAGGTACTGTAGAGAGAGGGTGAGATGAAAACGTTCAGGTTGTTATTAAAGGTGAATGTTACTTGGGAAGAGTGGGTGACAGAGGAGGATATGGGAAGTAAGAGTGATAAGATGATCATCTGGAGATGAAGAACAGAATAGGAGGTTAAAGGAAGCGCAGTATCATACTGTTATATTATTTGGGTTTATTATTGATAAGCGGGAAGTGGAGTTAATGATAGCGTGTTGGTATTATCAGAAAGTTAATGTGTAAAAAGATACAGTAGGTCGGGGAGGGAAGAGCAAGTAATGAAGTATTTAAGGTAAAGCAGAAGTGGAGAGAGAGAGAGAAAAAATCATAGGTATAAAGAAGTGGGAGGTATTGACAAGGAGAGCAAGAATAGGGGAGGGCTTAGTGATTAGGAAAGGTGGAGTAAGAGATGAACGATTAAGGGAAAAGCAGAGATGGAGAAAGCGAGATTAGTATGTGCTATAGAGCTATAAGGTAGTGGGAGGAGTGGGGGTAGGGGAATGGAGAACAGAGTAGGGGAGGGTATAGTAATTAGAGTAGATATGGATTATAAATGGATAATTGGAAAGAGTAGGAGGGTCTTTGGGAGGGGTTTAAAGTATAAATCTAGAGTAAGCAGGGGTAGATGGAGGTGGGTAGGGGAGTGATGTGAGCCCGGAGCGAACGGAGCGGGATGGTGCCCACCCGCAGAAGAACAGGAGACACAAAAAAAAAATCTCCAAAGAAGATAGCAAGGTAAGTGAAGATAGATCTATATCTCAGCTACAGCAAGCAGTTGGTGGAGGAAGAGAAAAAATCAGAGACAATCATAGAAAGAAAAAAAGCTCAAAACTAATTTGAGTTTCACTAAAAGTCGCAACCAAAGAGCGTGTTAGGTGGGATAGAAAAACAGGGAGTACACAGGCAAAGTGTAAAAGAAATGAAGCTCAATTTGGAAAAGGCAATAGTCAAAGGGGAGGATTGACTTTACTCTTCAGGAAACTAAGGGAGAAGGGCAAGGACAATGGGAGAAAATTGAAGCAACCAAGGTTCCCTTAGCTGTGGCCTCCCAGTGTACAAGACAAGTGGTATCAGAAGTTGGCTAGTGAATACTTAAGACATACAATAGGTTTAAATTGTTATGATGCACTGTGATGCCACAACAGCAAATGTTGGTACCTGGCCGAGAAAACAGAATACCACTTGGACTTTATTCCGGAGAGTTTACTTCTCACATGCAGAGCTTTCGGGGAAAATAGGCTTAAATTCTTATGATGCACTGTGATGCCAGAACAGCAAATGTTGGTACCCGGCCTTGAAAACAGAATACCTCTTGGACTTTGTTCTGGAGGGTTTACTTCCCACATGCAAAGCGTACGGGGAACAAATCCCTTCTAGAAGAAGGCACATCTACATCCACAAATATTGAATAACAGCTGCAAAAAGCTGAAGTACAAAAAAAATTGTATTTTACAAAAAACTCCTTCTAAAAGAACAATTGCCAACTTGGGAGCTTGCCTTTGCTTTTGCTTTGCCTTTTGTCAAAATAATTGACCGTTAGGCAATTTTCAAAGATACATAGGATGTACATACATAGGATGAGAAGGAACACAAGAGATGATATCGGATCCTTCCAGCTGAATATGAGGTAAGAACAGATAAGTGCAGGTAGATATGACATGCTTACATAAATGCCTAGTCAGATAACAGGAGTTAGCTGTGGTGGTAATGCTGGCAGTTGTAAAACCATGTTATGCTTGGGTAGAACCCTGCAAGTAAAGACGTGCTCAGGGAGCTTCTATGGGCAACTCTTTGTAATACTTTAGGCAGTAAAGAGAACATAGATACATCATGATAATTATCCTGCAAACTAGGATAACCTGGCCTTAGAACAGTAATAATGATTAAAATCTTGATTTATATATGAAAATGCCTGTATTATGAAAATTCAGGATAGTTATAGTGCAAAAGTGCATAGCTTTTCTAGCATGGTATTGTGTTTGGTTTGTAGCCATATATTTCTTGTTAAGTCGTGTTTGTCATATAAGATTCCATATTGTTAGCTGCACTTAATGATATCTAGTTATATTGAGTTTTTGCTTAGGTCAGATATGTATGACACAAATTGCTGAAAAAAAATTGATCACATTGTCTTCTGCGTTACAATTTTGCTTAGCTTCCCACATTAAATATAAATATGTAAAGATGATGATGATGATGATGATGCAGTACACTCATTTTATGTAAATACTTTCCTAAATTTGTGATCTGATATTTTTAAGTAATAAAACTTATTGGGGTTATATTTTTAGTTAATTTCAAATGTTTAAATGTTAAATTAACTGATGAATATGTCATCATCATCTTCTTTCGGCTGTTCCCGTTAGGGGTTGCCACAGCGGATCATCTGTTTCCATTTCTTCCTGTCCTCTGCATTTTGCTCTGTCACACAAACAACCTGCATGTCCTCTCTCACCACAGCCATAAACCTTATCTTGGGCCTTCCTCTTTTCCTATTACTTGGTAGCTTCATCCTTAGCATCTTTTTCCCAATATACTCAGCATCCCTCCACAGCACATGTCCAAACCAACGTAATCTTGCCTCTCTGGCTTTGTCTCCAAACCTTCCAGCCTGGGCTGACCCTCTTATATACTTATTCCTAATCCTCTCCACCCTTGTCACACCCAGTGCAAATCGTAACATCTTTAACTCTGCCACATTGAGCTCAAACTCCTGCCTTTTTGTCAATGCCACTGTCTCCAACTCATATAACATAGCTGGTCTCACTACCCTCTTGTAGACCTTCCCTTTCACTCTTACTGGTACTCGTCTGTCACAAATCACTCCTGACACTCTTCTCCACCCACTCCATCCTGCCTGTACTCTCTTCTTCACCTCTCTTCCACACTCACCATTACCCTGAAATGTTGATTCCAAGTATTTAAACTCATCCACCTTCGCCACCTCTACTCCTTGCATCCTCACCATTCCTCTATCCTCCCTCTCAGTCACACACATATATTCTGTCTTAGTCCTTCTGACCTTTATTCCTCTTCTCTCTAGATGATGTAGATCTAGATCTAGCTGATGAATATGTGATTTATTCCAGTTTTTGTAGTTTAATAAGCAAGTTTATTTATGCAAGGAAAATATAGAGCTGGAAATAAATGAATCGGTACATCTGAAGTAGTTAACTTCATTTTGTCTGTAACCTGTGGGTATTCGGATCCATATCGGATCCGAGTCGGCAACTTTACAAGTGTCTGCTCCGAGCTCCAAACTCCTCCCCTTACCCATAACACACCACCATCTACTGCCTTCCCTCAGATCTTGTTTGCCGCTTCATGCATCAGCATCATGATCTCCGCAGCTCTGAGCTTTCAGTGGTACTGTAAGTGCTTTTTGGGATTGTTCTAGTGAGTTTTCGCTCAGTTAGTTTCCCTTTTCTGCCCCCTATGCTAGTTCGTCGTTTTTTCAAAAAAAAAAAAACTTATATAGAGTGAAGTAGTTCTGTGTAGTCCCTTCCCTTACATAGTGTGTGTGTGTGTGGTCAGAACTAGTTTGTGTTTGGTGACTGGGTGTGGTTTTGTTTTGATTTTTGGGATGTCTGAACAACCTAAACCCACCTTTAAAAAATGCACAGAGTGTGGCCATAAGCTTTCACCAGCGGATGACCACACTCTGTGTGTCGTTTGCTTGGGCATTGTACATTGGTCCGTCCAGTGCATCATTTGTGCAGGATTCAGTCCTAGGACCCTTAGAGACAGAAAGGCCAAACTCGTGGCGAAAGGCCTGCTTCCAACGTCGACCTTGGATTTGTCAATGGTCATGGCCTCGGCTTCTTCTACTACAACTCCTGCCCACCCCCCCTACCCCCATGCTTGGACTCACCATCCCGCTAGACTTGCTGAAGGGGATGTTGTCAAAGGGAGAGACAAGGACAAAAAGGATAGACACAAGGATGCAGAGAAGGGAGAGACAAGGAGAAGAAAGGAGATAGGCCCCATAAGAGGTCTCATGATTAGAATGTCTTTCCTAGCCTGTCTTCTAAGGTTTAGAGACCTGTTTCTCCTCGGCTCCACTCCCCCAGATTTTCCCCGGAGCCTACGGAGCTGAAGCCTTCTTCCAGATCCTCCCAGCGACCAGCCATATCTGAGTTGGTCGCTTCCTTGCGCTCAACTCTGAGTCTTTCTGAAATGGACATGAACAGGATGATGAGGAGATTCATTTGGACGCAAATCCAGATGGGAGTCTTGCCAGGCCCCTCTCCCTCTGGAGGGGGGACCTCCATGCCTTTTTTCCACCCGATTTCTCCTTCCTCGATCCAGCCTTTGGTTTCGGGGTACTTGGATCCGAGGATCTTCGGAGCTGGGGATTCAGCACTGATGGTTCCACCAACCTCGACTCTGGCGATTACCTTAAGTTCTTTCGATTCGACTAGCTCAGATCCGAGTAGCTCTCGGGGCCAAGGACGGGGCGTCAGACCTGAGGGGATGGATATGTCTTCGGCTCCGACCTTGTCGGATCCAAGCCGTTCCTTCAGAGCTCCGGCTACCCTAGCCTCGGCTCCAATCCTCACGACAGACCTGGGGAGAGCTTCCTCCTTGTTGGGCTCTAAAGAGGTATGGTCTCCCTTTGCATTTGACATGGTGGAGAGGGTTCTCTCCCAAGGATCGAGACCCCAGCCTATTCCCTTGGATTTCGTCCAGACTTCCTCGGATTTGGTTACAACTCCCTTCATCTTGTCTCAGGGACAACCTGTGCTAGAGGAGCCCCAGGCGGTTCCCCTGGAGGAACTCCCCACTGCTCACTGAGGAGGGGCATCGTAAACACACGTGCAAAAGGAGGCACTTGGACTCCCCTGACTCCCTTACCGAGGACACTGATTTAGATGAAGGAGAAGGTTCCCCCAGGTTACCTCCCGAGGATGTCTCCTTTGGAGACCTCATGGAGATCCTCCACCAGCGGGGAGGTTGGTCAGCCCCAAAAACTTCTACAAATGAATCAGTGTTCCTGGAGGCTTTTGGCACGGGCCCATCTACATCCTGGGTGTCCCTGCCAGCAGATCCTTTAGTGGATCTTATCACCACACGGGCATGGAAGGAGCCTAACACCGTAGAGCCGATACCTAAGCGCCCGGACAAAATTCTCTCTCCACCCACTGACAGACTGACATGGTATAAAGGATCCCCTGTGGACACTATGGTAGTTGCAGCAGCCACCAAGAGGGAACTGGCTCAAGAGAGTTCCTCGGTCTACCCTCCGGATAAGGAATCCAGGACAGTGGATCGATTTGGGAAGCAAGTGTATTCTTCAGCAACTTTTTCCATTTGAGCGTTGAACTACTTGGCACACGACATACGACTGTAGCGAGACCTAGTCACGGAGTTAGCTGAGTCGCCCCCAGAGTCTCTGTTGCAGGAGGACAAGCATCTGTTCTCCGCGAAGATGTCTACTCTGAAATCAGTGTCAAACATGTCTATGCACCTCCTTTTTCATGCTACGGAAGGAGCCACCTGGGAGCTGGGACTGGCATGGCTATGAGGCGGACCCCTTCAAGGCATCTTTTACGAATGCTTCCTTAGATGGTTCTTCTCTCTCTGACCTTGTCCAGAGTGAGAAAGACGGGAAGACCTTGTCTGCCATCATAATTCGCTTCTCTAACCCTCAAAGATCCTTTTCCTGGAATCAGAGAGGGGAAAAGAAGATGTGGTTCCGGAAATCTCAGCTTTCCCGGGACTCTCCGGACAACTCATCCCCTAGAAGCAGAGGGGGATGTGACTGATGCTGGCCCAGAAGCAGAGGGGTCCGAGGAACTTTGGGTCTAAGGAGCCCTTCTCGAACAGGCCCACGCAGCAGCCCTGAGGGGTTGCCTGACTGTCCTACTCTGGAGGCACTCGGGGGAAGATTGTCATTGCACCCGACGGCATGGGAGTCCATAACTGCAGATCGTTGGGTGCTTCAAATAATATCCAGAGGTTACACCATCCCATTTGTTGCCCCTCCAATCCAACCAAAGCACCTCCCAGATGTCCCACCCACTCAAAGGGAGACGGCAGCGCTAGAGGTTTCCAAGCTGCTTCAAAAACGACCCATCGACCCAAAAACGACCGGTTTGGTCCCCCGCAATCAGTCCGCGTCAGGCATTTACTCCAGGTTCTTTTTAGTGCCAAAAAAGACAGGGGACCTCAGACCCATTTTGAACCTGTCAACCTTAAACCTGGCTATTGTCAAACAAAAATTCCGGATGGTCACCCTGCAGTTTATTCTACCTTATCTTTGAGAATGCAACTGGATGTGCTCGATAGATCTCCAGGAAGTTTACTACCATATCAAGATACTCAGAAGCTCCAGGAGATTCCTTCGCTTCCAGCTGGGAGCCAGTCATTTCCAGTTCCGAGCCCTACCCTTCGGTCTCACCACAGATTCTAGGGTGTTCACCAAAGTAATAGCAGTAGTAGCAGCTCACCTGAGGCTTCAGGGGATTTAGGTATTCCCATACCTAGACGATTGGCTCCTCTCTGCTTCCACTAAGTGTCTTCTTTGCCAAGCCAGAGACTTCTTCCTACATCTTGCAGCCTTGTTAGGGATTACAGTCAATGTTCCCAAGTCACTCTTGAATCCGGTACAGATCTTGGACTTTATCGGGGCACAACTAGACACCCTTCAATTGAAAGTCTTCCTAACTCCAGACAGGGTCCAGAATCTAAGGGCTCATGTATCGATTCTTGGCCTCAGGTTGCCAAATGTGGCAGATGTTCTCAAAGCCCTGGGGCTCTATGGCTATCGCAATTTCTATCCTCCCCTGTGCACGTCTTCACATGTGTGTTTTTCAATGGACTCTAGCAGTACAGTGGCCTTGGCTGGATCAACTCATGGAATACCCAATTCTCATCAGCAAAGCCTGCAGGGCATCACTTCTCTGGTGGGTCCAGTCTTCAGGGATTGTAGCGGGACGCCCCTTTGTTCCATCCACAGCCCAAGCCACAGTGACCACAGATGCATCCCAGCTAGGGGGGGGGGCATTATCTGGGGAGGACGGTCCAAGGCACGTGGTCCCAGTTCGAGACCAGGTTGCCCATCAGTGTACTGGAGATGAGAGCAGAGCTTTTAGTGTTACAGCCCTTCCATACTGTTCTTCCTCTGGGAACTGTTGCAATTCAGACAACATGTGTGTTGTCTGGTACATCAACAAACAGGGAGGAACTAGATCTTACCCTCTGTGTCGCGAGACCATGAGAGTTTGGGAGTGGGCAATCTCCACCAGTCGGTTTCTGATTGCAACGCACATCCTGGGACGCTCCAACATTTTAGCAGACAAATTGAGTCTGGCTATTCTGATGCCATACAAGTGGTCTCTGAAGCAGTTGGTAGCAGAGATCATCTTCCTTTCATACAGACAGCCTTGCTGCAATCTCTTCACATTTCCTTTCAATGCGAAGTGCAGCGAGTTCTTCGCTCTGATTCTCTCACCAGGGGGGCCCCCGAGAGACGTTCTAGTCCATGCTTGGCCTCCCAGGCTTCTGTACACTTATCCCCATTTACCACTCATTCCGAAGTTTCTTCAGAAGGCTTGCCATCTGGGGTGCAAGGTGATCCTGATTGCCCCATTCTGGCTTCGTCAGGTTTGGTTCCCCTTCCTATGGTCGTATGTTCTAGCTCCTCCTTGGATTCTAGATCCCTGCCCGGATCTCATTTCTTATCCTTCGGGCATCTGTCTGCCCAACCTGGACAGCCTCAAGCTGACAGCTTGGTTGCTCCAGTTCCCTTAATTGCCAGGACTCCCGGTCTTTCATCTTCAGTAAAAACTATTCTAGTGGCGGCTGTTAAGTCTTCCACCAGGAAGATTTACCACAGTAAATGGAAATGATTTTCTATTTGGGCATCTCAGAGAAAGCTGGCTCCTTTTACGGCCCCTGTATCCACGGTACTGGATTTTTTAGCCAGAATTTTTCAACGAGGGGCCAGTTCTTACACTGTGAAAGTGCAACTGGCAGCTATTTCAAATTTTCATGTCTGCGAGAACATGAATGCCCTGGCCTCTTCTAGATTGTGTAAGGCTTTTCTTAAAGGCACTATGTTAAGTTGTCCATCTCGCCTTCATTCTTGCTGGATGGGTTCGGAGCCGATCCTCAGCTCCGACTCGGCCACTCTAAAAGCTCGAGAGTTGGTTCCACCGGCTCGAGGCTCCCCTTATATCCCACAATGCTAGGCGGTAATACCTCAGATCTCGTTTGCCGCTACAGCGATCGAGGTGTGTTGCTTCAATCGGCTTCAGGTTAGTCTAGTAAAACAGTTTAAAAGTTTATTAAACCCCGTTTAAATTACTTTTTTGTTCAGAATTCCCTTAGTTTTAGTGGATTTTTATCCCTTCCTTCTTGTTCTTCACCCTATTTACCACAAGAACTTATATGTTCTTCCCTTAGGCCTTCGGGCCCCTCCATCCCCTCTTAGTAGTGGAGTGTATGTGTTTTTTGTAGGGATTTTAAAACTATCTAATCTTATTAATTTAAAGTTATTAGTTTATTTTTAGTGAATAGTGTAATCGGTGTGTTTGTGCTTGTGTGTGATTGCACTTTTTCCTTAAAATGTCTAAGGATTCGAAGGTCTCAGGCTTCAAGAAGTGTGACTCGTGCTGTCAGAAGATGTCTCTGACAGACGGTCACACTTCTTATGTGTACTGCCTGGGACCTTTACACCTGCAGGACTCTTGTGCTGTATGCCATGGCTTCAGCCCTAGAGTCCTGCAGGAAAGAAAAAATAAGCTTATTTTACGAGGCTTATTAAAACCTGAGGGTCCCCCGACTGTTTCTTCGGGTAAACCCTCTAAGGCTTCTAGGTCGTCGGCTCCAGCATCTGAGTCGACACCTAAGACGTCGAAGTCTGCTACAACATCGGCTCCGGCTGAAGCCGATGAGACTCGAACCCTTATTTCTTTGGTTCCCTCGGCTCCGGCTGGAGCCGAGGTATTGGAAATCTCTGAGTCGGCTCCGATAAGACTATCGGAACCGACAACTAGGAAGAGGTCTAGGTCACCGTCTCTTGGCTCCGTTCATTCGGCTCCAGCTTCTCCCTTGCTGTCTGAACGGAGCCATAGATCTCACTCCTCTAGGTCGTCGAGACTTTCTGACCATGACCTTCAGAGGGTAGTGAGTCGACTTCTTAAGTCCGAGGCACTGGCCCAAATGCTTCAGAGCCCGACTCATCAGTCGATGCTTAATCCTATTTCTCAAAATGTTCCTCCTCCGACTCCTTTGAGTTCGGAGCCGGGGCGTTTCGGACCTGAGACTGTGGTAGCATCGGAGCCGATACAATTGTCTTCGGCGCCGTCATCTGCTCCGATTTCTTCCTTGGAAGAATCTCGGCGCCGGACTTCCCTCGTCGGCTCCGAGGGGGTGAGTGGCATCGGACCCTTGTCCGACCCCACTCTCCCTCTCGGCGCTTCGGCGCTGGTGAGTTCGGCTCCGACATCGGCTTCGGAGCCATCACTGTTGGTGCCGAGGGTGGTTTTCAGCTTTTCGGAGCGGGGACCTCTGGCTCTGCCTGACAGGGGTGCTTTCGAGGTCAAGCGGAGTGTGTTGGAACCTGGTTCAACTCCACAGTCAGCTCCGTCCGCCCCTCCCTCCTCGGTGCCTCAGGTAATTTCTACTCAATCCCTCATCCCAGACCGCAGAGAGCCAGCTCCTCAAGAATCCCCTGTGGGGATCTCATCCTCTTCCGAGGCCTCTCCTGAATTGGCAGGGGAGCCCCCTAGGAAGAGAAAGTGCAAGAGGAAGCACATAGACTCACCTGTGTCTGTCACCTCTGACACGGATTTAGAGGATTTTGAAGGTTCCCCCCGTTCCCCCTCTGAATATGTCTCCTTTGCAGACATCCTGGAGATCTTAAAACAGAGGGGGAATTGGACAGCCCTTAACCCTTCGGAGGATGAATCTGTGTATCTTGAGGCATTCGGCTCTCGCCCTTCCACCTCCTGGGTGTCCCCCCCCTTTGACCCCCTTATGCAGGTGGTAGCAAAAAAGGCTTGGACGGCTCCTGACTCTGTGGACCCCACCCCCAGGAGACCTTCAAAGTTTATTACAGCACCAGCAGACAAGCAATTTCTGACTAAAGGAGTTTCTGTGGATGCTATGGTGGTAGCTGCTGCCACCAAGAAGGAACTAGCTGATCCTTCAGTGCCTGTCCATCCCCCTAACAAGGAATCTAGGTCTATGGACAGGTACGGGAAGCGGATGTTTTCATCAGCGACCTTTTCAATGCGTTCGCTGAACTACCTCTGTCATTTCACTCGTCTTCAAAGAGACTTGATCAAGGAAGCGAGTGAGATGTTAAAGGATCCAACAGCTGCGGGTTTTCAGGACAAGATGAACGCTCAGCTGGCTACCCTCAATTCGATAGCTAACTCCTCCATGCGCCTTCTTTCATATGCGGCTGATGGAGCGAGCAGAGCCGCAGGTACAGGTGTGGCCTTAAGCCGGCATGCCTGGATGCGGCTATGCAATTTTGCGGACCCCTTTAAGACGTCTTTCACTAATTCCCCGTTTGATGGATCGTCCCTTTTTGGTCCTCAAGTGAAAGAAACCCTGACAAGGTGCGAGACTGATGGCAAAACTCTTTCTGCCGTCGGAGTCTGTTTTTCTACTCCTTCTAGGCCTTACCCCAAGGGCCAGAAAAGTGGAAAGATGTGGTTCCGCAAGCATTCTCAAGGGGCTTTGCCTGATGCACAGAGTCGGTTCCCCTCTAGAGGCAGAGGGGGGAACAATAATGGTAGATGCCGCCCTAGAGGCAGGGGGGGTCCGCAGAACCAGGGCAATCGAGAAACTTTTTCCGATAAGCCCTTTCAGCATCCCTGAGGTGTTACCCGACTGTCCACCTTCGGAGGCAGTCGGGGGAAGACTATCACTGTACCCAGAAGCCTGGCGATCTCTAACTCAAGACAAGTGGGTACAGTCCATCATTTCCGAAGGCTATTCCATTCCGTTCTTTCGCATTCCAAATCAATCAAAAAAGTCCCTTCCAGATGTTCCACCCGCTCAATGGGAACAAGCAGCGTTAGAAATATCAAAGTTGCTTGCAAAAAGAGCCATTCAGCCAGTTCCAGCAGACCAGCAAGGATCCGGAATCTACTCCAAATTCTTTTTGGTTCCAAAGAAAACAGGGGACTGGAGGCCCATTTTGGATCTCAGCATCTTGAACAAGTCTGTCAAGAAAACAAGATTTCGGATGGTCACGTTGCAATCCATCCTACCCCTATTGGGGAAGGAAGACTGGATGTGCTCTATAGACCTCCAGGATGCGTACTATCATATAAAAATGAACAGACGCTCCAGGAGATTCCTCCACTTCAGGCTGGGAACCAGTCACTTTCAATTCAGAGCCCTGCCCTTTGGACTCACCACAGCCCCGGTGTTTACCAAATGCATGGCAGTGGTTGCCTCTCACCTGAGACGTCAAGGATTCCAGGTGTTTCCATACTTAGACGACTGGCTCCTTACAGCTCCCACCAAGCATCTTCTACTACTTGCCAGAGACTACACTTTTCGCATATTTCGAAAGCTAGGTATCTCAATAAATTGCGAAAAGTCTGTTTTGTCGCCTTGTCGTGCTATTACCTTCATAGGCGCAAATCTAGACACAGTCAGCATGTCAGCGAGACTCACAGACCAAAGGATAGCAGACATACACAAACTAGTCTCTCTTCTTTTCCACAGCAACAGAATCAAAGTCAGACTGGTCCTGAAAGTACTGGGGATAATGGCAGCTGCTATCCCTCTACTTCTATTAGCCAGATTTCACATGAGAATCTTACAATGGATGCTCTTCACACAATGGTCATACCAACAACTTCCGATGTCCCACACCATTGTGATAACGCAAGCATGCAGGAATCATCTTCTTTGGTGGATATCTTCCCCCCAGCTCTTTTTAGGAAGACCCTTTGTCCTTCCCCCTCCGGTTGCTACTCTGACGACGGACGCCTCCCTGATCGGGTGTGGGGGGGGGGCATTATCAGGACAGGACAGTCCAGGGCATATGGCAACCTTACGAACGCCACTTGCATATAAATGTCCTAGAGATGAGAGCAGTGCTTTTAGCATTGCAAGCCCTTCAAGACTCTCTTCCGATGGGAACGATAGCAATACAGACGGACAACATGTCTGTAGTGTGGTATATCAACAAACAAGGCGGAACCAGATCCTACCCCCTATGTCGAGAGGCACTCAGACTGTGGCAGTGGGCGATTTCTTCTCAGCGGTTTCTGATAGCAATGCACATCCCCGGGAAGTCCAATGTCATTGTGGACAAATTGAGCAGAGCTATTCTCATGCCTCACGAGTGGTCTCTGAAAAATTCAGTAGTGGAAAAAATTTTTCTGAAGTGGGGCCAGCCTTGCTGCGACCTTTTTGCTACTCCCCAAAACAGCAAGTGCAGAGATTATTTCACCCTCTTTCCTCTACCAGGCCATCCCAGCAGAGACGCTCTAGTCCAAGTTTGGCCCCGGGGACTTCTGTATGCATTTCCTCCCTTCCCACTAATTTCTCAAGTGATACAGAAAGCCATCGCTCAGAAAGCATCCTTGATCCTAATTGCCCCTTACTGGCCTCGACAGGTTTGGTTCCCCTTTCTGCACCATTTTCTGTTGGAGCAACCCTGGCATCTGGACCTAGTTCCAGATCTTTTGACCCATCAGTCGGGTCAGATACATCGCTCCCTTCCCTCCCTGAACCTCACTGCTTGGTTCCTCCAATTCCAACCCTAGCCAGGCTTCCTCTAATATCTCACTCAGTTCGAGATATTTTGATAGCTTCCCATAAATCCTCCACTCGGAAGATTTATCTTAGTAAGTGGAAACGTTTCTCTTATTGGGCACAAGGAAGGGACATAGATCCTTTCACTGCTCCCATTCAATTGGTCCTTGATTTTTTAGCCGAACTATTCCACGCAGGTTCGTCTCCTTCTACTCTTAAGGTTCAATTGGCAGCTATATCTAACTTTCATGTGGGAATCTCAGATTCTGCCATCATGTCTCACAAGCTTTGCAAAGCCTTTTTGAAAGGAGTTTTTCTTCTCAAGCCTCCTATAAGAAATCCTCCTCCTTCTTGGGACCTTAATTTAGTTCTCACATCTTTGATTCTTCCCCCTTTTGAACCTTCAGCTTCCTGTTCAATGAAATTGCTATCCTGGAAAACACTCTTTTTGGTAGCCATTACTTCGGCTAGAAGAGTCTCGGAGCTTCATGCACTCTGCAGTCGATCACCATATCTTTTGTTTCATAAGGATAGGGTATCCTTACGGACCAACCCATCCTTTTTACCCAAAGTAGCCTCTGCGACAAACCTAAATCAAAACATTGACCTTCCTGTGTTTTTTCCTAACTATTCTAACAGGTCTGAACAAAAATTACATTGGCTAGATGTTCATCGACAATTAAGGTATTATTTGGATAGGACCAAACAGACCAGAAAGGCTGACCAATTGTTTGTTTCTTATGCAGAAGGCAGAAAGGGCCTTCCAGTTTCGAAAGTATCACTCTCCAGATGGCTTACATCCTTGATTTCCTTTGTGTATGAGATTAGGCATCAAAAGTTACCTAACAAACCTAAGGCTCATTCAACTAGAGCATTGGCTACTTCTATAGCTTTCCAAGACAGGCTGCCTATTGATACCATTTGTGAAGCAGCTACATGGGCTACTCCTCACACTTTCATTTCTCATTATAAGTTGGACTTAGCTTCTAGACACAGAGCTAACTTTGGTTCCACTGTACTCAAGAGTCTGTTCCGATAGGCCACCCGGGACAAGGTGCTAGGGACGCGGTCCCATCCAGCAAGAATGAAGGCGAGATGGACAACTTAACATATAGAAGTTATGTTCTTACCATAACGTTCCATGTTAGTTGTCTTCTTCTCGCCTTCTTTCTTGCGTCCCACCCTCCTTCCCCCTAGCCTGGACAGACCTAGAGGAGTTTGATTGTGACCTTTCTTCCTACCACCTCTATTTGTATATATGTATATACTGTACCATGTATATATTCCTTCATCAGGTTTTAGGTCACCTTCCTTCTATCATTTTATAGAGGTGGGTTTCCCCTTTCCAGTGTTTCTGGATTTCTTCCTGGCTGGGCCTAGCTTACAAACGAGATCTGAGGTATTACCGCCTAGCATTGTGGGATATAAGGGGAGCCTCGAGCCGGTGGAACCAACTCTCGAGCTTTTAGAGTGGCCGAGTCGGAGCCGAGGATCGGCTCCGAACCCATCCAGCAAGAAAGAAGGCGAGAAGAAGACAACTAACATGGAACGTTATGGTAAGAACATAACTTCTATTTTCTTTTAAGCCCCCATTTAAGAACCCCGTCCCTCCTTGGGGCCTTGCTGTGGTTCTTCAGGCCTTAGTTGATCCCCCTTTTGAACCTGCAGCTTCAGCAGATTTAAAGTTTCTATCCTGGAAACAGCCTTCCTAGTGGCTATTACTTCGGCTAGGAGGGTTTCTGAGCTTCCGGCCTTGTCTGCTGTGCCCCCTTATTTGATCTTCCATAAGGATAGGGTTTCTCTCTGCAGAAACCCTTCTTTCTTACCAAAAGAGGCATCTGAATCAAACATCAATCAAACAATTAACCTGCCTGTTTTCTTCCCAAATTTTCAGAACAAAGGTGAATATAAACTGCATTTACGAGATGTTCATAGACAACTTTGTTTTTATTTACACAGAACAAAGCCTTTCCATAAGTCTGACCAGTTATTTGTGTTCTTTTCTAAGCCCTTTTTGGGTAAGGCCATCTCCAAAGTTTCTTTAGCTAGATGGATTACACTATGTATTTTGCAGATTTACAAAGACAAAGGTTTGTCTCCACCGTGGATACAGGGGCTTTAGCGCGATTTAGCGCGGAGTTGCCACAGGAGCACACAAGAGCAGCGGCGGTTAGTCAAGGTTAAACTATTCGGGCTACCTAAAGTCCACTCTTCAAATTTTCCCTTAAAACAGCCTTCCTTGAACTGTACTGCTGATCTAACCAGCGTATTCTATATCTAAAAAGCTCAGCTCTACTTGATTCCTAAGTAATATATTCTCTATCTGTAAAGCCTTGCTCCTAAAGTACTTTTTTACTTGATATAGCACTTTTATTATACATAGTACCCCACCAGCCAAAACCCCCTTTCGATCACCACATCCCCCCGGAGTCTTTTAAAGTCCTTGTCTATTCCTTCTAGCATGTCGAGGGATCAGTTGCTAGTGTCCTCTCCTGCTCAGCTGGTGAATCTGGGAATATTGAGGCAATGTTACAATTGTCTCATGTACACGGACAACCCTCTCCTTCTCCCACAAAACACAAATACATGTGAGAGATGCAACTATATAGCCAAACTGGAGGCTGAGCTCTCTCAACATAGGACTGGTAAGACCAGACAGGAGGAGAAGGTAACCACACACATCACAAACCCAGTCTCACATAGTACTATCACAACTTCAAATCATACACATAAATACACAAAGACATATTCGGAGGCTCTGATCAAAATCTACCAAAACAGCAGAGGCCACCAAAGCAGACACCCAAACAACTGCCACCTCAGGACACAACACATGCAATACATAGACCACATAGTCAGTGTGCCAAACAGTCACAGCCCTTAAGGCCAAACACAATGCCAGACACACTCGTCATTGGTGACTCCATAGTCAGACACACTGACGTCCCGCTCACCAGATTGAACAAGGAAAAGGTCACAGTAAGCTGCCTGTCGGGCACTAAAATCCGCCACATAATGCAAGCACTCAGGTCTCTCAACAGCAGGTACAAGTACGACTCTGTCATTGTCCACGCTGGTGTGAACGACCTGAGACGTACCTCCTTGGACTACATGAAGAGACATAGAGGAGCTCTCTGATTATGTAGCCCAGGCAGGTATGACCCTGACCTTGAGCAGTATCCTACCTTCACCAAGAATGATGCCACAATACAGTGACAAGATGATCAGCTTTAATAATTGGCTTAAACTCTGGTGTCATTCAAAGGGGATCCAATGTCTGTCTACCTGGGATGACATGCTGGACAAGCCACGCTGCTTTGCAAGGGACGGCTTGCACCTGTCACCCCTGGGCTTCCGGATATTGGCAAAGGCTCTTGCCACCCCCATAGTGCCTTTTTTAGGCAAGGCCCAAATTCTAAACCTACCACCCTAGAACACAAAAAAGGAAAAAAACTAAGGGTAATGCTGCTCAATGCCAGAAGTCTCAACCTCAAGATGCACGCACTCGAGGCCCTTCTCAGTATGGAGAACATTGATGTCTGTGCTGTGACTGAAACCTGGTTCAAGGCTCCCGAGAGCACCCCGGCACTATCAGGCTTTACCTCATATCATGCGTTCCGGCCCCAAAATCCGGACAACACCAAGAAAGGAGGGGGGGGTGTCTATATTCATCAAGAACACTCACACCTCAAGGTTGGTGGCAACGCACGATGCATCGGAGACCATCCAGGTGCAATTAACCATAGGCAAGACTGCTCTGTAATTTGTAGCATGTTACAGGCCACCCTCTCAATCTCAGGAACCTCACATAGCTTTCCTGAAAACACTGGAGGGGATAAATGTATCTCCAAACACCATCATACTAGGTGATTTCAACTACCCGAATATAGACTGGGATCACTACTCAAGCCCCAACACTCTAGCCCAAAGGTTCCTAGAGTTCATAAACTCAAATGCCATGGAACAACTAGTCACCATCCCCACAAGAGGAGATAACATACTAGATCTCATCATCACGAACATGGGGTCACAATGTTCAACACCGGAGGTATACCCTTCACTGGTGAGATCAGACCATAAACTAATCTCACTGGAAGTCCACATCCCGCCCCCACCTGAGATAAAAAAGACCACAGTGAAGAACTTCTCAAAAGCCGACTTCACAATTCTAAAGGCTAGTGTGGTCTCTTTTAAGGCCCCCGAGACTGCAGAAACCATTACTCAAGCCGCTGAATCACTTACAAATGCCTTCTACCAGCACCTACAGGACTGCATGTATCAGGCAATACCAAACAAAACAAAGACTCTTTGTACCAAAGGCAAGCGTCCAGTTTGGTGGACCCCAGCCATAAACAAGCTCTACAACAAAAGGAGGAAGCTACTACAAGATAGAGCAAAATCCTTAAAAGGGAAAACACCCTTGATCATTATAAGTAAAAAACTAAGATCTCTCATAAAATCATCCAAGGCAAATTTTGAGAGAAAAGTCGCTAAGGACTCAAAGGACAATCATAAGGCCTTCTTTAGCTATGTTAGAAACCTGGGAGGAAACTCCCAGATATGCTCAGAATTAGTTCAAAATGATATAAAATTACTGAACCTACAGACATTGCCAACATACTGGCTGACAGGTTCAGTGCAAACTCCCCCTCCCCCAAAGGTGAGATATCTATACCAGAGAATTATAGCCCCCCAAACATCTCTAACGCTCAGGTGAGAACTGCTCTCTCCAAGGCAAAAAACACAGCATCCATGGGACCAGATGGTGTCCCCAGATGTGTACTCCACGAACTCAATGAGGAATTAAACCCGCAGTTAGGGCAGCTGTTTAATCTTAGCCTCACCTCAGGATACGTGCCTAAGGAATGGCGTACGGCAACTGTGGTCCCACTTCACAAAGGCGGTGCCTCCACCAACCCTGGAAATTACCGTCCCATCAGCTTGACAAGCTTGATCTGCAAAGCTATGGAGAGGATCATAATGGAACTCATAAATAAAGACATAGGAGACTTGCAGACTTTGGATCCGACCCAGTTTGGCTTTGTCAAGGGCAGATCATGCCTTTTAAACCTGGTTGACTTTTTCGAAACAGTCACCAAGGCCATTGATGAGGGAAAGGCGGTCTACACAGCCTACCTTGACCTCGCAAAGGCTGTAGACACAATACCCCACTCAGGTATCATTGAAAAACTCATCAGCTTAAATGTAAACCCATACGTCACAAGATGGGTTGCAAATTGGCTAAGTGACAGAACCCACAGGGTCAGAGTTGCTGGTGCCATGTCAGACTCAAAGCCTGTCACAAGTGGTGTCCCACAGGGCTCAGTCCTGGGCCCTCTCCTGTTCGGCATCTACTTTTCAGAAGTACAAGCAAACGCAGGAGGATTATGGCTGACAAAATTTGCAGATGACTGCAAACTGGGCGCCATAGTTGAGAACACATCTGACACAGATATCCTTCAGAAGGGTCTTATAGAAATGGAAAACTGGTGCCAGAGCCATGGCCTAAAGTTAAACGCCAAAAAATGCATAGTCATACCCTTCAGGAAAAACAAAGTTACCCCTAGCTACCATATAGGTGGCAACCCACTAAGCACAGAAGAGGTTATCAGGGATCTGGGTACCCAGGTTGACAGTAACCTTTCATTTGACACTCACATTGCCAAAGTAGTTAGGAAGACTTTCTACATTGCCCACCTGATCATGAAGGGATTCACATCTAGATCAAGGGAAGTCATCGTCCCCCTGTACTCATCACTCATCAGACCAATGATTGAGTATAATGCCCCATTCGGAATGTATCTGACACGACACCTGCAGCAACTGGAAAGGCCCCAGAAGTTCCTCACCAAAAGGATAAAGGGTCTCAAAAATATGTCCTATGCTGCCCGACTGAAGGAACTTCAGCTCTATTCAGTCACCGTCTGCTCAGAGGTGACCTGTGCCTGACATACAAGGCCATGTCCAACCCAGAATTGATGAACATGCTTCACCTCAAAAATCTAGATCCTCAGAACTACAAGGGCGGGAGACTTAAACCTTGACACGGTTATTAATAGGACGTGCTGGAGGGACAGATTCATCACCCAGAGACTCCCTATGCTGTGGAACAAAATCCCGGTACATGTGAGGCAGAGCACCTCGCTGGCTTTGTTCAAGAGAAATCTTGACCAATGGATGGGAGATCGCAGATATACCCAAGGGATTATCTCAGTGTCACTGCTTGACAGAGTCACAGCAAAATATTGGGCATAGTATCCTCCAAACTAAAGGGGTGGCGAAAGCCACAAAACTCTGGGCAAGGCTTATAAATGCCCTTGGGCAGATAGCCTAGTATGAACCTATGAACCTGGTCCGATTAAAGCTCATTCTACCAGATCTATGGCGACGTCTGCTGCTTTCTCGTCTAGGGTGTCATTGGATGACATTTGTGCGGCAGCAGTTTGGGCTAAGTCGCATACCTTCCATTTCTTATTATAAATTGGATTTAATCTCTAGAGGGAGAGCATCCTTCAGCTCTGCGGTGCTCAGGAATATCCTTCCATGAGGGCCTCCCAGGGGGCCTGAGTAGCTGGGGACTCTGTTAACTACTTCAGATAAAGAAGTTATGTACTCACCATAACGTTCCATCTGAGTAGTTATACTTCATTTTTCTGCAACCGTCCCACCCTCCTTCCCCCGGACCTTCTCATGTTATGATCATATATGGTTTCTTTCTAGTTTGAGCAGCTGGTTAGTGTGGTTTGCAGCAAACTCGATCTTAGGGAAGGCAGTAGATGGTGGTGTGTTATGGGTAAGGGGAGGAGCTTGGAGTTTGGAGCAGATGCTTGTAAAGTTGCCGGCTCGGATCCGATATGGATCCGAATACCCACAGGCTGCAGACAAAATGAAGTATAACTACTCAGATGTAACATTATGGTGAATGCATAACTTCTTTTTTTTCCGTTAAACCCCTACCAGTTCCCGCTGGTAAAAATATACATAAAGCTTCCTTTACTGCACCTTTGTACAAATACACTTCGAGGTGGCTCAAGCATGACTGTCTGTAAGGTAGAGTACACTTTTGTGTAAGAGTAATAAATAAAAAAAATAAAGACAGATGAAACTCTTTTCTGTTAAAACCGTACCACTTCACGCTGCTATTTCTACACAAGTGAAGCAGCACTCTAACTCAAAGCTAACCAGGTAAGAACACAGACAACTGAAGCAGTCGGCCTACACAGTGTCACTTCATTCGGCATTAAATGAGCAACAGTTGAACTGTCAGGTGGGGAAAACCTGTACAAACCTTCTTTTACAAAGGTAAAGGACCGACAGCAAATATAAACACTGATTTGCTATTATGGCTCCACAACAACAACGGAAAGGGCTACTAAAACAAAGAATGGTGTCTCCAAAATATTTGACTGACCAACATGGGCTTTCTTTCACTTTCGAAAACAACAGGTGACAGAGGACGGAAGGGGGGACGACGACATCCAGGCCATGTTTCGGGACAGGTGGTAATCCATGACAGTAAACAAGGACTGACAATCAATACAGGGCTAAACTTTACCTAGCTCAGTTTCTTTAAACATTATCAGTCGTGAAAACACTTTGATGTAGTACCTGAAGTAATGCACATACATGAACAACATGCTAAGTTGTACGATGTCAAATGCAGTACCATGCACACTTGCTGATCAGTCATCTAGCAAAAGTAACTTCAGCTGTCAGTGACCATCCCTTTTGTGTTTCAATTTCTGCAAAGTCCTACTTGTTTGTTGTCCCAACAGCTGTACTGTATATATCCAAAGATGCCAGTGTTTCTGAAATACCAGTAAACCAGCATCGCAAAGTGGTAGGTGTTTAATGGAAAAGTAACAGTGAATCATAACATTTGAGGTGAGTGATATATTTCACTTAAATCAGACTGTATGTGTAATAATAAAATATACAAAACAAATGGTTTAGGTGCATTAATTGTTCTAGATGGGAAGACTTCAAGGGAAATGCTCTTGATATTGTTTCATTATACATAAAGTATACTTATTGTGGTATTAGGATTTAAAATTACTAGTTTAGATTTTATTTAGTTGACAAATTGATTTTGAATGCTAGGCTTAAAAAATAATAGTACACGTTTTCCTCAGTATGTAAGAGCATTTTAATAGAAACTGGTATGGTAGTAGCCATATTTACTACTATTTTTATGTATTTTCATCATATGCACACATTTGATTGCTATAATTGATGTTTACCTAACTTGTTTCTTATAATAGGTTCATAGGTGTGGACTAGGCTAATGGCCCTGAAACCTTTACAAGCCTAGCCCATAGGATTACCCTGGCATCGTGCCACCTGACCTTAGTTCCCAGTGCCTCTGTCGAGTAGAGCCTTTGGAGTGATCCTCGGGGTGAATTTTCTATTTCCCATTCACTCATCAAGACTTCTCTTGAAGAGGGCCATTGAGGTGCTCTGTTTGACATGTATAAAGTTTATTCCATAGCATGGGCAATCTCTGGGTTATGAACCTGTCGCTCCAGCTTGTTCTGTTGATTGTGGTAATGACGTTGAGGTCTCTGGAGCATGTGGTGTGGAGGACCTGGGATTTCTTTAGATGTAGTATTTCTAACAGAGCTGGGTCAGATATGGCTTTGTAAATCAAGCAGAGATCGCCTCTAAGTAGGCAATATGAGACGGAGAATAGTTGGAGTTTTTTGTGTCTGTCCATATAGTGTTTAAGGCCTAGGATCCCCTTTGTGAGGTACTTTTGTGTCCTCTCCAATTGTTGCAGGTGTCTAGTGAGGTACATGCCAAATGGGGCATTGTACTCTGGCCTAATGAAGGAAGAGTAGAGGGAGACAATGACCTCTTTCTTCCTGGATGCAAAACCCTTAGTAATGAGATGTGCTACATACAAGGACTTTCTGATCACAGTGGCAATGTGGTGGTCAAAAGAGAGGTTGCTGTCAACCTGTGTTCTCAGATCTCTTATAACGTCTTCTGTGTTCGGTGGACTACCATCGATGTGGTAATTCATGGGAACTGGGTTTTTCCCAAAGGGGATGACGACACAGTTTTTGGCATTGAGCTTAAGGCCATGGTTCTGACATCAGTCGTTGGTCTCAGTGAGGCCTTTCTGTAGGATGTCAACATCACTTGGGGAGTTAATAATAGCTCCCAACTTGCAATCGTCTGTGAACTTTGTCAGCCAGAGTCCCTCCATGTTGGCCTGGACTTCAGAGAAGTAGATACCAAACAGGAGAGGACCCAGGACCGAACCCTGTGGGACTCCACTCGTGACTGGTCAGCAGTCTGACTTGGAGTCAGCTACTTTCACGCTGTGGGTTCTATATGTGAGCCGGTTTGCAACCTACCCAGTGATATAGGGGTTGATGCCTAGCTTAGGGAGTTTTTCTATGATTCCTGAGTGGGGAATTGTATCAAAGGCCTTGGCCAGATCAAGGTAGGCTGTATGAACCACCTTGCTTTCATCCACCGCTCTGGTGACTGACTCAAAGAAGTCGACCAGGTTGAGCAGGCATGATCTACCCTTCACAAAACCAAACTGTGTGGGATCCAGAGTTTGGATATTCCCTATATCCTTGTTTATTAGGTACATGATGATGCATTCCATAGCTTTGCATATCATACTCGTCAGGCTAATGGGGCGATAGTTTTCAAGGTCTGTAGTATCTCCTCCTTTGTGGAGAGGGATGACTGTAGCAGTGCACCATTCGGTAGGGACAAAGCCTGAGGTGAGGCTGTGATTGAACAGGGCACACAGTTGAGGTGCCAGTTCACTCTGTAGTTCATGTAGAACACAGCCAGGAATATTATCAAGTCACATAGAAGCTGTATTCTTGGCCTTTGACAGTGCTGATTTAACCTGTGCAGCAGTTATACTGGGTGCCTGGCAATCTACTGGTATTGTGATTGGTTCTTTGGTGGGGAAAGAGGGGTGAAGGTGGGGAAAGAGGAGTGAAGTTGGCACTGAATCTGTCGGGCAGTATATTGGCAATATCTATTGGCTCAGTATAGGGGGTACCATTGTGCGGTAGCTCAGAGCAAATCTGGATATTGCCGTGGAGATTCTTTACATAACTATAGAAGGCCTTGTAGTTGTCTTTACTATCTGCTGCAATTCTGTTTTCATAGCTAGCTTTAGAGGATTTGTTGAGGGATCTCAACCTTTTGTTGAGGCTGATAAGGGAGTTTTTCCAGTCTTAGGACTTCACCTTATTCCGCATCAGTTTCCTCCTTCTGCTGTAGATTTTATTTATGGCAGGAAACTACCAGATTGGCTTCCTTTTTTTGGAGGAGAGCATCTTGGTTCTATTGGGTATGGCGAGATCCATGCATTTGTGTACGTGTTCATACAGGGATTTAATGTATGATTTGGCGGTCATGCAACTGTTCTCCATTTGCATGAGTGCCGTGAAGTTAGCCACCTCTGTTTTTAGGAGTCCAGAGTTAGCTTTGGAGATGTTTTTCATGGTGGTTACCATTGCAGGGTGGGGTGGGATGTGGATTTCCATGGTGATTAGTTTGTGGTCGGATCTAACCAGGGAGGAGTTGACTACTGGTGTAGAGCAATGGTCACCCATGTTAGTAATGACCAGGTAAAGGATGTTGCTACCTATAGTGGGGTTAAGAACGAGCTGGTCCAGGCCATTGGAATAACTGAATTCCAGGAAACGGTGGGCAAGTGTATTGGTACATAAGTAGTTTTCGCAGTTAATGGAGGGGTATTTGAAGTCGCCCAGTATGAGAGTGTTAAGTTGGACCCTAATATTCTAAAGGATGCTTAGGAACATGGAGTGAGTCTTAGGACATGGTTGGGGACCTATAGCAGGCTACAACCTGACTCGCTGTTTTACCCAAATGTTAGCTGCACCTGCAGTATCTCTGATGTGTTATGTTGGGCTACCAGTCTGGAGGTGTGCTCATCCTTTATGAATATGGAAACACCACCGCCTTTGGAGCTTCAGTCCAAGTTCTGGGGCCGAAATGTGTGGAATTATTTATAGCCTGGTAATGCAGGGATGCTTTCTGAATGAGTTATAGCCTGGTAGAGCAGGGTTTTTTTCTGCTGCCTTGATCCAGGTCTCTGTTATAGCACAAATGTCGATGTTCTCCATTTTAAGGAGTGCTTCGAGCGAGTGCATTTTGAAATTTAGACTTTTAGCTTTGAGCAGCATGACCCTCAGATTGCATTTGTTTGTAGCTGTTACGATGGTAATTTGGTTTTTGGAACACCTCCTAAAAAAGGCTCTATAGGGGTGGCAAGAGCCTTGGCCAGTATCTGGAACCACAGGGGTGAAAGATGCAGGCCATCTCTGACAAAGCATTGAAATCTGTCAATCATGTCATCCCAGGCAGACAGATATTGGATCCCCTTAGAATGACACCAGAAACTTAGCCAGTTGTTGAAATCAATCATTTTCTGTTTGTACTGTGATATCATTCTGGGTGATAGTAGGAGGCTGCTCAGGGCTAGGGTCATACCTGCCTGGGCTACATAGTCCGAGGGCTCCTCCATGCCTCTTTTCATGTAGTCCAGGGAGGTATGTCTCAGGTCATTCACACCCACATATTTGTACCTGTTGTTGAGGGACCTAAGTGCGTGCGTTATGTAGCAGATCCTGACACCTGACAGGCAGCTGACTGTTACTTTCTCCTTATTCAACCTAGTGAGTGGGACATCAGTATGCCTCAGTATCAAGTCACCTATGACTAGTGTGTTGGGCATGCTGTTTTGCCTTAGAGGCTTTGGTTGAGTTGCACACTGTTTAAGAGTGTTATGTGTCTCGTGATTAGTGTTGTGTTGTGATGGTCGAGTGCGTTTCTGCCTTGGAGGTCTCTGCTGTTTGGGTAGATGTTTATTGAGAGCTGCCGTGAAGGTGGGTGTGTGGTTTGTGTTTTTATGTGAAGGCAGTGCTGGTGTGTGTTCTGGAGGGCTGTGTGCTCCATGTGGTGTGATGTAAGTGTTGACCTTCTCCTCTTGACCAGTCTTGGCTGGAGAGTGCGTGGCTTCCAGGTTGGATATATAAGTGCATCTCTCCCAAGTCTAAGTGTTGGGAGGTAAGAGGAGAGGGTTGTCAGTGTACATGAGGCAGTTGCTACATTGCCTCAGGATGCCCAAGTTCACCAGGTTAATAAGAGAAAGCACAGGAAACTGACCTTTAGACATGCCTGGAGGGATGGACATTAATAATAAGTACCGGAGCTGTTTCCTTGTAGAACAAATTGGATTAAGCAGATTATCAGAGAATGAATTGTTTTTTTTTTTTAACTACAAGACAGTACTGAGGTTGCCCGAGCAACAAAATAATTAGTTGCCTTTTTCAAATAATTATGAAGAAAACTGCAGTGTTATCAGAAATAAAGGTTTCATATTAGATCTCCATATAAACGTGTGTTAATTGATTGCAGATACATGCATTTAACATCTCTGTTTACAGGCTTAAACCGGTTTATGTTTGCATAACATACTTATGTTTGTTTTCCCACCTCTGGTCCAGGTCATAGTTACAAATTGGCTGTGGGCTACTGTCCTTACCTAGTTGTCAATTAAAATGAATAAAAGAAAAGTATTTAAAAAACTTATATTCCTAATTTAATTTTTAGTTTTCATAAGAACACTTTAATACTGGAAACTGATCTGAATTCAAGATGTTGCTCTATATACAAGTTTTTATGCACATAGTCATTGCTACTAAATATATTATGAAACCAGAAGTTATGTACTTACCATAACGTTCCATGTTTGTAGTCCATCTCGCCTACATTCTTGCTGGATGGGTTTGGAGCCGAACCTTGGCTCCGACTCGGCCGATACTAAAGCTTGAAAGCTTATACTGGCTCAAGGCTATCCCCTATCCCATGATGCACCATGGCAATTCCCCAGATCTTGTTTGCAAGAAAATAACTAAATATATAACAGTGATTATTCTTTCAATAACTATGTACATATAAACAAAAAAGGATTTTGTTTTAATATCCATGGTATATGGACAGACAACTATAACAAGGTCAGGCAGCATAATGGATAGTCCACCATTTCCTCCAGGATACAGGAAGGGGGAAGGAGGGTAGGACGCAAGAATGTAGGCGAGATGGACTACAAACATGGAACATTATGGTAACTTCTCGATGTTGTGTAATCCAATCTCGCCGTAATTCTTGCTAGATGGGACAGCTTCCCCAGTACCTTTTTCCCGGGTGTCTCAAGCAAAGAGACTCTTTAGCACAGTGGACCAAAAAGATGACCTGTCCCAGGAGACCAAATCTAATTTATAATGAGTGACAAAAGTATGAGGTCTTGCTCATGTAGCTGCTGCACAAATTGTATCAATAGGAAGTTTGGATTTGAAGGCATATGAAGCTGATACTGCTCTAGTTGAATGGCCTCTTACCTTAGTAGGTAATTGTTTCCCAACACTTTTGTAAGCAAATGAAATGCAGTCTGAATGCTATTTAGACCGAGTTACTTTGGAAACGGGCAAGCCTTTGTTTTTCTCTGAAAAAGAAACAAAAAGTTGATCCAATTTTCTGAACTCTTTAGTCTGGTGCAGGTAAAATCAGAGAATTCTATGGACATCTAATTGATGCAGTCTGTATTCTGATTTATTACCATAATTGAGGAAGAATACTGGTTATTCAATAGTTGTGTTTAGATTATGTTCTGAGCATACTTTAGGGAAACTCTGTCCTTATGAAAAATAATATATTCAGGTCGAATGGTCAAAGCTTGCAATTCTGAAACCCTCCTAGCAGATGTTATAGGTACTAAGAACAATGTCTTCCAAGACAACAATTTCAAGTCGGATGAAGAAGATGGTTCGAAAGGTGGAGAAATCATTAAGGTCAGAACTAAGTATAAGTCCCAGGGCTCCGGAGGTTGCCTGATTAGAGGTCTGAGAAGAACTCCTTTCAAAAAGGTTTTACATAAAGAGTGGGACATAATAGAATTTCCCATGTTCCCAAAATGTTAATTTGAGACGGCAGCCAACTGAATTTTAATGGTAGCAGCTGCAGCTCCTTCTTGAAAAATAGATGCGAGGAAGGACTGAATAGACTCTAAGGGAGCTGAGTAGGGATCTATGCCTTGTTTTGCTGCCCAAATGGAAAACCTTTTCCATTTGCTGGAGTATAACTTTCTGGTGGAAGGTTTGTGAGAAGAAATGAGGATGTGTTTTACAGGGTTCCTATCAGCATTTCGAATGTTGAAAATGCCGAATTTAATTTAATCGAACTGAAATGTTTGAAATCTCAGAAGAGCGAACTGACGGAACATCGATTTCTTTCCCAGGGAAAGAAATTGGTGGGCCGTCATCGGAGTTTGCTATTTCCTCCACTGTGGTGCGGTCTCGGAGTTGATATATTTAAGTAGGGGGGGTGTTGGGGGTAAAGCCCTCCACTTCTGTCAGGGTTTAAAGTATTGAAAAATGTTTGGGGTTTTTTTGCACGGAAAACCAATATCTTTCCCCTGGGAAAGAAATTGATGTTCCTTCAGTTCGCTGTTTTGAGATTTTGAACATTTCAGTTCGATTAAATTGCATTCGGCATTTTCAGTATTCAATATGCTGATATAGACCCATTTTACAGTAGGAGAAAGGGATACACACCTGGCTGTTTTAGGAAATGCAGTAGCCATGCTATCAATTTCAGGGTTTGGATGGTAGGATGGAACTGTCCCGATTGGTGACTCAGGAGGTCTGGAGGTGGTTCCAGAATCCATGGTTCCGCCAAGAGATAAGGCCACAGAAGGGGAACCAGACTTGGCAAGGCCATTAAGGAGCAATGAAGATCAGAGTACTCTTCAACAGTTTTGCTTTCTGAATCACTTTGGGTATGAGGGGAAAGGGTGGAAAAACGTAAAGAAGTCCCGGAGGCCAGTTGTGGACCAAAGCGTCCCTGGGTGACATCTCTGGATGGGGAATGAGGGCAAAGTAGTTGCTGCATTTGGCGTTCATGTACATGGCGAATAGTTCACAGCAAGGGTGGCCCCAGTTTTGGAAAATCTCTTCTGCAACTTCTGTTTTCAGGGACCACTCGTGAGGCATCAGAATTGCTCAACTCAGTTTGTCAGCTATCACATTGGACTTCCCCGGAATGCGCGTTGCTACCATAAAACGTTGAGAGTCCATCGCCCATTTCCATACTCTTTGTGCCTCTCGACAAAGTGGGTAAGATTTGGTTCCTCCTTGCTTGGATAGAGTCTTGTCCCTGGCTTGGATTAGTTAGTGCTTGGTGGTAGCAGTGAGGAGCCAGTCGTCTAAGTACGGAAACACCCGGAATCACTGACATCTCAGGTGAGCTGTGATCACCGCCATACATTTGGTGAACACTCTGGGGGCTGTAGTTAGGCCAAAGGGCAGTGCTCGAAATTGAAAATGACTGGCTCCCAGCCAAAAGTGTAGGTTTCTTCTGGAGCGCCTGTTCATTTTGTTATGGTAGTACGCATCTTGAAGATCTGTGGAGCACATCCAGTTGTCTTTTCCAATAAACAGAAAAATTGACTGCAGAGTGATATTCGGAGCTTTGATTTTTTTACAGACTTGTTCAGCTTGCTGACATCTAGAATTGATCTCTAGTTCCTGGTCTTTTTTGGAACTAAAAAAAATCGTGAGTAAGTTCTGGATTCTATTTGCTCTGTGGGGACTTCTTGAATGTCTCTTTTTTGAAGCAATGAGATAACTTCTAATGTTGCACGATCTATCTGATTGGGTGGTACATCTGGTAAAGACCGATTTGTAGGGGGATCAGAAACAAAAGGAATGAGGTAACCTCTGGAATTTATATTTTGTACCCATCGATCTTGAGAAATTTGTAGCCTGGTGCTTGGGTACAGTGAGAGACGACCCCCGACTGCCTCCAGAGATGGACAGTCGGGCAACCCTTCAGGGGCAATAAAAGGGCCAATCAGAGAAAGCATCTCTATCACCCTGGTGTTGCAGACCCCTCTGCCGTGAGAGTGGTGCCTTCCATTATAACCTCCCCCTCAGCCTCTAGGGGAGGGTTGACCATGTGCTTGAGGGGAACCTTTTTGGGATTTACGGAACCACATTTTCCCACCTGTGTGACCCTTGGGATAGGGTCTGGAAGGAAGGGAAAAACGGACTCCCCCTTCCTGCTCACACCTGGTCAAAGTCTCTTTTATCTGAGGTCCAAAAAGAGTTGAGTCATCAAAGGGGATGTTGGTAATGGAAGACTTGAAGGACTCCATAAAATTGCATAGAAGCATCCAGGAATGTCTCCTAAGAGATATTCCTGATGCGGCCGCCCTGCTCGCTCCATCAGCTATGTAAGAAATCATCAAAATGGAGGAGTTAGCCATAAAGGTAAGGGTAGAGAGCTGCGAAAATACCTTGTCAGCGGATCCCGAAGCTACTGAACCCTGAAGGGTATCTCCCAACTCTTTTAGGAGATCCCTTTGTAGCCTAGTAAAATGGGACAGGTAGTTCAGTGATTGTAAGGTAAAAGCCGCCAAAGAAAACGTATGCTTTCCATACCTATCCATCGTTCTAGACTCTTTATTAGGAGGATGGATATTTGAAAATGTCTCAGATAACTCCTTATTTCTGGCTGGTGCTTCCACCATAGCATCCACAGGTACTCCCTTGGTTAGAAAGGTTTTGTCTGCTGGAGCAGTAATAAATTTATTAGGCCTCCTTGGGTCAGGCTCCACTGTGTCCGGAGAGGTCCAAGCTTTCCGAGATTTGACCCCTAACAGTTGGTCATATGGCGGTGTCACCCAGGAGGTGGAAGGTCGGGAATCAAAAGCCTCATGGGACACTGATTCATCCTCAGTAGGGTTAGAGTTCTTCCAATCACCCCTCTGTCTAAGGATTTTTAGGATGTCTGCAAAAGAGACATCCTCAGAGGGGGATCTTGGGGACCCTTCTGACTCATCCAAATCAGTGTCAGAAGTGACAGACTTGGGTGAGTCAATATGCTTCCTCTTACAAACTCTCTTCCTAGGGACCCCTCCAGTAGGGTAATCTAGGGAGGTTTCGGAAGAGGGGACACCTTATATGGGGCTCCTTGGGGCTCTGGTTCCCTATGCTTAGGGGCAGGCAGGGGAGAAGAGGCTGCTACCGGCTGCTGGAGGGATGTCGGGTCCAATGGCTGGGCTTTAGTACTTGACAAAGCTCTATCACTTCGAAAGCCTCACCACCACGCTCCAAAGAAGACCTCCACTCTAAGAAAGCAGAAGGTCGACTCTGAACTGGAGGAGCAGGCTCCGAAGCGGACGTGAGAGCCGATCTCACGCGAGCCAAAGCACTGAGAAGGAGGGACAGATCGGAAGAAAAACTGGGGTGACTATCCCTTCCAGAATCGACTGGAGACCGTCGGCTCCCAGACTCCTCGGCTCCAGAATGAGCCGATGAAGTTAGAGTTATCAGTTTCAAGGAAGCAGGAAGAGTTCTCAGAACCAAGGGTTCCAGCACAATATGACCCGAAACATTAGACTCCGAAAGCGAGGCATTCGGAGGAGGAACAGTAGACTGAAGATGGGACAGAAGAAGCTAAAATTTTTGCCAGTGCCAGGTTACAGAGCAGCATCTTCACCACCCGCTCTACATCCTCATCAGATAGTGTCCTGGAGGAACGGGTGGAGATAGATGGAGATCTCCTCCTTTCCAAAATAGGAGATCTTAATGTTGGTGAAACTGGTTCCAAGATTGGTGAATGTCTCAACAAAGATGATTGTCTCAGAGCTGATGAAACAGACGGCACCAAGACCAAAGAAGCAGAATCGGAGCCAGAACTCTTCGACTTTATCACTTTTGATTTTTTTTGTCGTTTCCGAAGCAGGAGCTGATGGAGATTTCCTTTTTTGATTTTTAGAGACCGTCTGACCTTGTTCCAGCTGTTCTTGGAAGGAACTTCTCATCAGATCCCTATCAGTTAGTTTCCTTTTATGTTCATTAACAACCCTCGTGCTGAACGCATGACAAAAGATACAGGGTTCTTGCCAGTGAGGCTCCCCAAGACAATACACACAACTGGTGTGACTGTCAGTCAACAACATTTTTTGAGAATACTTGTCACACTTTTTAAAGCCAGAAGGGTGGTGTTCTCTGTGTTCTCTACCTTTATCCTTTGACATTTTCATTTTTTTAATGAAAAGGAAAAAAGAAACAAATACGACAACAATGGTACAACTATAAAGAGATAATATTATTATTATTATTATTTTTTTAAAGAAAGAAAAAACTAACAGACAGAGAGGAAGGCCCTCTAATTTAAATGGGCGACTACGGCCCTCTATCTTAAACGGGCCATACAATCCTTAAAGAAAGGGACAAAGGATGCTAACACTCATGCAGTCACTCTAGATAATAAAGGTAAAACTATTATTAAGAAGGAATAAGAAATGCATGCAAAAATATCAAAAAATTCCACTTAGCCATCGTGCCAGTAAAGAAGACAACCTTGAAGCTTTCGCGGCAAACAAGATCTGGGGAATTGCCATGGTATACCATGGGATAGGGGATAGTCTCGAGCCAGTAAAAGCTCTCGAGCTTTAGTATCGTCCGAGTCGGAGCCGAAGTTTGGCTCTGAGCCCATCCAGCAAGAATTACGGCGAGATAGGACTACATAACATCTAATGTTAATCTCTGATGATAAACAGCATGATATATGTAGGTCTTGACTTGATGATAATTTAGATCAGTATATTACCAAACATTATGTTATATAGCAGTATTAATATATTTATTGCCAAACATTGTGTTATATGGTGCTATTAATATATTTATTTGGTGTATTATACCCTTTAAATAAATGGTCTAGTAGGTAGCTTCTGTTCGTTATTATTATTAATATCATTTAATTTGCATTTGAATTGTAAATCTAGGTAGGCACTAGTAGAGCTCTTGAAATTTTGAATCCATATATTAGAGTTAGTGCAATTTAATAAATATAGGTTTTAGTGAGAATAAACAACATTAAATATAACTCTAAAAACTTTGATATGACTTCATGTACATGTAGACTTACAAAGAATGGAAATCTTATTGAATGACTCTATATTTGCAATCTCAGAATATTATCAACACCCTGTTATTATGGCCAAGTCTTTGTGAATTCAAGTAATTCTGGGTTAATATCACAGATACATTATTTCCACAGGAAGTGTTAAATGTATTTGGGGATCTATATATTAATACAGATTAAATCTGAAATTCCACTGTCGTGGAAATATTATTTAATTACTTAAATTTTAAAGCAGGGTAACGATTCTGAGGATTGCTCGACTTATAGACCCATCTCTCTTCTAAACACTAATTATAATTATTTATGTCTATAGTTGTAAAGAGACTTGGATATCAATTAAATACGTTATTCATAATAATCTTGCTATCTTTGTATTACATAGAAAAACTCAAGATAATTTAAAAAGGTTAATTGCAGTTTTTGCCATTCTAATGCGAATAATTCTAAACTTAGTAATATTAGTCTTAACTTGGAGAAGGTGTTTGATGCCATTGATTGGAAATATTTATTTAAATCTTTATAAATTTGGGGGTTTCAGGATATGTTTGTGTCTATTTTATTTCAGAAGCATAGATTGAAATTGGACCCTTCCTATCTATTGGTTTAGGCACTGAAGATGTCCACTATCCCACTTTCTTTTTGCATTCTTTATTGATCCATTTGAAGAATATATTAGAAATAAGAATATTGAAGGTTTTATGATTAACAAGTTTTATACTTCAAAGATTCAACTTTTTGATAATGATATTTTAATCGCTTCTGAGAACATCAACTTAAATCTACAGAATATTTTGAAAAAATATTTCAAATGAGATTTAATAATAATAATATAACTCAGAATAGATCGAAAATTCAAACTCAGTATTTGAGAATAGGAATAAAATAAAAATAAAAGTAAGTATTTAGGTTTATGTATTTATAATAATTTAGATATGATAAATGGAAATTATCTTATTCTGCATGATATTGAACTGCTAATAGAAAATGGAATGAACATTTCTTTTTCTTTGATAGACTAACTATAGTTAAAATTGTGTTGCTACCAAAAATTGTATATATTGTGCAAGCTATTTCTTTAAATCCCAAAATTGAAATCGTAACAAATTAAGCAAAGTTCTATTAAATTTTCTTTGGCATCCAAAATGACATTGAGTAGCATTTACAAATCACATTACACCATGGATCAAAGGTGGTATGAATTTTCCTATTATTCAAAACTATATTCAGTCTTCATCTTTATTAATCTTTCTACTCTGGATTGATAACATGTATGAGTCACAGTGGAAAATATTACACAGTTCTGTCTGTGAAAACTCTAAGTTAAAGCCTATACCACAATCCTTGGAGACTGTTAATAATAACATGATGTGAAGTTGTTAAATCTTGCCGTTTATTCTCACTGATGGGTTTGGAGCCGATCCTCGGCTCCAACACGGCTGATAGCAAAGCTCAAGGTTTGCCAGTAGCTCAAGACCAAGTCCCTTATCCCATGATGCACTGCTGGAATTACCTCAGATCTAGTTTGCCACGGCACAGATCTCAGTGTTCCAGATAGCTCGGACCAATATTAATCGATAGATTCATCTATTTGCAAGTTTTAAAAACTTTTTTTCTTGACTTTCTTGATAGGATAGTATATATATATATATATATATATATATATATATATATATATATATATATATATATATATATATATCATCTATATAGTTTTAGAATTAGATTTTGTTTTAGATAAGTGCCTTGTGTTGGCTTGTTTTTTTCTGTAGTGTTGGTCTAATAGTTGGCCTTGTATTTCACCACATTCTTAGGAGTACTTTGATAGATAATTTCTTGAGTGTGTTGTTTCAATTGTTTAAAATTGTTTAAATTGATAGTAGAGATGTCTGATGAGAAAGAGAAGCCACATCCTAAATCTGGCTTCAAAAAATGGCCGGATTGTGGACAAAAAATGTCAGTCTCTGACGGGCATGTTCAGTGTGTTTATTGTCTGAGGGCTTTACACCTCCAAGACTCTTGTAGTATCTGTCATTCCTTTTCTTCCAGGGTACTTTTAGAGAGAAGGAGGAAATTAGTGGATGGGGGTTTACTTCAGCAACCTTTCTCTGAAGCACTGGGTGACCAGGATGGTGCTAGTAGATCCTCAAAATCTTCCAAGTCTTCAGGTGACTCGAAAGCATCGAAAAAGGCTAAAAAAATGGAGGGTGTAGGGTTATCGGTTCCACTGTCCTCGGAACCAAGTGTCCCTTCTGTTCAGAGCCAGCTCACAGCTTTGGAGCCAGTTTCTGAGATTCCCTCATCTCCTTTGCTCCAATCAGCACCTTCGGAGCACTCCTCAAAGTCTTCTGTCAGCCTGTCAGATCTGGATATGGACTGGTTGGTGCAGAAGCTTTTACGGGCACCAGGCCTTGCCAAATTGTTGTCGGCTTTGACGCCGTCATCGGAGCCGAAGACCATTAACCTAGACTTGACTACTCCTCCTCCGAGCTGTACTGGACTTTCGGAGCTGAAGGAGCCCGAGCTGATGGTTGTTGAGCCTGTGGAGCCGAGACCTGCTCCGGTGTTATCGGTTCCATCTACTCGGATGTCCTCGGCGCCGACCGGGGACTCTAGGAGCCGACACTCTCCTGTCGGGTCCGGGGATGATAGTCGTACCGATTTGGTGGTGCCGACTCTTCCTCTCGGGGCTTCAGCTTGGATGAGCTCGGCTCCTACCTCGGGCTCGGATCCCATGGTCTCGGTGCAGGAGGATCAGACGTTCCCTTCGGATCCGTCTATCCCTTCTCGTCAGATCCATGGTGCGTTCGATACCATGAGGAGAGTCCTGTCTCCAAAGACATCATCAGCATCAGGTCTGGCTTCCTCCTCCCCTCAAGCACTTCTGTCCGCTCCTGCTTCTACCGGTCCACCCAAGCGTAGAGACCCTGAGTCTCAAGTAGCCCCACAGGGTGTCCCCTGCTCGTCTGAGACCCCCCAGATCCCCCCACTGAGGAGGTACCCAGGAAGAGACTGTGCAAGAGGAGGCGCTTGGACTCCCCACAGGAGTCTTTGACATCTGACACTGACTTGGATGAGTCAGAAGAGTCCCCTTGACCCCCCTCTGAGGATATCTCCTTTGTGGAGATATTAGAGATCCTTAATCAGAGGGGCGGTTGACAGTCCAAAAGCCCTACTGAAGATGAGTCAGTGCTCTTGAAGGCTTTTGGGTCTCAACCTTCCACTTCTTGGGTGTCTCCGCCTTACGATGAGCACATGGAGCTGATCTCTCGTAAGTCGTGGGAGTCTCCAGAGGCCATGGAACCTGTCCCTCGGAAGACAAATAAGTTCACCTCTGCCCCAGTGGACAAAGCCTTTTTGACTAAGGGAGTGCCTGTTGATTTCATGGTGGTGGCTGCAGCCACCAAAAAGGAAACGTCTGAGATGTCCTCATCTATCCATCCTCCTAACAGAGATTCTAGGATCATGGATAGATATGGGAAATGCATGTTTAGTTCAGCAACCTTTTCCCTTTGATCACTGAACTATTTAACCCATTTTACAAGACTACAAAGAGATCTCCTGAAAGAGCTAGGAGAAACTGTCCAGGGTACGGTAGCTGCAGGGGTTGCCGACAAAGTTAACATACAGCTCGCTACCCTAAACTCGATTGTGAACTCGTCCATGCGTCTCATATCTTACGCAGCTGATGGTTCGAGTAGAGCCACTAGTTCAGGCATTGCTCTGCGTAGACAAGCCTGGATGCATCTCTGTTCCTTTGCGGAGCCTTTCAAGTCTTCCTTTATCAACACCCCATTTGATGGCTCATCCCTGTTTGGGCCCAAAGTAAAGGAAACTCTAACCAGGTGTGAGCAGGAAGGCAAGACTCTATCTGCCATTGGAGTCCGTTTTTCTACTCCTACTTGGCCCTATCCCAAGGGCCCTAAGGGCAGAAAGATGTGGTTCCAAAAAGCACAGGGAGCCTTTCAGGGCACACGTGGAGAAACCCCCTCTAGAGGCAGAGGAGGGGGTTATAATTGAAGATGCCGCCCGCACGGCAGGGGGGTCCGCAACAGAAGGGTGAAAGAGGCCAGTTCTCTGGTCAGCCCTACCAGCGCCCCTGAAAGGAGACCTGGCTGTCCGGCTCTGGAGGCAGTTGGGGGTCGCTTATCTTTGTACCCAGAAGCCTGGCTAAGCATAATGTCCAATACCTGGGTACAAAGCATCATTTCCAGAGGGTATTTCATACCGTTCTCTGCCTCTCCCACTCCTGTAAACAGAATCCCGGATGTTCCACCCAGTCTCAGGGAACAAGCAACTATAGAGGTCCGCAAGCTGCTAGAAAAAAAGAGTCATCCAGCCAGTCCCAGCAGACGAAGTTGGATTCGGAACTTACTCAAGATTCTTTTTGGTTCCAAAGAAAACGGGACTGGAGACCTATCTTGGACCTCAGCAGACTTAACCAATTTGTAAAAAAAGAAAAATTCCCATATGGTCACACTTCAGGCCATTCTTCCCTTTTTAGGGATAGGCGATTGGATGTGCTCCATCAATCTCAAGGATGCGTACTACCACATAAAGATGGACAGATGCTCCAGAGATCACCTGTGTTTCTGGCTGGGATCCAATCACTACCAGTTTCGAGCCCTGCCCTTTGGTCTCATTACAACCCCCTGAGTGCTCACCAAATGCATGGCAGTGGTCACGGCTCACCTGATGCGTCTAGGATTCCAGGTGTTTCCATATCTAGATGATTGGCTCCTCACCGCTACCACCAGGCATCAGTTGACTCAGGCAACACAATCTACTCTGACACTCTGCCACCACTTAGGCATTACAGTCAACTTCGAAAAGTCTGCCTAGTCGCCATCGCAGCATACTGTCTTTATAGGAGCAGAGTTAAGATACCTCAACCACCACTCTATATCTTCCAGCCGAAAGGGTCTCGCTTCTACGCCAACACATCAACTCATTGCTGTCAAAGAGCAGAGCTTCAGCCACAGAGGTCTTGAAGGTACTAGGTTTGATGGCAGCAGCTATTCTAGCCATTCCACTCGCAAGGATGCGTATGCAAATTCTTCAATGGCTCCTGTTCGCTCAATGGTCTTACCAGAAATTACCAATGAAGCAGATGATTCTCATCACAAATTCTTGCAAGAGAGACCTTCGGTGGTGGTTGACATCTCTTCATGTCACAATAGGAAGACCCTTTGTGCTTCCTCCCCAGTAGCCACTGTGACCACGGATGCCTCCCTGATAGGGTTGGGGGGCATTTTCAGGGAAAGACTGCCCAAGGCACATGGACGGATCAAGAGTCACATCTGCATATCAATGTTCTGGAGTTGAGAGCAGTACTTCTTGCGTTGCAGTACTTCCAGGACTCTCTTCCTCTAGGGACAATTGCAATTCAGACAGACAACATGTCAGTGGTCTGGTACTTGAACAAACAGGGCAGAACCAAGTCTTATCCCCTTTGTCGAGAAGCCCTCAGGGTATGGCAATGGGCTGTGTTATCTCAGCATTTTCTGTTAGCAACACACATCCCCGGGAAATCCAACGTGATAGCAGACAAGCTGAGCATGGCAATCCTATTGCCTCACGAGTGGGCTCTCAACCAACACGTTGCAGACTTGATTTTCCGCAAATGGGGCCAGCCTTGCTGCGACCTCTTTGCCAGTCACATCAATACCAAATGCAGAAGTTACTTTGCCCTAATACCACCTCCGCGACATCCCCTGAGAGATGCACTCATACACAATTGGCCTCCGGGTTTCCTATATGCATTCCCATCAATTCCATTGATACCCAGGTTTTTACAGAAAGCAAAATCGCTGGGAAGGACTGTTATCCTCATAGCCCCCCATTGGCCTTGACAGAATTGGTTCCCTTTTCTTCACCATCATCTGCAGGAGGATCCATGGATCCTGGTCCCAGTTCCAGACCTCCTGACACACCCATCAGGGGACCTCCATCCTTCATTGCAGTCTCTAAAGCTGACTGCTTGGCTGACCCATAGCCAGGCTTAAGCAGAAAATAATCCAAAATGTACCACTTATATAAGACAGAAACCAAATAACAATGAAGTGAACTACCCCCACTTATCACTGGTTATTCAGGAATTCTAACAAGTATTAACTGAAAGAAACAGAGCCACAACTTCCAGCTAGATAGTATTCAATGCAACACAAATAAATCAATTTAAATGCTGTATTATTTGAAAAAAGTGCAGATAAAAATTTACTCAAATTCACTTATACGTCCAGTTGATTGATTGTAGGTCTTAGCTGACCAAAGCTCAGAGTTTAAGCAGAAAATAATCCAAATGTTATATAATTTTATTGTTGGATAAGAAAATTTGAGAGAAACAGAAAGTATTAGTTTAGAAAATGTTAAGATATAATATTATTTATGTATTTATGTAATTATTAATGACAATGATCAAATTAAGCTGTTTCTAACACAAATTAATACAATGTCATTAATTTCAAATATAAAAAGGTAAATACCGGGATTATTTATCTAAAAAATTATTTCATAATGCTAAGAATGAATAATTTAAGACTTTAATATCAAAATCAGAAGGCAATATGTATTCAAATGTCTGTTGGAAATTTCTGACGTGGAAATATTGTAATAGAATATTTAATTAAAATGTTTGAGACAAGTAGTGTTCTTTGATGGAGATGTTAAGCATAGAACGTGGATTGTGTCACATATTTTAGAAATGTAATAATAATCAGAAATGTTTGGAAGGTTTTCAACATTTCCTTAAAGGACTGTGGTCAGAAATGTATATCATTCTATTGTCTCTTAATTCTAACTAAGTGATCTAACACATAACTTTAAAGGCATTTTTATTTAGCCACTGTTGTATATAACAAAGTGATTGATGTTATTTCATTAGGATCAAATGAAAGGAAAACATCCAGTGAAAAGGATAAATTTAAAATACTCATTAGATAAATTTAAAATGTTATCTATGGAGGAAAATACTTCTTTAAAATATATACGCATAAGTTACTACTTGTTTTAAGTATTTTATTTTTGTAAATATTTTTCTGTTGATGTTTTTAATCATTGTAATTTTTGTTCTTTGAAAATAAACAATTATATTAAAAAAGAAAAGTTTAGAAAAGATTGAGAAGAGAAAATGGAAAGGCAGTATAAAAAGGAACAGTGGGAAGACATTTGTGTGGCTCCTATATATGCAGCAAAGTCCAGAAGGTATAAGATTTTTGCATGGAAGTGTTTGCCTAGCTAATTTTATACCCCAGGCAGTCTTCAGAGAATGTTTCCTCTGGTAGATAGCAATTGCCTAGAAAGTGATGGGAAAAAGACACGTAATTGGAGATTTTTTTTTTGGCAGGAAAATATATTAAGTTAGCAGATTTTTAAATAGTCTTTACCAAATATTTTGTCAAACTTGTTAGAGAAAGTAAATAATTGTAACTAAATGGTTCTTTTGAGCTGGGATCAGTATCTAAATTGCCTAGACATAGTAAGGCTCTGCCAAGTTTACTGCTGTTGGCTGTTAAAAATACAATTACTAGAAAATTGAAATCAAATCTAATCAAACATAATTGTAAAGGAATTATAAGTATTGGTGGTGGGATCTTTAGAAAGGTTAAGGAGCTAATTACATATAAATAAATGAAGTCTATGTTAACAATATCTGCAGAATAATGTCACAGGAGGAGGAGTAAACATTAAGAGAAGGCAGAACTTGAGCAAATGTATATAATGTTGGAATTAACAAGAATTGTTACGAAAGAAAACATGTTTATAATACAGGAAACTAATAAAAAATGTTTACATTCTTTTTCTTTTTCTAAAATTGTATGTGTATCCATGCCATTGTTAAAATTATGTGAATTTAATAAAGGTGTTAAAAATAGCAGATATTTGCCTGTCATCAAAGTGGGAGTTACATTGTCAACGGTAAGAATTGTTGGTGGATGTTCTTCATCTCACATTGCTGCAGTCCTTACACTTGGGTAGTCCGCTGTCCTCGGTCGGCCCGAATATCAAAGTATAAGGCTGACGTCGGTCAAGGCGCATTTGACTGACATCAGAACGTCAGGGTACAAATGCGCATGACCGACGTCATATCCTCAGTCTTTTTTGCCGCATGGTCCGATGCAGAAGCAGTATTGCAAGTGCCGGTTGGCGTTCTGAGATTTTTCGTTTTCGAAGTTTCAGACCGAGTTCAAAGTTGGCTAAGTACCCCGTTGGGGAATATTTTAGTTTTTTCTTGCCTCAGTGATTTACCGGATGTCAGAAAGTCAATAATTGCATTTCTTGTGGGAAACAGATACCGCATAGAGATTATCATACTTTGTGTATTCCTTGCTTAGGGCCTGAGCACGACGTTGTTGGCTGTCGCTCTTGTGCTAGGTTCAATAAACACACTATAAAGAGAAGGTTGGATTGTGCCAGGTTAGTCTTTGGGAAGCGGTGCAATTATAAAATGCCGTCGGATGCTCCGACGCCCGCTTCTTCGAAGAAGCGCAAGGACAAAGCAGTTAAGCCTAGGCTAGAAGAACCGTCTGTACCGGACGCCGGTTCTTTAGAGGTGTCGGTGGAGCCGGTGGCTCCACCGGAGGTTTCTTTGTGTTCCCAGGGTGAGACTTTATTATTGCAAGATGTGGCCTCTCAGGAGGCAGGTCAGGCTGAGGGGACTTCTCAGGTTACTATACTCCCCTCCCTTCCTAGGGTGGCTAGGCCCTCTCCTTCTGTTTCAAAGGCTTCTCCCAGGGGCAGACCAGGTTCAGTTTCAATTGGTGTCACCCCTAGTTCTTCTGGAACTGTGCCCAAGAAGCATATGCTTAAAATGGCAGAAGATTTGATTACTTTGATTAGGAGTTCTATGCCCCCTCCTGATAAGAGACCTAGGGTGGAGCCTGAGCTAGGGAGTTTTGAGCAGGCTTCAGATGTTTCAGAGTCTTCGGCTGAAGACTTGCAGGAGTACTCTCCTTATTCTGATTCTGATGTGGATGATTCTACTCCTTCTGCTTCTCCTCCTGAGGATTTTTCTTTTCAGAAACTCTTCATTCCATGAGGGAGCATTTTAAGTGGGAAGGTCAGGACTTCTCTGATTCCAGGAAAAGGCTTAGGGAATTTTTGTTTTACCCCAGCATAGGCCTTTGGCTATACCTCCTGTTTTGGATGTAGTGGAAGATGTTTTTACAGAGGCTTCTCTTAATCCTGATTCTTTGCCTCCTGCTCCTGTTAAACCGGATAGGTATTACAGGGTGCCTGAAGCTCATAAGTTTCTTTTTAAGAGTCCTAGGGCAGACCCAGAAACTGTTAGCCAGGGGCCTAAAGGTGTTAAGGCTTCTGTTGTAAAGAATCCGGTTCCTGCAGACAAAGAAGCCAGGGCCTTGGATAGATGGGGAAAGAAAGTTTATACTTCTTCCACTCTTGCTATGAGGGCTTTGAATTGCCAGTTTCACATGTTGAAATACCAAAACTATCTCCTTTCACAATTGAAGGCTAAGGTTGATGCTCTGGCAGAAGGTATTGATTGTAAAGAGTTGCAAGATTTAGTACATGTTTCTGAACAGGTGGGTAAGCATTCTTTGCAATGTGGTTTTGATGCTGTACAGGCCTCGTCTAGGGTGGCTGCCACTGGGTCAGTTCTTCGCAGGCACGCCTGGCTGAGGGATCAGAATTTGTCTGACCATGTTAAAACAAGGATTTTAGATGCTCCTTTGCAATCTGACGTGTTGTTTGGTTCTCCTGTTGAGGCAGTCTTAAAGAAAATGGAAGACAAGGCTAAGTCTATGCAGACTGTTAAAGATTTTTTGCAGGTCCAGCCTCCAAAGTTTAGTAGAAATTGGCCTACTAAGGGGTGGACGTATCCTTCTTATGATTCCCAGTCTAGGGGTAGATCTAGACGTGGTAGGGGTAGAGCTCAGGGCTCTTTCAGGCCTAGAACAGGGAGTTCTCCTGCACAGTCTTCGGGTGAGGGCAGGGGTCAGTCCTTTCGTAAACAGACCCAATGACCTACCTTTTCAGCTGCCAGAGCCTTCTCGCCTGGCAGCACCTTTGGGAGGAAGGTTGGCACTTTTCAAAGAAAATTGGAGTTTAATTACCCAAGACAGATGGGTATTGGATATCATACACCACGGCTACAGGTTTTATTTCCATACCTTGCCTCCTTTCAAAGGCATGCCAGACGTTCCTCCTCAACAAAGAATAGAGGCTCACAAGCAAGTTTCTCTGTTGCTCCAAATAGGGGCCATACAGCCGGTCCCTATGCCAGAAGTGGGCCTAGGATTTTATTCTCGCCTGTTCCTAGTACCAAAGAAGGGGAACTCGTGGAGACCAATTTTGGATTTATCTATCCTAAACACTTATCTGGACATTCCCAAGTTCAAAATGTTGACGTTGCAGCAGCTTTTACCTCTGCTGGGCAAAGATCATTGGATGGTAACTTTGGATCTCAAGGAGGCTTACCTTCATGTTCCTATCAGACTAAGTTGCAGGAAGTATCTGCGTGTTCGAGCTGGGACTTCTCACTATCAGTCCTCTGCATTGCCCTTTGGCTTATCTACTGCGCCCAGAGTGTTCACGAAAGTTCTGGCTCCAGTGATAGCTTTCTTCAGGCTAAAAGGAATACAGATCTATCCTTATTTGGACGACTGCCTGATTCTGGCTCAAGGAAGGGAAGAGCTTCTTCATCATTTGGAATATGTGATAGCAGTGCTAAGATGCCTGGGGTATTCTGTGAACGAAATAAAGTCCAGTCTAGTACCCTCTCAGGACATGTGCTTTCTGGGTGTGAGACTGAATACAGCATCCCAGATGGCCTTTTTAACCCCGGACAAACAAAAGAGTCTATCCCTTTACTTCCATCAGCTATCTCATCAGTCCGGGCTGACTGCAAGGACAGTCCTTCAAGCCTTAGGGTTCATGGCATCTTGTATTCTGGTGCTTCCCAATGCCAAACTGCATATGAGGAAGCTACAATGGTATCTCAAAAATGTATGGACACAGCACTGCCAGGATCTGGACACTGTCATTCAAATGATACCTTGCATTCAAAAGGAATTTTTGTGGTGGGCTCAGGAATGTCACCTAAACAAGGGACTCTCTGTGACCCGGCCAGAGGCGAGTCAGATTTTAACGACAGATGCCTCAGACAAAGCTTGGGGAGCTCATCTAAATGGAAAGTGGATACAAGACAAGTGGCCTGCCAGACTACAACATCTACATATCAACATGAAGGAGATGTTAGCAGTCCAGTTTGCATTAATAGCTTTCAAGGAATTACTTCTTCCAGGGCAGGTGTTGATTCTAACAGACAACACAACTGTCATGTGGTACATCAACAAGCAAGGGGGAATGCATTCTTATCCTCTCTGCAGGCAAGCAATGATTTTGTGGGAGACTGCTCTCAGTTTACAGCTCAATCTTCAGGCAAGGTTTCTGCCAGGAGCACAGAACTCCTTAGCAGATGTGTTGAGCAGACGAATTATGGATCCCCACGAGTGGAAATTGGATCCTCATGTATTTCAGAAATTGACAGTGTCATGGGGAACTCCAGACATAGATCTGTTCGCTTCTCCACTAAACCATCAGCTGCCAAAGTTTTGCACAAAAGGTTTCATCCCACAGCTTGGAGAGTGGATGCTCTTTCTTTCAATTGGAGCAATCTTCATGTGTATGCCTTTCCACCTCTGCCTCTCCTCCCAAAGGTACTTCTAAAGGTCAGACAGGACAAGCCAAGGATGATTTTAATAGCTCGATTGGCCTCGACAGCACTGGTACCCATTACTGAGAAGTCTGGTACAGAAGCCTCCATGGCCTTTGCCTTCGATTCCACACCTGTTGTCACAGGAGGACAGCCATTTGCTCAATGTCAAGCTTCAATCTCTGCACCTAACAGCCTGGCATATTCTGTTTTGAACCATAGTGGGCCTCCACTTCCTCAGCAAGTTTTGAATGTTATTTTGGAAGCTAGAAGGCCTAGTACAAGGAAAGTGTACGCAGACAAATGGAAGAGATTTTTATTTTGAAGTGCAGCAAAAGATTTTGATGTTTCTGAGCCTAATTTGTGTGTGGCTCTTCAATATCTTACTGAGTTACTAGACAAAGGTTTGTCTTTCTCTTCTATTAAGGTTCATGCTGCAGCAATTTCGCTCACTATGATTGCGACCCACCATTGTTTTCTCATCCTTTGTTCAAGCAATTTCTTAGAGGGGCAAAGAATATAAGACCCCCACGAAGAGCTCCTACTCCTGCTTGGGATCTCAATTTTGTGTTGGAGAAACTCACTCTACAACCTTTTGAGCCTGCAGCTACTTCTGAGTTGAAATATTTGTCATGGAAGACTGCTTTTTTGTTGGCCATTACCTCTGCAAGAAGGGTTTCTGAATTGCAGGCCCTTATGGCGGTTGAACCTTTCTTGATTTTCCATAAGGATATTCATTTGCCTACTTTTTATGCAAATCCCCAAAATAAAGGGGAAAAGATTTTGCACACTTTAGATGTACACAGGCAGTTGCGTTATTATTTGGACAGAACTAAAGGGTTCAGGCAGTCTCAGCAGTTGTTTGTTTCTTTTGCTTTGAGTTCTCAGGGCAAGCCTGTGTCAAAACAAACTATTTCTAAGTGGATTGGGTTTTGCATTGCTTTCTGTTATTCCCATCATGGCAAGGAGATTCCAGCTGGGATTAGGCCTCATTCCACTAGGGCTACTGCCACTTCAACAGCTTTTTTGAGGGGAGTGGCAACCAAGGATATTTTGGAGGCAGCTACTTGGAGTTCAGTGCATACTTTCTCTAGGCATTATCACCTGCCACTTTACTCTAAATCCAGGGCTGGTTTTGCCACTGCTGTTTTGCAGGGCATTTTGGCAGCTCCTGCTTCCTTGTAGTTAGCCATCCTCCCTTACCTCTGCTTTGGGATTCTACCCAAGTGTAAGGACTGCAGCAATGTGAGATGAAGAACATAGTACAGTTTTGTACCTACCATAAATGTAGATGTTCGAAGATCCACATTGCTGCAGTCCAATTTACCCTCCCTCCTTCCCCTCTGTAGTTAGAGGTGGTTGTGTGGGTTGGGTTGTACATATTGTGTTTATTGTATATATTGTACATATAATTAGTGCAAGGGTGGTTGGTTGGTTGTTTGCTGTCTTTTGGTTTTGACCTTTATTTTTAGGGTCTTCTGACATCTGGGGCAAGAAAAGACTGAGGATATGACGTCGGTCATGCGCATTTGTACCCTGACGTTCTGATGTCAGTCAAATGCGCCTTGACCGACGTCAGCCTTATACTTTGATATTCGGGCCGACCGAGGACAGCGGACTACCCAAGTGTAAGGACTGCAGCAATGTGGATCTTCGAACATCTACATTTATGGTAGGTACAAAACTGTACTTTTCCAGACAGAAAGTTGAGTGGAACAGATTTTTGCCTCTTTTTGAGAGAAAATATTGTGGCCAAGAGTAGTAACTGTTGGAGAATATTAGCTGAAGAGCTTACTGGAAAAGAGTGTTGTATTACAGAAAGACACCCATGAAGCTGTTTGGAGGTTTAGCTGAAGTTTGCCTGATAGTACTTGGCACCTTTGGGAATGTGAAATCAGAACTGTATGGCTTTGTTTTTGTTTAAGAGACTTCCTGCTACAATATTAAGATTGGTTTATCTTTTCTGCCCCCCCCCCCAAAAAAAAAGAAATGCAGTGCACTTGATTTTCTTTCTCTAGTTTACGTATTACATACAACAGTATAAATGATGTGCATGCAAATATCTATAGAAATGCAACATACTCAATTAAATAAAAAAAATAATAATACACTTAATGCATACCTTAAAATATTAGTGGCAGCCAAGCTGCATTATATTCGTGAGGGACTAGTGTGCATTCCCTAGAATCATTTCATAAAAGTTTCTTCTTACATTTCAGAACAATGAATAAAGTATACTGAACTTTAATGCACTTCATCTGCTTGATGCCAGTGAAGTGAGTTACAGAAATTGTTATAACCTTCATTATATCCAAGAACCACATTTACAGCACTGCATGTTTCCAAAGTTCTAGTTGAAAATGGGGTCTGCTTAGTTGAAATTTCAGTTAAACTGGGTTGCCTTGTACTATTTAATTGAAATGAGAGTAGGTGACATTACTGAAATGTTTAATTGTTTAAGAATTTAAGCTAGCTCACATAGGGCAAAATAACTGTATTACTAAGAAGGAGTGTAAGAAAACTAGAGTATAGATTGAATATTGAAGTTGGAGGACGTTTATAGGTATATGTTAGGCTAACGACCACTAGGGCCTTTATAAGTCTAGCCATGCAACCCAACCCATGTGTTTCCCTGTGTATCATGGGCATTTATTAGCAAGAGCTATGTTGTTATGGAGTTTCTAGAGATTGTGTGAGGAATATGTTAGTTTGGGCATTGTCTGTTTGTATCAGAAACATGGGGGCCAAAACTGGGGTGAATGTTGGATTTCTCATCAGTTGATTAAGGTTATGCTTAAATAGGTTTAAGGATGGACTCTACTTCACATGGATGGTGAGCCTGTTCCAGAGTGTGGGGCTCCTCTGATACACATATCTGTCTCACCAACATGGCTTATTTATACCCTAGCAAAATTTAAATCCTTGGATCTTATGGTTCTGATGATGTTCATTTTACATGTCTGCAAAAGGTCCATCAGAGCTGGATCCCAGGAAGCCTTGTATGCTGGGCATAGATCGCCTGTCAGTAACCTGTAGGAGACAGAGTATAGCGGTAGGGCTTGAAAGTGATCTGCATTGGACAATGCGTTTTTACTCTGGATTCTCCTGGTAGGGGGCTTTTGTAGGCATTCTAACTGTTGCATATGTGTGGTCAGGTGCATGGTGAAGGGGGCATTATACTCAATGATTAGTCTGAAAGGGGCCGGATAAAGTGGCAGTATGACTTTCTTGGACCTGGATGCCATGCCCTTACTTATAAGCTGGGTGACATAGAATGATTTTCTTACTACCTTGGCCACATGTTGGTCAAAGGTCAGATTACTGTCTACATATGTTTCCAGATCCCAGACAACTGGGTCAACTCCTAAGGTAGTCTTATCAGTGGAGTAATTAGCCTGGATGACAGTTTTCCCAAAAGGTGCTATATTGCATTAACTAGCATTGATTTATAATCCCTTTGGCACCATTCATTTGTCTGTTTTAGACTCTCTTGTAAAATATTTGTGCCATGGAGGAATATGTGATAGCTCCCAATTTCCAGTCATCTGCAAACTTGGTTAACCAAAGGCCCTCAACAATAGCCTTTACCTCCAAGAAATAGATGCCAAATAGGAGTGGTCCCAGCACAGAGCCCTGAGGTTCCCTGCTAGTGATTAGTCTCTTATTGGAGGTGGTCTTGACAGTCCTAACTTCCTTGATCCTGTCTGTGAGCTAGCTGGAAAGCCAGCAAGTTATGTTAGGGTTTTTGCCTATTTTGGTGAGTTTATCAACTATATCCAAGTGGGATGTTGTATTGAATACCTTAAATAAGTCCACCAGGTTTAGTAGGCATGACAGTCCCTTGACAAAACCAAATTGGGTTGGGTCCAGTGTCTGAAGGTTGCCTTTGTGTTTGTAGATATGTTCCATGATAATTCATTCCATGGCTTTGTATATTAGAGTAGTCAGACTAATGGGTCTGTAGTTTTCAGGGACAGTTGATGGTTCACCCTTGTGTAGTGGGATAACCATTGCAGTCCTCCATTCTCATGGTGCAAAGCCTGTTTTGAAAATGTAGTTGAAAAGTTACCCAAGTGGTCCTGATAGGTCATGTTTCAAGCTATTTAGGAAGCATTCTGGGATATTGTCAAGGTGCCAGGACCTGCTTTTTGTTAATAGTCAGAGTAGGGGGGAGTCACTCTAGTAGGTATTTCATACCGGAGGCAGGGGAGGGAGAGGTGATATTTGAGCTGAATTTATCAGTCAGCAAATTCGCCATGTGGCTATGCTCACTGAAGGTGACATCACTGACCACCGGTTCTGCACTTTGCTGTGTGCTGCCTTTGCGGTTTCAGACAGAGCTGTAGAAGGCCTTGTGGGTGTCTACTGCCTGTAAGGCTATCTTGCCCTCGTAATTGGTCTTGTACTTAATTAGTCCTCTTAGTTTCATATTTAGTTTAATTAGAGAGCACCTGCCATTGTATGAGTTTCTTTTCCTGATTTTAGCCAGCCATTACTTTTTTCATTTTGTTATATACCCAATTAATTTTAGGATTCCACCAGTGTGGTTTTTTTTTTTTTTTTTTTTCAGTTTGTTTTGGGATTGCTTCCAATAGGTACAGCAGCCTCTATACAGGCATTTACATGGTTTTGCAGGGTTTCTGTGAACAATTCCACATAGGTTGCTGTGAACTCCTGGTTGGGAGCGGCCCTGAATTTTAGCAAACAATCGCTTAATAGAATGTATTTGCTTTGGAATAGATATTACCTGTTACAGGGTTTGATGGAGTTACTAAGTTGATTTTTATTTCGATGGAGACAGCTTTGTGGTCTGATCTCACAAGTGAGGTAATAACATGGGGTTGGGGGGATGCAGTGGTTCCCTGTATTGGTGAGTACCAAGTCCAGTATGTTTCAACCTTGGGTGGGTATGCGCACTATCTGGTCCAGGGTATATGTGTTAGTAAAGGCCAACAATCGTTGTGCCTGCTATTTTGAGGCAGTATACATTTCCCAGTCTATAGAGGGGTAGTTAAAGTCTCCCATGAATAGGGTATTTGGTTTAATGGCAAGTGTCTCCAGTAGGTCTAAGTATAAACTATGGAATTCTAGGGTCATAGAGGGTGCCCTATAGCCTGCTGGAATATGTTAAGGGACTTTGTCTGTGTTGATTTGCATGTGAATAAATTCCAGAGCATCATGCTGTTTAACCAACCTAGAGTTATAGGTTCATAGGTAGGTACTAGGCTATCTGCCCGAGGGCATTTATAAGCCTAGCCAGAGTGTGTCGGCTTTCACCTCCCCATTGATATACTTGTGCTAATACAGATTGAGAATCTTCCACATTTTGTTCCTGTTTGTGCAGCTGAGGGTCTAAAATTTTGGAAGGCACTGAAGTCTTGCACTGCCAGAGTACTTTCTGCAGATTTAAACAATGTCTTCTTAATGGCACATATAACTGTTTTCTCCAGAGTGAGGTGAGCTTGTACGGTGAGGAGTTTCTTGATCTGATGTTATTAATCTTCTTTCCATTCATCACCCACGGATTCAGTTCTGAGCCGTCGGAACCAAGTCAGCCTAGTACCAAGCTCGCGTCAGCCAAAAAACTCTCAAGCTAAGCTTCTACCCACAGTGCCCTTCTTGTTACTTCAGATCTTGTTTGCCGTGTAGCCGTAAAGCCACATTTCAGCCGAGCTCTCAGCTAAGTGGAAACTTTTTGATATTTTGTGAGAAGATTGTTTGATTCTCTTATCGTTAGTGGTTTGTATTCATTGATCTTCACTTTTACAGTTACATTTACCCTTTCTCTCTTACCTTCTACCCATTTGATAATGTTTTAAGTACCATTGGTGGTACGGCCCTCTCTCTTTACCCTTGTGGTATTCTTTAAATACCATAGCTGGTATTTCTTCCCTTTTCCATATAGTTGTGTGTTTTTTGCTCTTGGGATAGATACTGTGTGTTTTTTGTTTAAACTTAGGCAAGACTAAATAGGATTTAAGATTGTATTTGAAGACTTTGATTGTTGTGTTAACTTGTCATGATGTCTGACAAGAAGGGTACTTCAGTTTCCAAGCACTGTACTTCGTGTAATGGCAAACTTCCTAACAGTGACTCTCATGATGATTGTATATAAACAAAACTGGATACCAAACCAAGGATCCACAACGATGAACCAAACAGACAAATCCTTTATTGCCACAAGATACAGACTAAGCGCTTTCACCAGTAAACTGGTATCCTCAGAGTCTCACTCTGAACGAGCGCAAGAATAAGTTGATTCTAAAGGGCCTACTTAAATCGCCATTTTTCAGAGGCCCTTCCTACGATGGAGATCTCAACCCCTCCTAGGAAAGATAAAAAAAAGGGCCCATTTGGTTCCCTCTTTGCCCTCGGGTGAACAGGGCATGTCTGACAAACCTAAGGTACAAAAACTTTCTTCGGAGCATAAGTCTGCCTCATCGGCTCTGACCTTATCTACTGCAGGCACTACGACTGCTACTATATCGGTGCCAGCTTTGGCACCGATACTGTCTCCATCACCGACCATAAACCTGCCTACTATGACTTCAGCACCAGGTGCCACTTCGGCACAGTGCACACCTTCGATGCCTATCTCTGCAATGATGACCCAACCTCCCGTATCGGCTCTGAGTGCCCCTTTGGCACCGAGCTGTCTTACGGCTCCTACTACAATAGATTTGACTCCACTGCTCCCAGTTTACAAACCTCGGACTTTGGTGCAGGTAGACCTTGTACCACAGACCCGATACTCTCTCTCCATAGACCCATTTCTAGGCCAAGTCTGTAGCCCATTCCTAGATCGACCAGACTCCCTGTCGAGAGTATCTACTAGGTCCACCAGGAGCCTTTTAGAAGTTGATGTGGTGCATCTTGTGGACCAGCTGCTGCCAGCCAGGGGGATACCCATGCCTTCCAAGACCCATCCCCCTATGGGATTTGGGTTCATTTCTTCACAGGCTCCATCCTGTTCTCCTCCTTTGACAACCTCGGTTCCAAAGCCTTCTGCTCCGATGTCTCTTTCAGAACCCCCCCCCCAATCTGGGAGCCAGTAGTAGACCTCACTTTGGCTCTGGGACTGTCCCTTTGGTCCTTGGTTCCTACTGAACCAGTCCTTCCTCAGCCCTGTGATTGGACTGTGGGCTCTTGGTTGGTGGCATGGTCCCGAATGTTTCTTCAGTTCCGTTCTCAGTACCGAGAGCTTTGTCTGCTTCGATCCTGCTTGAGGCTCCATCCTTGGAAGCGGGTTCGATGGAGCGGGGTGTGATCCCAATTCCGAGGTTGTCCTTCTTGGTTCCATCCGTCTTCGGGCAAACCTGATTTCCGTGCGATGGAGAGGGCTCTTGCTTCTGGTAGCATTCCACCAACGTTGGAACCCCAATTTTTTCCCCCTGAGCTACAGCTGCCACAGGCCACCTCCCTGGGACTCCGGGCAGGGACACTGCAAGAAACCGCTGTACAGGGTGCCCACTCTTCCAAGTCCTCTTCAGAAGCCCCCACTGAGGAGCCACCGTGGAAGAGCTCATGCAAGAGGAAGCACGTAGACTCACTTGAGGAGTCTCTTACAGAGGACATGGATTTCGATGAAGGTGAAAGGTCCCCATGGTCACCTCCTGTTGATGTCTCCTTCGCAGACATCCTTGAAATGCTGAAACAGAGTGGTGACTGGAAGCCCACTAATCCTTCTTCTGAGGAGTCCATGTTCTTGCAGGCTTTCCATGCCCGGCCTTCTACATCTTGGGTGACCCCCCCACAGACGAGCTAGTTCAGCTCGTGGTGCAGCTCGCCTGGAAGAACCCTGACTCTGTTGAGGCGATCCCTTGGAGACCCAACAAGATTCTCGCCCCACCCAAAGAACACCCACATTGGTCCAGAGGTTTACCAGTCAATGCTATGGTGATGGTGGCGGCCAATAAAGAGGGCCTAGCTGAAGAGAGTCCTACTGTCCACCCACCCAACAGAGAGTCCCGGGCTGTGGACAGATTGGAGAAGCGAGTTTTTGCATCAGTGACCTTTGCCATATGGTCCCTGAACTACATGGCACATTTTACGAGGCTCCAAAGAGACTTGATTTCTGAACTCTTTGAAGCATTCGCAGGGAAGGTGTCTGACGCGGTGAGGGACAAAGTTTCCTTGCAGCTCCCAACCCTGGAATCCATCTCCAATTCGTCCATGAAGTTGCTTTCACACATAACTGAAGGAGCAGCTAGAGCTGCGGGTTCAGGCATAGTTATGAGACGTCATGCCTTGATGCGCATTTGTGACCTCACAGACCCCTTCAAGTCTTCCTATTTGAATGTTCCCATCGAAGCATCTTCCCTCTTTGGCTCCAAGGTAAAGGACACCCTGGCCAGGTGAGAGCAGGATGGTAAGACCCTGTCTGCCGCAGGCCTACATTTTTCCAACCCTCATCGTTCCTTCTCCAGGAACCAGAGGAATGGGAAGACGTGGTTCAAAAATCTCAGGGTCCTTTCCATGCCGCACGTGGTGATGATACCCCCCCCCCCAAGGAGTGAGAGGGTAACAATTCCAGAAGACTCCCCTTTCGAGGCATAGGGGGGTCCATGTAACCAAGGCCCCAGAGACTCCTTTTCTGGACAGCCTTACCAGCGCTCCTGAAGAGCGGTCCAATTGCTTGCTTCTGGAAGCAGTCGGTGGTCATTTCTGTCTGCACCAAGCTGCCTGGCACTCTATCACCACTGATCGTTAGGTACAGAACATCATTACCAGAGGTTACACCATTCTCCTCGTATCTTATCCAAAACTTCCAACAAAACTTCCCAACGTTCCACACAGTCAGAGGGAAGAAGCAGCTTCAGAAGTAAGAAAGCTGTGTCAAAAAAGAACCATCTAACTAGTCCCACCAGACCAATGCGGATCCGGATTTTACTCAAGATTCTTTTTGGTGCCAAAAAACACAGGGGACTGGAGACCCATCCTGGATCTCAGCAGTTTGAACAAACATGTCGCCCAAACCAAATTCCGGATGGTCATGGTTCAGTCCATCCTCCCTTTTCTCAGGCAGGGCGATTGGATGTGTTTGATGGATCTCCGGGATGCGTATTACCACATCAAAATGGACAAACGTTCCAGCTTCCAGCTAGGAGCCAATCATTACCAGTTTTGCACCATGCCATTCAGTCTCTCTACAGCCCCAAGAGTGTTCACAAAGTGCATGGTACTGGTCACAGCTCACTTGAGACTGTAAGGTTTTCCGTATTTGGACGATTGGCTCCTTACCGCCCCCACCAAGCATCTTCTGATAACAGCCCTACAATACACCCTTTCTCTGGCAGACATTTTGGGGATAACTGTGTACTGGGAGAAATCCAACTTTACTCCGACCCATCAGATAGAATTCATCTGGGCAGTCTTCGACACTCGATCCTGCCTGGTGTCACTCCCAGCTCACAGACTCCAGAGGTTGAGGCTTCAGCTCCGGGTGATACTCTGTCAAAATAAAGTCTCAGCAAGAGAGGTTATTCAGGTCCTAGGATCCATGGCAGCCTCCATAACAATAGTGCTTCTTGTGAAACTACATATGTGAATCCTCCAATGGATTCTTCTCTCTCAGTGGTTCCCAAATCATCACCCTCTATGTTTTCAGATCCGGATAACCAACTCTTGCAAACAGGACCTTCTTTGGTGGATGAGGCTAGACACAGATCTTTGGAATCGCCAATTCCAGCCCCCTCAGCCCAAGGCCATTGTGACCACAGATGCTTCCTTGATAGGGTAAAGGGGGGGGCATTTCCAGGGAAAGACAGTCCAAGGCACATGGTCTACGCTGGAGGCCGACCTGCATGTCAACATTCTAGAACTGAGAGCGGTGCTGTTAGCATTGCAAGCATTCCATCTGGTCCTCCCCTCTGGAACAAATGCAGTTCAGTCAGACAATATGTCAGTAGTTTGGTATATCAACAAGCAAGGAGGAACCAAATCCTACCCCCTGTGCCAAGAGGCCATGAGAATTTGCTAATGGGTGATAGATTTAAACCGCTTTCTGATAGCAACTTATATCCTGGGGAGCTCCAAATTGATTGTGGACAAGCTGAGCAGATGTATTCTCTTACCCCACGAGTTGCCTCTCAATCCCGGAGTAGCAGCAGAAATTGTCAGCCATTGGGGCCAGCCTTGCTGCTGCCTCTTCGCCTCCCCTTCAAACAACAAATGCAGCAGCTATTGTGCCCTATTCCCCCCAAAGGGGAGTCCCCGAGGGTGGCTCTGATTCACTGTATGCCTATCCTCCCATCCCTCTGATTCCACAGTTCAGAAAGAAAGCCATTCGGTTGAAATGCAAGGTGATCCTCATAGCCCCATTTTGGTCCTGACAAGTTTGGTTCCCCTTCCTTCGGCCTCATCTGTTGTACCACTGTGAATTCTGGATCCTATTCCAGATCTGATCTCTCACCCCCAAGGGTTGACTCATCCAAATCTGTCCAGTCTCAAGCTGACAGTTTGGTTCCTCCACTTCCACTAGTTGCCAGGCAGGATGACCTCCTCTCTCCTGTTCGTGATATCATTCTGGCTTCTCAGAAACCATCTACCAGAAGACTATACCAGGATAAATAGAAAAGATTCTCTATTTGGTCAAAGCAAAGGATGCTAGATCCGTATTCGGCTGCAGTCACAGCGGTTTTACAATAACTAAGTTTTTTGAAGATGGAGCCGCAGCTCTACCATACAAGTACATCTGGCAGGAATTTCTAATTATCATAATGAACTGGATGGTAGTCCTCTCATATCACTGCGTTTATGTAAAACCTTTCTCAAAAGAGTATCTCACATTAGACCTCCAATCAGACAGCCTGTAGAGCCATGGAACCTCATGCTAGTTCTCCAGTCCTTGACTCAACCCCCCCACCTTTGAACCCACTGCAAATTGTGACCTCAAATTCTTGTCATGGAAATCTCTCTTCTTGGTAGCCATCACCTCAGCCAGACGAGTTTCAGAGTTGCAGGCATTGTGCACCAAAAGACCCTACATAATTTTTCATAAGGACAGAGTATCACTCCGGACGAACCCATCCTTTCTCCCCAAAGTTGTTTCTGAGTTTTCCATCAGTCAGTCTATTGATCTTCCAGTATTTTTCCCAAACTTTTCTAATAAAGGAGAATATTGTCTAGATTCCTTGGATGTACACAGGCAATTGTGATTCTGTTTAGACAAGACCAAAACAATGTGCAAGACTGACCAACTGTGCATTACCTTCTCTGGGCCTAGAATGGGAAACTCTGTCTCCAAGGTCACTTTATCGAAATGGCTAAGGGACTGCATACGTTTAATTTATTCCTTTGCAAAAAATCCTATGCCACAGAATATTAAAGCCCATTCCACCAGATCTATGGCAACTTCTGTAGCCTTCCATTTCAGGGCTTCTATGGATGACATTTGAGCAGCAGCCACTTGGGCTAAATCCCACACTTTTATCAATCATTACAAATTGGATGGGGATTCTGTCCTATCAGTGATGAATGGAAAGAAGATTAACAACATCAGATAAAGAAGTTATGTCTTACCATAACGTTCCATCTGTGTTGTTCATATTCTTTCATTCATCACTTCCCACCCTCCTTCCCCCGCCAAAGGCTCCTAGCAGACACTTTGGGTCCTAGTGGTGTCTTAGGGTATTTGCGCAGAAATGGCCTGTGCTTTACTTGTATAACATGGGCAAACATGATCTGAGGTAACAGGGAGAAGGGCATTGTGGGTAGAAGCTTAGCTCAAGAATTTTAGTTAGCACGAGCTTGGTACTAGGCCGACTCGGTTCCGAGGGCTCGTAACCGCACCCATCAGTGATGAATAAAAGAAGATGAGCAACACAGATAGAACGTTATGTTAAGACATAACTTCTTTTTTTAATTCCTAGCATTGAGCAGTAATATGTTTAGGTTTCTTAGGCTTTTATTTATGGTGGTAAGTTTGTCAATTTGACAGTTGCCTAAAAAAGGCTCTAAGAGAGTGGATAAGGTTTTAGCCAATATTCAGAAGTCCGAGGGAGACAGGCGCATACCATCCTTTGCAAAGCAAGGTGGTTTGTTAACCATGCTGACAAATATTGAATCCCCCTTGGAAGATACCAGAAACTAAACCAGTAATTGAAGTCAATCATCTTTTGACTGTACTTATATCTTTGATGTAGGTTGAATGCTGCTAAAAAAAAGCTTTCTCCCCTTTGCATTGCAGAGGATGATTTTAATCCATTAACCTCTGGGTTATGGGCCCAGCATGCTTCTGCTGTGCCACTCCTCTGTCTCTCAATAAAGCTAAGGCTCCAGCATCAACAGGATAAAGTCCTGAGTAAGAGCTTTGACACAAACGTGAAACTATTGCAAATGTAAGGCATAGCATCACTGTAGTGAAGATGATTGGAGAAAATATATGTGGTACTTGGTAGCACTTATCTGCAATAATAAATGTTACTACTCTTTCATACCACTCAATCATGAAAAACAGCAGAAAAGGGCGGGGGGGGGGGGGTTCCCAGAATGTATCATGTTGCATGTACCATGATAGTGGCACTCACTTCACGACTGACATTGCATATTTTGAGAGTGGCGTACACATTATGAATACGTCATAAGAGAAAACCTGGCATTTATATTGATTGATTCAGTTTCTAAGTGAAGGGGATTTCACTTGAGGACAGGTTATTGTACAAGCATTAAATAGCTCATGTGACGGCTACAGATTTTTTGTTTTGTTTTGTTTTAAAGAATGACATGCTCATCTGTCAGTTAGATAGAACTTTGTAACATTTTGCATTCTTTTACAAAGAGACTGAAACATTTACAAATAATAATGCTTGTTTTTATGAAAAATAATTAATTTATTGCTGTTTGTAAATAACTGGCTGTATATCTTACAGGTGCCAATAAGTTCTATGATGATATTGAGGACATGATTGGTTACCGACCAATTGGCTGGATGAAATGGAGTTGGACAGTTATCACACCTATCCTATGTGCAGTAAGCTTTTTCAAAGTGATTTTTACAAATGTTCTTACATAGTATTCACCTTCAGATTATTGGGGGATTTATTTATGTGAATGGAAACAATTGTCTAATTTTGTTTAAAATCTTGGAAGGCAGTGAAATTTTCAGAAACATGAATACAGAGATGTTTTCTGATATCCTGCCAAGAGGACAGTGAAGACATGCAGAATGTTACTGGTGGCCAAGAGGACTGTGAAGACATGCAGAATGTTACTGGTGGCGGACCTTAGCTTTCCACAAAATGTGGAAAAATTAATTTGAAAATAGAAATGTGACAAACCACTTTAAAGGAACTCACTTTTCTACATTATACAGGTAGGAAGAGTATTCAGGGATGAGGACAGCTCAATGTCAGTATTCAGTCAGCTTGTCCATATGAAATCAGTGTACCGTGGTATATGTATACTTATTGGTTTTACCTCGTTTATCCCAAATTATTTTCTATTATTTTCAGTGTCATAACTCCACTGTTGCCCCAAGTTTAGCTTTCAGAACAAGTGGATCAAGTATATCATTGTTGAGTTTACCTTTTAAAGTAAGAGAAATGTAAAATAAACAAACAAACCAATATATAAATAAATAATAGATTCAATGATTCAGACAGCCTAACACTGATTGAAGCAAATGTCTGTTTAAAATATTTCTTAATAATTTCAAGGGGCCCAAAAAATTATATAAAAAGAAGCAATGCAGTATTATATACTCATACAGTAACACTAAATTTAAGCAAATTAAAAAAAAAAACTTTTTAGCAATACAAAAAATGTCAGTGAAAGCTACAGTAATGGAAAAGAGGTAGATGTTCACACCTAGCCTGAAAAGCCCTGCAGATGGACAGTTTCACCCACTAAGGAAAGAATTACAAAATGGCTCAGGAAAGGAAGAACAGTATCCTCAGAACGATAACGCCTAATTCTTAAAATGTTCAAAAAAAAATCACTGATGTGGTGAAGGGTATGATTATAACAGTATTTGCAACTAAGGTGGTCCTTTTATGTTTATGAATAAATAATGTATATAGGTCTACTGCAGATGGTTGAATTCCCACAATCTCGAACTTCATATGGCCAACCCCATATGATCAAGTTTGTGAAAGTTCGACCGGACTGCATGGAGAGCTGCATACAGCGCGTAACGGGAATATTTCCCGTTACTGCACTGTAGTGTGATCTCGGAGTTGGTATATTTAAGTAGAATGTGTGGGGGGGGGCACAGCCCCCCACATGGGGGATGCAGGGAGGCTTGTCCCCCTGCAAAATACTGCTTTTATTAGTATTTCTTTTGTTTTTTGCCAGTTCTGAAAACTGGCTTTCGCGATAATGCACTTTCGCGGTAGTGCAATTTCGCTCTTATGGGTGTCAATGTTGCTTTTTCGAAATTTTGGGATTTCGAGCAAGCAACATAGATCCATATATATATATATATATATATATATATATATATATATATATATATATATATATATACATATATATATATATATATATATATATATTTTATATATATAAATATATATATATTTTATATATATAATTATATATATATATACTAACTTGAAGTATCCAAAAGAGTGCAGACATTTTGATATACGTACACAAATCTGAGATACTAAAAGGATATAGATAGTTTGGCACAGATACAACAGAAAAGTAAAAGTCTTATCATGATCAATTAGTTTAATAGTTTCCATGACTTTTCCTATTTGCTAAACTGATTATTCTAAAGTGGTTAGGCATTGTATAGGCTTTTAAATATTTAAGTATATTAACTAAAAATTTCTCTTTTAAACCCCTTTATTAAGTTTACACACTAACAATGACATAGGTAGACATGCAGTTATAGAAAAGAAAACAACTTTAAACATTTTTCATTAATGTCATGCATTATACATATATGCTTTCTTTTTTAACCGTTGTCATTCACTCCAGCATTACATAAATCACTCAAATCCCACCATACCTTCAGTTTTACTCTGTCTCCTGAACAATGCAATTTGCTCTCTCTCTTAGGTTCATAGGTTCGTACTAGGCTATCTGCCCTAGGGCATTTATAAGCCTAGCCATAGTGTGTGTGGCTTTCACCACCCCTTAGGATGAGAATACTACGCCCATTTAGGGTTTAGTTTACTGTGCCTCTGTCTAGTAGTGACACAGAGATGACCCCCGGGGTAAACCTACGATCTCCCATCCGCTCGTCAAGAATTCTCTTGAATAGAGTTAGTGAGGGGCTCTGCCTAACATGGATTGGGATTCTGTTACAGAGTGTAGGGAGCCTCTGGGTTATGAATCTGTCCCTCCAGCACATCCTATTTATTTCTGTGTTGAGGTTTAAGTCTCTTGCTCTCGTGGCTCTGATGGATTTGGATTTTTTGAGGTGGAGCATGTCCATTAATTCCGGATTGGACATGGCCTTGTACGTTAGGCACAGGTCACCTCTGAGTAGGCGGTATGCGACTGAATAGAGCTGGAGTTTTTTCAGTCGGGCAGCATATGACATATGTTTAAGACCCTTTATCCTCTTGGTGAGGAACTTTTGGGGTCTTTCCAACTGCTGCAGGTGTCGGGTAAGATACATCCCAAATGGGGCATTGTACTCAATCATTGGCCTAATAAGAGATGAGTACAGGGGCACAATGACCACTCTTGATCTAGATGTGAAACCCTTCATGATAAGGTGGGCAATATAGAAGGTCTTCCTAACCACTTTGGCAATGTGAGTGTCAAATGAGAGGTTACTGTCAACCTGGGTCCCTAGGTCCTTGATTACCTCTTCCGTACTTAATGGATTACCACCTATGTGGTAGTTTGTGGGTACCTTGTTTTTCCCAAAGGGTGTGACTATACATTTTTTGGTGTTAAGCTTAAGGCCATGGCTCTGGCACCAATTATCCATTTCTATGAGTCCTCTCTGAAGGATGTTTGTGTCCGCTGGAGTATCAATTATGGCGCCCAGTTTGCAGTCATCTGCGAACTTTGTCAGCCACAATCCTCCTATGTTTGCCTGTACCTCGGAAAAATAAATGCCGAATAAGAGGGGTCTCAGGACTGAGCCCTGTGGGACACCGCTTGTGACTGGCTTAGAGTCTGACATAGCTCCAGCAACTCTGACCCTGTGGGTTCTGTCCTTGTGCCAGTTTGCAACCCATCTCGTGACATATGGGTTTGCATTTAAGCTGGTGAGTTTGTCTATGATGCCCGAGTGTGGTATTGTGTCAAAGGCTTTTGCAAGGTCAAGGTAGGCTGTGTGAACTGCCTTACCCTCATCAATGGCCTCAGTGACGGTCTCAAAAAAGTCGACCAAGTTCAAAAGGCAGGATCTGCCCTTGACAAAGCCAAATTGGGTAGGATCCAATGTCTGTAGGTCCCCAATGTCTTTGTTTATGAGTTCCATAATGATCCTCTCCATAGCTTTGCAGACCAGGCTCGTCAAGCTTATGGGGCGGTAATTTCCAGGGTCCGTAGAAGCACCGCCTTTGTGAAGTGGGACCACTGTTGCCGTACGCCACTCTTTGGGTACATATCCTGTAGTAAGGCTAAGATTAAACAGCAGCCTTATGTTTGGGTTTAGTTCCTCTTGGAGTTCATGTATCACACAGCCCGGGACACCGTCCAGTCCCATTGATGCTGTGTTTTTAGCTTTAGAGAGGGCGGCTCTCACCTGGGCATCTGAAATGTTAGGGAGGCTACACTCTGCTGGGATAGTTATTTCTCCTTTTGGGGGGGAGGGGGAGGAGAAATTTGCACTGAACCTGTCTGCCAGAATGTTGGCACTGTCGGTAGGTTCAGTGTGTTTATTGTCATTTTGGACTAACTCTGAGCTTATCTGGGAGTTTCCACCCAGGTTTCTAACATAGCTAAAGAAGGCCTTGTGATTGTCTTTTGTGTCTTTTGCGATTTTTCTCTCAAAGTTGGCCTTGGATGATTTTATGAGTGATCGCAGTTTTTTGCTAGTACTGATCATTGATGCCTTTCCATTTAGGGATTTTGCTCTGTCATGTAGTAGCTTCCTCCTTCTGTTGTAAAGTTTGTTTATGGCTGGGGTCCACCAGACCGGGTGCCTGCCTTTGGGGGAATGGGTCTTGGTTTTATTTGGGATTGCATGATCCATGCATTCTTGAAGGTGCCTGTAGAAGGCATTTGCAAAGGATTCAGCAGTTTGGGTTGTGGTTTCCACTGGCCCGGGGACCTTGAAGGATACCACTTCAGTCTTAAGAAGTGTGAAGTTGGCTTTTAAGAAGTTCTTCACTGTGGTCTTTTGTGCAGGGGGTGGGGGCGAAATGTGGATTTCCAGTGAGATTAATTTATGGTCTGATCTTACCAATGAGGGATATACTTCCGGTGTGGAGCATTTTGTCCCCATGTTTGTGATGATCAGGTCTAGTATATTGTCTCCTCTTGTGGGAATGGTGACTAGTTGTTCCATTGCATTTGAGTTTATGAATTCTAGGAACCTTTGGGCTAGGATGTTTGGGCTTGAGTAATGTTCCCAATCTATGTTTGGGTAGTTGAAGTCTCCCAATATGATGGTATTTGGAGAGACATTCATACTCTCCAGTGTCTTCAGGAAGGCTGTGTGGGTTTCCTGAGTTTGAGAGGGTGGTCTGTAGCATGCTACAAATTGTAAGGCAGTTTTGCCTATGGTTAGTTGCACCTGGATGGTCTCCGATGCTTCGTGCGTTGCCACTAACCTGGAGGTGTGGGTATCTTTGATGAATATGGATACTCCCCCTCCTTTTGTGGTTCGGTCCAAGTTTCGGGGCCGGAAAGCATGATATGAGGTATAACCTGATAGTGCTGGGGTGCTCTCAGGAGCCTTGAACCAGGTTTCAGTCACTGTACAGACATCGATGTTCTCCATACTGAGGAGGGCTTCGAGGGCGTGCATCTTGAGGTTTAGACTTCTGGCATTGAGCAGCATTACCCTTATTTTTTTTTCACTTGTGTTTTCTAGGGAGGTAGGTTTGTCATTTGAGCCTTGCCTAAAAAAGGCACTATGGGGGTGGCAAGAGCCTTGGCCAATATCCGGAAGCCCAGGGGTGAAAGGTGCAAGCCATCCCTTGCGAAGCAGCGTGGCTTGTCGAGCATGTCATCCCAAGCAGACAGACACTGGATCCCCTTTGAATGACACCAGTAATTAAGCTAATTGTTAAAACTGATCATTTTGTCTTTGTACTGTGGCATCATTCTTGGTGAGGGTGAGATGCTGCTCAGGGTCAGGGTCATACCGGCCTCTATGTCTCTTTTCATGTAGTCCAGGGAGGTACATCTCAGGTCATTCACACCGGCATGTACAATGACTGAGTCATATTTGTACTTGCTGTGGAGTGACCTGAGTGCTTGTGTTATGTGGCGGATTCTAGCTCCCGACAGGCAGCTTACTGTGACCTTTTCCTTGTTCAGTCTGGTGAGCGGGACGTCAGTGTGTCTGACTATGGAGTCACCTATTACAAGTGTGTCTGGCATGTTGTTTGGCCTTAAGGGCTGTGACTGTTTAGCACATTGACGTTGTGAACTATGTGTTGCATGTGCTATGTCTTGAGGTGGTGGTTGCTTGGGTGTCTGCTTTGGAGGCCTCTGTTGTTTTGGTAGATTTTTAATCAGCGCTTCCGAGTATGTTTTTGTGTGTTTATGTGTTTGGTTTGCAGTTGTGATAGTTCTATGTGAGACTGGGTTTGTGGTGTGCGTGGTTACCTTCTCCTCCTGCCTGGTCTTGCCAGTACTGAATTGAGAGAGCTCAGCCTCCAATTTGGCTATATAGTTGCATCTCTCGCATATATTTGTATTTGTTGTGAGGAGGAGAGGGTTGTCTGTGTACATGAGGCAATTGTAACATTGCCTCAAGATTCCCAGATTCACCAGCTGAACAGGAGAGGATGCCAGCAACTGACCCTTCGACATGCTAGAATAGTGAAAAAGATTGCTGTGTAACTGAGTCATAAAGGATCTATAGGGAAATGGGTACTCGAGGGAATTTAGGTGAAAGAAGTACTTTCTTTTGTTTAAGAGTGCTTTACCTGTATAAAAAATGCTTTAGGAGCAAGTGCTGAGCTTTTCAGTTAGAGAATAGGCTGTTTAGATTGCAAGTAGAGCAGTTCTAACGGAAAAATTGAAGAGTAGACTTTACGGAGCCAGAAATAGTTTAAACTTGGTTAACCGGCGCTGCCCTGTGCTGCTCTATGAGCAACTTTGCGCTAATTCGCGCTAAAGCATGCAAAAACGGGCTTTATAGCAGGGGGTTGAAAAGAGCCAGGAATTGACCCAAAATGGCCAATAAACTACAAGTTGCAGGGCTGGAACCAATCCTCTAGGGACAAATAGGTTGCTCAGTGCTCCCCACTCCCACTGGTGAACAAAGAAGCTTCCTCTTATCCAAATAAGGATACGGATAGCACAGGAACTAAGACAAAGCCCAGAGATCAGCAAAATCTGAAGACTGGACTATTCTAGTTCAGAAAAGCGTGAAAACAGGGATTTTTTTGTTTTTTCTTCTTTTTTTTATAGAGAAAGGAGAAAAAGATACAGTAGCAAATAGTAAATGCTATAAAACGGCTAGCGCACTTGAGTGTGTTAGCCTAACAATTAAATTAAACAAAAATAACTTTTTAAAGTGCTAACAGTTTAAAATCAACACAAGTACAGTAAAAACAATATGCAGAGCTGTTTTTTTAGTCGAGATGCAGTAATTTGAGCGAAAGCCAGAAAAAATACTTATAAATCCAGGAGAGTCACTCTTTCACTCTCTGCTGCTTGTAGAACTCTGCAGGACACAACAAGGAGCTGTGCTGAGTCTTTTACAAGTGAAAAAGCGCGCAAAAATGGGCTTTATAGCAGGGGGTTGAAAAGAGCCAGGAATTGACCCAAAATGGCCAATAAACTACAAGTTGCTGGGCTGGAACCAATCCTCTAGGGACAAATAGGTTGCTCAGTGCTCCCCACTCCCACTGGTGAACAAAGAAGCTTCCTCTTATCCAAATAAGGATATGGATAGCACAGGAACTAAGACAAAGCTCAGAGATCAGCAAAATCTGAAGACTGGACTATTCTATTTCAGAAAAGCGGGAAAACGAGGATTTTTTTTTGTTTTTTCTTTTTTTTACAGAGAAAGGAGAAAAAGATACAGTAGCAAACAGTAAATGCTATAAAACGGCTAGCGCACTTGAGTGTGTTAGCCTAACAATTAAATTAAACAAAAAATAACTTTTTAAAGTGCTAACAGTTTAAAATCAACACAAGTACAGTAAAAACAATATGCAGAGCTGTTTTTTAGGAGAAATGCAGTCGAGATGCAGTAATTAAAGCGAAAGCCAGAAAAAATACTTATAAATCCGGGAAAGTCACTCTTTCACTCTCTGCTGCTTGTAGAACTCTGCAGGACACCACGAGGAGCTGTGCTGAGTCTTTTACAAGTGAAAAAGCACGCAAAAACGGGCTTTATAGCAGGGGTTGAAAAGAGCCAGGAATTGACCCAAAATGGCCAATAAACTGCAAGTTGCTGGGCTGGAACCAATCCTCTAGGGACAAATAGGTTGTTCAGTGCTCCCCACTCCCACTGGTGAACAAAGAAGCTTCCTCTTATCCAAATAAGGATATGGATAGCACAGGAACTAAGACAAAGCCCAGAGATCAGCAAAATCTGAAGACTGGACTATTCTAGTTCAGAAAAGTGGGAAAACAAGGATTTTTTTGTTTTTTCTTCTTTTTTTACAGAGAAAGGAGAAAAAGATACAGTAGCAAACAGTAAATGCTATAAAACAGCTAGCACACTTGAGTGTTCATAGGTTCATAGATTAGTACTAAGCTAACTGCCTTTGCGAGCCATTTTAAGCCTAGCTAGTTATCTCTTGTGAGACTCAAACCCTACACCTTGTCTTTGTAAGGCAAGCACCTTAACCATTAGGCCACCCTCCCAACCTTAGCCTAACAATTAAATTAAACAAAAAATAACTTTTTAAAGTGCAAACAGTTTAAAATCAACACAAGTACAGTAAAAACAATATGCAGAGCTGTTTTTAGGCGAAATGCAGTCGAGATGCAGTAATTAAAGCGAAAGCCAGAAAAAATACTTATAAATCTTTACAATATTCAGTACTTTATTTACAGTTGGTTTAGAGTTTGGTTTCTGTTTTCTAGTAATTATTTTTTGGCAGCCAGTAGCATTGAACTTAGCAAGGTCTTGCTAGATCGAGGCGATTCAGTTCTTGGGCCAGATACCAAAAGACTTGCTCTCAGTGTAAGTAATTACTGGAGTGTAAGGCCTGTCTATAAAGCATACTTAGACAGCAGCAAGTCACTTACACACAGAGCAAGTTGTTAAAAGTCAGGCCCTTATATTCCATCTCAAAAGAATAATGTTCTTAGTTACAATCATGTACTCATCCAACATTTCTGACAAAGTACTCTGTAGGGGTATTTTTAAAATATATCAACTTAGTAACATTCTCAAAGAAAAAAACATGTTCCCAGTTTCCTCTCTGTTTCCCATCAGACCTCCAGCAATTGCTGTTTACTTCAGGAGAAATTGTCTGAAGACTAATTGGGCTATATCGATACATATGCAAGCATTTCCATGCACAAATTCTAAACCTTCTGGATTTTGTTGCATGCTTGGGAGCCATACATATGTCCTCCACCTATTCTTCTGTAAATTGTCTTTCTAGCTTCTCTTCCCAGTCTTCTTTTAACATCTTCTGATTGATTCCTATAGTTATCATTCCATATTTTGTTTGCCCTACTAATTATCCCTTTTTTAATGGCAGCTTCCGTTCTAGACCTACCTAAAAACTCAACCAGAGCTGATTTTTGCATTTAACACTTCCCTATACCTTTCTCTTTGACTATACTCTGTTATCCAGCCCTGGTAGGGAAGGTGAACTTCAGATGTGAAGTTGTTAAATCTCGCCGTATATTCTCACTGATGTGTTCGGAGCCGATCCTCGACTCCAACATAGCCTGTAGCAAAGCTTAACGTTTGCCAGTACTTCAAGACCAAGCCCCTTATCCCATGATGAACTGCTGGAATTACCTCAGATCTAGTTTGCCGCAGCACAGATCTCGGTGTCCCAGATAGCGCGGACCATTATTAATTGATAGATTCTACTATTTGCAAGTTTAAAAGCTTTTTTTCCTTGACTTCTTGATAGGATAGTATATATATATATATATATATATATATATATATATATATATATATATATATATAAAATCTCTATAGTTTTAGACTTAGTTTTAGATAAGTGACCTGTGTTTGGCTTCTGTTTTTTCTATAGTGTTGGGCCTAAGAGTTGGCCTTGTATTTAACCACATTCTTAGGAGTACTTGGTAGATAATTTCTTAAGTGTGTTATTTCAATTGTTTAAAATTGTTTAATTTGATAATAGAGATGTCTGACGACAAAGAGAAGCCACATCCAAAATCTGGCTTCAAAAAATGTCCGGATTGTGGACAAAAAATGTCAGTCACTGATGGGCATGTTCAATGTGTTTATTGTCTGGGGACTAAACACCTCCAAGACTCTTGCAGTATATGTCACTCCTTCTCCTCCAGGGTACGTTTAGAGAGAAGGAGGAAATTAGTGGATAGGGGTTTACTTCAGCACCCTTTCTCCAAAGCGCTGGGTGACCAGGATGGTGCTAGTAGATCACGAAAAAGCAGCAAGTGGCAAAATACAAACTTATAAAAACAGAACACCACAGCCACTGAGCCCAAATAAATCCGAATCCAAGGGAAGAGCTGGGTGACCAGGATGGTGCTAGTAGATCCTCAAAGTCCTCCAAGTCCTCAGGTGACTCAAAAGCATCCAAAAAAGCTAAAGAAATGGAGGGTGTAGAGTCATCGGTTCCACTGTCCTCGGAACCGAGTGCCCCTTCTGTTTGGAGCCAGCTCACAGCTTTGGAGCCGGTCTCTGAGATTGCCTCATCTCCTCTGCTCCAATCAGCACCTTTGGTGCACTCCTCAAAGTCTACTGTCAGCCTGTCAGATATGGATATGGACCAGCTAGTGCAGAAGCTTTTACGGGCACCAGGCCTTGCTAAATTGTTGTTGGCTCCGATGCCTTCGTCGGAGCCGAAGACCATTAACCCGGACTTGACTACTCCTCCTCCGAGCCGTACTGGACTTTTGGAGCCCGAGCCGCACTGGACTTTTGGAGCCGAAGGAGCCCGACCTGATGGTTGTTGAGCCTGTGGAGCTGAGACCTGCACTGGTGTTATCGGTTCCATCTACTTGGATGTCCTCGGCACCGACCGGGGACTCTAGGAGCCGACACTCTCCTGTCGGGTCCAGGTAGGATAGTCGTACCGATTTGTCGGTGCCGACTCTTCCTTTCAGGGCTTCGGCTCGGATGAGCTCGGCTCCTACCTTGGGGTCGGAGCCCATGGCCTTGGTGCGGGAGGATCAGACGGTCATCTTCGGATCTGTCTACCCCTTCTCGTCAGAGCCATGGTGTGTCTCCAAAGACATCATCACCATCAGGTCTGGCTTCCTCCTCCCTCTAGTGCCTGTGTCCGCTCCTGCTTCTACCGGTCCACCCAAGCGTAGACCCTGAGCCTCAAGTAGCCCCACAGGGCACCCCCTGCTCTTCTGAGACCTCCCCAGATCCCCCCACTGAGGAGGCACCCAGGAAGAGATTGTGCAAGAGGAGGCACTTGGACTCCCCACAGGAGTCTTTGACATTTGACACTGACTTGGATGAGTCAGAAGGGTCCCCTCGATCCCCCTCTGAGGATATCTTTTTTGCAGAGATATTAGAGATCCTTAATCAGAGGGGTGGTTGGCAGTGCAGAAGCCCTACTGAAGACGAGTCAGTGCTCTTGAAGGCTTTCAGGTCTCAACCTTCCACTTCTTGGCTGTCTCCCCCTTACGATGAGCTCATGTAGCTGATCTCTCGTAAGGTGTGGGTGTCTCCGGAGGCCATGGAACCTGTCCCTCGGAAGCCAAATAAGTTCATCTCTGCCCCAGTGGACAAAGCCTTTTTGACTAAGGGAGTGCCTGTTGATGCCATGGTGGTGGTTGCAGCCACAAAAAAGGAAACGTCTGAGACGTCCTCATCTATCCATCCTCCTAACAGAGATTCTAGGATCATGGATAGATACGGGAAACACATTTTTAGTTCAGCGATCTTTTCCCTTCGATCACTGAACTATTTAACCCATTTTACAAGACTACAAAGAGATCTCCTGAAAGAGCTAGGAGATACTCTCCAGGGTACAGTAGCTGCAGGAGTTGCCGACAAATTTAACATACAGCTCGCTACTCTAAACTCGATTGTGAACTCGTCCATGCGTCTCATATCTTGCGCAGCTGATGGTTCGAGTAGAGCCAGTAATTCAGGCATTGCTCTGCGTAGACAAGCCTGGATGCGTCTCTGTTCCTTTGCGGAGCCTTTTAAGTCTTCCTTTATCAACACCCCATTTGATGGTTCATCCCTGTTTGGGTCCAAGGTAAAGGAAACTCTACCCAGGTGTGAGTAGGAAGGTAAGACTCTGTCTGCCGTTGGAGTCCATTTTTCTACCCCTAATCGGCCGTATCCCAAGGGCCCTAAGGGCGGAAAAATGTGATTTCGAAAAGCACAAGGAGCCTTTCAGTACACACGTGGAGAAACCCCTTGTAGAGGCAGAGGAGGGGTTATAATGGAAGACGCCGCCCGCACGGCAGGGGGTGTCCACAACAGCAGGGTGACAAAGTCCAGTTCTCTGGTCAGCCATATCAGCGCTCCTGAAAGGAGACCTGGCTGTCCGGCTCTGGAGGCAATCAGGAGTCACTTATCTTTGTACCCAGAAGCCTGGCTAAGCATAACATCTGATACCTGGGTACAAAGCATCATTTCCAGAGGGTATTTCATACTGTTCTCTTCCCCTCAGACTACTGTAAACAGAATCCCAGATGTTTCACCCAGTCTCAGAGAACAAGCAAATATAGAGGTCTGCAAGCTGCTAGAAAAAAAGAGTCATCCAGCCAGTCCCAGCAGAGCAAGTTGGATTCGGAACTTACTCAAGATTCTTTTTGGTTCCAAAGAAAACAGGGGACTGGAGACCTATCTTGGACCTCAGCAGACTCAACCAATTTGTAAAAAAAGAGAAGTTCCGAATGGTCACGCTTCAGGCCATTTATCCCTTTCTAGGGAAAGGCGATTGGATATGCTCCATCGATCTCAAGGATGCGTACTACCACATAAAGATGGACAGATGCTCCTAAGATCACCTGTGTTTCTGGCTGGGAGCCAATCACTACCAGTTTCGAGCCCTGCCCTTTGGTCTCACTACAGCCCCCAGAGTGTTCACCAAATGCATGGCAGTGGTCACGGCTCACCTGAGGCATCTAGGATTTCAGGTGTTTCCATATCTAGACGATTGGCTCCTCACCGCTACCACCAGGCATCAATTGATTCAGGCAACACAATCTACGCTGACACTCTAACACCACTTCGAAAAGTCTGCCTAGTCGCCATCGCAGCATACCGTCTTTATAGGAGCAGAGTTAGTACATCAACCACCACTCCACGTCTTCCAGTTGAAAGGGTCTCACTTCTTCGCCAACACGTCAACTCATTGATGTCAAAGAACAGAGCTACAGCCGCAGAGGTCTTGAAGGTTCTAGGTTTGATGGCGGCAGCAATTCTAGCCATTCCACTCGCAAGGATGCATATGTGAATTCTTCAATGGCTCCTGTTTGCTCAATGGTCTTACCAGAAATTACCAATGAACCATATGATTCTCATCACAAATTCTTGCAAGAGAGACCTTCGGTGGTGGTTGACGTCTCTTCATGTCACAATAGGAAGACCCTTTGTGCTTCCCCCCCAGTAGCCACTGTGACCACGGATGCTTCCCTGATAGGGTGGGGTGGGGGGCATTTTCAGGGAAAGACTGCCCAAGGCACATGGATGGATCAAGAGTCACATCTGCATATCAATGTTCTGGAGTTGAAAGCAGTACTTCTGGCGTTGCAGTACTTCCAGGACTCTCTTCCTCTAGGGGACAATTGCAATTCAGACAGACAACATGTCAGTGGTCTGGTATTTGAACAAACAGGGCAGAACCCTTAGGGTATGGCAATGGGCTGTGTCATCCTAGCATTTTCTGTTAGCAATGCACATCCCGGGGAAATGCAACGTGATAGCGGACAAGCTGAGCAGGGCAATCCTGTTGCCTCACGAGTGGTCTCTCAACCAACACGTTTCTGACTTTATTTTCCACAAATGGGGCCAGCCTTGCTGCGACCTCTTTGCCAGTCACATCAGTACCAAATGCAGAAGCTACTTTGCCTTAATACCACCTCTGGGACATCCTCCGAGAAACGCACTTGTACACGATTGGCCTTTGGTTTTCCTATATGCATTCCCACCAATTCCATTGATATCCAGGTTTTTACAGAAAGCAAAATCGCTGGGAAGAGCTGTTATCCTCATAGCTCCCCATTGGCCTTGACTGATTTAGTTCCTTTTCCTTCACCATCATCTGCTGGGGGATCCATGGATCCTGGACCCAGTTCCAGACCGCCTGGCACACCCATCAGGGGACCTCCATCCTTCATTGCAGTCTCTAAAGCTGACTGCTTGGCTGATCCACTTCCCCAAATAGCCAGGCTTCATTCACTCTCAGATGACACAAGACAAATTCTATTGTCTTCTCATAAACCATCCACCAGAAAACTATATTGCAGTAAGTGGAAAAGGTTCTCCATCTGGGCCAGTATACAAAAAATTGACCCTTTCCGAGCTCCTTTGTCATCCATTTTAGAGTTTTTGACAATGATTTTTAAGAAAGGAGCAGCAGCTACCACAGTTCGGGTTCAGTTAGCCGCCATATCAAATTTCCACCTTGGATTCGATGGGTTAAATATTATGGCCCTTAAGTTATCTAAAGTTTTTATCAAATGTGTTTTTCACGTGAGACCTCCTGTCAAAATCCCTTATTCTCCCTGGAATTTGAATTTTATGCTGTCTCAAATAATTCTTCCCCCCTTCGAACCAGCATCATCTTGTGATCTCAAATTTTTGTCCTGGAAAACTATTTTTCTAGTGGCCATTACTTCTGCCCACAGAGTGTCAGAACTTCAAGCATTATCTAACAGACCTCCTTACATGATTTTCCATGCTGATAGAGTATCTCTCAGAACAAACCCTTCCTTTTTGCCTAAAGTCTGTTCTGAGTCGAATGTCAGTCAGGTCATTGAGTTGCCAGTCTTTTTTCCCAACCATTCCAACAAATTGGAATACATGCTGCACAAACTTGACGTACACAGACAGCTCAGATTTTATCTTGATAGAACTAAGGATATTAGAAAATCAGATCAACTCTTTGTATCCTTTTCGGAGGCCAGAAAAGGTAGACATGTGGCTAAAACAACCCTTTCAAAATGGTTATTGGATTGTATCTCATTTGTTCATGCAAATGCTAACATACCTTTGCTACACAAAGCAAAGGCTCATTCAGCCAGAGCCGTTTCTACGTCTTCTGCTTTTCAAGCTAAATTGCCCCTTGACAACATTTGTGCTGCAGCCTCTTGGTCTAGGCCTCATACCTTTATCGCTCATTACAAAGTAGATAAGGCTTCCAGGGACAGGTCTTGTTTTGGTTCCACGGTCCTGAAAAATGTACTCCCGTGAGCCACCCAGGATTGTGGGTGCTAGGGACGCTACCCATCAGTGAGAATATATGGCGAGATTTAACAACTTCACATAAAGAAGTTATGTACTCACCATAACATTCCATGTGAGTTGTTTATCTCACCTTCATTCTCACGTCCCTCCCTCCATCCCCCTCCTGGCTGACAGTTGACTGAGAGGCTAGTATCATCCTGATTGTTCAATACTTCTTCTTCTTTCTTGGGGAGTGCTCCCCTTACAAAGGTATATATACATGCAGCAAACAAGACCTGAGGTAATTCCAGCAGTGCATCATGGGATAAGGGGCTTGGTCTCAAGCTACTGGCAAACTTGAGCTTTGCTATAGGCAGTGAACCCATCAGTGAGAATAAAGGCGAGATAAACAACTCACATGGAATGTTATGGTGAGTACATAACTTCTTTTTTGGCCTCATGCCACTCTTATTACCTTTCCGTCCATAGTTATTTCCTCCCAGTATCTTGGTTCTTTCCACTCTTATTACGTTTCCGTCCATAGTTATTTCCTCCCAGTATCTTGGTTCTTTAACTAATTTTCTTAGTTAAATTTCACCTCCTCTTGCCTATTTTCTATACCCTTGTCATCCCTGTTGGTAATATCTCTGTTCTTGATTTCCATGTCAATTTAGTTCTTATAATACTTTCTGCTACTTTAGAAATATAATATTCTGTATGGGTTATGTTATTCTCCTTAAAGGCCTACATTCAAAATCCTACCCTTGCCTTATTTCTTGAAACTTCCCCCCACCAGTTTCATCATCATCTCTTTCATCTTTGATTTGTAACCTTATACTTGTGGTAATATATATGAGCCTCACCTGTATAGCTCAAAATTTTATATTCAAATCTGGTAATCCTAATCAGCCTATCCCACTGAACTCTTTCTCTCTTCCTCTCTCAAATAAGCTCCTTCAATTCTTATTTATTTATTGAATTTATTTATTTATTTACATTTGTTAACCAGGATAGTCCAACTGAGCTCAAGACCATTTTCACTGGAGGCCTGGGATAAAAGCTCCACAAGGTAAAAAAAATGCAAAGTTTATGATTATGTCAATTTTCATTCATTCCTCAACTAATGGGTTCAGATCTGATCCTTGGATCTGACTTGGCCATTACACTAGCTGGTGACCTCCAGAAACTCTCGAGTTCCTTCCCTGTCCATAATGCACCAACCACTAATATCCCTTAAATCCCATTTTCTCCTTTCACATCTAGACGTGATCACCTTCAGCTTTCGAGTGTAGAGTGGGAGATATGCCTATTTAGACATTTCTAATCTAAAAATAATATTTCTTTATGACTACTTATGTAATATTAAGTGTTATTATTAAGTCATTACTTCTATAATCCTCTTTTCATACACTTTTGAGTGTACTCTTTCCTACCATTGTTGGTAAGCCTAGCCTTCCTTCCCTACTCCCTTTTCACTTAGTGTATACCTCCTTACTTACCATAGTTGGTATTTTTTCGTATTTACAAGACTGTTGTATTTCTTCTTTACCATTGTTGGTATTTAGCCTTTCGTCTTGTTGTTTAAAAAAAAAAAGAATGTCTGAAAAGGTCCCTCAGGATTTGAAAAGTGTGATAAATGTTGGCATAAGTTGCCTTATTCAGATGCCCACAGTCTCTGCTTATATTGCTTCAGTCGTATTCGTTTGCAAGAAGATTGCAATATCTCTCATGGGTTCAACCCCCGAGCACTAACTGACAGGAAAAACAAATTGATTTTTAAAGGCTTGCTGCCAATTTTTTTCTCTGAAGCCATTACTGGGGCTCAAACCCAGAAACACAAAGCAAAAGACCCTACAAAAAGGTCTGAACCTTTTGACTCCTCAGCCTCTTCTTCATCAGAACCTAAAACGAAGAAAGCGAAATTTAATCCAGAATTACTCATGGTCCGACCATCATCGGATCAGATCAAGCCTGTTCCGGATCCTACACCCTCAGATCAAAAACCTTTACCAAGGACTAGTTATTCTCCTAGCCTGGATTCAGCCCTGTCCAGAGTGCCTTCTCTCTTTTTAGAGAAGCACTCCAACTTGTCATTCCTACCATCTTCTTGTTCCTCCAAGAGTCTCATGGAAGCAGATATGAAGAGGATAATGAGGAAATTCTTCACAGCACAATTTCAGATGGGAGTTCTAATGGCTGTTCTTTCTACCCCTTAAGTTCAGGAAGTCAGATCATCTACCACTCCACCCATTACAGCTCCTTCTCTGATCCAACCTGGTGTTTTAGAGTCTTCAGATCCATGTGCCCGGGTCTGTCTGGTTCACATCTGAAGAAGGCACCTTCTTTGGATCTGAATATTACTCTGAGTACACCAGCTCTGACATCCTCTGAGCCAGATGACTCTCAGAGCAGAAGTATCCCTGTCGGATCTGGGAAGTTGGATTCAACTCTGAGGTTTTCATAGCCATCTCTTCCTCTCTGAGCTTTGGCACTGGCCAGCTCGGCTCTGACGTTTGCCCCGGTTGGATTGTTGTCGGGACATAGTGAGGTAACGAGCTAGAAACATGCTTTCTCAGCTCTGTTGTCTTCCTTCTATCTGGAATGATCTGCCTTTGTGGTTGTGCTCCAGCAGGTCAGATGGATCCTACCTCCTCGAATCCACCCAATATGTCTCAGGTGGCTTTGCATCATGATCCTCAACATTTTACCCCCACAGGGACAACGAGCTCAAAGCTTCCAGACTTCCCAGCAGGATATACTAATCGCTTCTGATAATTCACTGGAGCACCCTATCAAGGAATTCTCTAGGAAAAGGAAGTGCAAAAGTAGGCACTTGGACTCTCCTCAAGAGTCAGTCACTAAGGATACTAATTTCGATGAAGGAGAGGGGTCCTAAAAATCACTACTTACATCTCATTTGGAGACATTCTTGAGATCCTTAAGCAGAAGGGTGGCTGGTCTTCCCAAGACCCTTCTGTGGAGGAATCAGTATTTCTGGATGCCTTTGGAGCTGGCCCGTCTGCCTTTTGGGTTACTCCGACCACTGATGAGCTAATTGACTTGTTCTCTTGGTGAGCATGGAAGGATACGGTTGAGCCAATCCCGAAGAGACCAGACCGGATTCTGTCTCCACCAGTAGGCAAGTAATTGTGGGGTAATGGTGTGACAGTAGATGCCATGGTTATGGCGTCACCTACAAAAAAGGAACTTCCTGAACAGAGTCCTACTGTCCATGCTCCTAACAGAGAGTCTAGGGCAAGGGCAACTGACAAGCCTGTTTATGCTTCAGCAACTTTTGCACTCAGATCGCTGAACTAACTCGCACATTTTATGAGGCGTCAAAGTTATTTGATTAAAGAGCTATTGAAATCTCTATCTGGAACAAAACTACTGAGGCTCAATCATCAGTAGTCTCTCAGTTGACCACCCTACAAGCTATATCTAATTCATCCATGAGGCTTATCTCACATGCTGCAGAAGGCACCTCAAGGGCTGCAGGTTCAGATATTTCCATAAAGAGGCATGCCTGTATGTAGCTGTGTGATTTTGTGGAGCCCTTCAAGTTCTTGTTCTTCAGTGCTCCTTTTGATGGCTCTTCTTCATTTGGCCCCACAATGAAGGAAACACTCTCCAGTTGTGAGAAAGATGGAAAGATATTCCCTGCAGTGGGTGTGCGTTTTTCGACATCTCAAAGGATCTTTTCCAGGAATCAACAGGGAGGTCAAAAAATGTGGTTCACAAAGTGCCAGGGTCCTTTCCAGGATACACATGGAGATAGTTCCCCCAGAAGCAAAGGTGGGAACTATAATGGGAGGCGACACCCCATGGCGGAGGAGGCCCACAAAACCAGAGCTCTAGAGATTCCTTTTCTGACAGATCCTTTTAGCACTCCTGAAAGGATGCCCGATTATTGACATTTGGAGGCAGTCGGGGATCACTTATCTCTGCACCAGAGAGCCTGGCTAGATACAACAAAAGAGAGTTGAGTGCAGAGAACTATTTCCAGAGATTATATAATTCTCTTTTCCCCTTTCTTCTCCATTGTCAAGAACATTTCTCGATGTTCCACCCAGTCAGAAAAAAGCAGCAGCATTGGAGATTAAAACGCTACTAAGAAAAAAGTCCTCCAAGATGTCCCACCAGACCAAATAGAACCCGGAACTTACTCAAGATTTTTTTAGTGGCAAAGAAAACAGGGGACTGGAGACCAATTTTTGATCTCAGCATATTGAACAAATCAGTTCAACACACAAAGTTCCCGGCTGTCATGGTTCGGTCCATTCTGCCCTTTCTGGGTAAGGACGACTGGATGTGCTCAATAGATCTTCAGGATGCGTACTATCACATAAAGATAAACAGACAATCTAGAAGGTGCTTATGCTTCTGGCTGGGAAACAGTCATTATCAGTTCAGAGCACTCTTTTTTGGCCCCACTGCAACCCCCAGAGTGTTCAACAAGTGTATGGCAGTGGTAGCAGCTCACTTGATACACCAAGGATTCCGGGTGTTTCCATATCTAGACAACTGGCAAATTACTCCCTAACCAGGCATTGACTGATAGATGCACAAGATCAAGTGTTACAGACCTGTTCACATCTTGAAATAACTATAAATTTCAACACGTCTCATTTACAACCAACCCATAAATTATAATTCATGGAGCAGTGTTCAACACAGTATCTCTGGTAGCTTCTCTTCCACTATCAGGCCTAGCACTCAAGTGTGGGGTCATTTATTGCACTGTTCAGACTATTTTGCTACTTGTGTATCTCTGCTACCTTTAAACTAAAACAAAAACAAAAAAACTTGCTTTTTCCCACTTTCTGAAATATAAGAAAGTTCAGTTACAGATTTGCTGTTCTGAACTGTTTGTAAGTTTCTTGGAGGCCAGTGCTTGCTTGGGCTAAAAGGAAGTCTCTGTGTTCACCAGTGGCAGTGGTTAACACTGAGCAGCCCGCCTGTCGCTGTAGGAGTGGTTACTGCCTAGAAGCTGTAGTTTTATTGGCCATTTTGGGTCCATTCCAAACTCCTTGATCTCTCTCTCTTAAAACCCTGCTGCCTCGTGGTTTTGGCATCTTTCCAGGCTTGATAGGTTATTGCTGAAGCATCTACCAAGGGGAGAAAATGCTGAGAGAAGAAAGGAGCCACTTTTGAGATTTTAAGTATTTTCTTCTGATTTTTTGTTTAAAATTACTGCTTTGCCACCTACTTTTCGGCATTTTTCGGCTTGCTACAGTTGATATCTGTATTAGAAACAGAATTTATAACACATCTAGAGCCTGTTTTCTGCATTTCCTGTGTTGCACTTAATTTAAAATCAGTTTTCTTAAAATTGCATTTTACCTGACTCTGGCCTAGCACTCAAGTGTGGTGTCATTTATTACACTGTTCTGACTATTTTCCTACTTGTGTATCTCTGCTACCTTTAAACTAAAACAAAAAAAAAAACAAAAAAAATCTTGCTTTGTTCCCACTTTCTGAAATTTAAGAAAGTTCAGTTACAGATTTGCTGTTCTGAACTGTTTGTAAGTTTCTTTGAGGCCAGTGCTTGCTTGGGCTAAAAGGAAGTCTCTGTGTTCAGCAGTGGCAGTGGTTAACACTGAGCAGCCTGCCTGTCCCTGTAGGAGTGGTTACTGCCTAGAAGCTGTAATTTTATTGGCCATTTTGGGTCCATTCCAAACTCCTTGATCTCTCTGTCTTAAAACCTTGCTGCCTTGTGGTTTTGGCATCTTTCCAGGCTTGATAGTTATTGCTGAAGCACCTATCAAGGAGATAAAACGCTGAGAGAAGAAAGGAGCCACTTTTGAGATTTTAAGTATTTTCTTATGATTTTTTGTTTAAAATTACTGATTTGCCGCCTACTTTTCGGCATTTTCCGGCTTGCTAAAGTTGATATCTGTATTAGAAACAGTATTTAGAACACATCTAGAGCCTGTTTACTGCATTTCCTGTGTTGCACTTAATTTAAAATCAGTTTTCCTAAAATTGCATTTTACCTGACTCTGGCCTAGCACTCAAGTGTGGGGTCATTTATTGCACTGTTCTGACTATTATGTATCTCTGCTACCTTTAAACTAAAAAAAAAAAAAAAAAAAAAAAAATCTTGCTTTTTCCCCACTTTCTGAAATTTAAGAAAGTTCAGTTACAGATTTGCTGTTCTGAACTGTTTGTAAGTTTCTTGGAAGCCAGTGTTTGCTTGGGCTAAAAGGAAGTCTCTGTGTTCACCAGTGGCAGTGGTTAACACTGAGCAGCCTGCCTGTCCCTGTAGGAGTGGTTACTGCCTAGAAGCTGTAGTTTTATTGGCCATTTTGGGTCAATTCCAAACTCTTTGATCTCTCTCTCTTAAAACCCTGCTACTCTTTTTTTGAGCAGTCTTGCGCACAGAGCAGTGTCGGGCAGCACCACTTAAATGGGTTTAAACTATTCCCGGCCCCACAAAGTCTGCTCTTCACTTTTTTCCCTTAGAACTGCTCTAAATCTCAAAATAAGCACTCTATTTTCATTCTAAAGCCCTGCACTTGATCGTACAAGTAATCTCATAGGTAAACACTAATAAACTTAAGCACTACATCCTCTTATACTCCTTTTAAGCACTTGCTCCCTATTGGTTCTTTCTAATCAGTCAATAAGTAGTTCCCTATATTATTCAGGCATGTCCAAAGGTCAGTTTCGGGTTTACTCTCCAGTCCAGCTGGTGAATCTGGGAATCTTGAGGCAATGTTACAACTGCCTTATGTATACAGACTACCCTCTCCTCCTCCCAACAAGCTCAAATATATGTGAGAGATGCAACTATATAGCCAAACTGGAGGCTAAGCTCTCTCAACCCAGTACTGGCACAGCCTGTCAGGAGGAGAAGGTAACCACACACACCACAAATCCAGTCTCACATAGACCTATTGCATCAGCAAACCAAACACATAAACACACAAAAACATACTTGGAGGCTCTAAATAAAAATCTGCCTAAGCAGCAGAGACCTCCAAAGCAGACATCCAAGCAACCCCTACAACGAAACAATACCCACGTAGCACATAGCACACAAAGTCAGTGTGCCACACAGTCACAGCCCTTAAGGCTAAACAACACACCTAATGCACTTGTAATAGGTGACTGTATTGTCAGACACACTGACGTCCCACTCACCAGGCTGAACAAGGAGAAGGTCACTGTAAGCTGCCTGTTGGGTGCCAGTATCCGCCATATAACACAAGCACTCAGGTCACTCCAAAGCAAGTACAAATATGACTCCGTCATTGTCCATGCTGGTGTGAATGACCTGAGATGTACCTCCCTGGACTACATGAAAAAAGACATAGAGGAGCTCTTTGATCATGTAGCCCAGGCTGGTATGACCCTGAACTTGAGTAGCATCTTACCCTCACCAAGAATGATGCCACAGTATAAAGACAAAATGATCAATTTTAACAATTTGCTAAAGTATTGGTGTCATTCAAAGGGGATCCAGTGTCTGTCAGCCTGGGATGACATGATCAACAAGCCACGTTGCTTCGCTAGGGACGGCTTGCACCTGTCACCCCTGAGTTTTCGAATACCGGCAAAGGCTCTTGCCTCCCCTATAGTGCCTTTTTTAGGCAAGGTTCAAAAGACAAACCCACCTCCATAGACAACACAGAGAAAACAAAACTAAGGGTAATGCTGCTCAATGCCAGAAGTCTAAACCTCAAAAAGCACGCACTCAAGACTCTCCTCAGTATGGAGAATATCGATATCTGTGCAGTAACAGAAACCTGGTTCAAGGCTCCCGAGAGTACCCCAGCACTAACAGGTTATACTTCATACCATGCTTTCCAGCCCCAAAACACAGACTGAACCATAAAAGGAGGGGGAGTATCCATTTTTATCAAAGATACCCACACCTCCAGGTTAGTGGCACTGCACGAAGCATCGGAGACCATCCATGTGCAACTAACAGTGGGCAAAACTGTCTTTCAGTTTGTAGCCTGCTACAGACCACCCTCCCAGACGCAAGAACCTCACTCGGCTTTCCTGAGAACACTGGAGAATATGAAGGTCTCTCCAAACACCATTATATTGGGTGATTTCAACTACCCAAACATTGATTGAGAAAACTACTCAAACCCAAACACCCACACCCAACGGTTCCTAGAATTTATAAACTCAAATGCTAAGGAACAACTGGTCACCACTCCCACAAGAGGGGAAAACATATTGGATCTGGTCATCACCAACATGGGGTCTCTGTGTTTCACACCAGAGGTATACCCCTCATTGGTAAGATCAGACCATAAACTAATCTCACTGGACATCCATATTCCATCCCCACCCCTAGCCAAGGAAACCATGGTGAAGAACTTCTCAAAAGCAAACTTCACACTTCTCAAAATCGAGGTGGAATCTTTCAAAGCCCCCGGGCCAGTGGAAAATACGGCCCAAAATGCAGAATCCTTTACAAAAGCATTCTATGGACACCTACAGGAATGCATGGAGCATGCTATCCCAAATAAAGCCAAGACTCACTCCTCCAAAGGCAGGAGACCTGTCTGGTGGACCCCAGCCATAAATAAGCTATACAACAGAAGGAGAAAGCTACTACATGATAGAGCAAAATCCCAAAAAGGGAAGGCGTCTCAGATCAGTACTAGCAAGAAACTACGATCCCTCATAAAATCATCTAAGGCCAGCTTCGAAAGAAAAATTGCACAAGACACTAAAGATAATCACAAGGCCTTCTTTAGTTATGTCAGAAACCTGGGAGGCAACTCCCAGATATGCTCTGAGTTAGTGCAAAATGACAAAAAATACACTGAACCCACAGACATTGCCAACATCCTGGCAGAAAGGTTCAGTGCAAACTTCTCTCCCCCTTCCCCCCCCCAAAAGAGAAAATGTCTATCCCAACAGAGTGTAGCCTTCCTGAGATCACAGATGCACAGGTGAGAGCTGCCGTCTCCAAAGCAAAAAACACAGCATCAATGGGACCAGACGGTGTCCCGGGCTGCGTCTTACACGAGCTCCAAGAATAACTAAACCTTCATATAAAGTCACTGTTCAATCTCAGCCTTACTACAGGATATGTACCCAAGGAATGGCGTACAGCAACAGTGGTCCCACTCCACAAAGGTGGTGCCACAACAGACCCCGGAAACTATTGCCCTATAAGCCTGACTAGCCTGGTCTGCAAAGCTATCGAGCGTATCATCATGGAAATCATAAACAAAGACATTGGGAACCTCCAGACACTTGATCCTACCCAGTTCGGCTTTGTTAAGGGTAGATCTTGCCTCTTGAACCTGGTCGACTTCTTTGAAACAGTTACCAAAGCCATAGATGAAGGGAAGGTAGTCCACACAGCCTACCTGGACCTCGCAAAAGCTTTCGACACAATACCCCACTCGGGCATCATAAATAAGCTCACCAGCTTAAATATTAACCCCTATGTCACAAGATGGGTTGCAAACTGACTCAGGGATACAACCCACATGGTCAGAATAGCAGGTGCCATGTCAGACTCTAAACCAGTTACAAGTGGCGTCCCACAAGGCTCAGTCCTGGGACCTCTCTTGTTCGGTATATATTTCTCAGAGGTACAGGCTAACACGGGTGGACTATGGCTGACCAAGTTCGCAGATGACTGCAAACTGGGTGCCGTAATCGACTCTCCGGCTGACACAAGCATCCTCCAAAAGGGTCTCACAGAGACGGATAACTGGTGCCAGAGCCATAGCCTAAATCTAAATGCCAAATGTGCATAGTCATCCCCTTTGGGAAAAACAAAGTGCCCACAAATTACAACATAGGTGGTAATCCATTAAGTACGGAAGAAGCAATAAGGGACTTGGGGACCCAAGTAGATAGCAATCTCTCCTTTGACAATCATGTTGCCAAAGTGGTTAGAAAGACCTTCTATATAGACCACCTTATCATGAAAGGATTCACATCTAGATCAAGAGAGGTCATTGTGCCCCTCTACTCATCACTTATCAGGCCCATAATTGAATACAATGCCCCATTTGGGACATTATCCGACACCTGCAGCAACTGGAAAGACCCCACAAGTACCTCACCAAGAGGATCAAGGGGCTCAAACAGATGCCCTATGCAGCTCGGCTGAAGAATCTCCAGCTCTACTCAGTTGCGTACCACCTACTCAGAGGCGATCTGTGTCTGACATATAAAGCCATGTCCAACCCAGAATTAATGGACATGCTTCACCTCAGGAAATCCAAATTCCTTAGAGCTACACGCTCCAGGGACTTGAACCTCAGCACAGAAATAAATAGGACATGCTGGAGGGACAGATTCATATTCCAGAGGCTCCCCTCACTCTGGAACAAAATCCCAATCCATGTTAGGCAGAGCCCCTCACTGACCCTCTTCAAGAGAAATCTTGATGAGTGGATGGGAGATTGTAAGTTTACTCCTGGAATCTCTTCTGTGTCCCTGCTTGACAGAGGTACAGTAAACTAACCTTAAGAGGGCTCCCTTCTGTGACCTACTATACAGAGGCACAGTCAACTAATCTAAAAGGGTGGCAAAAGCCAAACACACTCTGGCTAGGCTTATAAATGCCCTAGGGCAGATAGCCTAGTATCAACCTATCAACCTATCAAGAGTGCAAACAATAAGGATACAGGTCAAGAAAATTATTTGCAGTACCAGAATTTCAGCCCAATTCATTCTGCGAGCCTTAGGGTCAATGTCAGAGGCAGTTATTTTAGTCCCTTTAGCAGGATTCCACATGAGAATTCTACATTGGATACTAGGTATACAGTGGTCAATACTTTCTCAGCCCATGTCAGAGAAGTATGCAAAAGATACCTTTGCTGGTGGATCCAATTGTAACCGGTATTACAAGGCCATCCTTTCATCCTCCCTCAGACAAAGGCCATAATGACTACGTAAGCTAGCCAGATTGGATGGGGGGAATTTCTGGGGAAAACAGTCCAACACACTTGGTCCCCCAAAGAGGCAACTTGCATATCAGTGTTCTGGAGATGAGAGTAGTGCTTTTGGGGACTCTGTGCCATTAGTTGAGGAATGAATGAAAATTGACAACATCAGATAAAGAATTTAGGTACTTACCATAACGTTCCATTTGAGTTATCCATTTTCATTCGTTCTCAACTCTCCACCCACCAACCCCCACCATTTTTAATGACTGACTTTTGGAGGAATGAGAAGCTTCAAGGACATCATTGTTCTTTGTGTTGAACTTCAGTTATGGCATATCGATACAGTCTTCCTGTCAAGCAGCAAACAAAATCTGAGAGATATTAGGGGTTGATGCATTATGGGTAAGGAAGGGGCTCAAGAGTTTTTGGAAGCCATGAGCTAGTGTAATGACCAATTCAGATCCAGGGATCAGATCCAAACCCATTAGCTGAGGAAGGATGAAAATGGACAACACAGATGGAACATTATGGTGAGGGCATAACCTTTTTATAAGAACACTACAATAATTTAGTAATGGTGGTAGAGTATATTGGTAAGTATTATAATATTGTAGATTAGGTAGAATAACAAAATGACAACAAACAAAGTACATTTTTACCTTGTTAGAATGGAGTCAGATGAAGTAGATTATGGTTGATGATATGATTACACTGGCAGTGAAGTCGAGCTCATCTCAGCAGTTGATTGAATGAGTAGGAATACTGCTGCAATGTGTAAGGTAGTATGAGAAGACTGAAATTCTTATGAGGAGAGAAGCATTATTAATTACTATTCGTGGCTTTTTTTCTGGTTGATAAAAATGTGGCTGACCTGTATAGAGAATTAAAGGGACTAAAAATGTCACTGTTTGTATCTTACTATCCATATCCACAAGCAAGATCTTGCAACTTCTCAGTTTTTATGCTATCTTTTGTTTTGTCTTTTCCCACACATCCTTAGCTACCATAGGTTCATAGGTAAGTGCTAGGCTATTGGCCCGAGGGCCTACGTCAGCCTAGCCAACAAGGTTCCCTGGCTTACACCACCCAAGAAAGTTATTTTCCTGTGCCACTGTCGACCAGAGACACAGAAGTGATCCCCATGGTGTATTTCCTATTTCCCATACACTCATCAAGATTTTTCTTGAAGAGTGGTAATGAAGAACTTTGCTTGACATAGATGGGTAGCCTGTTCCAGAGTATGGGAAGTCTCTGGGACAGGAATCTATCCCTCCAGCATGTCCTGTTTATTGTGGTGACAAGGTTTAGGTCAATAGAGCATGTAGCTCGGAGGGATTGGGATTTCTTTAGGTATAGCATGTCCAGCAGCTCTGCGTTTGACATAGCTATATATGTTAGGTAGCGATCACCACGGAGTTAGCGATATGCTATGGAGTAAAGCTGGAGTTTTTTGAAACGGTCAGTGTAGGGCATCTGTTTGAGGCCAGTAATCCTCTTTGTGAGGTACTTTTGTGGCCTTCCCAACTGCTGCAGATGTCTTGTGAGGTACATTCCAATAGGGACATTGTACTCTATAATGGGTCTAATGAGTGTCAAGTAGAGGGGAAACAATGACCTCTTTTTTCCTGGATGAGAACCCTTTTATGATGAGGTGTGCCACATAGAAGGACTTTCTGACTACTGTTGCAATGTGACTATCAAAGGACAGACTACTGTCCACCTGGGTCCCAAGGTCTCTTATCAAACATTCGGTGTTAAGTAGACTGCTGTCTAAGTAGTAGTTCATGGGTACGGAGTTTTTACCAGAGGGGATGACAATGCACTTTTTGGCATTGAGCTTGAGGCCATGGCTCTGACACCAGGCATCTGTCTCAGCAAGCCCTTCTGTAGGATTTCCACATCATTTGGGGACTCGATTATGGCTCCTAGTTTGCAGTCATCTGCAAACTTTGTTAGCCAGAGGCCTTCTGTGTTAGCTTGTACTTCAGAAAAGTAGATACCAAACAGGAGATGTCCCAGGACTGAACCCTGTGGTACTCCACTTGTCACTGGTTTGAGGTCAGATTTGGAGTGTGCAACTTTTACAGTGTGAGTTCTGTCAGTGAGCCAGTTGGCAACCCATCTTGTGATGTAGGGATTTATACCTAGTTTAGTGAGTTTAGCTATAATTCCAGAATGGGGGATGGTGTCGAAAGCCTTGGCGAGGTCAAGATAGGCTGTGTGAACCACCTTACCCTCATCTACGGCTTTGGTGACTGCCTCAAGGAAGTCGATCAGGTTCAGGAGGCATGATCTACCTTTCACAAACCCTAACTGGGTGGGATCCAGAGTTTGGAGGTTACCAATGTCTTTGTTTATGAGTTCCATGATGATACGTTCCATGGCCTTGCAGACCAGGCTCGTCAGGCTAATAGGTCGATAGTTCCCAGAATCAGTGGTGGCTCCCCCTTTGTGGAGTGGGATAACTGTTGCTGTACACCATTCAGTGGGCACAAAGCCTGATGTTAGGCTATGACTGAACATGGTGCTTAGGTGGGGAGTCAGTTCGTGTAAAATGCAGCCTGGAATGTCTTCAGGTCCCATGGATGCTATGTTTTTGGCTTTAGAGAGTGCAGAGAGTGAAATCCCAGGGACGACAGGTGCAGGCCATCTCTGGCAAAGCATTGTGGTCTGTCGACCATGTCATCCCAAGCAGACAGATACTGGATCCCCTTAGAATGACACCAGAAGCTTAGCCAATTGTTGAAGTCAATCATTTTGTCCTTGTACTGTGGTATAATTCTGGGAGATGGCAGAATGCTACTCAGGGCTAGGGTCATACCTGCTTGGGCTACAAGATTGGAGAGCTCTTCCATGTTCCTTTTCATGTAGTGGAGGGAGGTACGTCTCAGTTCGTTCACACCAACATGGACAATGACAGAGTCATATTTGTACTTGTTGTGGAGTGACCTGAGTGCGTGGGTTATGTGGCGGATCCTGGCACCCGACAGGCAGCTGACAGTAACCTTCTCCTTGTTTAGCTTGGTGAGTGGGACATCAGTGTGCCTGACTATAGAGTCACCTATGACTAGTGTGTTGGATACGTTGTTTTGCCTTATTGGTTGTGGTTGAGTGGCACACTGAGTCTATGGGCTATCTGTCATTTGGGTTGTGTTGGAGGGTGGAAGTTGCTTGCATTTCTGCTTTGAGGATCTCTGTTGCTTGGGCAGATTATTATTGAGAGCCTCCGCGAATGTTTTTGTGTTTCTATGTGGGGATTTTGGTGGTGTAGATTTAGTGAGACTATGTGATAAGTGTGGTGTTGTGCAAGTGTTTACCTTCTCCTCTTGAGTGTCAAGTTCAGTCTTGGTTGGAGAGAGCTTTACTTCCAGTTTGGCTAGATAAGTGCATCTCTCACAGGTTGTAGTGTTGGGTGGCAGGAGGAGAGGTTTGTCTGTGTACATGAGGCAATTTCTACATTGCCCCAAGATGCCCAGATTCATCAGATAGACAGGAGAGATCACTAGGAGCTGACCGTTGGACATGCCTGAATAAAAAACTATTTTCCTCTATATAAGTGAGGAAAGTGAGTACAAGAGCTGTTTTTCTGTAAGCAAGTGTGGAAAGTAAGTGCAAAAACTGTTTTCCTGCAGGTAATGAAGGCTGAGTGCTATAGTAACTAGTAGCTTATTTAGTGCTTACAACAAGTTCTGAACAAGTGCTGAGCACGAATAAGCAAATTCAAGTGCTAAAACTAAGAATCTGTATCTGCACTAGACCATAACAGAATCCTTTTTTTAATCCATACACCCTAATACTTCATCTAATCATGTCCCCATTAATATGGGTATTTCTGAGCCACTTCATGTGTGAGCGTGTAATTTATCACTATAGCTTTTGTTGTATCTTTATTAATTATATATGTAAGACTTGAGACTGTCCCAAAGTGTTTCACAATACCAAAATGTCCTTTCCTGGATTTATTAAATACAACATAATATCATCTCCAGATAAGATTAACTTTTTTTGATTACCAGACCAGTTTATATCGTTGAATTTGTGAGTCCCTTATTTTCTTTGTCAGTGACTCTAAATACAAAACAAATAACAGAGGGGGGAAAAGGACACCACTGCCTAGTTCCTCTGTTCAAACACAGCTTATCAGAGATGAGCCTTTCCACCTCAATTCTTGTTGCTACCCTTTGCATATTCTCCTAATTAACTTGATTATTCGATCAGGAACTGTAAATGCTTTTATTGCTCTGTTCATAAAATCCCAGCTGACTCTTTTGAATGCTTCTTCTGCATCAAGACCTCCAGTGATAGCAAGGTCTCTTGCATCATAGTATTTATAGCAATGGTGGGGAAAACAGATATTTCCTCTCACTACAGTTTTTGTTCTAACTGTCCCTTTGTGAGTTTTATGTAAAAATTAAAGCTATTACTCTCCTGGCTCCTCAAAAAAATTAACTTCCTGTAACAAGAAATATCAAGTTCTTAATGAGAGTGTCTCTTTAAAATGAAAGCATCCTGTATATCATCTCTGTTTATACCGTGAACTTGTCTAATATAGTTGTATAACTTAATGTATTACTGTATCATTAGATCTTCCTGTCTATATTTCTTCTAAATGCAAGGCTTTAGGAACTAGATTGCAGTCAATAAGATTAATACGTTTTGTAGCCAAGACACTAATAATTAACCCTCAACTGTGGATGAGGTAGGATTTACCTACATTCAAACTGGTTTATCTGTTTTTGAACAGTGATTGTTGGCATTTTGAATTGGAGTGCACTGTATGTAGGTCTTTGTTATGTCATGTGCATGCTCCTGTCTGTGTACATGTGACTGCATATGCATCAACACTGACAGAGTTTACTTGCTGTCACTGTGTGATGATTTGAAACAGTTTTGCTGTTTTTAAGCTTTTAATACAATATTTTAGGATGTACAGTCCATCCATCCTGCAGTCCAGTCATTTTATTTGTTGCTGTTGGTTTTAGTGAATTTGTCACTTATGTTATAATGGCAGCAAAAATGAAAGTGTAAAAAAGATTGTTTTTGAGGTGGGAATTGTACTTTAATACCACTGCTAGAAAAACTTAAGTTAGACAGTTACATTGACCATGTTGTGGATATTTTAAGAGAAGTGCATAATTTACATTATGTGCTTGTCACTTGTTACACTGAATTTAAGTACTTGACCTGTAATCTGATATATTGTCCTTTCCTTTTTCATATGTTTTATGACAACAGTCTCAGTCTAAGTTGTAAGAGTTCTTTTAGCTAAGCTAACAATGAAGTATACCCCTTGCTTGCTGTATGCTTCAAGGCCAATATTGCCCCACTTCTGCAAAGAAACCCGCAATCCTTGCATTCACTGTCAATGCCTTTGCCACTGTCGGCTCCCAACTTGGAATGCCTTCCAAAGCAATATACCTAAGTCACCTTCATTTCAAGACCACGAGAAATGCCTTTGCTCACCTAGCATAAAAAGCTCCAGGCACCTTGTTCCTACAATCTGCTGTTACATATATTGAGACTTTGCAAACAATGCAGATTGTTTTAAACCATAGATGTCACCATTCCTAACTACACACACTATGCAAATATTGTAAATATTGTAATACAGCCCACTGTAGCATTACTGAATACATCCACAAAATATTGTGTACCCAAGTTATACTATGTGTACAGTTATTCACATGAGCAGTCATTTAAATGTGTCTGCTGTGAATATATCTTTTATCACTTTTAAGTACTATAATCGTATACAAAGCATTTCTTTAATACAGTATCATATACTCCCAAATATAATGCTTTCTTATGTGAGTTTTTGAGCTGTTAATGAAGTAGATCCTCTTGGGTCAGTCTTTCGCTTCAGTGAACAAACTTTAATGAAAGATAAATATACAAGTAAATAGAAATATACATACACACATGTATACGTACATACATTGCTGTGAGTGTGCTTTCAACAAAATCATCTCTAATCTTGCACATTAAGTTTCTGGGTTTTTTTTTCTGAAAATGGCATTACAGGCAGTCCCCAGGTTATGGATATCTGACACCCGGACAACCCATAGGTATGACTGGGCTGCTGCAATGTTGGAAATAACATGAAAATAAATAAAAATACTTAAAGTTGCCCAAATCTTACTTTAAAAATGAAGAATTATGTTGTACTGTCCTTTTCCCCATTTTCCCCATTTGTGAAGCTGCTCGCACGTCTTGTTAGAGCAGTTACTTCTGCCTTCACGGAGAACAAGAAATCGGATTAGTTAAGAGATCCCTGTGTTGGCTATCTGATTGGTCAAGACCGCTGTGTTGTACAGTACAGTACTGAAGCAGTTACTGTACTGTACTGTACAGTAGAATGGGCAAATGACAGTTTGGATTTGTAAAAGGCAAATCATGTCTCCTAAACCTGATCGACTTCTTTGAAGCAGTCACCAAAGCCATAGATGAGGGTAAAATAGTTCACACAGCTTATCTAGATCTCGCCAAGGCTTTCGGGCACCATCCCCCACTCTGGAATTATAGATAAGCTCACTAAACTAGGTATAAATCCCTATGTCACAAGATGGATTGCCAACTGGCTCATGGACAGAACCCACACTGTGAAAGTAGCGGATTCCAAATCCGACATCAGACCAGTGACAAGTGGAGCACCACAGGGTTCAGTCCTGGGTCCTTTCCTGTTTGGTATCTACTTCTCTGAAGTGCAGGCCAACACAGAAGGTCTTTGGCTAACAAAGTTTGCAGATGACGGCAAACTAGGAGCCATAATCGAAACTCCTAACGATGTGGACAAACTACAAAAGGGCCTCACTGAGACAGATACCTGGTGTCAATGCCATGGCCTGAAGCTCAATGCCAAAAAGTGTATTGTCATCCCCTTTGGTAAAATCTCTGTACCCATGAACTACCACATAGCTGGTAGTCTACTTAATGCCAAAAATGTTATAAGGGACATTGGGACACAGGTGGACAGTAGTCTCTCCTTTGATAATCACATCGCCACAGTGGTCAGGAAATCCTTCTACGTGGCTCATCTCATCACAAAAGGATTCTCATCCAGAAAAAAGAGGTCATTGTTCCCCTCTACTCATCACTCATTAGACCCATTATAGAGTACAACACCCCTTTTGGTATGTACCTCACAAGACATCTACAACAATTGGAAAGACCACAGAAATACCTCACAAAGAGGATTACTGGCCTCAAACAGATGCCCTATGCAGACCGTCTCAAAAAACTACAGCTTTACTCCATCGCATATCGCCTACTCAGGGGCGATCTCTGCCTAACATACAAAGCTATGTCAAACCCAGAGCTGTTGGACATGCTCCACTTAAAGAAATCCCAATCCCTCCGAGCTACACGCTCTAGGGACCTTAACCTTGTCACCACAATAAACAGAACATGCTGGAGGGATAGAGTCCTGTCCCAGAGACTTCCCATACTCTGGAACATACTACCTATCTATGTCAAACAGAGCTCCTCATTAGCACTCTTCAAGAATAATCTTGATGATTGGATGGGAAATGGGAAATTCACCCCGGGGATCACTTCTCTGGCTCTGCTCGACAGGGGCACAGGAAAATAATTTTCTTGGGTGGCGAAAGCGAGGGTACATTTTTTGGCTAGGCTTGTATGGGCCCTAGGGCTAATAGCCTAGTACCTACCTATGAACCTATGACATTGTGGCTCACAAGGGTCTAGGTGACAGTAAGAGGTCTGGCAGAAGTTTGAAGGTTCAGGAAAGAGTGGAAACATTCATTGGGTGATGCCTGCAATATAGAAATGTGAAGTGAAGCTTAAAAAGAGGTATGTTTAATACATTTTTTATATGGAAAGTTCTACTGTACTGTATTGCATTTTTATGTACTATTACGTAGTGTTATTATGCAGTATTTAAGGTATTATTATTGTTATTACTAGACTATACAATATTATATTTAAGAATTTTTTTATTTGGAAGCGTTTCTAAAGAAAAGTAAAATAAATACTAGACTGAAATGCCAAGATAAAAAACGGAACTGTCAACTCACTGAACAAATGCTCCGTAGCCAAAATGGTAATAATAAAACTTTGTAAGGATGTGTAGGCGTAGGAGCAAACCAGGCACAGCTTTCTCTCAAGACACAATAGTCCTTGTAACGAACAAATAGTTTATTTAAAACAAGATGAGTGCTTTCGCTTATTAGCTTCTTCAGATCAACATGTGTTAAACTCATACCAATGACACTTTATATAACAAATTCAAAACACTCAATAACCAATCGTATCTCCTCAGCAATTAAGAATGTTATAAAGACGAACACTGAAACTGACAGACGAAAACCAAAATCACTAAGTAAATAAAACAACACACTGGCTTATAAAATGACAACCTTCCCATAAATAAAAATTAAAATAAAAATTGGAATGAAATAAAATGAATTAATAAACAAATACATATAATTCCTATATAACAATAAATATATATATATATATATATATATATATATATATATATATAATAATATGCTCTACTGCATAAATCTATATAAATACTTAAAATTTAAAAAGTGCCCCATATTCCATGAACTTCATATACTTCATAGAATCAAGCCTTACCTATATAAAGCTTATGCTCTTTATATAATCTTGTGTGTTACTTATTGCATCATTTTAAGGAGATCTAAGTAAAGGCATTCATTTAATGTTCCTACGTTTCCTTAATAAAGGTTTAATGGAAGCTATCTCATTTAAGCCCTTGCCCCTATCTGCTCGTAGTGTGATAATCCAGTTATTCTCCTTATACTCTGTATGATTCCTAATATCACCTTCTCGTATACTCGGAGAAATAACTTCTAAAGCTCTAAACTTAAACCAGTGTGTTTCATCTGTATGCATAACATGCTTAGCTAGGGCATTATGTTCTGATTTCTTACGAATGTGATATACGTGTTCACGTATACGATCTCTAAACATTCTGTTGGTTTTTCCAACATAAAACGAACAGCAAACCTGACATACAGCCAAATATATGAGATTCATTGTTTTACAATTAGCTGATGAAGAAATAATAAACTCCTTCTCCAAGTCAGGGTGAACAAAGACCCTAGATGTGTCAATAAAAGTACAGAAATTACATGCATCACATGGTTCAGTATTCCCCTCAGCCAATGATGTTCGTGTATTGTGTGAATAACATAGTAATCTCTTAAGATTTTTCTTATTTTCATATAAAAACCTAGGTCTATCACCAACAATCTCCCTAATCTTATCATCTACCTGCAATATAGACCAATTTTTACTCAATATGTCCCTAATTTCATGGTTATCAGATGTCAATGATATAGGAAATCTAACAGAGGGGAAGTCAACAAAGTGGTGCGTTGTAGATCCTAATTTCACTGGCCCATAGTAAGGTGTTGCTGTCCCTACACGCAATTTAGTAATATCTTTCAAATTTTCATTAATCTCAACTTCAGTATATCCTCTATATAATAATTTCTTTTTCAAACTTGTAAGTTCCTTCTCAAAACATTCCTCTAGTGGATTTAGTCTTGAGGCTCTGATTCCCTGACCTTTTATAATATTTCTAAAGACATATGGGGGGGTGCATGCTAGATCTCATCAGCAATGAGGTATGATGACAGGGCTTCCGATACACCCCAGTAGCGCATGTTATGATATATATATATATATATATATATATATATATATATATATATATATATATATATATATATATATATATTTATTGTTATATAGGAATGATATGTATTTGTTTATTAATTCATTTTATTTCATTCCAATTTTTATTTATGGGAAGGTTGTCATTTTATAAGCCAGTGTGTTGTTTTATTTACTTAGTGATTTTGGTTTTCGTCTGTCAGTTTCAGTGTTCGTCTTTATAACATTCTTAATTGCTGAGGAGATACGATTGGTTATTGAGTGTTTTGAATTTGTTATATAAAGTGTCATTGGTATGAGTTTAACACATGTTGATCTGAAGAAGCTAATAAGCGAAAGCACTCATCTTGTTTTAAATAAACTATTTGTTCGTTACAAGGACTGTTGTGTCTTGAGAGAAAGCTGTGCCTGGTTTGCTCCTACGCCTACACATCCTTACAAAATACTAGACTGAGGCAAACATTTGGCTAGGTGACATTTAATAAGAACCCTATGTACGTGTTTCGACTTACATACAAATTTAACTCAAGGAGAGACTAAAAAACGGATCTTGTCCTTAACCCAGGGACTGTGTGTGTGTGTGTGTGTGTGTGTGTGTGTGTGTGTGTGTGTGTGTGTGTGTGTGTGTGTATATATATATATATATATATATATATATATATATATATATATATATATATATGTGTGTGTGTGTGTGTGTGTGTATATATATACACACACACACACACACACAGGTGGCTGGCCACCTGCCAGTAAGAATCTTGGCTCTAGATGATTATCACTGTTGAAGTGCCACCCCAAACCCATGTGCAAAACTGGAAAAAAGGGGTTGTAGATGGCTGGATGGATCAGCAAATAGGCTTACATATTATTATTCTATATCTATACCTCTGGACATCAGAAGTCTGTTCTTTTAAATTTGCATTTGAGTTGTATTCCTCTGTTGTGTAGTTTCTTTTCTGATTTCTTTTGGAAAAGTTGCGTAGGATTCTCAGAACTGAACTCTTCAGCAACCTCAGGACTTTTCTCACGCTGAGAAGGTGCATTACTTAACTAAATAAATTTAGTCTGTTTTGACCTTGCCTGCATTCTGAATCTAATATTTTGATCAGATAAATTATTTTTGTTCTATAAGCTTGTAGATCTTGACCGTATAGATAACATATGTATGATTAACAGTAGGCTCTTACTGACTCTCCTTTTCAAAGGTATAGCTAGGGTGGGGCGAAGGGGGCAGCTGCCCCAGGCACAAGGTGTCAGGGGATGCGATCAACAGATGCAGATGGTACAATAGTGCAGTACCATCAGTCAGAACTGAATGCTGATACTGTATTTGCAGTCATGATGGCTGAAGCTGTGAAGTGCTTCATGTGTAGAATTTCAGCTGTAGCAAGCTGCTTGCTGCATTTGCAGCAAGAGATTTAGCTACACTGTGAATGCATAACAGCTTGATTTTTTTTTTGCCTCTACTTGGAGAGGACGTGTTTTGATTGGGGCACCAGTTCAGAAGACTGCACACAGCATTAGATAACCTAGATATGGTACTTGTATTCTCGCTTTATCATCTTTTTGAAAATCTGACAGAATTTTGACTGCATAGTCATAATAGCTTTTCTATCCTTGATGATATCTCATAATTAACTGAACGATAGCACTTCTAGCCTTCTACTCATGATTAACTGCAATGGTATAAGCCCTGTTCCTTGAAAGAGAGTATCTCTGTATTACAGCATAAGCTGGTGGCATACTGATTTACCACTGTATTTGGTTTTTGACTGTTTATGTCATCCTTTCTTGCTGAACATTGTTCTGCAGATATCTCTTGACAACTTATATTATATAGGAATTCTTATTCACTAGCAATGTTTTTGACTCTTGACTTCTAAACTGTGGGCTGCTGCATGAAGTGACACCTAATGGAATTCAGTATCTAGCAAAAACTGCAGTTATAGTGAAACTTGTAGTATCCTCCAGTTTAACTACATCCAGAAACTTGAGTAATTGTCCAAATTAAATCATGTATCTGTAATCTCTGAACTGAAATAGATCATGTTATGTAGTCCTATCTCGCCTTCATTATTACGTGTGGGTTCCTCGGCTCCGACTCGGCCGCTTAGAAAGCCCGAAAACTTCTGATTGGCTCGTGGCTAATAGGTATCCCATGATGCATGCGCACATTCCCCAGATTCCGTTGCCTTATCTTCAGTTGGAAGCTTCTTTTGGTTGGCCGTGGCTAAGTGAATTAGTTATTTATTATTCTGCTTGTTAGAAGTTTTTAGCTTCGTGTGAAGTGCTTTTCTTATTGCTGATAGCCTTATTGAGATACCGATTTGTCATATTAACCGGACTTGAGTTTTTACTGGATATGACTTATTTCTGCTATAAAATTCTTGGGCCTATTGGCCTTTTTGTGTGTGTTTCCCATGAGTGTGTGCTTTTAGACTAAACCGTTTTACTTAGAGGTACTAGTCTGTTCCCTTTTCCTTTACACTAGGCTCATTTAAGTTAGAGAACATAGTAAAACTTCCCTTTGTTGTTTGTTGTAAGAATTAGGGCTAGATCTGTTTAAAATAGAGGATCTAGTTCCTCTCTTGTTGAGTGAGTGTGTTGGTTGTTTCTTCGATTGCCTATATTGAGACTGCCATTATGTCTAAAGAACATAAAGAGCATAAACAGTCAGGATTTAAAAAGTGTACTAAATGCTCTTAAAAAATGTCCATCACTGATGGACATAGCGTCTGTGTGTACTGCTTAGGGGCCATACATCTTCAAGAGACTTGTCTCTTTTGCCATTCCTTTAGTCCTAGAGTGCTCCAGGAACAGAAGAATAAGCTGATTCTAAAAGGCTTGTTAAAACCTTCCTTCGAGGAAGACCTAGCCAGTTCGTCCTCCTCTGCTAGGTTGCATTCTTCTAGTAAAGATAAGGGCAAGACCTCAAAAAGGCCTTCTCCAGCCTCAACTTCTGTCTCTGAACCTCCGCAGAAGTTACCTAAATCAGAGATGGCCTCTGTCGCTTCGGCTCCACTGTCCTCGGAGCCAATCGAGATTCTGGACATGGACATTGCAGTATCGGCACCAAGTGCTTCAGTGCCGATCACTAGCAGTCCTCTTCGGAGCTTGTCTACAGACATTCCACCGGTCTTCCCTACTTTAAAATTGCCTATATTGTAGAGAGCGAGGTTTCCAACACTATCCTCCAGATCCTCCAGGAGCTTTTCTGAAGAAGACATCGAGAGAGTGGTGCTCAGACTCCTTAAGTCATCGGCCTTGCCAAAATTTTTATCTGCTCCGATCATGTCTGTCTCGGAGCCGACTCCTATTACCGACCCTGCTCTTTTTCCTCCTCCAACCCCGATTGGGCCTTTGGAGCCGATGCTGTCAGTACCGACTATAGTGGTGTCCATGGCTCCAGCACCTGGGTGGTTGTCTCGGAGCCAAGCTCCGCTCCGACACTGTCGGCGCTGTCCGAAGTGTCTAGGGTGTGAAGCTGTTCAGTCGAGCCCGAGGGGGGCACTTGGATCCGAACCTCTTCAGTGCTGAGTCTTCCTCTTGGTGCGTCGGCCCAAGTGAGCTTGGACCCTACATCATTCTTGGAGCCGATTCCTTTGGAGCCATCAGCATCTATGCTCTCCTTGGAGCCAGGGTGTTGTTCAGAGCTGGAGGAATCGGTCTTCGTGAAGATGAGGAGCATGTTGGATAGTTCATCTGTACCACATAGGAATACCAATGCTATACTCCCTCAAGTGCCAACTACAGTCTCAGCATCCTCTCTCCCCTGGGGTGGTTGAGACTCACAGCCTCAGGACCCCCATTTGGGTGGTCCCTGATCTTCCGAGACCTCCCCAGAAGACCCTGCTGAGGAGCCCCCTCGGAAGAGATCATGTAAGAGGAAGCATGTAGACTCCCCTGATGAGTCTGTCACATCTGACACTGACCTCGATTAGTCAGAGGGGTCCCCTAAGTCGTCCTCTGAAGATGTCTCCTTTGCAGACATTTTGGAAATCCTCAGGCAGAGAGGTAGCTGGCCCACCGTTACCCCATCAAGTGAGGAGTCATTGTACCTGAAGGCTTTTGGGTCTCAATCCTTAGCTTCACGGGTGTCTCCTCCATTTGATGAATTACTAGATGTTGTGAGTCAGAAAGCATGGCAGACTCCTGATGCCAGGAGGCTGAATAAATTTCTCTCCGGCTCTAAGGACAAAGAGTTTTTATCCAAGGGTTTACCTGTTGATGCCATAGTGGTAGCAGCGGCCACTAAGAAGGAGCTAGCAGAGACTTCTTCTTCTATCCATCCACCTAATAAGGAATCCCGAACAATGGATAGGTACAGGAAGCGTATCTTCTCTTCAGTGGCTTTTACATTCCGATCGCTGAACTATCTATCACATTTTACGAGACTTCAGACAGATCTCCTAAATGAGTTAGGAGATACTTTTCAGGGTACCTCTACTGAAGCAGTCCCATCTACAGTGTCAGCTCAGTTGGCTACCCTCACATCTATTGTTAACTCCTCCATGCGGCTGATCTCATACGCAGCTGATGGTGTGAGTAGGGCGGCGGGTTCAAGAGTTTCATTAAGGAGACATTCCTGGATGTGTCTATGCAACTTTGCTGAGCCTTTCACGTCTACATTCACCAATGCTCCCATGGATGGATCCTCTCTTTTTGGATCCAAGGTGAAAGATACCCTCACCAGGTGTGAGCAGGAAGGAAAGACTCTCTCTGCCGTGGGAGTCCGTTTTGCCATTCCTTCTAGACCTTACCCTAAAGGTCAGAAGAGTGGCAAAATGTGGTTCAAGAAATCACAGAGACCTTTCCAGGACACACAAGGTGATTCCTCCTTCAGAGGCAGGGGAGGAGGAAATAATGGTAGACGTCGCCCTAGAGGCAGGGGAGGCCCACAAAATCAGGGAAGTCGCGATTCCTTTCATGACTGTCCCTATCAGCGTTCCTGATGTGGAACCCAACTGTGCTTCTCTGGAGCCGGTTGAGGGTCACCTGTCCTTGTACCCAGAAGCCTGGCTAAATCTCACTTGAGACTAGTGGGTACAAGACATTATTACCAGAGGTTACTCTATACCCTTTTCCCTTCCACCACGCCCTCCCAAAAGGATCCCAGATGTACCACCCAATCACAGGGATCAAACGGCTATAGAGATAGAAAAGCTGCTATTAAAAAGAGTCATCCAAAAGGTCCCAACAGACCAGACAGGATTCGGAACATACTCCAGGTTCTTTTTAGTTCCAAAAAGAAAAGGGGACTGGAGACCCATCCTAGACCTCAGCAGGTTAAACAAGCATGTAAAGAAGTCCAAGTTCCGAATGGTCACTGTACAATCCATACTCCCTTTGTTGGAGAGAGGCAGCTGGATGTGCTCAGTAGATCTCCAGGATGCCTACTACCACATAATGATGGACAAAGCATCAAGGAGCTACCTATGCTTCTGGCTGGGAGCCAATAATTACCAGTTTCGGGCTTGCCCTTTGGTCTCACCACAGCCCCCCCGGGTGTTCACCAAGTGTGTGGCAGTAGTCACAGCTCATTTGCAGCGTCAGGGAATCCAAGTCTTTCCATACCTAGACGATTGGCTCCTGACCGCCGCAACCAGGCATCGCCTTATTCAATCGAGAGATTCCACAATCAAGCTCTGTTTCCAGTTAGGAATCTCGATAAACTGGGAAAAATCCACTATTTTTCCCACTCAGTCTATAACTTTTATAGGATCAAACATAGACACGGTCGATATGACAGCCAGCAAATTTATTCTTTTGCAAACATGTGCTGAGGTATTGGTGTAGAGAAAACGGAGGTCTAACCACGAACAAGAAACCACATCCAAGAGTCCATAGTAAAAAAATGAACAAACCATTTATTTCATAAACATAAAGATGAGCACTTTCGCGTAGTACAATCTATGCTTCTTCAGATAACATTAAATACAAACCCCTTTCCTTAAATACAAAAATAGGCGGGAAAAGGTAAAGTTAATTGTCAAGCAATCATTCAATAAAAACAATTTATCTATAAGCACCAGTTAAAGCAACACTGGAAAACTGTGGTGCATAGTGCAGTCACTAAAGAGTGATAGATAAATAAATAAACAGTTAATAATTAATTTCTCTTTCTTAAACTATAAATATCTTGACCAACCATCATGATCTTTACAATATATGTATGCATCAATACTAAAACACTCAAAGATGCGCCAACTTTACAAAGCCCAATTTCCGTTACATTCTCTTTCAGGCGCTTGATGTAATCCTTCACTAAGAACAGGAACAACTATATTCTAAAACAGCAGTGTCAAACCTGAAATCTGGTTGACTATATATAAATTTAAAACGCATACCCTGCAAAATCACTTCTTCAAAGCAAAGGTATTATGTAAACTCACTATGTAGAAATGTATGACGCTGTATAATCCAGCGCTAAACACATACATATATATATATTCATAAACATGTAAATAAAAAACATATACATAATGCTATAACATGTGAATAGTATAAATAAAGTTCATCTATTTACAATATAGATAAAATATGCTACTGTATCTAAAACAGTACATATATAAAATCATTAATTCTTTGCTGTACAGCGCTACTTATACTAAACTGATGTCAAGGAATATAATGAAACTGAATATGTATTTGAAAATATACAAAGCCAGCTGCAAAAACTCAGTTTAGTGTATAGACTATATGGAATACACAATGAAATAAAATGGTATTGCTCTAAATAACAGTATTAAGACCACTCTGAACTCCTGGAAGTGTTTACTTGGAGTAAAATAAAATGCCCCTGATAGAGATATCATGAATACTGTAAGCTCATGAAAACATGCATGAAAACTCATATGGATGAAATTAGTAGTGCCCTCTAATAGGCTCTATTGCATTCAAGTATGGGTTTTATAGAAATAAGGTTATTGAGACCAGGTGATAAATGTGCACCTAGTCTCAGTATCCAATTTAACTCAGCTTTGGCCAGCCTATTAACATTATCTCCATCCCTCGAATTCAGAGTAACTACCTGTAAAACTCTGAAGCGAAAGGATGTTGAGGATATTCCATAAGATGTTTGGCCAAGGCATTATTTTCATTCCCCTTGCGAATGTCGTACACATGATTGTAAATCCTATCTTTCAGTTTTCTTTTCGTTAGGCCTTAGGTATTATAGATATATCGACAATCTCATCTTTGTAGTTAAAGATGGCCAGAATTTAGTTTGTGAATTTATTTCCTATTTAAATCAAAATAGATTTGGTTTGAAATTTGATGGGTTTAAAATGGGTACTAGTATATCTTTTTTAGATGTACAAATTAGGATAGAAAATTCTGGACTATACTTTTCTGTACATAGGAAATTTGAATCAGGAACACGATATGTACATGGTGACAGTTGTCACCCTGTGTATACTTTACATGCGTTACCATTTGGTGAGATGCTTCGTGTCTCTAGATTGTGTAATAACCTAACTGATTTTAAGCATGATCTCAAAGTTATGGTGGAAATGTTTAAAAAAAGAGGATACACTCAAGAGATATTGGAAAATTGTTGGGAAAGATTCCTTACAAAAATTAATGTATGTCAGAATAATATAAGATATAAAAGGGTAATGTATAGTACTAATAGAGTATTAAAAGATACAATTTATTTTGTTACTACATTCAGTGTATTTAGCTTTAAAGTTATTGAATTGCTTAGCTACTATTGGGCCTATTTTACTGCACAAAAAAATGTATATACTTGGTTAGATAACCCTCTTGGGATATCCTATAGGAAGGGTAAAAATATAAAAACATTTTTTAGTGAGAAGTAAATTCTATATGCCAGTAATGAATGTAGATCATCCAAAAGTTCTAACAGGCACTTTTGTGTGTGGTAAATGTAAGGTGTGTAAATATGTAGCTAATAGTTTTTTTTAGAATTAATGGTATAATGTTTAATAGTAAAGAACTATTGTTCTGTGATACCGTAGGTGTAATTTATGCTTTAAAGTGTCGTTGTAATTTATTTTACATTGGACAAAGAGACAATTTAAAGTGAGGCTTATGGAACATATAAGGGACATCAAAAATAATAAAGAAGAGAGTCCTATAGATAGACACTTCCATGAATTCCATAATAGCTGTAGTGAAGTTTTAAAGGCCACTATTTTAGAAAAAATTAAGGTTTCTCTTTTTGATACTGAGCTGATTAAACGGCAACTTTTATTTAAGGAAGCCATATATATTCTTAAATTTAACACAGTATATCCTAAGGGGTTAAATGAAGATTTTAATTGGAGGGTGCTTATTTGAATATGTAATTGTTTTGCTTAATTGAATTATTGGTGAGCATTTTATATAAATTGTTGCTATCATTCAGTGTACTGTTTTACTCCTTGGAGGCTTTTTTAGCCGAGACATCAGAGTATTCAGTTGGTTGAATAAAAGAATTTCTTGGATTTCCTGACCATTGTTTTTTGCTTATTATGGGTTCGTTCTATTGTATCATTGGACTGGAGACCCTTCCTAGACCTCAGCAGGTTAAACGAGCATGTAAAGAAGTCCAAGTTCCAAATGGTCACGCTACAATCCATGCTTCCTTTGTTGGGGAGAGACAGCTAGATGTGCTCAATAGATCTCCAGGATGCCTACTACCACAGAATGATGGACAAAGCATCAAGGAGCTACCTATGCTTCCAGCTGGGAGCCAATCATTACCAGTTTCGGGCCTGCCCTTTGGTCTCATCACAGCCCCCCGGGTGTTCACCAAGTGCATGGCAGTAGTCACAGCTCATTTGCAGAGTCAGGGAATCCAAGTCTTTCCATACCTGGATGATTGGCTCCTGACTGCCACCACCAGGCATCGCCTAATTCAGTCGAGAGATTCCACAATCAAGCTCTGTTCCCAGTTGGGAATCTTGATAAACTGGGAAAAAGACTGCCCACTCAGTCTATAACTTTTATAGGAGCAAACATAGACACGGTCGATATGACAGACTACCTACAGACAGAATACGGAATCTTGTGCAACAAATTTACAGGATACTTTCCCTTCGAAGAGTCAAAGCGAAGGTGATGTTGCAGCTTCTCAGAACTATGGCATCAACCATAACCTTGGTACCTTTAACAAAACTACATATGAGAATACTCCAATGGCTCCTGTCATCCCAGTGATCATTTCAGCAGTTGCCTCTACATCATCAGATCCTGATTACAGACTCTTGCAAAAAGGACCTACGCTGGTGGATTCAACCAGGTCATCTTACCACAGGGACTCCCTTTGGACTGCACCAACCCATTGCCACTGTGACCACGGATGCCACTCAGATAGGGTGGGGGGGCATTATCTTGGCAGGACTGTCCAAGGCACATGGCAAGAGCAGGAGGCCCATCTGCATATCGATGTCCTAGAGATGAGAGCAGTGCTTCTAGCGTTGCAAGCACTTCATGACTTTCTCCCTCTAGGGAAGATAGCTATCCAGACCGACAACATGTCGGTTGTCTGGTATCTAAATAACCAAGGGGGGACCAGATCGTACCCCTTCTGTCGAGAGGCCATACAAGTTTGGAATTGGGCGATTTCTTCCCAATGCTTTCTCACTGCAACGCACATCCTGGGGACTTCCAACGTGATAGCGGACAAGCTAAGCAGGGCAATATTGTTACCTCACGAATGGTCCTTGAACCAGAAAATAGCCAGTATGATCTTTCACAAGTGGGGACAACCCTGCTGCGACCTCTTTGTCAGTCCCATCAACACCAAATGCAGCACCTTTTTCTCTCTCATCCCCCCTCCAGGAGAGTCTCCAAGAGATGCACTAGTCCACGATTGGCCCCCGGGACTTCTTTATGCTTTTCCCCCTTTTCCACTCATCCCCAAGGTCATATAGAAAGCAATGCTGTTGGGAAGCAAGATGATCCTCATCACTCCTTACTGGCCTCATCAGATTTGGTTCCCTTTTCTCGGGCCTCACCTGTTGGACTGTCCATGGACTCTGGACCCAGTGCTAGACCTCCTGACACACATGTCAGGTTCTCTTCACCCCAGTCTCCACACTCTCAAACTGGCAGCATGGCTGCTCCAGTTCTGTCACTAGTCAGGCTTCATGATTTGTCTCCAGCTGTAACTCATATTATTACCTCTTCTCACAAGCCTTCGACCAGAAAATTGTATCATAGTAAATGGAAGAGATTTTCCATGTGGGCACACAATAGAGAAGTTGATCCATTTACAGCTCCCATTACTATTCTTCTAGAGTTTCTTTCAGAACCCTATCACCAAGGTTCAGTGGCTGCTACACTACCGAGTTCAACTAGCAGCAATATCTAATTTTCATGTGGGGATTAATGATTCCAGTCTTATGTCTCACAAACTGTGCAAATCCTTTCTTAAGGGTTCCATGATGTTAAGACCTCCTGTGCAAGACCCCATTCCTCCTTGGGACCTGAATCTAGTTCTGTCCAGACTTACTCTGCCACCCTTTGAACCAGCCTATAGTTGTCAGTTGAAATTTCTGTCTTGGAAGACTCTTTTTCTGGTAGCAATAACCTTAGCCAGGCGAGAGTCTGAATTACAGGCTCTGTCTGTTAAACCTCCATGTTTAATTTTTCACAAAGATAGGGTCTCTCTCCGGGCCAACCCTTCTTTTATTCCTAAAGTCTGTTCTCAGTTTCACTTAAACCAAACAATTGAATTGCCAGTGTTCTTCCTAATCACTCCAATAAAGCAGAGTATACATTCCACTAATTGGATGTGCACAGGCAACTACATTTCTATATCCACCGGACCAAAAAATTTAGAAAATCAGAACAGCTGTTTATTTCCTTTGCTGTGGCAAGAATGGGCTTGCCAGTTTCCAAGGTTACACTTTTGAACTGGATCTCTAGTTGTATTTCCTTTATTTACAGTTCTCAAGGAAAGGCGTTACCCTTTAAAGTCAAAGTGCATTCCACCAGGTCCTTCTCTACTTCTGCTGCTTTCCAAGCCAGGACACCTATTGATAATATTTGTGCAGCAACAACATGGGCTACCCCTCATACCTTCATTTCCCATTATAAATTGGATTTAACTTCCAGGGGTAGAGCTTTGTTTGGTTCCACTGTACTCAGGAGTATCTTCCAGGGAGCCACCCATTCAGGATGCTAGGGACGCTGTCCCACATGTAATAATGGAGGCGATATAGTACTTCTTTATGTTTAAAGAAGTTATGTACTCACCATAACGTTCCATGTATGTAGTCCATCTCGCCGAACATTATTACGAACCCACCCACCAGCCCCCTTCCTGGAGGATCTGGATACAGTTTTTCCTTTTCTACAGTGGTTTTTGCCACAAGGGCGCCTTTTATTACAGTTTATTCTTCCGGACCTTTGTCCTTTTTCCTGTCTTATCCTGATAGACTACTAGCAAACAAGATCTGGGGAATGTGCACATACATCATGGCATACCTATTAGCCATGAGCCAATCAGACGTTTTCAGGCTTTCTAAGCGGCCGAGTCGGAGCCGAGGATCGGCTCCGAACGCACACATAATAATGTTCGGTAAGATAGACTGCATACATGGAACGTTATGGTGAGTACATAACTTCTTTTTTTGAGCCTTGTTCCATTATAACTGTGGTATGTCACATGATGGCAACTTTTCCATGGAATTTTGACTATGGAACTTTCTGCAGTTTTGACAGCTTCATACTATTTTATCTTCAGTGACATTTTGACTAATAGAGAATCTCTGAAACATTGGCATTACCCTTCAAAAGTCTAAGTGAGATTAATGTGCTTCTTCCAGCATGACATCTACTTTTGGTTAGATACAATCATTTTATCAGACTTTAACATGAGACTGTTAAATGCAACCAATTTTTTCTTTATATGGAGAGTATGCTATTTGCGTCTGAAAGTGCAACTGTTAACTGAGCTAGCCAAACTTTTTTTAGTAGCTACATTCTTATCTTCTTGAGTATAAATTTTAAACTCTAGCAACTTTTCCTGTGATGTTAGTAAGTTGTCTCTTAAGCTAAGCTCTGCTCACCAGATCAGCAATGTACATTCAAATGCCCAGTCTGTATAGAATTGCTAAATCATACTGTAAATTTAGCAACATTTCTGAATTAGTGCTACAGTACTTTGTGAACTGTTTCAACCATTTTACCATACATGTGTTCATGGAACTTCTCACATCCATAAACAATAACTAATATTTCTCTCCCAGTGTGAGCATATCAAGTATATGCATGTGTACCTGCACTTATACCATATGCCCCTGGCCTGACTGCTTGAAAAAAGTACAGCTGATGTCTTATTATGACTTATTTCCATCTGTACCACAACTATTTTAGACTCACCATACTACTTCATAATTGATGTATTAGTCAAAAGCTTTTTCAGTAGCTCAGAAATCTTTCCAGTGCCAGTGATCAGTCCCATACCATGTCTTGCTCTGAAAGCTTTGTTAGTGGAATAGCAATGTCTGACAGTTTCAGTATGCCTGTCCTCTGGCTTTGACATAAATATGACATCGCTCACTTTCTCAGCATCTAGTTTCAAATCTTTTGATATTAGAAAATGACCCATATATTTCAAAGGAGTCGGACATAATTGACACTTATTCTTGTTCAGTTTCATATTGTACTGCTTCAGTATGTTCATCAACTTGACCAGCCTCAAGCCATACTCCTGTTTAGCATCATCTCATGCAAACAGCTCAGTTACATTAGCTACACCATCTGTGCTTTCTACACTCCCTGCCTCAGCTCACTGAAAAGCTTCTGGTGGAAATGAAAAAACAATAGCTTGTGAAATGAGTGCCTTTTCAGTAACATATTGAATATACTTTCAAACTGACTTCATCTATCTTGACATGCCAGAAACCATGATTAGCATCTAGTAAAGGAAAATATTTGTTGCCAGGCACTACTGAGACAGTCTCTATGACTGTCAGCAATGAAGAGGGCTTCATCTGAACCACTTTGCTCATATTTTGATGGTCTTTGCAGATTCTAAGCCTCTTACTTCATAACTTTATCCATATTGTTAACCTGTTTGTGAGACTCTGTATGTTTAATGAACATAAAGATTTTTCTTTCTTTCTTTTAACTTTCGCTGCATAGTGGTACAGTTATTCTTCTAGGTGGATGAATAATTGGAGATATTCTTTTGTGGTAGTCACCAGGGAAATAGGCCAGCCAAGTAAATAAATCTACATACCTTAGCAAAATATCACCACTTCATCTGATTGTGTAGTTTTGCAATTAATCTTTTCAGATTACTTGGAAGCATTCCTGTTGGAATTGAAACAATTGTGAAGTTACTATCTTATATATGTAAATATTTTGTCTGCTTTTATACAGAGGCAATGAATACTTCTAACCATGCCAGACTTCTCACATACCAAATAACCTGTGATATTCAGTTTCACTGAATTTTCCAAAGATACAACATGGAAAAAAAAGTATAGCCTTATTTTTGTACACACACCTCACAATTGTCTAATCTACATTCTTTACTTTATTCCCTGAATATGTTAGTAAAGTATATGCTAATTTTATACTGTGTCTTGCAACTTTTTTTGCTTTAAATGGAGACCAAGATTCAGAGAAGTATTACAGTTTGATCGTGTGTCATACTTAAAGAGCAACTGATCTCACTGCTGTCTCTGCAGTGTGTTGCACATAAGCTTTACATTGCTTATATTATATTTGTCTTTTTATTAAACTGCATTAACTGTATGGGAGAATGTGTCCAAATGACCCTTTTCATCCATGACCCTGGCCTAAAGCAGTTGCACAAGTACATAGCACAAAAAATAAATAAAACTGATACAGTGAATTGGAAACCAGCCTTTTGGTTGAGCATTCAGAATATTTAATGTTTGCAATGCCAGTAAAAGTGATAAAATAGTCATAGTTTGTTTGCGATATAGTTGGGAATGGGAATTTGCCCTTTTCCTGGTGTTGTGTAATTACGGAGTTGATATATATAATTAGCTGGGAGGGTAGGTGCAGCTCCCCCCACTCCACTTGAGGGAAGTGCAGGTGATTACGTCGTTGCAAAAAATGTTTTGTTTATTTTTATATATTTTGACTTTTGATGTTTTACATCAATATTTTTTGTTTACTGTTGCAGCTTTTCTGACAAATTCAATGAATTACATACAATGAATTTGCATGCATTTCAAGTTTCACAGACAGGCTTCAGTGTGAAATGTTGTAAGATACAATAGATAATTTACAGCAAAGTCTGGCATACTCAAGACAGGGTCATGCTAGAATTATGTAAACTATGGAAAAAAATTTTACTAAGTAAACAATCATAAAGTAAGAAACAGGTAACTATACAACTACAGAACCCTCAAACTATTGCAACAAACAGCATAAGTCTTAAATTACCATGCTGAGTTTCTTGAAGAATGGGGACATAGCTTGAGGTCAGGAGATCATGTTTTCTGTTGTCTGTGGCAAGACATTTTTAGGGAATCATGGATGACTAAGGGGTGGATATATTTGTGATACACTATTGGAACATTAAGACTGATGTCTTAGTAAGCTTCCTTGTTAAACAGGGTGCAAATATTTCACTTGTTGGAGGATTTCATTAGCTTACACGTCTGTGTATTCATTATAGAAGAGTTGCTAGTGTAGCCAGACATCTAGGTTTCTCTGATGGATTTCATGATGAATGACAACTTGATAAGACAGTTAATTGCATTTAAGTATTTTGCTACAACTTTTGTTCAGTGCCATATTACCATTTTAGTTCACTTACTAGTGTTTAGAACTGTTTTAACCACTAAATCTGAGGTTGTTAATCTTCATTCATTCCTTATATGAGGGTTCGGAACTGATTCTCGGTTACGACTCGGCCGTTTACCAGGCCCACGCCAGCCAGAAAATTCTCCAGCTAAGCTTTACTCATAGTGCCCTTCTCCAGGTTACCTCAGATTTTGTTTGCTGCGTAAGAAACAAGATGTGCCAGACAGCCACTCAGCTAAGTGTTCATTTTGTTGATAGTTTGACAGGAATTTTCTTCCTTTGACACTTTTCTTATAAAAAGTCTTGGGTTTTCAGTTGTACCCTTTTTGATAGTGCCTTCCTTTTCAGCTTTACTTCTCCCCTTTTTCCCACCAGTTGGTAACTCCTCTACCATTGTTGTACCTTCCATTATCTGGTTGGGTAGTCTTTTGTACCATAGTTGGTACTCTGTCTGTTCTATCTCTTTTCTCTTAAGATTATTCGTTTCTTATTATTATTTTATTGTGATATTGCTTAAATTTGGATTGCGTTTTTCCTGTTTGGGAATTGTTATATTTATTGTGGAAAACATGTCAGAAAAGAAAACAACTAGTGGTTTTAAAAGATGTGACAAATGTGACAGAAAAATGCCTAACGTAGACAGTCACATGTCTTGTGTTTACTGTTTAGGGGTTTCTCTTTTATCAGAGAAACCGCCTTGTGATATATGTAAGACTTTCAATCGAGTGCGGAATTCAAAAATAAACTGTTGCTTGCTGGTTTACTAAAATCTCCTTTTTCTGAGGCGATCTCTAAGGAAAGATGACAAAAAGAGGAGTAAGTCTCTTCCTGCTTATCCTCATGAGTCAAAATCTTCGGAACCAAGGCCTAAGGTTCCTAAGTTGTCGGATGAAGAGTCTTCTGTTCCGAGAACGAAATCCTCGGCTCCAGTCTTGGCTCCAAAAGAGAAAATTCCATTGGCGCCATCTGTTCCTTTGGCACTGGATGATGTTTCGTCTGCTCCAACCTCTGTTACTGCACCGTTAACTTTGACTATGGCACAGACTACATCGTCGGCTCCAATTTCTTCGTCTGCTCCATCTTCAGCACCGACAACCACCATGAAGACTGCCTTTGCTCTGACTAATTTCTCCATGCCTATAGTCACTTCGGAACCAGTGTTTTCCTTTCCTGAGCTTCGTAGCAGTCCTTCGGCCTCACCTCAAAGAGATAATTTTCTTCCCAGGACCATATATTCCCCGTCAATGGATCCCTTCTATGAACAGCAGTATAGTCCTTTCCTTGAACGTCCAGTTTCACTGTCGGGGTTATCTACCCGTTCCGCCAAGAGCCTGTCTGAGTTAGATATAGTGAGAGTGGTAGACCAGCTGTTGACGGCCAGAGGCATTTCTCCCCCTCAGAAACCCTCCCTCCCAATTGGAGCTGAAGGCCCTGCTCCAAGGACTCCACAGTATTTTCCTCCACCAACTTCTTTGCAGGTTTTGGAAGTTTTTCCACCGACTGCTACCCCAGTTCCAGCGGCTTCGGCACCGATAGTGGATCTCACTTCGGTGCCGGAGACTTCTCTTTGGTCTGTACCCTCTGCGGAAACAGGCCATCCTTGGGTCCGAGATTGGCCTGCCTCAGCAGCCCTGTCTCTCCCAGAGGCTCCTTCCCTAGGGGTTTGTCCTTTGAGGCGGGGTGTGACCCCGGTTCCAAGTTTGCCCTTTTCGGTTCTGGGCTCCCATCCCTCCTGGGGGGGGGGGTCTGCTTTTCCAGACGATGGAGAGAGCTTTAGCCATGGCTGGCCCCCAGCTGGAATCATCGGAGTCAGAGTCACACACCCCTCCTTCTGTTTCTGAGCCACAGCTACTACGTCTCACTACTGTTGGACATCGGGTTTGGGAGCCACAAGTTAGCCTTCATCAAGGTTCCCCTTCTGCGGGTTCCTCCTCTGATGTTTCCCTCGAGGAGGTTCCATGCAAGAAAGCATGCAAGAGGAAACACGTTGATTCCCCAGAGGAATCGCTAACTGAAGATATGGACTTCGATGATGGGGGAGGGTCCCCACGGTCAGCCCCTGAAGATGTTTCCTTCGGGGACATCCTGGAAATATTGAAACAGCTGGGCAACTGACAGTCCACAATCCCTTCCCCCAAGGAGAATGTATTCTTGCAGGCTTTCCTAGCCCGACCCTCTACCTCCTGGTTGACCCCCCCCCTGCAGATGAACCTGTCCAGTACATCGTGCAGCGGGCTTGGATGACACCTGATACCACTGAGCCGATCCCACATAGGCAAAGTAAGATACTCTCTCCACCAGAAGATCAATCCCATTGGTCCAAAGGTCTTCCTGTTGATGCTATACTGGTGGCAGCAGCCACAAAGAAAGAGCTCGTCAAGGAGAGCTCTACTGTCGATCCCCTGAACAGGGAGTCTTGGGCGATAGACAGGATAGGGAAGCAGGTCTTTTCTTCAATGACCTTTGCAATCAGGTCTATGAACTACTTGGCACACTTCACACAGCTTCAGAGAGACTTGATTTCAGAGCTTTCCAAAATGATAGCAGGAGCAGTGTCTGATGAGGTATGGGACAAGGTTGGCTCACAACTAGCCACCCTGGAGTCTATTTCCAACTCATCCATAAGGTTGATTTCACACTCAACCAAAGGGGCAGCAAGAGCGGCAGGCTTTGGGGTCATGTCCTGACACCACGTCTGGATGAGACTTTGTGATTTTGCGGACCCTTTCAAGTCTTCCTTCCTTAACACCCCCATAGAGGCCTCATCCCTGTTTGGCTCTAAGGTTAAGGATACCTTTGACAAGTGTGAAAAGGACGGTAAGACCCTGTCTGCTGTAGGTGTCTGTTTCTCTACTCCTCAGTGACTGTACTCTAGGAACAACAGGAGTGGAAAGATGTGGTACCGAAGATCCCAAGGGCCTTTCCACGGCACACAGGCCGAACCCCCCCCCAGGGCAGAGGGTGTAATTCAAATGGAAGACGCTGCTTCAGGGGCAGGGGGGTCCACATAACCAGGGATCCAGAGATTCTTTCTCCGAACAGCCCTATCAGTGCTCCTGAAGAGCAGCCCGATTGCTTGCCTCTGGAGGCAGTCGGGGTCATTTTTCTCTGCACCACTTTGCATGGCAAGAGATAACCATAGATCTTGGGTGCAGACAATAGTAACCAGAGGGTATCACATTCCCAGAGAATATCACATTTCCTTCCTTTCAAAACCAAAACCAACCGGGCACATTCCCGACGTTCCACTCAGTCAAGAGGAATTTGCAGCAATAGAAATTCAAAAGCTGCTTCAAAAAAGAGTCCTCCAAGTAGTCCTCCCAGTCCAACAAGGATCCGGCTTTTACTCAAGATTCTTTTAATTGCCAAAACAAACAGGGGACTGGAGGCCCATTCTAGACCTCAGCAACCTAAACAAATGTATCTAACAAATAAAGTTCCGGATGATCACAGTATAGTCAATACTCCCTTTCTTGGGAAAAGACAATTGGATGTGCTGTATAGATCTTCAGGACGCGTATTACCACATAAAAATGGACAAATGCTCCAGAAAGTTTTTCCGCTTCTGGCTGGAGGCCAATCATTACCAATTCCGAGCACTGCCCTTTGGTCTCTTTACGGTCCCAAAAGTGTTTACCAAATGCATGGCAGTGGTGACAGCTCACTTGAGACTACGAGGATTCCAGGTGTTTCCATATCTGGACGATTGGTTCCTAACTGCCCCAACTGAGCATCAACTGTTGTTCATCCTATAGCAAACACAGAAACTTTTGTCGCACTTAGGCATCACTGTGAACGAGAGCAAATGCAAACTTACTCCATCCCAAAGGCTGCAGTTCATAGGGGCAGAGTTCGACACACGGATCTGTTGTGTATTTCTTTCCCCTTACAGGTTGCAAAGACTGAGACTCCAACTCAGACCAGTTTTGAACCACACCAAGGTTCCAGCAAGAGCGATTCTACAACTTCTGGGGTCTTTGGCAGCTTCCATCATGATGGTTCCATTAGCAAGACTTCACATGAGACTCCTCCAATGGTTGTTACTAACTCAATGGTCTCTGTTAGATTGCCCTATGTCTTGCAAAATCAGGATAACCAGTCTTTACAAACAATACCTTCTCTTTTTTCTGAAACCGGATCAAGATCTATGGACTCACCCATTCTCCACCACTCTAACCGTAGCCAGAGTGACCACGGATGTTTCTCTGATCGGGTGGGGGGGGGTGCCATTATCAGGGACAGACAGTCCAAGGCACTTGATCGCCCCTGGAGGCCAATTTGCATATCAGTGTTCTGGAACTGAGGGCAGTGATTCTTGCGTTGCTAGCATTCTATTCTGTCCTGCCTTTGGGAACAATTGCCATTCAGTCAGAAATGTCAGTAGTCTGGTACATAAACAGGGGGGGGGCAGATCTTACCCTTTATGTCGAGAAGCCATAAGAATTTGGCAATTGGCAATAGCTTCCAATCGCTTTCTTGTAGCAATGCATATTCCCGGGGATTCCAATGTGATTGCAGACAAATTGAACAGACGTATTCTCTTGCCTCATGAGTGATCTCTCAATCCCATAGTGGTGGCGAAGATTTTTAGCCGCTGGGGTCAGCCTTGCTGTGATCTGTTTGCCTCCCCCTCAAACCACAAACGCAGCAGCTACTTTGCTGTAATCCCTCCACGGGGGGGGGGTCACTGAGGGGCACTGTCCTACACGGGTCTTCTCTATGCCTATCCCTCTCTCCCATTGACACCTCAATTTATAAAGAAGGCTGTTTGATTGAGAATTAAAGTAATCCTCATTGCCCCCTACTGGCCTCACCAAATGTGGTTCCCTTTTCTGTGACTTCATCTAATTTGGGATTGGTTCTGGACACAATCCCAGACTTGGTAATGCATCCACAGGGCTTGATTCACCCAAATGTATCCAGTCTCCAGCTGACAGCTTGGTTCCTCCAATTCTGCTGATTGCCAGGCAAAATGACCTAGCCTCACCAGTTCATCATGTTTTCTTGGCTTCACATAAGCCATCCACCAGAAGGCTTTACCTTAGTAAATGGAAACGTTTTTCTCTATGGTGCAAAGATAGGCATATTGACCCTTTCTCAGCACAAGTACCTGTTGTTCTAGAATATTTATCTACTCAACTGGAATCTAGAGCAGCAGCTTCATCTATTTGGGTCCATCTTTCTGCAATATCCAAGTACCATAATGGTTGCCTTCATGAGTCATTAATCTCTCACAGACTGTGTAAAGCTTTTCTAAAAGGGGTTCTGCATATCGAGCCCCCTTAAAAACAACCAGTTGAACCATGGGACCTGACAATGGTTTTACACTCTCTAATCAATTCCCCCTTTGAACCTGTAGACACATGATCTGAAATTCTTATCTTGGAAAACCTTATTCATGGTCGCTATTACGTCTGCTAGACGTATATCAGAACTACAAACTTTGAGTATTAAGAATCCATACTTGATTTTTCACAAGGATAGGGTTTCCTTATGAACAAATCCTTCTTCCCTCTGAAAATGATTTTGGATCTGTCTGTTAATCAAACTCTAGACCTACCTGTACTCTTCCCAAATTATTCTAATAAAGGGGAATATACTTTGCATTTGCTTGACGTTCACAGACAACTACATTTTTATCTTGACAAGACAAAGTCCTTTAGAAAATCTGACCAGCTATTTATTGCCTATTCTGGTTCTAAGATGAGGAAAGCAGTAGCTAAAGTTACCCTATTCAAATGGCTTAGAAACTGCATTACCAACATATACTGAGAAAATAACATGACTGTTCCTGCAAGGATTAAAGCACACTCAACAAGGGCAATTTCAACTTCTGCAGCCTTCCATTCCAGAGCTTCCATGGATGATATTTGCGCAACAGCAGCATGGGCCTCTCCTCATACATTTATTACGCATTATAAATTGGGCATGATTTCTAGGGGAAGAGCTTCCTTCGGCTCAATGGTACTCAGGAATATTCTTCCTTAGGGCCTCAAAGGAAACAGGTAGCTAGGGACTCTCTCGCACATATAAGGAATGATTGAAGATTAAAAACATCAGATAAAGACGTTATGTCTTACCATAACATTCCATCTGCATTTTTGATCTTCATTCATTCATTACAGACCCACCTTCCACCCCCCTCCAAGGGTTCTTGGAGTTTTGGTTATGGTCTTTCCAGTCCAGGTAAGGTACTTGCTTAGAGAAAGCCTTAGCTTTCCTTTCTAGAAGCGGTCCTGTCCTTTGGGCAAACTCAATCTGAGGTAACTTGGAGAAGGCCACTATGGGTAAAGCTTAGCTCAAGAGTTTTCTGGCTGGCGAGGGCTTGGTAAACAGCCGATTCGGAACCGAGGATCGGTTCCTAACCCAGATGTAATGAATGAGTGAAGATCAACAACACAGATGGAACAATGTGAGAGTGTTCGATCTCGCCGTTTGTTCTTACACATGGGTTCGGAGCCGATCCTCGGCTCCGTGTTGGCCGCTTGCAAGCTCTGCATCGAGAAGAAGCTCGAGACAACCTAATACCCACAATCCCCCTCTGCCTTTACCTCAGATCTAGTTTGCCGCTGCAGCGTTCGCATCACTGGGTCGAGCTCGAGCACCTAAGATAAGATTAAGAATTTATTCTTGTATTTTTCTTAGTGATTTTATTATAAAAAGTTTGTTAGTAACGTAGTGTGTGTGTGTGGTAAGGTTGAGGGATTCTCGGTTCCGTTAAGTTTATTTTAAACTTATTAGAGTTCTCCTCGGGGCCTACCACCCCTTACTAGGATTTGACTACCGGATTGACTTCTTTACTGGATTCGACAATTTCACCAGACTTGACTTCTTTCCTGGACTTGACTTTTCAGTTTCCATATATATTTAGTGTGAGATGTCTGAAAAGGCTAAATCGGGTTTTAAGCGTTGCCAATGTGAGCAAAAGATGTCAGTTACTGACAATCATAGTTCCTGCGTCTACTGTCTTGGCGCTCTCCATCTGCAAGAAGACTGCTCTATTTGTCATTCTTTCAGTGGGAGGGTCATGACAGATAGGCGCAGGAAACTTATGGATAGGGGTTTGTTAAAACCTACCTTTCAAGAGGCTCTGGATGCTTCAGACCAGGCATCCAAATCCTCGAAGGAATCGAAGACGTCGGAGCCCAGGTCATCGGCTCCGAGCTCTTCAACTAAAGTTAGATCACCGGTTCCACAGACTTCGGGGCCGAGTGTTCAACTGTTGTCAGTTTCCGAGCCTCGAGTCTTGGAACCGGTGATGGAGCTCCCTCCCCCGACACTGTTGAGGTCGGCTCCGTCTTCGATTCCTTCGACTCGTTCTTCCAGACCCCTCTCCGACACCGATGTAGACCGCGTGGTGCAGAAGTTAATGGAGAATACGGCCTTATCCAAACTCATCTCGGTCTCCTCTCAATTGGTGTCGAGACTTGAAGGCCTTCCCTTATCTCCATCTGTTCCTCCTCCGAGACCTGTCCAGTCTTCGGAGCCGGAAGAAGCTGATCTGCTGATTGTGGAGCCCTCGGTGCCAGAACCGTCCTTTTCTCGGTCGGCTCCGTTCACCTCGACTCCGTCGGATCCGGTACCGGAGTCTCGGAGCCGAAGATCCATCCTTGGTTCCGGGACCGAGAGTCGGACCGATGTTTCGGTTCCGACGCTCCCTCTCGGGGCCTCGGCTCGGATCGACTCGGTTCTGTCCTCGGGGTCGATGCCCTCGGTGCCTGTTTCGGGGATTCTTCCCATTTCTTCGGAACCGGGAGATACCTCGACTCGGGACCCGGGGGCCTTCGACCTCATGAGGAAGGTGTTGTCTACCCAGACAACCACATCAGCAGAAACAGCTTCTCCTCCCCATAAAGGACCGTTATCCTCCCTGCACCCACGGCTACATCTAAGCGTCGAGCACCTGTGTCTCAGCCACCCCTGGAGGGTGCCCCCTCTTCCTCGGAGGCTTCTTCGGATGCTCCCCCCAAAGAAGTCCCTAGGAAAAGATTGTGTAAGAGGAGACACTTAGATTCTCCACAAGAATCTTTGACATCCGATACTGACTTGGATGAGTCAGAAGGGTCCCCAAAGTCACCTTCAGAAGATGTCTCTTTTTCTGACATCTTGGAGATCCTAAAACAGAGAGGTGACTGGCAGTCCCTCCCCCCTTCTGAGGATGAGTCAGTCTTGCTGAAGGCATTTGGTGCTTGCCCTTCCTCCTCCTGGGTCACTCCGCCCTTCGATGAATTAATGGAGCTGATTGCTCGAAGGGCGTGGGAGGCTCCTGACACGGTGGAGCCAGTCCCTAGGAAGCCTAATAAATACATTACTGCACCCCAGGACAAGGCTTATTTGACAAAAGGAGTTCCAGTGGACGCTATGGTGGTGGCAGCGGCCACGAAAAAGGAGATGTCGGAATCTTCCTCATCTCTCCATCCCCCTAATAAAGATTCTAGGACTATGGACAGGTATGGGAAGCGCATTTTTAGTTCAGCGGCTTTTTCTATGCGATCCCTGAACTATTTGACCCACTTCACACGGCTACAGAGGGATCTAGTCAAAGAGTTGGGAGATACCCTCCAGGGTACTACAGATGCTGCTGTCTCAGAGAAAGTGACAGCACAACTTAATACCCTTACATCCATTGTAAACTCGTCCATGAGGCTGATCTCTTACGCAGCCGAAGGTTCGAGTAGGGCAGCAGCTTCAGAGATTGCTCTTCGTAGACAATCCTGGATGCGCTTATGTTCATTTGCGGAAGCCTTCAAGTCTTCCTTTACTAACGCCCCATTTCACGGTGCCACTCTTTTTGGCCCCAAAGTAAAGGAGACCCTTACCCGGTGTGAGCAGGAGGGAAAGACTCTGTCTGCTGTCGGAGTCCGTTTTTCCACCCCATCCAGACCGTACCCCAAAGGGCAACGCGGTGGAAAAATGTGGTTTCGAAAACCCCAAGGTTCTTTCCCAGGCACACAGGGTGATGCCCCCTCTAGAGGCAGAGGAGGAGGCAGAGGTGGAAGACGCCGCCCTGGCGGCAGAGGGGGTCCGCAAAATCAAGGTGACAGGGATACACTCCCTGGAAAACCTTTCCGCACTCCTGAGAGGAGGCCCGACTGTCCTGCTCTGGAGGCAGTCGGGGGTCGCTTAGCTTTATACCCTCAGGCCTGGCAAAACATTACTACAGACAACTGGGTAAAAAGCATTGTTACCAGAGGTTACAGAATTCCATTCCTATACAAGCCCATTCCAAAGAGAAGACTCCCAGATGTGCCGCCCCATCTGCGAGAACCAGCAGCTATAGAAATTTCAAAGCTGCTAGAAAAAGAGTCATCCAACCAGTCCCAGCGGACCAAAGAGGATTCGGAACTTACTCAAGGTTCTTTTTAGTTCCAAAGAAGACAGGGGACTGGAGGCCCATTCTGGACCTAAGCAACCTCAATACCTTCGTCAAGAAAGAAAAGTTCCGAATGGTCACGCTTCAATCGATCCTTCCATTTTTACAGAAGGACGACTGGATGTGCTCAATAGATCTGAAGGACGCATACTACCACATCAAAATGGCCAGGGCGTCCAGAGATCATTTGCGCTTCCGGCTGGGAGCCAGTCACTTTCAGTTTCGAGCCCTGCCCTTTGGTCTGACCTCAGCCCCCAGGGTCTTCACCAAATGCATGGCAGTGGTAGCGTCTCACCTGAGATGCCTAGGATTCCAGGTGTTTCCGTATCTGGACGACTGGCTCCTTTCTGCCACCACCCAGCGTCAACTAATACAGGCCAGGGATTACACTCTTCAATTGTGTGTTCACCTCGGAATTTCCGTAAATTTCAAAAAATCTTTACTACAGCCATCACAGCGTATCTTATTCATAGGAGCGGAATTAGATACGCATCAGTTAATTCTAAGGCTTCCTCCAGAAAGGATAGTTTCACTTCAGACTCACATATCTCTTCTTCTGTCATCCAGAAAATCCCCAGCAAAACTGGTACTAAAGGTTTTGGGCCTCATGGCAGCTTCTCTCATTGCGATACCTTCGGGAAGACTGCACATGAGAGTTCTACAATGGCTACTGTTTGCACAATGGTCGTTCCAACAGCTACCTCTGACACACGAAATTCTGATCACAAACACATGCAAGTCGCACCTAGTCTGGTGGCTTCAGACTTGCAACCTTTCCAGAAAAAGACCATTTGTGCTACCCACGCCGACAGCTACGGTGACCACGGATGCTTCCCTGATAGGGTGGGGGGGCATCTTTCAGGGACAGACAGTCCAAGGCGAATGGACCAATTTAGAGTACAATCTGCACATCAATGTTCTGGAGTTGAGGGCAGTGTTTCTAGCGTTGCAGCACTTTGCTCCCCTTCTTCCTCTAGGGACTATTGCAGTTCAGACGGACAACATGTCTGTAGTCTGGTACATAAACAAGCAGGGGGGAACCAAGTCCTATCAGCTATGCAGAGAGGCCATGAGAATCTGGCAATGGGTGGAGTCCACGGGTCGCTTTCTGATAGCAACGCATATCCCGGTGTCATCCAACGTCATAGCCGACAGGCTGAGCAGAGCAATCCTGTTGCCGCACGAGTGGTCCCTAAAACAGTCAGTTGCGAAGAAGATTTTTCGCAAGTGGGGCCAGCCTTCCTGCGATCTGTTTGCGTCTCCAATGAACGCCAAATGCAGGAGCTACTTTGCCCTATTACCCCCTCCAGGGAAAGTCCCCAGGGACGCGCTGATTCACGATTGGCCCCCGGGTCTCCTGTACGCCTTTCCTCCTTTCCCCCTGATTACAAAGTTTCTGCAGAAAGCCAACAGCCTGCAAAGGACGATAATCCTCATTGCCCCATTCTGGCCTCGTCAAATTTGGTTCCCCTTTCTCCTGACACACTGCATTCGGGGGCCCTGGATCCTGGACCCAGAGCCAGATCTACTGACTCGCTCGTCAGGGGCTCCCCACCCCTCGCTCTTGTCCCTCCATCTAGCAGCTTGGCTGCTCCGATTCCCTACTTAGCCAGGTCTGATCTTCTTTCACCTGCAGTTCAGAATATACTAGTGGCTTCTCATAAAGCTTCCACTACTAAAACCTACACTAGTAAATGGAAGCGCTTTGTACTCTGGGCAAATACACAGCAATTGGACCCTGTCATAGCTCCTTTAAATAAAATTTAGTTTTTAACAGAATTGTTCCACCAGGGTGCTTCTCCTGCCACTTTAAGAGTGCAATTGGCTGCCATCTCCAATTTTCATGTGGAAGAATGTGGGGCTCCTGTTATGGCCCACAGACTTTGTAAAGCCTTTTTAAAAGGGTCTTTTCATATTAGACCACCAGTTAGATCTCCTACGTCACCTTGGAGTCTAAACCTATTATTATCTAAGTTGATGTTGCCCCCTTTTGAACCAGCCTCCTCTTGTCCATTGAAATATTTGTCGTGGAAGACCCTCTTCTTGGTAGCCATTACATCCGCTAGGCGAGTATCTGAGCTTCAGGCTCTCTCCATTAAACACCCTTATTTAATCTTTCACTCTGACAGAGTATCTCTTCGCACTAATTCATCCTTTCTTCCCAAAGTTTGCTCTATTAACAATATTAATCAATCCATTGAATTACCCACTTTTTTCAAGAATCACTCCAATAAAATGGAGTATATGTTACACAAGTTAGATGTCCACAGACAACTTAGATTTTACTTGGATAGAACAAAAGATCCCAGAAAATCTGATCAACTTTTTGTAGCCTTTGCTGATAGCAGAAAAGGTGTAGGGGTTACTAAAAGAACTCTTTCTAAATGGTTAACTGATTGTATCATCTATGTTTATGATTCTTCAAATCAAGCTTTATCTGACAAACCCAAAGGACATTCTACAAGATCAGTGTCTACATCCCTGGCTCATGCAGCTCGCCTACCACTAGACGCTATTTGTGCGGCTGCTACTTGGTCTAAACCACATACATTCATTTCTCATTACAAGGTAGACAAGGTTTCTAGGGACAGGGCAACCTTTGGTTCCACTGTGCTCAAGAACGTCCTCCCGTGAGTTCCTCAGGAACATGGAGCTAGGGACGCTACCCATGTGTAAGAACAAACGGCGAGATCGAACACTCTCACATATAGAAGTTATGTCCTTACCATAACGTTCCATGTGGAGTGTTCATCTCGCCTTTGTTCTTACATTCCCACCCTCCCACCCTTAGGAAGAACGTTCAGTTTGGTGCCTGGTCTGGGGTATTCTGCTTCTGCATTGCAGTTGTTGTATATATGATATACATGTATATATATATATATATATATATATATATATATATATATATATATATATATATAGATATAAGTATTTTTGTGTCTATGTGATTTTTGGCATGAATGTGTTCTCTCTCTGACTGCTGGTTTGCTTGCAAACTAGATCTGAGGTAAAGGCAGAGGGAGATTGTGGGTATTAGGTTGTCTCGAGCTTCTTCTCGATGCAGAGCTTGCAAGCGGCCGACACGGAGCCGAGGATCGGCTCCGAACCCATGTGTAAGAACAAAGGCGAGATGAACACTCCACATGGAACGTTATGGTAAGGACATAACTTCTATTTATGGTAAGACATAACTTCTTTTTCACTTCATGAACAGGTCTGCATAATTTGTGAGTAGTCTCAGATATGCATTCTTAGTAGGAGTTGATTGAAGGAGGATAATATCATCTGCATGTACTAGTGCAGCTAAGACAGGGAAGGCTAAAGGCAAGATTACTGCATGAAAAATAGATAAAATGTGAGTGGCCTGTGCACACATGCATCCCTGTGGGACCCACACATTGAAAAAAACTGAAACTGGATATTTTTCCAAACTTGACTTAAAAGGTCAAAGATGTCATATGAGAAAGTTATCTCACGAACCATTAATAGCACCTTCACTGAATCTAGAGTTAGCCGTCACTAAGTGAAGAAGGCAGTGGCCACTAGTCTCAAATGGGTCACGCATCTGAAGATTCTTGTCCATGCTTATGAATATCTGATCTGAAGTTGTTGTTTTCATTTGATCTTCAGCCTGTGGTAACCTGGATCTGGCACGGATCCGACTCGGCTAAATACTGCAGCATCAGATCCACACTTCAAGACTCCCCTTCCTTCAGATCTCGTTTACCACTCATGAGAGACAGCAGTGTGGATTGCAGGTCCAAGTTCCTCGTAGTGCAAGTTAGTTTTTGGGTACAGTTTTTCTCTCCTGTTTTCATTCTTCTTTAGTGTCTTTGCTATCTCTTACCCCTACTCTGTCCCTGTGAGCTCTGGCTTCGATCCTTTAGTAAAATAAAAAAATTCTCTCTCTTTCTCTTTCCTTTCTCGTTTTCCTTCCTGCCTTTACTTTCCTAGCTGGTGTGTGCTCTGTGTGTGTGGGTTTTCCTATAGCAATGACCAAACCCCCTAAACCAGGCTTAAGGAAATGCACAGTGTCCATAAGCTTCCCCCTCTTGATGGCCACACTCTATGTGTTGTTTGTCTGGGTGTGGAGCACCTAGAAACCTCCTGTTCGATCTGCGCAGGTTTCAATCACCACCCATGATCGACAGAAGGAACAAGTTCATTCCCAAGGGCCTCCTTCCTTCGGAGGCCTCTACTTCCTTCTTCGCCCCGGCTTCTGGGACTCACCCTCCCTCCAAGAAGTCTGGGAACAGGGAAAAGTCCAGGGCCAAGGAATGGGACAGACCAAGGAAGCAGTCCCCCGACTGCTCTTTGTAGTTGATCCCCCAGCCAAGTCTTGGCCAGATCCGACCAGGGGCTCGCCTCGACTCTGATCTCCGTGCTTTTCTCCAGAGCTGGAGATCCCCAGGGCTCAGTCACCTTTCTCTACCTCACCTCAGTGTCACTTGAGGCCCAGGTCAGTGGCTTCTTCATCCGGTCCTCCTGTAGCCGCTCTGAAATTGAGGTGGACAGAATGATGCGGAGGTTTATTCGGACCCAGATTCAGATGGGAATCTTGCTTGCTCCTTCCCCTTCTGGGGCTGGGTGCATGCAGTCCGGCTTCCTTTCCATTGCTCCTTCTCCAATCGGACCTCGAGTTTCAGAGTCATCAGATCCGAGGTTTCCCGGTGGTTCCAGGTACCTCGACGCCGATCATTACCTTGAGTGGTTCAGCTCCCGACTCTCAGAGCCATAGCCTTGGCATTGGATCCAAAGGGATGGCATCAGCTTCGAGGTTTTCAAAATTTCAGTTCCTGGAAGTTCAGCTCCGGCTCTCTCCTCAGCACAGGGAGACAGTGGATCTGGTCTTCTTCACCCCTGCTACTGGGATTCATTTACATTCTGCTTTCGATGTGGTGGTGAAGGTTCTCTCGGCTCCCTTGAGACTCTCGACACTATCATCCTGGAAGCCTGTCCTGGCTCCCTTTCTTTTCTGGGCCAGCATCTGCCATCCTGCCCCCTCAGGGACAGCCTGTCGTCACTAAGCCCCAAGAGGTTCCCCCCTGGGACCACCCTGAGGTTTCTGAGTCCTCCTCAGCACCCCCCTCCAGGAACTCCCTCAGAAACACACATATGCAACAGGATGCACTTGGACTTCCCACCGGAGTCCCTCACTCCCTTTGGAGACATCATGGAAATCCTGCACCAATCAGGTGGGCAGTCTACCCAAAAGCCAAACCCGGATGAGCTGGTGTTCTTGGAGGTGTTTGGCACAGGAACCTCTGCCTCCTGGGTGTCCCATCCCATGGATCCACTTCTGGTTTAATTTCTTCCAGGGCATAGAAGGAACCGGATACACTTGAGCCTATCCCCAAGCATCTGGACAAAGTGCTCAGTGCCCCACTGGATAGACAACACTGGTCGAAGGGATCTCCAGTCAATGCTATGGTGGTTGCGGTGGCCACCAAGAATGAGCTCACTCAGGAGAGCTCTACGGTCCGTACTCCGGACAGAGAGTCACGGGCTATGGACCGTTTTGGGAACCGGGCCTACGCATCAGCCACATTTGCTTTACGTGCGCTGAATTACATGGCAAACTTTATCAGACTGCAATTGGATCTGGTCAAAGAGGTCTCTGAGTCTGCCCCAGGGTCCATGTCGGCAGAGGAAAAGAAGGTGTTCTCCTCCCATATGGCCACCCTTACCTCAATATGTAATACTTCCATGAGGCTTGTATCACATGCTATGGAGGGTGCCTCAATGGCTTCTGGAACAGGTGTAGCCATCAGGCGTCACACCTGGCTCTGGCTTTGTACTTTCTCGGAGCCCTTCAAGGCATCTTTTACAAATGCTACCTACAACAGTTCCACTCTTTTTGGCAAGACCATTCGAGACACATTTTAGTTCAGAGTGAGAAAGACAGGAATACCCTGTCTGCCATCGGTATTCACTTCTCAACCCCACAACGATCCTTCTCTCAGAATCAGCATAGAGTGAAGAAGATGTGGTTCCGGAAATCTTAGGGCTCTTCCCATGATGCTCAGGACTTGCCTTCCCCCAGAGGCAGAGGGGGATACAATAGATGCTACCCTCATGGCAGAGGGGGCCCGAAGAACCAAGGGTCTCGGGATTCTTTCCCAGACAGGCCCTCGCAGCAGCCCTGAAGGGTTGCCCGACTGCTCATCTCTGGAGGCAGTCGGAGGGTGTCTTTCTCTGCACCCAACAGCCTGGGAGTCTTATCACTGATGATCGCTGGGTTTTGCGGATCATATCCAGAGAATATTTGATCCCCTTTTTTCAACCCCCAGTCCATTCCAAACACCTCTCAGACATCCCACCTGTGCAATGGGTGCAGGCAGCCATAGAAATTTCTAGGCTGCTCGAAAAGTGAGTCATCCGGCCTGTCCCTCCAGACCAGTCCGGATCATGTATCTATTCCAGGTTCTTTTTAGTGCCAAAGAAAACGGGGGACTGAAGACCCATCCTGGATCTGTCAATCCTAAACCTGTCAGTTGCCAAGATGAAATTCCAGATGGTCACTCTTCAGTCCATTCTACCCTTACTGCAGAGAAACAACTGGATGTGGTCGGTGGACCTCCAGGATGAGTACTATCACATCATGTTGAACAGGTGCTCTCTGAGGTTTCTCCACTTCCAGCTGGGAGCCAGTCATTTTCAGTTTAGAGTGCTCCCCTTTGGGCTCACCACCACACCCAGGGTGTTCACCAAAGTGATGATGGCAGTGGTGGCTCACCTGCAGTGGCAGGAGTTTCAGGTCTTTCCCTACCTGGACGACTGGCTGCTTTCTGCTCCCTGCAGGCATCGACTGTGTCAAGCCAGGGATCTTCTTCTCAAGACCCCTCACTGTCTGGGCATAACTATAAACCTCAACAAGTCCCAGTTGGTGCCAGTACAGGTTTTCTACTTCATTGGGGCCCGGATAGACTGTCCCCCAGCAGATTCAGTTCTTCAGGTGTTGGGGTCCATGGCGGCCACAATCACTCTTGTTCCTTCATATGAGGGTCCTCCAGTGGACTGTGGCAGTTCAGTGGTCCTTAATAGACCTTCCCTTATCACATCCGGTTAGGTTATCTCAGATTTGCAAGGATTTGCTTCTTTGGTGGCTTCAATCTCTGGATCTTCTTCTGGGTCGTCCTTTCATTCTTCCCTCACCTGTGATCACGGTGACCACAGACACCTCCTTGCTTGGGTGGGGGACATTGCATGGGAAGGACGGTCCAAGGCAAGTGGTCTTCCCAGGAGAGACATCTGCATATCACTGTCCTGGAGATGAGGTCAGTGCTTTTGGCGTTGCAAGCTCTTCATGCCTTTCTTCCTCAAGGGACTATTGCCATCCAGACAGACAATATGTCAATAGTCTAGTACATCATCAAACGGGGGGGGGACCAGATCTTACCCCCTTTGTCGCGAAGCCATGAGATTGTGGGAGTGGGCGATTTCCTCTGACCATTGTTTGGTGGCAGTGCACATTCTGGGGAGGTCCAACATACTAGTGGACAGGCTCAGTAGAACTATTCTGATGCCTTACTAGTGGTCTCTGAATCCTTCAGTAGTAGAGCAGATCTTTCTAAAGTGGGGTCAGCCTTGCTGTGATCTCTTCTCCTCTCCTTCCAACGTGAAGTGTAGTGAATATTTCACACTGAACCCCTATCCAGGGGAGTCCTCCAGCAATGCTGTAGTTCATGCTTGGCCCTCCTGCTATATGCATACCCTCCACTGCCTCTGATATCCAAGTTCATTCAGAAAGCTTGATGGCTGGGGATTTCAGTGAATCTCATTGCCCCTTTCTTCCCTCCCCAAATTTGGTTCCCCTCTCTGTGGTCACATGCAGTGTGTCCACCTTGAACACTAGATCCCATTCCAGATCTGATTACACATCCCTCAGGGATCCCTCACCCAGACTTAGTCAGCCTGAAGCTCATGGCTTGGCTGCTTCAGTTCCCTTGATAGTTAGGACGCTCGGGCTGTCTTCTCCCATTAAGAAGATTTTGGTAGTGGCTCACAAATCTTCTATGAGGAAGGTTTACTCAAGTAAATGGAAGCATTTCTTGATCTGGATCTGGATTTTCTCAACATGACCTGGATTTTTTCACTGCGCCAGTTCTGGCCATTTTGGAATTTCTGGCATATATTTTTAATCATGGCTGTAGCTTTTCTAAATTTAAGGTACAATTAGCGATCTCTACTTTTCACATAGGCGAGAATTTGGCTTCCTTGGCTTCGTCCAGGTTCTGTAAGGCCTTTTTGAAAGGAACCTTTCTCCTTAGGCCTCCAGTTAAGGACCCATTCCCCCTTGGGATCTCACCTTGCAGTTGCAAAGTCTGGATCCCCCCCTTTGAACCAGCAGCTAAGGATGAGTTCCAGTTCTTTTCTTGGAAGACGGCCTTTTTGGTTGCAGTTACCACAGCCAAGAGAGTTTCGGAGAGCAAAGCTTTGTCTGTTAAGCCTCCTTATATGGTATTTCATAAAGACAAGGTATCTTTGCAGACAAATCCATCATTCATGCCGAAAGTGGCATCAGAGTCCAGTATTAACCAGGTCATCGATCTTCCAGTTTTCTTTCCAAATTTCCAGAATAAAGGAGAGTACAAGTTGCATTTGCTTGATATCCACAGGCAGCTGTGCTTCTGTTTGCATAGAATAAAATCCTTTCGTAAGTCTGATCAACTTTTTGTTTCCTTTTCCAAACCTTTTTTGGAAAAGCCTGTCGCTAAGGTTACTATTAGTCGATGAATTTCTGAATGCATTTGGTTAGCTTATCAAGCCAAAGGGTTATCTTCTCCAGGACATGTCCGAGCGCATTCCACTAAATCTGTTGCTACTTCCGGGGCCTTTTGGTCCAGGGTTTCCTTAGATATTTGTTCTGCTGCTACCTGGGCTTTACCACACATGTTTATCTTCCATTATAAATTTGACCTTCTTTCTAGGAGCACGGCATCCTTTAGCCATGCTCCGGAACATCCTTCCTTGAGGACATCCCAGGGTTTATTGGTAGCTGGGGACTCTGTCCCACAGGTTGAAGATTAAATGAAAACAGCAACTTCAGATAAAAAAGTTATGTACTCACCATAACTTTCCATCTGGGTTGTTGCTTTTCATTTGTCTTCAACCGTCCCTCCCTCCTTCCCCCTGCCTTGTGTGGGCTGTGTAGTGGACCAGATGGAAGAGGCATAGCCCCTGTATTTTTGGCTGTTTTTCCTCTCTTGTGAGTTGTGTGATAATGCCAGGTCTATAGGCATATGGTCTAGGTTGGGATGCTGCTGTTCTGCTGGAGGGACAGATTCATCACCCAGAGACTCCCTATGCTGTGGAACAAAATCCCGGTACATGTGAGGCAGAGCACCTCGCTGGCCTTGTTCAAGAGAAATCTTGACCAATGGATGGGAGATCGCAGATATACCCCAGGGATTACCTCAGTGTCACTGCTTGACAGAGGCACAGCAAAATAGTGGGCATAGTATCCTTCAAACTAAAGGGGTGGCGAAAGCCACAAAACTCTGGGCTAGGCTTATAAATGCCCTTGGGCAGATAGCCTAGTGTGAACCTATGAACCTATGCAACAAAGTCGATCTGAGGGGAGGAGGGTGACAGGGGCATTATGGGTAGGGGAGGGGCTTGGAGCTTAGTTCCGATGCTGGAGTATGCGGCCGAGTCCGATCCGTGTCGGATCTGGGTCCCCACAAGTTGAAGACAAATGAAAAACAACAACTCAGATGGAACATTATGGTAAGTACATATTTTTTTTTTTTTTTTATGATACTGTGCATTGCCATAGTGTAGTTCTTGTAACCAGACCTAAAATCAGAATATCACTAGGATATAATCAAGTATTTCTAATATATCCAAGGTTATGTAAATATACACTTTTCCCCAATATTTTAGCTGGATAACATATGTTGGCAGGGATTCACTTCATAATCTCGAAATACTGAAACATCGAATTTTAGTATCTCGAGACCATGACAGCGAATCCACAAAACACCGAAACTACAAAAACCCGACATTCAAAAATCCGAACAAACCACACACACACCACAGCACACATACACCAAAACACCCACATCACAAAATAAACAAACAAAACTATACACATACACAGCTTATACACACATAAGCAGGGGGGCAAGCCCCCCTGCAACCCCCACGCCCTCCCCTACTTATATACCAACTCCAAGATCGAACAAATAAGAAACAAAAGCAAACTCACACACGCACATTCTCCAGTCCCTCACACACACATCAAACATATCAGCACACTCACATACACTCTAACTCCCACACAAAATCTTTACAAAACACTCACTTACCTGACATAACACCTAGACCCACACACTGCACCGCTCACCATCAACACGCAAACCCTGACATAATGTAGCGTAAGGCCATAACCACGAATTCGAGATATTCAAATTTGTGATTATGAACTTTCACTATTTTCAACATTCGACTTTATAGTCTTGAGATACTGAAATTCGACATTTCAGTATTTCGAGATTATAAAGTGTTCCTGTTGACAGTTGGACAGAAATCTGCTGAGACTGAAAAATCAGTAGCAGTATGACGAAGGTTTATTTTAAAATGTTGGGTATTGTGCCAGTAGTAAGGGTTTTTAATTAAAGATTTAAGTGAATGGACTAGCAACCCCAGAGGTAACAAATCTGAGGAATGTGGGATGAATGGTGTGCAACAAAAAGTTGGAGATGGGCAGTTTGTCCTCTATGGCTTATTTGGACTTATAATAAATGATGGAAAAGTGAAGTGCTGCACTGACATTAATTCAAAGAACCTTCGAGAAGGGCTGATGGATATGGATTAGGGGAAATTATAGGCTTGAAAAGAAAGGGGTGTCTGAGATGTGGTCCCTGATGTCATTAAGAATCAGTGAGTGAAAATAGTATGTTTGACAATCTTGGGATCTGTGACACTTCCTGTATGTCCTTTTAGAACCACCCAGAATAACTTCAGCTGACTTAGTTGGGTATTTGATTTTTTTATCAAAAAATGTCTGTATTGAATTATCACTTATGACATAGGCAATCATATAATTATGTAAATGAAAGCAAACAATCTTGACATATTTTCAGTTGCAGATATTATACATCCTGCATAATCTTCTGTAGAGTTATTGTCAATGGAATATTACATAGCTCATTCAGTTCCTGCTTTCTCTCAAACCTCATTCCTGCTCCAAACATTATTTCGCAAGTATTGTTCCCACAGTTCCTTTTTTTATGTGTAATTTGCTCCTTTTTTTAAGATCGAGTTGTTTTATATCTGTTACTATATTCACTACTTCTAATAAAGTTGGTTTAAACTTTGATTTACATCTTTTTGGTAATTGTTTTTTTGGCAGCCACCAGAAGTAAACTCAACACGGCCTTACAATGTACAGGCAATTCAGTTCCTGTTTCACAGCTCAAGAAATAATTTCTTAGTTACACCAATTTGATCACCCAGTATTTCTGACAGAGTAATCTGCAGGGAATTTTTAAAGTTTGCCAAATCATTACACTCCCAAAAATATGTTTATGTTTCCAGTTACCTCTTTCTTCCCCATCACTCCAACATTTACAGTCTGCCTGAGGAAAAATTCTTTGGAGTCTGCATCTAGTATAAAAAATACCTAAGCACAAACATCCAAGCAAAAATCATAAATCTGGACTTTATTGCAAATTTGGGAACCATACATATGTTCTCCTATTGTTTCTTTGTGAATTGCTTGTCTGTTCTCTCTTCCCAAACTTTTCTAACCTCCTCTGATTGAGTCCTATAAGTATAATGTAATATTTTATATGCCTTAATGTCTGCCTTCTGTGTGGAGTTTGCATGTCCTCCCCGCGGTTGGGTGGACATTCAAAAGACATGTCTAAATGGGCGTGCCTTCATTGAAGGTTGAACGTCGAGCTGGTACCTCGGCGTTTGTGAAAATCTACTGCCAATCATTAGCGGACTGGAGTTCCGCTGTGGAGATCCCTAACTGGGAAAAGCCGAAAGACAACAACAACAATGTCTGCCTCCAATCCCTCATATATACTCCTAATTAACCTTATTATTGTGTCGGAATGCAAATGCTTCCATTGTCTTACTCATAACATTTCAGCTTAGTATGTGGAGTGCTTTCTGTGCATCAAGACCCACCAACAATAGTGATGTTTTCTTTCATTCTGCTTCTCTCTGGATCATCATTGTTCTATTCATTTTGTCAAATGTTTTCTCCCCTCCACAAGACCATGCTGATCCATATCTATCAATTTTGACAGCACCTTTGCCATTCTTTTAGCCATTATAGAAAAAACACTTTATAATCATGGTTTCCAATCAAAATGGATTTATATGAAGCTGAATCTCATGGATCTTTACCATCTTTAGGTATTACAGTCACAACAGCTTTCTTCCATGATGTTGGTGTTTCTCCTCCTTTTAAAATACCTTCCAGATCTTTATCACTTTCTTCCTCTCCTGTCTTCCAAACTTCCACAGGAATACCTTGTATTCCTGGAGACTTTCCTGTAGCATAGTTAAACATTACCATTTTTATCTTGTCTTCTCCTGTCCTAACTGTTAATAATTGAGCATCATCTGACTCTAACCTTGGCATATTTTATTCTTTCATAAATATTAGCATTTGTACTTTTTCTTGATTTCCATATTGTCTGCTTTATACAGAGTTTCATAAAATGTCTGAAATATTTCTAAAGCCTCCACATGATCTCTGGTTATTTTCCTTGTGATAGGTGGCCTAAACTTGGCAACAACCCTTTCTGCTTTCTACTGCCTGAGCTTCCTTGCTAAAACCTTTTGTGCTCTGGAGTTATTACCTGTAAGTAACATTCATTGCTGAAAGCTGATTATTTCTCCCAAAAATTTCTTAAGTTCCATTGTAGCAATTTTAGGTGGAATATAAATATATGCCATCAGAATCCTCCTCCCTTACCAGTAGCCCCGTACTACTGCAAATTTACCATTAGTTTCTTTTTTTCCTCTCCTATCAATACTGGGGCTTGTCTAACAATTAATGTAAGTACTCCCTTTTTCCTTTGTCCCAGATATTCTGCTGAATAACCATCCTGAAATCCTTTCTTTATCAAATTCACATGCACAGCTCTTTCCAACTGTATCTCCTGTAGCATAGCTGTTTGCACTCAGTTTTTCTTAATATAGTTCACTACTCTTTCTTTTTTGTATATACCCATGAGACCATTCATGTTCAAAGTTAATATGGAAAGTGTTGACATTATACTAAAAAAAGTATTCTTCCCACCTGTTATGTATAACAGCTTTTTTAATGCCTAGTTTCAGCTTTTGTGTTACATGCATACACTAATGTTTGGCAGGTTGATCTTTTATACAGGTGTTTCTTGTCATATCATATCCATTTGAACCTATCTTACAAGATTTTGTTTTAATGAAAACCCTCAAATAACATACCCTCAGAACACCTGCCATAACATCTTAATACAAATACACAAAACTATGTACATCTTCAAATAATGTTTATCTCTCCTAATAGGAGGAATTGTTCCAGATTAACAGCTACACTCACATGCTTTAATTGACATATAATTAAGGTTATCTATAATAAGATGTATGGTGCAGCCTGTCCTTCTACTTACACTAAGTACTGTCTGTTTTTGTCTTATCTTTATTCCTCTCCCAGATGTAGAAAACAACTTGAATGCTTTCATTAAACATTATATTTTAGCCATTGAAACAAAAAAAGTATTTTTATTGCCTTCTTATCAGTTTGTCTAGATATAACCATGAGATCTCAATACACATTTGCCTTCAGCTGCAAGCGTCTTATGTCGAACTCTGAGCATTTATTTGTTAAAGCAAGACTTTCTTTAAATTCAAATTCCGTATTCTCTTATTTATTTGCTTCCACTTAAAGCTTATTGTTAGATCAGGCCAGGGGTCTTAATTCAGCCATTCCCCTATGCAAAAGTAAGCAAAATTTATTTATTTATTTATTTTACATTTGTTAACTGGGATAGTCCGACTGGACACAGGTCCATTTTCAGCAGAGGCCCAGGGAGAAAAGCTCCACATGTGGATAATTACATAAGAGTTAAACAATAGTAGTTTTATACAGAAATACAGTTTTGTACAAAAGCATATAAATTTTACATATATCATGGGCTTTTTACTTTTTACAGCCCTTCCCTCACGTCAGTGACCCAGGAGTGCAGCCTATTATTTAAACATGCTTTTGCCAAGCTTACTTCTCTTTTTACATTGCAGTGTCTACATTTATTAAAACTAAACAAGAAGAAATAAAGAAAGTAAGAAAGAGGGAGAGGAAAAAAGGGGGCATCTGTTTACTTTAGAATCCCTATAACACAAAAAATAACTGAACATGCTTTGTTGTATAACATGCAATATATATCATGTTTCATAAAAAACACTGTTAAAAACAAAAAGTGTTTTATTTACAGTTATTTTATTTTATTTTATTTTACATTTGTTGACTGGGCTAGTCCAACTGGGTATATGTCCATTTTTAATAGAGGCCCAGGGAGACAAACTCAAAAAAAAAAAAAGAATAATAATGGCAACATCAGGTACAGTAATTATACAGACTAGAATACAATTGTTATATAGCAGCATAGCAAAATTATAATGTAACATTTTTAAAGAAAGAGTCAGAAAAGCAAATACTGGTTTATATTTGGTGGAAACATGTTCATACAGTCAAGAAGTTTGCTATAGAAGTACATAGTCTGTAGTGGTTCCTATGACAGGGTAAGTTTTTACAGACTTTAATTAGCTTAACAGGGCCTACGCTCTAAGGTTGAAGAAAGAGTTAGACATAAAATAGCAATAGTGAGATAAGTAGACAGTAGACATGGCTGGAGGGGATTATTAGTCTGGGTAACTACATGGGCATAGCCATTGGATTTTGAGGTCATAGCTGGAGGGGATTATTACTCTGGGTAACTACATAGGCATAGCCAGTGGATTTTGAGGTGTTATTTAAGTTGCTTTTTGAAGAGTATTATAGAAGAAAGGGATGAGAGTTCACTGGGAAGCAGATTCCAGGTTTTACCCAGGGTGTTGGAGAACAGTGAATCCCCAGCCTTATTTTTGGATTTAAGTGTGATTACTAGTACTTTATTTGCTGAGTGAAGGGTTGTAAGATTGTTATAGGGGGTGAGGAGGCTAGTACATATCGGAGTATTACTGGAATGATAAAGGATCTTGTGGGCAATAATAAGTTGGTGAAATAGAAGCTAGTTGCTTTAGGTTTTGACAGTGGTGGGTTCTAAATGAGGAACCAGTAGCAAATCTTGCAATGTTATTGTAGGAGGTTGCCAGTTTGTTGAGATTGTTTTTGATAGATTGGTATAGATGGGTGAGGCATAGAGGAGGGAAGAGATAAGATGGATATGGGCAATAGCAGTTCTGGCTGTTGGCATAAGGAAGGATTTAATTCTGTAGAGGGAGCCTAGTTTTCTATTAACTGATTTTATAGTAATGTTGATATGTGCGTCAAAGTTAAGATTGTGGTTTATTGTTACACCTAAGAGTTTGGTGGTTGGGTCTGGAGATGTGACAGTGCCATTATTGGATATAACTGTAAAGTCTATTGGGGAGGACTTTTGTATGGGGGTGAAGAGCATTAATTTTGTCTTTTTGAGATTCAGGAGGAGACAGTGCTTTAATAACCAGTTTTCAACTATGTTAAATACTTTTTGGGTGAGGGAGTGGAGTTCAGGTGAAGAGGTAGCGGAGCATATTAATGTGGAGTCATCTGCATATTGTATACAAGTAGCTTAGTAGCTTGAGGAATATTTACATTTAGATCATTGATAAAAATTGAGAATAGGAGAGGGCCCAAAACTGAGCCTTGAGGGACACCGAGGGTAATAGGTAGGTGTGAGGATAGATTATTATCCCAAAGCACAGCCCGTTGCCTGTTTTACAGGTAGGATTTAAACCATTGTAATGCCTGTGTTTCTAGTGAGAGGGATTTAAGTATATTTGTAAGTAGACGATGATTAACCATATCAAAGGATTTTGAGAGGTCAATAAAAAGTGCAGAGGATAGAGTATTATTGTTACGATTTTTTTAATGCAGTCAGAAAAGGATAAGAGGTCCGTGGTAGTACTATGGAAAGGCCTAAAGCCATGCTGACAGTTAGGTAGTAAGTTATTTTGGAGTAGGTGGTCTAGTAGTTGATGATGTATGCATTTTCCATTATTTTTGCTAAAGGAGAGAGAGTAAGGCTATTGGGCGATAGTTTGAGAGTTCAGTCAAGTTGCCGCCCTTATGTAGTGGGATAATGTGGGAGATTTTCCAGATAGATGGGATGGTTCCTTCAGTAATGGTTCTATTTATTAGGATGGAAATAGGGAAGGCTACAACCTTTGCTGCTATTTGCAGATATTCTGCTGGTAGAAGGTCAGCAGAGGGGGTACATGGTTTGAGTTTTTGATAGAAGGGTGCAGATGAGGGATGTTGGGACTGGTTGTAAATGAAATGAGGGAGGTAAACTAGTTGTGACGGATGACACGTGCTAACAGGTGGTAGTGAATTAGCTAGAGATTGGACTGCCTCAGTAAAGAGGGTATTAAAGGCATCAGCAATATGCTTAGGATTCTCATGGGTGGAGCCTGATGGGGTAGGTGTTTTGGAGTTACCAGGATGTAAGAGACTATTTATACCTGTCCAGAAGTTTTGTGGTTTATTTTGGTGAGTTTGTTGGATATGATAGTAAAAGTTTTTTTTGTCTGGAAGTATTGATATTTTGGTCGCATTTCTCAGCTGTCTAAATATTTGATGATCTGTTGGGTTTTTAGTTGTTCACCATTTGGCCCAGATTTTATTTCTTAGTAGAATTTTATTCTTTGTCTCTTTTGTAAGCCATGGAGCAGTTTTAGTCCTATTTCTGATAGAGCTAGTAGGGGCATGGTAGTCCAGGATTTCTAAGAATTTGGTATTAAAGTAAGACACTGCTTCATATAATTGGAGGTGTTTCAGGGGTGACCAATCACATGTATTAAGTTCAGTTTGGAATCTATCAGGATTAAAATTTTTGTTGGATCAAATAGTTCTATATATGGATGGTTTGGGAGTATTGATCTTTTGTCTGATTATATAGGTCAGTAAGTGGTCACTGGTCATCTGGAAGGGTACCTGCTGTATACGTAAGGGGATGACTATTTATTAGTATCCAGTCTAATGTTTCTTTATTGTTGGGCTTATGGATCCTGGTGGGGGAGGTAATAGTTTGAGAAAAGCCATAAAGGTTTATATGGGTAGTATGCTTGGCTGAAGTACAGGTATTCCAGTCAATATTAAAGTCGCCCAGCACTATGGTTTCTTGTGGGAAGTTAGTAGAGAGCCAGCAAAGGATATTTTCAAGGGTGTTGATGTTATTGCCAGGAGAAAGATAGGCGCATATTATATACATGGATTTACAGGCATTGATCTGGAATTTAGAAATAAGGATTTCAGCATTACTAATTGAAAGTGGTTGGATATCTAATGAGGTAACTTGTAGCTCTGTTTTATAAAGTATAGCTACCCCCCCCCCTCCCTTTTTGGTTTTGCAGTCTGTGCTCAAGATATTGTATCCAGGTGAGGTGATTTCAATATCCTGGGTTACAGGTTTTAACCATGTTTCTGCTAGACATAGGATGTTAAAGGAGTTTACATCTAAGAGAGCATGGAGGTGGGCAACTTTATTGTTTAAGCTACCTATGTTGAGATGTGCTATAAAGAGAGAGAGTTAGCTGGTCTTGCAGGGGTATGAGAGGTGGAGGGATTTAGTTTGTGGGTGTCGGTGGTGCCTGTGATGTTAGGGCCAGGGTTGGGATGAATATCACCATCTAGTAGGGTGTGATTTTGATATTTATGTGTGGTATTTAGGATTTTGCAGCATATGCTTTGTGTTTTCTTGGCTTGCTGATAAGTAATGTGGACTAATCGATGATACTCTGGTAGTAGATAGGTGGGTGTTGATGTAATACTTATGTAGTTTAGGCAGACTGCCTGAATTGGCAGGGAAGTTTGCTTAAAGGGATGGTAAAAGTCTGTAAAGGTTTGATGTTCATAGTTAGGATATAGGGTATTGATAGTAAAGGTAGGAGTGCAAATAAGAGAAATAGTTTTATGTATCTTGACATGGGTATTATTGGCATTGTGAGGGGAATGATGTAAGTAACTAACTTGGAGGTAAGAATTAGTAAAGAGAACGGTAGGAGGGAGGTCCTACTTAGGTCCTAAGGATTTTAAAGAGTAAAATATGTAAATTGGCTGTTTAGTACTTAGTAATTTTAACCAGTATCAGTATGTTATTGGAAGTTTAGTACTTTAACGAGTAGGGGGAAGTCATTGGATTATTAGGGATGGGGTGTGGCCTTGGAGGTATAAGTTTAGGACCCCTGGAGTGGGTGGGAATTGGAGTTAGGGTAGGGGAGTGGAGTGAGCCTCCAGGGCGAACGGAGCGGGTTTAGAAAAGTAACTGAAGAAATGTCAGAAAAAAAAAATCTATGAGCGGCTGACTACTGAGGTACTTTAGTAGGTAAGGGTAAGTGTGGAGGTGAAGATACAGCTGTAGTGGTAGTAGGGGATAGCTGCGTGCAATTCGAGAGGAATGTAGTAGATCGAGTGGGAAATAAAGATCAGTATGATACAGGAAAGAGTTCCCTTTTCTTTTCTTTAGTTAGTTTAGAGTTTAATCTTTCTTTAAGTTAAATTATGAGGGAGAAATGGCTCTTACCTCTTTTCTTCCTCTTCTCCTCCCCATAATGACATGAAGTTGGGCATAAGCTGTGGAGTCCCTACAAGTTTAACAAAGTCAAAAAAGTTTGTTTCCACTTTTCTTGTTCAACCATATTTCGTAAATGTGATTGATTCTTTGTAATCCCACATTTATTCATTAATTTCCAAGTTGCTGATTTTCTTCCTGTTTCTCTCCAACTCCCAAGTCCAGTTTCTGGCTCATTTCCAATGTACTCCTGGTTCTTCTAGTCAATTCCAGTGACTTTTTTTCTGTCTCATGCATTTTCATTTGGAACATTGGATAAGGTTTCATTGGCAAGTTCTCTCTATGAGCTTTATTATCAGAAGAATAAAAAGCAGAGTCCCCTTCTGTTTGATAGCTTATATTTTGTTGGACAAACGTATGTATTTCCTCTTTAGCATGTTCTGCAGAACAAAATAGCTTTTATCCTCCAGGAAGAAATAATCTGAAGATAGCTACATACAGCAGCTTGAATCTCACACCAGCCTCTTGGCACTCTCTGATTGCTGGAATACATTTACTTCTCTTCTACCTGATGTGCAGTGTGTAAACATTTCCCACAAGCACTGTACTGTCTCTGACTTTTACTGATTTGTCCTTCTGCCACAGTTTTGTCAGAATCAACCTTTCTGCTAGTAGGATTGCATTTTTACTGTTAGAGGGCTTGGCTGCTTTCTCATGGTCAGGTTTATAGCATACACATGATGCACTTTTTCAGTTAGCAACTACTGTAGAATACCAGTCCAGCTGCTTATTTGTGCATCCATAAAATAAATAGAATCTGTTCCTTTCAGTTTCTCCATTACAGCTGAAAATCTCAGGTTTTCCCTCCTCTACTTCAATGATTTTTTGAAACATCTCTCTTGGGTAGTCTTGCAGTCAGCCAGCGTTTCATCCTCTGATTTTTGCAGTTTTATCAGGTCATCTGACTGTTTAAAACTTCTTTCATTTTTTTCCAGCTTTTTGTTGTTTGAGTTGACATACTCATTCAGTGTTTCATTTATTTTAATCAGCTCTGAACACATTTGACTTATTTTTTCCTCTATATTACTGGAAGTTGTGTATTGCATGAGAGCTGGAGCCTGCACTGCATTTTGCTGAACAGCTGCAGGATTTTTCTCAGCCAGTGTTTTTTTCCTCATCTTTTGTGGTTGACTTTCTTTCGGGTTCTCTAAATTTCTTCTTCTTTGTTGGCATCCAGGCAATGCACTTACTGGCCAGTGTTGAACTGTACCCAAAAAGACAAATTCATTGGCTGTCTTTTCTGAGTTTCTGTTTTCATACTGGGAGAGCTGAAATTAAGCTGTTATTCAGTGTACAGCCATCTTGGAAGTCAGCCAGGTGGGCTGTTTGATTGGTCTTAATATAATCAATTTTTGCATCCATGGTGATGATTCTAATGATATGGCTGAAATATAAGTATTCTGATGATTCAGAGCATTACTGTTTTCTCCTTCCTACTGTGACCAGGCTTGATCTCTTGACTACTAGTATTCTTTGGGAGGAAATAATCTAGAGGCAGCACACTCTCCCTTTAAATCTGCATTGCTTAAGTGGGGATATTTTTTTTATATGGAAAAGTGGAAATAGCCTTTCTTATATAGAAAGTAAAAGTTATTCATCCATCAGTGTTGTAAACCACTTATATTGATAAAGATCATGGTGATAGCAAGCTGAGCAGAATAGAACAGACTTGGGATCGTATGAGGTTACTAGACTAATGGCCCGGGGGCCCTTACAAGCCTAGCCAAGAGTTTATTGCCAAAAAAGAAACCTCAGTCAGCACCTGTTGTCCCTGTCAGTGAGGGATACTGGTGGAACTCCTGGGACAAATTTGTGGTTTCCCATCCACACATCAAGGCAGCACTTGAAGAGGGTCAGTGAGGTACTCTGTTTGACGTGTATGGGAAGTCTATTCCAGAGACAGGATAGCCTCTTGGAGATAAACCTGTCTCTCCAGCAGGTTTTGTTGATGTCACATATTAGATTTAGGCCTTTCAAGCGGGTAATGCTCGAAGAGTTAGACTTACAGATATGGAGCATCTCTAGTAGGGCAGGGTCCAAGATTGCCTTGTAGGCAAGACAGAGATCACCTCTGGGCAATCTGTACGATACCGAGTAGAGTAATAGTGATTTGAGTCTGTCTGCATAAGACAGGTCTTGGAGGCCATGGATTATCTTTGTGAGATGTTTCTGTAGCCTTTCCAGTTAGTGCAGGTGTTTGGAGAGGTACATACCAAACCAGGTGTTATACGTTATACTCAATTATTGACCTAATGAGGGAGGAGTGCAGAGAGGTAATAACCTCCTTTTTTTCTGGATGCAATCCCTTTACTTATGAGATAAATGAAGTAGAAGGCTTTTCTGACCAGTGCCGCTACATGCAGATCGAATGTGAGATTGTTGTCAACCTGTCAACCCAGGTCTCTCACCACAGGTTGTGTGCTTAGGGGGTTGCCGCTGATGTGGTAATCAGTAGGGGCAGTGTTTTGACTGAATGGTACGATAGTACATTTGTTTTGTGTTTAACCTAAGGCCATGACTTTGGCACCAGTCATTTGTTGCTGTGAGCACTTCTTGCAGTATGTTAACATCATTTGGGGAGTCAGTGACAGCACCCAACTTACAGTCATCCGCAGACTTGGTCAGCCACAGGCCTTTTGTCTTTGCCTGGACCTCTGAAAAGTAGATGCCAAACAGCAGGGGTCCCAGGACAGATCCCTGGGGAGCATAACTAGTGACAGATCTGCTGTCGGAGGTGGAGGCACCTATTTTGACCTTGTGGGTCCCATCAGTGAGCCATTTGGGCACCCACCTGATGAGATACGGATTTACGCCAAGTTGTGTTAGCTTTTCGGTGATGCCTGAGTGGGGGATTGTGTCAAAGGCTTTGGCCAAGTCAAGGTAAGCTGTATGTACTGACGTTCCCTCATCCAGGGCCTTGGTGACAGTCTCAAGGAAGTCAACCAGGTTCAACAGACAGGATCTGTCCTTGACATATCCGAACTGGGTGGGGTCAAGTGCTTGGAGATTGCCTCTGTCCTTGTTTATGAGATTCATAATAATACGTTCCATGGCTTTACAGATCAGATAGCCAAGCTAATGGGGCAATAGTTTCCAGGGTCAGTAGTGGCACTACCTTTGTGCGAGGGGATGACAATAGCAGTTCTCCACTCTGCTGGAATGAAGCCTGTACTTGGCTGTGATTGAATAGGGTGCTCAATGGTGAAGCTAGTTCTTGATGGAGATGGTGCAGAATACAGCCTGGGATACTATCAGGTCCCATGGAAGCTGTGGTCTTTGCCTTGGATAGAGCCTTTAGCACTTGTTCTATGGAGATGTGAGGTGCGGGACAAGTATAGGAGATGTCAATTGGGCCTTTGGGGGGAAGACAGGAGGATGAAGTTTGCACTGAACCTATCTACTAGCAGGTTGGCTAAGTCAGCAGGATCAGTGTAAGTGGTACTGTTAAGTACTAATTCAGAATAAACCTGGGCTTTGCATAGAGGTCGTGACATAACTGAAGAAGGCTTTGTGGTTTCCCTTTGCTTCGGAGGCTAGTTTCAATTCATAATTGGCTTTGGAGATTTTCACTAGTGATCTAATTTGCTTGTTGAGGCCAAGGAGGGAGTTTTTCCAATTTGGAATTTGTTCCATTTTACCCTTGGACAACAGTTTCTTCCTTTTGTTGTAAAGCCTGTTGATAGAGGATGTTCACCATACAGGTTTGTGTTTCCTTGAGGAGCAGGTTTTAGTTCTGTTGGGTATGGCTGAATCAATGCAGTTGTACAGGTGCTTGTGTACTGCATTGACATACTATTTAGCATAGCTGTCTGCATCCTCTGAGGGGAGCATTGGCGTGAAGCTGCTGATAACCCTCCCTTAGGAGGTTGTAGTCAGCTTTTGAGACGTTTTTTAGTCTGTTTATGGCTGGGGGGGGGGGTTTAGAAACTTCAGATGAGACAGACCGATGATCTGATCTCACCAGGGAAGAACTTACTATGGGAGTGGTGCAGCGGTCACCCCATGTTGGTGAGAATCGAGTCCAGAATGTTATCTGCTCCTGTGTGAGATGAAACAAGCTGGTCTAGTGCATTAGAAGTGTTGAAGTCAAGGAATCATTGGGTGAGTGCATTAGTGCAGGAATAGTTCACCCAGTCTATGGTGGGGTAGTAGAAGTCACGAAAGATCAGGGTGTTAGGGGGTACCTTGATGGAGTCAAGTAGGTCCAGGTAGGAGGAGTGGGTATCCTGAGTCATGAAGTGGGGGGTCTGTAGCTGACTATAACTTGGATTGGTGTCTTACCAACTGTCAGTTGCACCTGGAGTAGTTCTAGTGCATCATGCTGGCAAACCAGTCTGGAGGTGTGCTTGTCTTTAATGAAAATAGAGACACCACCACCCTTAGTCTTCCTGACCTGATTTTTGGGGACGATGTGTGTGGAATGATGTATAGCCTAGTAAGGCAGGGGTGCTGTTCGCAGCCTTGAACGAACTTTCCATGACTGCACAGATGTCAGCATCTTCCAGTGCAAGGAGAGCCTCTAGTGAGTGCATTTTCAGGTTAAGACTCCTAGCATTAAGTGGTATGACTTTCAATTTGCATTTTGACAGTTCTTTTATGTTGGAAGATTTGTCTTTGGGACATTGCCTAAAAAAAGGCACAATGAGGGAGGCAAGAGCATTGACCAGAATCCGGAATCCCAGGGGTGATAGATGGAGGCCATCTCTGGCAAAGCGTCAAGACCTGTCAACCATGTCATCTTCCATAACCCAGAGGGTCTATACTGAATTTCTAATTTTTCTTAATTGATAATTCAGTATAGAGAAGCTATTCAATTGAACTAGCAACTAAAACCTAGACACATCAAAAAGAAAAAAGTATTTTTTACTGAGGGGAAAGTCCTGTAAGCTGTCATCCCCATTACTTTAAATATACTGACTCTGAAATTCCACAGCAGTGGGGAAAGAGACATATTCCTTAATCTCACTGTGTGCTGTCTCACACTGAAAACAAGCAACACAAGACATCACTGGCTAAATAAAAAAGTTCCATAAATCTCACAAGCCAAATTAATGTGACAAGCTTCATTACTTTTAACACACAAACTTAAAGTAGACACAGATACCAGATTTCCCCAATAACACACAGGCACTATTTTAAAACCAGTGCCATTCCTTACATCAAAAAGCACACTTTCTATCATTTACATGCAGAAAGCCTAAATTTTGACTATGTGCAAACTGACATAAGAAATGCCACTGTCCCTGCAACAAGTCTTCTCCTCTTTCATGGGGATCCCAAAGAATTCCCAGGCCAACTGAAAGACATGATCTGTCATATTTGTTCTGGTCCTTCCCTGGGATCTTCTGTCAGTGGACAATGTCTGATAAACTTCTTTGGAAATGTCCTAGGGACATCCCCACTGAATGATCAGACCACAGCAATGGCTTCTCTCGATCCTGGGAAACAGTGACTCTACTTCAGGATCCGACTAAGCTGCCATATGGTTCACTTAGTCTTGTATAATGAATCCATGAATCCTATGAAGCAACCTCATTTCCACAACTTGTGTCTGTAACCTCTGCCTTTTAGTCAGTACCCAAAGTACATTACCATAGGTGAGGATGGGGACATAGACTGGGTGTTAAATTGAGAGCTTCATCCCTTCATCCTTGGTCTCAGCACCCTCTTCACAATCACTCTTTGGTACAGTGTCTGCAGTATTGCTACCACTGCACCCATCTCCTGTCAGTCTCCCAATCTTCTCTACCCTCACTTATGAACATGACTTCAAGATACTTAAATGTCTCCTTTTAAGGTTGCTGCTCCCCCACTGTCTACAGAGAGCAGTCTGGTAGAGAGTCATAACTACAGATTTGGAAGTGCTGATTCGGCAATAAACTACTTCCCTGTATGCCAGACACTGCAGGTACTTCATGTCAGGAAGACAACGTCACCTATAAATAACAGAGCTGCTACTCTTACAGACTCAAATTGAATACTACAAACTTCTTCTGCACTTTGCTGTCTTATTTATGAAAATTTTTAAGACAAGAAGGGTATAGCAGATTGTATTTCTGAAGATGCTAAATTAAGCTGCTGCAGTGTCTCTCACATACTTCTATAAAAACAGGCCAACTTGACTCTATTCAGATGTTAGCAAGCAGAAGGTAAATATTCTTCTCTAGCTGTGTATATATTATAAGATTTGTATACTAAGATATTCCATATCATGATACTGTTTTAATAAATAATGTGTTTGCATTCAGAATCTTTGTCAGTCTTTATTCTGAGCTTTATAGCTGCATGAATTAGAAAAATTTCCTTTTTAGTTGGTGCCACGACACGGCTTTCCAACTAGGTTTTTATAGCAACTATATCTTCGATTGATATTAATGATGCCTGTGGCAGAGATCTTTTCAACAAATATGGGGTGCCCACCTCAGTAAGTGCTTTTAATTTATTCTTTATTTTTGAGTTCTTGTGAGTTTCAGTGATGCTGATGCAGCTTTGGATTGTATGCACATTATTTTATTGTGCTGGTGAATACATTCTGTGATTAGGTTAATATTCGCAATTGTCAGATTTTGAATATAGCATATGCGGTGTAAACTGACTGGTAGGGGCCTGCCAACAAGACTGAATTGGGTTTCAGTCCGAAATAAGGCAACATTACTGAAGTGGGTTTCAGAACAAAATAAATATTAGGGAGGGGCCCTGCAGTGAATGAGTATGTATAAGTGTGTGTGTGTGTGTGTGTGTGTGTGTGTGTGTGTGTGTGTGTGTGTGTGTGTGTGTGTGTGTGTGTGTGTGTGTGTGTGTGTGTGTGTGTGTGTGTGTGTGTGTGTGTGTGTGTGTTCTGTAGTAATTGAACTTTGGAAAAAAGAAGAAGGAAAAAAACATAAAACAGAGAGTGAAGTAAAATGGGTACAATGGGCAGTAAAACTAGTGAACCATCAGCTCCTTCTCCAGCTTATTATATTTATTGTACATATTGGGTAAATTCCTATCAGTATGTAAAAGAATGGTATAAACTAAGCCAAACCCAGACTCATGTTTCCCTGAAACTGGCACTTTTGCAAAACTAAAATACTGAACTTTAGAAAAGAATTGGAGAAAAGAGGTAAAATGATAAAATCTGGAATTGCTATAATGACTGGTATATAGAAACATTCAAGAGGGAAAAGGAATCAATGGTGAAAAAGTTAAAAGATACAAATAAAAATTATTGCAACAATCTAAAAGTACAGTAAAAGCATGTAACACTGCTGCTTTATACCCAATGATTTGAAATGATGAGACAGTGGTTGGGGGGATATTCACGGGAAGATGATCAGCTTCCTTTCTTCCCTCATCAACCATATCATCAGGTCAGGTTCCAGTCTGTAATCCAGACAACTTCACGACAAGGTGTATCTTTACATATTACATCCTCTGTACCTTCATGCACAGCATCACCCTCACCTAAACCTGAACTTTCTAACACCTTTTTCCTTGGTTATTTTCCAAGTCAGGCAGTGAGAAGATCCCCTTTAAAACAGGACAGGGTAGAGCAGCAAAATAAAAAAGTACACCACACTTGTTCAAATGCAAGACAAGCTGCAGAAGAAGAGGGAAAAAAAGGCTGATTCCTTATACTCCCTCAGACAGGTACCACATCTTGATTTCTATGTGGCATTAGTCCATCAACCTTGGATGCTTACTGATTTACATAGTATAGTCAAAAACTTTTCAAAAATAAGGCAAGACACACAAGCCTTCCAAGAGAAATTGAGTATTGTTATTCAACTATGTGAACCAAACCTGGCAGATTTAAAGCAGTTGTTAAAACCGTTCTATCTCGCCTATCATTCCTACTGATGGGTCCGGAGCCAAACCTCAGCTCCGACTAGGCCTATTGCAAAAACTCGAGGTCTTCAACCAGCTTGAGGCCTACTCCCTATCCCATGATGCACTGGTGCTTTCCCCAGATCTTGTTTTCCGCTCTAATAGATCGGATGCAATTCACCAGCTCGGGCCAGTGAATTTGATTTTTCTAAGTATTTAGATTATATATTTTATTAAGGCTTTTGGTTTTCTTGTTATTCTAAACTATCACTACCGCTAGTAGCTATATATTCTTAGGTATCTCTCTTCCTTGTGGACGTTTTTTCTATCTAGGCCTTTGTAAATCTCCCTATTCCTTAGCTAGCTAGTGTGAAAATTCATACCTTTGTGTGTGACAGTTTGAAAATATTTAGAAATAATTACTGTTTAGAAAATGTGTTTGACTTAGTTCTATAGAGTGTAGTATATATATATATATATATATATATATATATATATATATATATATATATATATATATATATATATATATATATATATATATATGGATCTACCTGACAACACCGACACACCACAACACCGACAACAAAATCACTGACACCACATAACCGACATTTCACAAACACGAAACCTCACATGCCCGACACACCATAATCCCGACAATCAACAAAAAAAACAAATCCCCTGTCCAAAAAGCACACACACAACACAAGCACACCAAAATCCTTACAAACCAACACTAAACCTCACATACACAACTACCTACAACCTTAACCCAAACCCTAACCCTAAGGTCCGCCACTATCGCACACTCACCTAACCTGCGCCCTAACCCTAACTCACTTAACCCGCCCCTAACCCACAGACTATCACAATCGCACACTTACCTAACCCGCGCCCTAACCCTAACTCACTTAACCCACCCCTAACCCACAGACTATCACAATCGCACACTTACCTAACCCGCGCCCTAACCCTAACTCACTTAACCCGCCCCTAACCCACAGACTATCACAATCGCACACTTACCTTACTCGCACCCTAACGTCCGTCACTACCGCATACTTACACAGCCTTTTCCCATGTCGGTGTTCTCAGCGTCGGGGTTTTGATCCTTCGGTCTTCTCAGTTTTCGATCTTCTGGCGTCGGTGTTCTCGTTGTCGGCGTTCTGACCTTTCGACGTTTTCAGATAGACCCATATATATATATATATATATATATATATATAGGTTCATAGGTTCATAGGTTTATACTAGGCTATCTGCCCTAAGGCATTTATAAGCCTAGCCCAAATTTTTGTGGCTTACGCCACCCCTTATATGAAAAAATACTGTGCTCATTAGTTTGTTGTGCCTCTGTCCAGCAGTGACACAGAGATGATTCCCGGGGTAAACCTACGATCTCCCATCCACAGGTCTAGATTTCTCTTGAACAGAGTCAGCGAGGTGCTCTGCCTCACATGGACCGGGATTCTATTCCACAGCATAGGGAGTCTCTGAGTGATAAATCTATCCCTCCAGCATGTCCTATTTATATTTGTGCTAAGGTTTAAGTCGCTTGCTCTAGTGGTTTTGGTGGATTTGGATTTTTTGAGGTGGAGCATGTCCATTAATTCCGGGTTGGACATGGCCTTGTATGTCAGGCACATGTCACCTCTGAGCAGACGGTATGCGACTGAATAGAGCTGGAGTTTCTTCAATCTGGCAGCATATGACAGATTTTGGAGTCCCTTTATCCTTTTGGTGAGGAACTTTTGGGGTCTCTCCAATTGCTGCAGATGTCGGGTGAGATACATCCCGAATGGGGCATTGTACTCGATCATTGGTCTGATAAGTGAAGAGTACAGGGAACAATGACCTCACTAGATCTGGATGTGAATCCCTTCATGATCAGGTGGGCAATGTAGAAGGTCTTTCTAACCACTTTAGCAACGTGAGTGTCAAAAGAAAGGCCACTGTCAACCTGGGTCCCCAGGTCCCTGATAACCTCTTCTGTGCTTAGTGGATTGCCACCTATATGGTAGCTTGGGGTTACTTTGTTTTTCCCGAAGGGTATGACTATACATTTTTGGCATTTAACTTCAGGCCATGGCTCTGGCACCAGCTATCTGTTTCCGTGAGTCCCTTCTGAAGGATATCCGTGTCCGATGCACTTTCCACTATGGCGCCCAGTTTGCAGTCGTCTGCAAACTTTGTCAGCCAAAGTCCTCCCATGTTGGCCTGTACTTCTGAGACGTAGATGCCAAACAATTGGGGGCCAAGGACCGAGCCCTGTGGGACACCACTTGTGACCGGCTTGGAGTCTGACATAGCGCCAGCAACTCTAACCCTGTGGGTTCTGTCCTTAAGCCAGTTTGCAACCCATCTTGTGACATATGGGTTTACATTTAAGCTGGTAAGTTTTTCTACAATACCTGAGTGGGGTATTGTGTCGAAAGCCTTTGCAAGGTCAAGGTAGGCTGTATGGACTGCCTTTCCCTCATCAATGGCCTTGGTGACTGTTTCGAAGAAGTTGACCAAGTTCAAAAGGCATGATCTTCCCTTGACAAAGCCAAACTGGGTCGGGTCCAATGTCTGCAAGTCCCCTATATCTTTGTTTATGAGCTCCATTATGATCCTCTCCATAGCTTTGCAGACTAGACTTGTTAAGCTTATGGGGCGGTAATTACCAGGGTCTGTAGAGGCGCCGCCTTTGTGGAGTGGGACTACAGTTGCCGTATGCCACTCCTTGGGCACGTATCCTGTGGTAAGGCTGAGATTAAACAGCTGCCTTATGTGCAGGTTTAATTCCTCATTTAGCTCGTGTAGCACAGAGCCGGGGACACCATCCGGTCCCATTGATGCTGTGTTTTTAGCTTTAGAGAGAGCAGCTTTCACCTGCGCATTTGAGATGTCCGGGAGGCTACACTCGGCTGGGATAGTTATCTCTCCTTTAGGGGGGGAGAGGGGGGTGAAGTTTGCACTGAACCTGTCTGCCAGTATGTTGGCAATGTCTGTGAGTTCAGTGATTTTTGTATCATTTTGGACTAATTCTGAGCATATCTGGGAGTTTCCACCCAGGTTCCTAACATAGCTGAAAAAGGCCTTATGATTGTCCTTTGAATCCATGGCAATTTTTCTCTCAAAATTGGCCTTAGTTGATTTTATATAATATATATTCACTAATATATATTAGTGAAACTTCCCAAATGAAGGAGTAGAGAGCTAAATAAGTAACCTGTGTCCCAGTCCGCTTTTGCAGACGCAAGCGATTAAGTTCAGTCAGGCAACAGTATAAGCATATGCATATGTCCAAGTATTATCCAAATATAACTTCAAAAGTGGTGTAGACCATTCGGTTCAAAAAATGTTCTGTTCCAAAGATTATTCAGTTCAGAAAAAATGCTTTATTCCAAAAGTGAGCGCTTTCGCAGAGAACACTTCCCCGCTTCATCAGACAAAGAATAAACAAATTGAAGTGGTTTAAAAAGTTAAAAGATACATCACGTGGTACTTAATTAATGGCAGCATCCAATACAACTCTATTTGGGATAACAGGTGAAGCATTTCATTTAAATACGAAATATCATTTATATTGTGCTAAATAAAAAGGTTATCCCCATTAAATGTATACATACAAACGATAAATCAATCTACACTGTTCTTAAACTAAGAGCCATTTTAAATTAATATATATAATCTAATAAAATGTTATATTATTTAAATTTGACTATATTAGTACAAAACCAAGATGAAATGAAGAAGTAATATATGCAATTAAATGCAATTAAATAACACTGAATGTACATGATATATACTAAATATGAATGTTGTTTAAGGCCTATCCAATAGATGTGTGGACCACCAGACAATATGTGTCTGTATAGACACATACGCTAAAAAGCATATACACATATATACAAACAGATATGTATATTTTTGTATATAACTATTCGACAATGCATGTATACCTATCGATAACCATACCTATTTAATATATACTAGTGTATAGATATAAATTTGAATATAAATGATGATAAAACAATGTGAATAAAATTTATACTCCTATACATGAATATAAATGCAAAAATTAATTGATTATAAAATTAATTAATTAAAAAAATTTTATGTGTATATAATAGATAATAAAAATAATAATAATAATAATGGTAATAATTAATGCAGACATGGTTTGCTGAATCTCATATAGACTGCCTGTATATTAATTATCGTAGTCTACGGCCCTTTAGGTGTGGTTTAATGGACAAAACCTCATTTAAACCACTACCCCTATGTGCAGCCAGTCTGCAAATCCATTGTAACTCCATCTGCTCAGTCAAATTAACTACATCCCCGAGCCTCTGATTTTCTGGTTGTATATGCAATATTTGATATAGAAAAGTTTGTGTCACCTCTATTCATGGTATGTTTTGCCAAAGCACTATACTCCTGTTTCCTGCTTAAGCAATACCCATGATCTCGTATGCGCTCCCTTAATGACCTGTTGGTCTTTCCAACATAAAATGAAAAACACTGAGTACAGTGTGCAATGTATACAACATGCTTTGTAGTACAATTGCCATCATACTGAATAGTCCAAAGTCGTCTTGTATCAGGGTGCCTAAAATAATGTGATTCATCTATATGAACACATTGTGGACATTTACCACATTTCATAGTCCTTTCAAACCCTGTTCTAGAGTAACCAATACCCCTGGGAATATAATGACAAAGATGTCTTTTCAAAGATTTCATGTTACTAAAAGTAAAAACTGGATGAGTGCCTACTATATTGGCTATTCTATCATCAGCTGTAAGAATATTCCAGTTCTTGGCTGTCGCATCTTGAACAATCTGTAAATTGCCACTGTATGGTAGTACTATATTTGGAGGTCTACACTTTGGTCCTGAATTATTATATCTTGTTGCGGCCTCATTTTCAGAAAAATAGGGTCTAGCCCTGTTGTTTCTTAGGACATTAATATCCTTGCAAGCTTCAACGATTTCCTCTTGGGTATAGCCTCTACTAACAAGTCCCACTCGAAGCTCCTCCAACCCTTCTTCAAAGTGTGTGTTCATAGTAGATAGTCTAGACACTCTCATTGCCTGACCTTTAATTATATTCTGAAAAAGGTGTGGATTGTGCATGCTTGTTCTGTGGAGGAAGGCAGGTTTATAACAAGCTTTGCGATGCACTTTAGTATTGATAGTATTATCAGCTCTAAATACAGTAACATCTAAAAAATCAATGCTTGTATCTGAAAAATCCATAGTAAATTTAAGAAAGGTGCTAGCACTATTTAACATATTGAAAAATTCATTTAAGGAATCAATAGACCCTGCCCATAAAAAGAAAAGATCATCAACAAATCTTTTGTATAACATAATGTTCAAATGCCCAATTATATGTATTTCCTCGAAGGTCGCCATGACCAAATTAGCGTAGCTGTTCGCACAGCTAGTGCCCATGGCGACCCCCTTAACCTGCCTATAGCAGACATCACAATACAAAAACACATTATTCTCAAGCACCAATTCCATCATTAGGGTTAAAAATTCAATTTTCCTTTTTGAATAACTTGAATGCTTCAATAGGTAGGTGTATAAAGAATGTATCCCCTCTTCATTAGGTATACATGTGAACAGGGATACTACATCCATTGTTACAAATAAAAATTCATTTACATTGCATACTGTGGAACTATTTAGACACACAAACAGATCTTTCAAAAATTGTTCAGAATCCTGTAATATATGACTCGAGGACTTGATGAAACATTTCATTTCTTGATCCAAAAAGACCGAAATAGGTTCCGTTAACCACCCAGAACCTGCCACAATTGGTCTTAATTCAGGTTGATGGGCATTCTTGTGAATTTTAGGAAGGCCAGATATAGTGGGAATCAAGGGATGTTCTATAAGCATGTATTTGGCCAATTCATCCGTTAGATGGCCCATGGCCTTACATTCCATGATAGTTTTACTGATATTTTCTTGCATTGAATAAATCATATCTATTGGAACCATCTCATATGCATCTGCGCCAAGTAAACCCAGCATTTTAGTATGATATATATATATATATATATATATATATATATATATATAGTTATACATATAGCTTACTTGATTCCTTTGCCTGTTTAACTTGGCTAATTTTTCTCTTTGACTGAAGCTAGTTGTTGTGTGTGTGTGTGTGTGTGTGTGTGTGTGTGTGTGTGTGTGTGTGTGTGTGTGTGTGTGTGTGTGTGTGTGTGGTTTGAATAGGAGAAAAGTCTCAGGATAAGGATAAAGAGACTTATCTAGTCCAAGTCAGGATTTAAGAAATGTAAATGTGGACAGAAAATGTCCATTACAGATGGGCACACGGAGTGTGTGTATTGTTTGGGTGCATTACACCTTCAGGAGACTTGTTCCATGTGCCACTCATTTAGTTCATGTGTTTTGCATGAGACAAGGAACAAACTAGTGGTTAGAGGCTATATAAAGTCTTCCTTTCAGGAACAATTGGAGGAAGGTCAGTCCAGTCATTCCAAGTCCTCAAAAAGTCTTCCACTACTGGGTCTTTGGAGCCAGCAAAATCTACCAGTTCCTCTGAGCCTGACAAACAAACAACTTCGGCGCCACTGACTTCGGAGGCGACAGTTGTCATTGTACGGAGCCAGTCCCTAGTACTGGAACCGGTAATTCCAATACTGAAATCACTAATACTACAATCTGTAGCTTCATCGGTCCCATCTTCTCGGTCCTCAAGGAGCTTGTCTGACATTGACGTGGATCGTGTGGTGCAGAAACTACTTCAGACACCGGCATTAGCCAGACTTTTGTCGGCTGCGACCCCTTGAACCTTGGAACCAACTAAAATCCTCCCTGCTACTTCTGTTCCTCCACCGATCTGACTTGAGGTTTAGGAGCCGGAGTGCTCGGAGCTGATGATAGTGGAGCGATCGGCACCGACACCTGCTCCAGGACTTTCAGAGCCGATATCTTTGACTACTTCGGTGCTGACTGAGGAGTCTAGGAGTGACACTCGCCAGTCAGGTCCGGGGAGGATAGTCGAACCGATATTTTGGGTCCAACTTTACCTCTCGGGGCTTTGGTGCTGGTGAGTTTGGCGCCTATCTCTGGCTCGGTGCCCATGGCTTTGGTGCCGAGGGAACCCACTGAGTCTTCAGATCCAGGGGTTTCTTTGCATCAGGACCATGGTGCCTTTGATGCCAGGAGTGGAGTATTATTCCCGCTGACAGCCACTTCATCAGGTCCGGCAGCTTCCTTCCCTAAAGCACCGGCGTCTACTTCTGCATCACAGATTCCACAGAAACGTAGAGACCCAGAGTCCCAGGAAGCCCCATTGGGTGAGCCCTGCTCTTCCGAGACCTCTCCAGAAGTTCCCACTGAAGAGGTACCTCGGAAGAGATTATGCAAGAGGAAGCATCTGGACTCCCCTCAGGAATCCGTCACTTCAGTCACTGATTTAGATGAGTCAAAAGGGTCCCCACTACAAGGGTCTATCTCTTTCGCAGATATCTTGGAGATCCTAAAACAGAGGGAGTGGCTGGCAGTCTATCAACCCTACTGATGATGAATCAGTCTACCTGAAGGCTTTCAAGTCTCAACCCTCCACCACTTGGGTGACTCTGCCTTTTGATGAACTTATAGACCTAGTTTGTAGGAAGGTGTTGGAGTCTCCAGATACAGTGGAACCTGTCCCTAGGAGGCCCAACAAGTTTGTTACTTCTCCATAGGACACGAAATTTCCTACTAAAGTTGTCCCTGTTGATGCTATGGTGGTGGAGCTGACCATCAAGAAGGAGTTATCTGAAACTTTATTTGTCTACCCCCAGAATAAAGATTCTAGGGTTATGGACAGATATGGGAAGCGCATGTTTACGTCAACGACCTTTGCCATTAGGTCACTGAATTATCTTACGCACTTCACTAGGCTACAAAGAGATCTCATTAAAGAGGTAGGAGATACTCTTCAGGGTTCAGTAGCTGTGGGGGTCTCAGACAAAGTATCTTCCCAGCTCTCTACCCTTAATTCCATAGTTAACTCGTCCATGCGTCTGATCTCGTATGCAGCTGATGGAACAAGTAGAGCAGCAGCTTCAGGCATTACTCTTAGGAGACATTCCTGGATGTGCTTATGTCCATTTGCGGATCTCTTTAAGTCATCTTTTATCAACACCCCTTTTGATGGCTCGTCCCTTTTTGGACTGAAAGTGAAAGAAATGCTTATCAGGAGTGAACAAGATGGAAACACTCTGTCTGCCGTCAGAGTCCGTTTTTCCACACCTACCAGACCTTATCCCAAAGGTCAGAAAGGAGGAAAGATGTGGTTCTGTAAAACTCAAGAAGCCTTTCAGGACACTCGTGGTGAACCCCCTCTAGAGGCAGAGGAGGGGCAATAATGGAAGACACTGTCCACACGGCAGAGGGGGTCCATAGAACCAGGTTGACAGAGATCAGTTCTTTGGAACCCTCTACCAGCACTCCTGAGAGGAGGCCCACCTGCCCACCTCTGGAGGCAGTCGGAGGACGCTTATCTTTGTACCCAGATGCCTGTCTAAAAATTTCAAAAGACAGCTGGGTACAAAGCATAATTTCCAGAGGTTACTCTATTCCCTTTCTTACCCACCCCCCCCGTAAAAAAGATCCTGGACATTCCACCCAGTCACAGGGAACAAGCAACCATAGAAATCTACAGGTTGATAAAAAAAAAGAGTCCTCCAACTGGTCCCGCAGACCAGATAGGATCCGGAACTTACTCAAGGTTCTTTTTAGTTAAAAAAAAAACAGGGGACTGGAGACCTATTTTGGATCTCAGCAGACTGAACAAATCTGTAAAAAAGACAAAGTTCCGGATGGTCACGCTACAGTCAATGCTCCTTTTTCTAGGGAAAGACAATTGGATGTGCTCAATCGATCTCCAGGATGTGTACTACCATATAAAAATGGCCAGGCCATCCAGAGATCACCTGCGCTTACGGCTGGGAGTCAGTCATTACCAATTTCGAGCTCTGCCCTTTGGTCTCACTACAGCTCCCAGAGAATTCACCAAATGTATGGCAGTAGTCACGGCTCACTTGAGATGCCTAGGATTCCAGGTGTTTCCGTATCTAGACGACTGCCTCCTAACTGCCACCACCAGGCAAGAACTCATACAAGCGAGGGACATGACCATGAATCTTTGCTGTCAGCTGGGGATTACCATAAATTTAGAAAAGTCTGCCTTATCGCCATCGCAACATACCGTGTTTATAAGAGCAGACTTAGACACCACCACAATGTCTGTGAAACTTCCACCAGAAAGGGTCTATGCTCTTCGTCAACAAGTTCTAACACTTATTTCAAGAAGAAAAGCCCCGGCATCTCTATAATTCTCAAAATATTAGGTACAATGGCGGCAGCAATCATTGCAATTCCACTAGGTCGAATGCACATATGCATACTCCAATGGCTCCTTTTCACACAGTGGTCTTTTCAAAATCTACTAATGTCTCATCAGATTATAATCACAGAGACCTGCAAAAAGGACCTACAGTGGTGGCTAACGTTGCATTCGGTAACGGTAGGCTGTCCTTTTGTGTTACCAACCCCAATTGCCACAGTGACCACGGATGCTTCCCTGATAGGGTGGGGGGGGGCATTATCAGGGAAGGACAGCCCAAGGCACATGGACACAACATGAGACCAATTTGCATATCAATGTCCTAGAGATGAAAGCGGTACTTCTAGCGTTGCTGTCCCTTCAAAACTCTCTCCCTCTAGGGACCATTGCAATCCAGATGGACAACATGTCTGTAGTTTGATACATCAACAAACAAGGAGGGACCAAATCTTACCCCCTATGCCGAGAGGCCCTGAGAGTATGGCAGTGGGCAACTTCTACCCAGTGCTTTCTGATAGCAACACACATCCTGGGGAGGTTCAGCGTGATAGCAGATAAACTGAGCAGGGCAATTCTACTGCTTCACGAGTGGTCCCTGAAGAAAGAAGTAGTGGAAAAGATATTCCGCAAATGGGGTCAGCCTTGCTGCGATCTCTTTGCAACCCCCACAAACACGAAATGCAGCAGCTACTTCACCCTAATCCCCTGCCCCCAGGCCTCCTTTATGCATTTCCTCCCTTTCCTCTGATACCCAAAGTTTTACAAAAAGCCAGTGTTCTGGGAAGGACCATAATTCTCATTGCCCCCTACTGGCCTCGTCAGATTTGGTTTACATTCCTATGACCTCATCTATTGGAAAAACCTTGGATCTTGGACCCAGTTCCAGACCTCCTGATTCATTCATCGGGGGCTCTTCATCCATCTCTTCTGTCCCTCAAACTGACAGCTTGGCTGTTCAATTCCAAATATAGCCAGGTTTCAGAATATTTTGGCTGCAGCTCAGCATATACTGATATCCTCCCACAAATCGTCCACTAGGAAATTGTATCTTAGCAAATGGAAAAGATTCTCAATATGGGGATTGAAAAAAATCACATTGATCCCTATTTAGCTCCTACATCTTCGGTTTTGGAATTTTTAACTGAACTATTTTATGAGGGGGCAGCTGCCGCAACCATTTGAGTCCAACTAGCTGCAATATCTAACTTTCACCTTGGTATTCAATGGTCTAATATTATGTCACATAGACTTTCCAAGGCATTTCTGAAAGGCACATTACATCTGAGACCACCCATTAAATCTCCGATTACCCCATGGGATTTAAATTTTGTTCTCTCTCGAATCATCCTTCCACCATTTGAACCAGCCTCTTCATGTGACTTGAAGCATCTGACATGGAAAACCATATTTATAGTAGCCATTACTTCTGCTCAAAGGGTTTCAGAGTTATAGGCCTTGTCCATTAAACCTCCATATATGATATTTCATAATGATAGAGTTTCTCTTTGGACAAATGCCTATTTTTACCAAAAGTATGTTCAAAGGCAAATCTCAGTCACTCTGTAGAGTTACCTGTCTTTTTCCCTAAATATGGCAATAACATGGAGTATATGCTGCACAAGCTTGATGCTCATAGACAACTTAGACATTATTTAGACAGGACTAGAGATTTCAGGAAAACAGAACAGCTCTTTGTTGCTTTCTCAGATTCCAAAAAAGGTGCACCTGTGATGAAAACCACCTTATCAAAATGGTTATCAGACTGTATTTCTTTCACTTACAGCTCAGTAAACACACCATTGCATCAAAAGATAAAGGGCCATTCTACTAGGGCTGTCTCCACCTCATTGGCTTTTACTGCCCGATTATCAATAGATACTATTTGTACAGCAGCTACTTGGTCAAGACCTCATACCTTCTTCACTCATTACAAAGTAGATATCGCCTCCAGGGACAGGGCTTCCTTTGTCCTTAACAATATACTCCAGTGAGCCACCTGAGAAAGATGGTGCTTGGGATGCTAACCCATCAGTAAGAATGACAGGCGAGATAGAACAACTTCACCTAAAGAAGTTATGTACTCACCATAACGTTCCATGTGAGTTGTTCATCTCTCCTTCGTTTTTACTTACGCCCAACTAAGCTTCTTGGGGACTGAGTATTCACCTAGTTCAAGGTTGTATTGACCTTTTTAAGTTTTCCTGTTATTGCTATATCAAGAGTGGCATGTAGTTTATTGGCAGCAAACACAATCTAAGGGACGCACCAGTGCATCATGGGATAGGGAGTAGGCCTGGAGCTGGTTGAATACCTAGAGCATTTGCAAGGTCAAGTCAGAGCCGAGGATTGGCTTTGGACCCATTAGTAAGAATGAAGGCGAAATGAACAACTCACATAGAATGTTATATGAGTACATAACTTCTTTTTTTCTCCTGATGTTTATGAAAAATTAAAGGAAAAGTTCAGACTGGCCCCAGAAAAGGACCCCGATTGTTTGACTGCTGCAGGGAGGCATGAATTAACCAAGGTACGGAATAAGCTGTTCTAGAAATATGTCCTATTAAACCAAATTGGGAGAAAATTACTGCATGTAAACAAGGTAAGGGAAAAACACTGGGTGACTATTTCGGGAGACTTAGGTAAGTAGTTTCTGCGCATTCTGTCATTGCAGATCCAATTGTAAATGCCAAGGCAGCTTTAAATTCTGCCTTTGTGCATGGACTAGAACCAAATGTACAGACATTAATTAAACAACATCCGGTAATGTGACAGGAAGAGGAGGTAGACAAATTAATAAAATATACAGAGCAATAATATGGATCAAGTAGACAAAGAGTTGCAGAAGAAAAGCTCATGCAATTACAAAATACAGAGTTTTAAAAAGGGGGCAGAGGCAGAGGTAGGCAGGGAAGAGGAAGAGCAACACATTTTTTAAGAAAACCAAGCTGGGATGGAGGGGTTTGCCACAGCTGTGGAAGGATGGGACACTGGAAATAAGAAAGCCCTAATCAGCAACTACATCAACAGCAGCAAACACTGCTGTGGCCAAAATCCTTCCAATGTTTCCGTACCTCTTCCATCCCCAGAGTGGCAGCAAATGTTAAGTGGCATATACTGACAACACTTGGGGGGAGGGGATGAGATAAACATAAAACTGTTAATGCTAGCAGATCAAGAAGAAACTTTTGTTAAGATAAAAGTAGAACAAAGAGATATTCCGTTTCTGATTGATGCTGGTGTGACTTGGTCTGTACTGAAAATAAATGATCAGGATAAAATTCCAATATCATCCGAAAAGGTGTCAGCAGTGGATGAAACTAACATGCCAACTATTTTCCTTTGTCTAAACCTATTACAGTCTCTTTAGGACCAATTGAAAGCAAACATTTTAAATATTTCAGGTCCAGTAAACTTAATGGGTAGAGATCTGCTTTGTAAATTGGGATGTACTATCTTTTGCACTGCAGATGGAGTTTACTTACATGTACTGGCTGAATCTGAGGAAACAATTGCCATACTGGGAGTTATTGAGGGAGGAAAAGGAAAACAATGCTCTGACGCAGACAATAGAATTCTGCAACAGGTTCCTGACTTTCTGTTGGTAAGACATTCTAATGAAGTAGGACCGCTAAAATCTGCTTCACCTGTAAAAATATGTGTTGATCCCAGAAAACCACTTCCTCGCATGCCAAAATACCCTTTAAAACCAAAAGCAGAGCAAGGAATCAAACCTATAATTGAATTTTTACTACAGCAAGGAATTATAACAAAAACACGTAGCTGCTGTAATACTCTCATTTTTTTAGTCATAAAACCAGGTGGAGATATGTATAGGTTTGTGCAAGATTTAAGAGTAGTCAGATTGTCATCCTTTCATACTCTCTAGTGCCAAATACAACAACCATATTGAGTTGCATCCCCATGAGCCACTTGTTTTTCTGTAGCAGATTCATGTTCAGCTTTTACATATGAAAAAATTAAATAAATTTGGCTACAAATGCAATAGGGGTTTGTTAACAGTCCCTCAATCTTTTCGCAGATTTTAAATCAAGACTTTGAACAAATTTGATGTCCATGCAAATCTTTACATGTACAATATGTAGATGATTTACTTATAGCTTCAGATTCATTAACGCATTGGCAGCAGGCTGCTATATATTTACTGACGGAGTTAGCAAAGAAGGGACACAAAGTATCAAAGGAAAAACTTCATTTGTGGTCACCTAATGTAAAATGTTTAGGGCATTTAATATCACATGGTGAGAGGCACCTCTTGTTTTCACTTGCTGAAGCCATCACAAAAGCACTCCACCTGGCTACTCAAAACACCCACAAGCCTTTATAAGTTTAGCTGTATACTGTAAACAGTGGGTACCAAATTATGCTGAGTTTGCTAAATGTTTGACTGATAATCTCAAACAAGACACACTAGAGCCTTTGTCCTGGTGAGAAAAGGAAGAAGGTGTTTTTACTTTCCTAGAGCAAGCCCTTGCTACCGCTCTAGCCTCAGGACTCCCAGATTATAAGAAGCCCTTCAATCTGTATTGCCAGGAAAAGGTAGAATATGCAGCAGGGGTACTAGTTATTTAACACGGTGATGCATTTCAGCCTATTGTATATTACAGTTCATTTTTTAGACTCGGTGGCTAGAGAATTACTGGGTTACCTGGAGGTGGTAGCAGCAGCTACACTGATGGTGGAGTAATCTGAAGCATTAGTCCTAGGATACAAACTTAACAGTTGCAGTTCCCTATGTGGTATCTGCACTTTTATTAAAATCTAAGATGCAGCATTTTTCAGCTGCCAGGTTGACCAAGTACGAGTTATTACTTATTTCAAACCCTTTGGTCACTATTGAATGGTGCCAGGTATTGAACCATACATCTCTTCTGACCATGGCAGGAGATGGTGTACCAAATGACTCCATAATTGTGACTAACCATATGCTTTCTCTTAGACCTGACTTAAAAGATACCCCATTGGACAAAACAGAAATTATATTGTTTGTGGATGGATCATGTGGAAGAGACAGAAATGCGAACCTCACTGTAGACATTGCCGTATGCTCTGAAAATACAGTATCATGTCAAGAAAGACTGAAAGGGGTTATATTTCTACAAGTATCTGTAATTTTTGCATTAATAAAAGTATGTGATATAGTTAAAAACAAGGTTGTGAATATTTATACTGATAGCCTTTATGGGTTCAGAGTAACCCATTGACTTTGGGGGAATTGTGGCGACAGAGAGGATTTTTAACATCAGCAGCTACTGAAATAAAGAATGGAAAGTTGGTGAAAGATTTATTGGATGCTTTATTGTTACAAAAAAGTTTAGCTGTAATTAAAGTGCAAGCTTATATGAAGAGAGACAGTGCCACTATGAGAAGTAACCAGTTAGCAGATCGTGCAGCTAAGCAAGCTGCTGGTTTGGATGTCTCTAGAAATTTTTTTAAAATTGTGCAGGAAACATCTGCAAAGTTTGACAGCCCTTGTAATTTTAATAATTTGATTACTTTGCAGAATGAAGCTCCAGTGACTGTGAAAAAGAAATGTGTCAATATGGGTTGTAAAAAGTATTCTGATTTATTGTGGAGACATCCTGATGGCAGGGTGGTAGGACCTTTGGCTGTACTTCCCTAGTTGGCAAGGGCATATCACTTACCAAGTCACATTGATAAGCATGGACTTCTTAATCTTATCCAGAGTGATAGGTTTGCCCCTCTTTCTCAGTCTCTAGTTAGCCATTATGTAAATAATTGTGACATCTGCTTGTCACATAATAATGGACCTCTTGTAAAAAACTCACTTTCTGCTTTGCCGCTGCCTAGGGGGCCTTTTGTAAATATTCAAATTGATTTTATACAAATGAAGGAATGTGCTGTGTTTTTATATATTCTAGTCATTGTCTGAGTTTTTTTCTACATGGATGGAAACTTATCCATGTGCTAAGTATGATGCTGAGACATTAGTGAAGAAATTGCTAAAATAATTTATTCCTAAATTCTGAACTCCACACAGTATTAATTCAGATAGGCGTACTCATTTTCCTGATGAAATTATTGAAAGACTGTGTTCTGTGTTTAAAATCTTTTTGCAGTTCATTGCCCCCACCATCTTCAGTCATCTGGCCTTGTTAAAACATCTAACCAGACTCTTAAAACTAGAATTAGCAAAATTTACAATGAAACAGGACTTAAAATAGTCAAGACGCTGTCTGTAAACTAAGTCCACATGACATTCTTATGGGCCGTCCCATGAGAATACCATCTTTCCCATCAGTGAGAAACTTTGAACTAGTATTTACTGATGAAGCTTTGCTGAACTATTGCTCAAAACTTGTTTCTATTTACAGACTTTTCATAATAGAACACTAGGAGTCCTTCCACAACTTGCTACAGCTCCCTGTCACGACTTGAGACTTGGAGAGTGTGTCTATTTAAAAGTATTCCAACACAGATCTTCTTTGGAGCAACAGTGGTGGGTGCCTTACGTCATCCTCCTAGTACTGAACTGAGTCTGCCCTTCGTATTATAAGTCAACCTTTCTGACATCCACCAGGCCGAATGATGATGGCGCCACACCTCCTTCTGATGATGTCACTAAGTCTCCTCCTCTTACTGCTTCCGATTGACATGATGGAACATCCATTTCTTCAAATGCTGCACCAGTATACCAATGACTTAAATGTTACAAACTGTTGGGTTTGTGGATTTGTGGCCTGTGATGCATTCCAGTGCTACATGTTCCTGATCAGCACTGATTTCAAAGTGCAAGTTACTATGGAAAATCAAACCTGGTGTAACATCACAGACTAAACGAAGAAAATATACTATCAGCTGGCCACATCAACAAGCGATGATACTTTTTACTCTAGAAATGGAACTGTGTGAGTGGGTTATAGCCATTGTAATTACACTTGCAATGAAACTGTAATGGCAACATTTAAATTGAGCACATATGAGTGTGGAAAAGGCATGGGAGTGTTAGACAATCACTATTACATCTGCGGAGATCATGCATACCCTTGGTTGCCAAAAAACTGGTCTGATTGTTGTTATGTGGGACAGATGACTCTAGCTATTTTTCATTCCTTCTCTATACTGGCCAGAAGGTTGCAAAACAAAAGAACTATGCACCCAGCTGAGCATGCTGTAGCTTTCTTCTTTCTGCAGTATGGCATACTTCATACTATGAATGAAGTGAATCAGTTGTCACTTATATTAGCTGAAATGGGTAAAAAAAAATCAGAACACAGCCACACGACAAACAGAATTGACTGAGGTTCGAGTCACAGCATTACAAAATTGAGTAGCCCTTGATTATGCACTAGCGTTGAAGGGCGGAGTTTACCATTTGATTGGAAAATGGTGCTGTACTTTCCTTTCAGACTTTTATGATAAGCAAGAGAAGATGGATGATTTTATGGAACAACTGGCCATTAATATAACTAAATCTGAGTCTGGCTGAACCTTGTTTGAGTGGTTGGGTGGAATATTTGGAAATGTAGGCTCTAGTATAATGCAGAGTTTGATTACCTTTGTCATAACTGTACTTTTCATAACTCTTGTATATTCAGTTATTAAAAATCTAATCCACTGCTTTGTGGGGGAAAAAGTACAATATACTGTGGTTGTTAAACTTGGACAAAAACATCCTCAGGCTTATATGTTTGATTACCAAAATAATTCAGAACAATTTGGGATTGTGAATTGTCTGTATTTCTGAAGATTTTAGTTTAAGCTGCTGCAGTGCCTGTCAACTTAATTCTATTAACAAAGGTCAGCTTGACCCTATTAACACATTAACAAGCAGATGTTAAATGTTTTCTTCTAGCTATGTAGACATTATAAGATTTGTGTATTTAGTTCTTGCTCAAAATGTGCTCTCAAATAAGCCTGTTTAAAATAAACACATAAAACATGTCTAGATAAGAATATATATCATTTGTCAAACTATCCTTCTTTCCATATATTTTGCAAGGTTTACTCTTTCCAGCCTTGAGAATGTACACAAATGGATTTTGTCTTAGTTGTGACAGCCTTAATCTTTGTATGAAACTTTTTTTTTCTGTTAGAAAGGTATAAAAGAACTTTTGACTGTGCGTGTTGTTGAATCTCTGAATATAGAGATATTCTGTATCATGATACTGTTATAATTAAAAATGTGATGTGTTGTTGTCAGTCTCGCTGTTATTCTCACTGGTGGGTCGGAACTGATGTGTCAGATTCTTCTCGTCCATCTCCCAAGCTTGAGGTCTTCAGTAAAGCTCTTGGGCCTTATTCTTTACCGATAATGCAACCCTGTAATTACCTCAGATTTTGTTTGCCATGCAGTGAAGAGGTTGGATTGCATAGCTGTGGGCTAAATCTGTAACTTTTTTTCTGGGTTTATATTATATTCTAGTATTCTTTTTTTCTATAGTTTTAGCTAAAATACTTTTCAGACTAGTTCTTTATTCTATTCTTGTTATTTTCCCTTAGTTGGCATCTGTTTTAATTAGAGGGTGTCTAAGGAACATCCATTTTTAATTAGAAGACATTCTTTTCTCTTTCCTCTTCCCTTCTGTTAAAAAAAAAAATATATATATATATATATATATATATATATATATATATATATATATATATATATATATATTCCCTTGTCCGTTTAAATTAGAGGACTCTTTCTTATCGTGTGTGTGTGTGTGTGTGTGTGTGCGCTGTCCATTTAAGTTCGTTTAAGTTAGAGGACTTATTCTTCTAGTCTAGGAGTGACTGTCTATCTTTGCCCTTTTTTTTTTCTTAATCATGTCACAAAAACAAGATAGTAAGCCCTTAGGTTTCAAAAAATGTGAAAAGTGCGGAAAAAAGATCCACCTTAGTGATTCACACATCTTATGTGTGTATTTCTTGGGGCTTCTTCATTTGTAATAGCCTTGTTCCATTTGCCACAATTTTAATCAAAGGGCATTAATGAAAGTAAAAACAAGCTTATTTTGAAAGGCCTTCTGAAGTCGACTTTCTCTGAGACTGTATCTCCTGAATCTTCAACGTCTGAGAAACCGACCAAAAGAGTTTCATTGGAGTTGAGATCCTCTTCGGAGCCGAAGTAGAAGGCTCCAAAGCTATCTGATCCAAAGACACCATCGGAGCAGACCTCGCCTCCTGGTTCCAAGGCTCCCTTGGAACGGAGAGTTTCATTGGAGCTGATTGTTACTACGGAACATAGACATAGGAGCCAATCACCTTCTTTAAAAAAAAGTTTTGTCTTGGCGCCCATCTTTACTGTTAGCTAGATCAAGGTCACCTACCCTGTCTACTAGGTCTCCCAGGAGCTTATTGATGAAGATGTGGATAGGGACGTAAAGAGACTTTTGACGACATCGACTTTAGCCATACTACAGCTGGATCGGAGTCCAAAGAAATCGGATCATACTCAGTCTCCCTGTTCTGCATGTGTTCCTCCTCTGATCCGTCCCCCTGTTTTGGAGCCGGAAGATTTCGATATCCAGGTTGTGTCGGTGTGGGGTCTTGAACCCATAAGTTCCTTGGATCTGATATCTGCCCCAAGTGTCTCTGTGCCATTGGAGCAGGAGACCTCTGGGAGCCGACACTGCCTCTGGGGGCTTCGGCACGGGTGAGTTCTGCTTCTATCTCAGCTTCAGAGCTTCCTTCTTCTTTCCAGAGATTCCTTTGACCCTGCTAGATTGTTTATTAGATCCTGGGAGTTGTTCTGAGCGAGGAAAGACTGCCTTCGAGGTGATGAGAAGGGTTTTGACTATTTCCCAGTTTGAGACACAGTCTTTTTCGGAACTTCCTCCGTCTTCAGTGTGGGTGTCTTTGTTTTCTTACATGCCCTCTCCACAGGTCCGAAGAGATGATAGGCTTCAGGATGTCCCTCAGGGTACAGCCCCCTCTTCCAAAACCTCTCCAGAGTATCTCACTGAGGAGGTCCCTTGGAAGAGGACATGCAAGAGGAAGCATCTTGACTCCCCAGAGGAGTCTATCACATCTGACACCGACCTCGATGAAGCAGAAGGGTCCCCACAATCACCTCCTGAAGATGTCACCTTTGGAGACATCCTTGTAATCTTAAAACAGAGAGGTGATTGGCAGTCCTCCACCTCTTCGGCTGATGAGTCCCTTTGCGTCTTGCCCTTCAACTTCTTGGGTGACTCCTCCTTTCAATGAGTTTGTAGAGTTAATCTCTTAAAAGGCTTGGGAGACCCCAGACATCATAGACTCTACTCCTAGGAGGCTAGATAAGTACATTCCTGCACTGAAAGAAAAGGGCTTTTTAACAAAGGGTGTAGCAGTTGATACCATGGTCGTGGTGGTGGCCACTAAGAAGGAACTTTCTGAAACCAGTTCCTCTTTCCATCCTCCTAATAAGGACTCTAGGACTATGGATAGGTATGGGAAGTGTGTCTTCTTATCAGCGACCTTTGCTTTGCGGTCTCTAAATTATCTCACCCAGTTCACTAAATTGCAGAGAAACCTGATAAAAGAATTATCAGAGTCCCTCCAAGGAGCTGTAGCTGATGCGGTAGCAGAAAAAATCAATGCTCAGCTCGCCACCTTGAATTCAGTTGTCAGTTCGTCCATGAAACTCATATCTTATGCAGCAGATGGAATGAGTAGGGCAGCAGGCGCAGGTATCTCTCATAGGAGGCAGGCCTGGATGTGCTTTTGCAATTTTGTGGAGCCCTTTAAGTCTTCCTTCATTAACACCCCTTTTGACGGCTCTTCTCTTTTTGGGCCAAAAGTGAAGGAAATGCTCACCAGGTGGGAGCAAGAAGGCAAGGCCTTATCTGCCATTGGAGTGTGTCTTTCTACTTCTATCAGACCCTTTCCCAAAGGTCAAAAAGGTAGTGGAAAAATGTGATTCAGAAAATCTCAAAGGTCTTACCAGGATACTCAAGGTGAAAGTTCCCCTAGAGGCAGAGGTGAGAATAATAATGGAAGACATTATCCTCACAGCAGAGGTGGCTCGCAGAATCAGGGCTCCAGAGAATCTTTCTTTGGGAGACCCTTGCAGCTTTCCTGAAGGAGTACCTGATTGCTCTCCTCCAGAGGCAGTTTGGGGACTGTTGTTTCTGCACCATGAAACCTGGCTAAAGATAACAAACTACAAACGGGTGCAGGACATAATATCCAGAGGATATATCATTCCCTTCTCCTTTCCTATCCCCACAAACAAGTCAGTTTCTGATGTTCCACCCAGTCAAAATGAACAAGCAACATTAGAAATCCAAAAGTTGCTAAGAAAAAGAATCATCCAAGAAGTCCCAGCAGACCAGAGAAGATCCGAAACTTGGATTCTGGACCCTGCTCCGGACTATCTGACTCATCCGTCAGGAATAGCCCATCCAAACCTGGACACCCTCAAACTGATAACTTGGCTGCTGCAACTCCCCTAATTGCCAGGTTTCCATCTCTTTCCTGTCCAGTCAAGCTTATTTTATTGTCGTCTCATAAAACATCTACTCGAAAATATACAAAATCAAATGGAAGAGATTTGTTTTATGGGCCAACTGTAACAAAATAGATCAGGGGTTCCCAAAGTATGAGCTGTAGCACCCTGGGGAGTTGCGGCTTCCTCACAGGGGTGCCACGAACTAATACGCTTAGCTGCAAAATAAACCGTGAACAGTTTGCGGTTTATTTTGCAGCTAAGCTTATTAGTTCGCGACAAACTAAGTCTAGACTTACACTGTAGCTTTTTAGCAGAACTGACATCAGGTATAGCAGCGGTCCCCAACCACAGGGCCGCAGACCAGTACCGGGCCGTGGAGCACTTGGAACCGTGCTGTCAGGTAAGTGAATGCCTGTATGAGTGTGTGTGTGTCTGTCTGCATGTGTGAGTGAATGCATGCATGAAAGCAAAAGAGTCTGTGTGTGTGAGAGAGATTGGGAGAGTGAGAGTGATGTGTGAGTGAATGCAGGAATGAATGAAGAAGTGGCTGTGTCTGTGTGTGTCTGTGTGTGTGCGTGTGTGTGTGTGTGTGTGTGTGTGTGTGTGTGTGTGTGTGTGTGTGTGTGTGTGTGTGTGTGTGTGTGTGTGAGATCGGGAGAGTGAGAGCGATGTGTGAATAAATGCAGGAATGAATGAAGAAGTGGCTGTGCAATCGGGAGAGTGAGAGCGATGTGTGAATGAATGCAGGTATGAATGAGGAAGTGGCTCTGTGTGTGTGTGTGTGTGTGTGTGTGTGTGTGTGTGTGTGTGTGTGTGTGTGTGTGTGTGTGTGTGTGTGTGTGTGTGTGTGTGTGTGTGTGTGTGTGTGTGTGTGTGTGTGTGAATGAATGCAGGTATGAATGAGGAAGTGGTTGTGTGTGTGTATGTGTGAGATCGGGAGAGTGAGAGCAATGTGTGAATGAATGCAGGTATGAATGAGGAAGTCACTGTGTGTGTATGTGTGAGATCGGAAGAGTGAGAGGGATGTATGAATGAATGCAGGTATGAATGAGGAAGTGACTGTGTGTGTGCATGTTTGAGATCGGAAGAGTGAGAGGGATGTATGAATGAATGCATAAGTGGGCGTGTGGCATGTGGGTGTGAGATCAGGAGAGTGAGAGCGATGTATAAATGAATGCGTAAGTGGATGTGTGGTGTGTGGGTGTGACAGAAAGAGCGATGTGTGAATGAATGCAGGTATGAATGAGGAAGTGACTGTGTGTGTGTTTGATCAGGAGAGAGTGAGAGCGATGTGTGAGTGGATGCAGGTATGAATGAGGAAGTGACTGTGTGTGTGTGTTTGATCGGGAGAGAGAAAGAGAGAGAGTGATGTGTGAGTGAATGCAGGTATGAATGAGGAAGTGTGTGTGTGTGTGTGTGTGTGTGTGTGTGTGTGTGTGTGTGTGTGTGTGTGTCACGGGGGGAGAGAGTGAAGAGTGAGAGTGATCCCTGGCAGCAGCAGCAATGAGGTCTGTGTAAGTCTGGACCATACCACTGAACACATACCTCTCACCCTCTTAGATCAAGAAATTTATACAAAGCCAAAAATAGTGGTAGTACAAAGGCACAAAATAGGGACACTTTTAAGTACTGCTCTCACAAACTTAGAAAGTTGATAGAAATGCAGGTTTTGCATTATCATGAATTTTCTGAAGGGTATGAAGTATGAAATTCAACTGTCTGTCACTGTTTTCTGACTTCAACCTCAGTGATTTGCCAGTGATTTGCCAGAAAACAACAATTTTATGAGAAAAAGACCAAAAAATATAAGGCAAAAATCTATACAGTTGAGAGCTATGCCGGACGGAGCCAGATAATAAGGACAGATTTTAAATATTGCTCTTATAAACTTAAAGTTAATAAGGTTGCCATTATTTTACTTACCTCTCAACCATAGTAGATCAGTGTTATGCTGTTAAGCAGAATGTACACTTTTTTTTTTGGTAATTGTCTTTTTATTGTACTTTTGAGCTTTTCTCCCCAGGTCTCCTAGTCCAGTCGGGTAGCCTCGTCAAATAAGTAAATAAAATATGCACTTAATGTGCGCCGCGGGGGGCACCTTGGGAAAACCTGGATTCAGCAAGGGAGCCGAGAATTGAAAATGTTTGGGAACCACTGGAATCGATCCTTTTAAAACATCAGTTCACATTATTTTACAGTTTCTGTCATAGCTTTACAATGGCGGAGCAGCTGCAGCTACTATTAGAGTTCGGTTAGCTACGATTTCTAATTTTCATATAGGAGAAAATGATCGTCCTATCATGTCACACAGACTTTGCATAGCGTTTTTGAAGGGCACTATTATGTTAAGACCACCATATAAGCATCCAACACCCCCTTGGGATCTCAATTTCATCTTATCTAATATCATTTTTCCCCCTTTTGAACCTTCAGCTACAAGTGAGTTAAAATATCTCTCCTGGAAAACTCCCTTTTTAGTGGCTATTACTTCAGCCAGAAGAGTATCTGAGTTGCAGGCTTTGTTGACATAACCTCCATACCTAGTCTTCCATAAAGACAGAGTATCGTTACGCACGAATCCATCTTTTTTGCCCAAGGTTGTGTTGGAAAATATCCTTAACCAATCTATAGACCTCCAGTTTTTTTTTCCCAACTTTCAAAATAAAGGATTGTATTTGTTGCATCTCCTAGATGTTCATAGATAGTTACATTTTTATTTACATAGAACTTCTGAAATAAGAAAATCAGATCAGATTTTTGTCTCTTATTCTGATATAAAAAAGATCACCAGTTTCAAAAGTTACTTTATCTAGATGGCTAACATTATGCATATCCCACATTTATAACTGAAAGAACAGGGCTCTCCCAAATGTGGTTAAAGGTCATTCCACTAGATCTGTGGCCACATCTGCAGCTTTTCAGGCTAAATTACCGCTGGATAATATCTGCGCTGCAGGTACTTGGGCAAAACCTCATACCTTTATTACTCAATACAGAGTGGATTTGGCCTCTAAGAGTAGAGCCTCTTTTTGCTCTATTCTGTGGTTCTGATGAATATTCTTCCATGAGCCACTGAGAGTTTAGTTGTTGAGACATGGTCCCACCAGTGAAAATAAAGGCGAGACTGACAACACATAAAGAAGTTATGTTCTTATAGATTCATTGTTTGGTATTAGGCTATCGGCCCTAGGGCCTATACAAGCCTAGCCATAACAATTCCCTGGCTATTTCTTCCCACAATATTTACTTCCCTGGACCCCTGTCTAGCAGGGTGACGGACGTGATCCCCAGGGTGAATTTCCTATCTCCCATCCAATCGTCAGGTTCCTTTTGAAGAGGGCCAAAGAGGTGCTCTGCTTGACATGTATGGGCAGTCTATTTCAGTCTGGGGAGTCTGTGGGTCAGGAACCTATTCCTCTAGCATGTTTTGTTCATTGTGATGACAAGGTTTAGATCCTTGGAGCATGTGGCTCTGAGGGATTTCTTTAAGTGTAGCATGTCCAACAGCTCTGGGTTTGACATGGCCTTGTATGTTAAGCAGAGATCGCCTCTGAGTAGACGATATGCGACAGAGTATAGCTGGAATTTTTTTTAGATGGTCAGCATAGGGCATCTGCTGTAGGCCTGTGATTCTTTTAGCAAGGTATTTCTGTGTCCTTTCCAGTTGTTGTAGATGTCTTGAGAGGTACATACCAAACAGAGCATTGTATTCTATAATGGGTCTAATGAGGGATAAGTACAGTGGGACAATGACCTCCTTTTTTCTGGATGAAAAGCCCTTAGTGATGAGGTGTGCCACATAGAAGGATTTCATGACTGTTGTGATGTGGTTATCGAAGGTGAGACCACTGTCCACCTGTGTCCCTAAGTCTCTTATCACACTTTCGGTGTTTAGTGTGCTGCCACCTATGTGGTAATTCACGGGTACATGTTTTTTCCCAAAGGGATATACATTTCTTGGCACTGAACTTGAGCCCATGGCTATGGCAGCAAGCATCTGTTTCTGTAAGGCCCTTTTGTAGAATATCCACATCATTTGGGGATTCAGTAATGGCTCCCAGTTTGCAGTCATCTGCGAATTTTGTTAGCCAGAGTCCCTTAGTGTTGGCCTGTACTTCAGAGAAGTAGATGCCAAACAAGAGCAGTCCCAGGACTGAACCCTGAGGTGCTCCACTTGTCACTTGTGTGGAACTGGATTTGGAGTCGGCTACTTTTTCAGTGTGGGTTCTGTCAGTAAGCCAGTTGGCAACCCATCGAGTGATGTAGGGACTAATGCCCAGCTTAGTAAGTTTATCTATGATTCCAGAGTGGAGGATGGTGTCGAAGGCCTTGGTGAGGTCCAGATAGGCTGTGTGGACCGCCTTACCCATGTCCATAGCTCTGGAAATTTATTCAAAGAAGTCAGTCAGTTTCAGGAGACAAGATCGGCCCTTCACGAACCCAAACTGGGTGGGGTCCAGTGTTTAAAGGTTGCCAATGTCTTTGTTTATAAGTTCCATAATAATACGTTCCATGGCCTTGCAGATCAGGCTCATCAGACTGATGGGGCGGTAGTTCCCAGGATCCAAGGTGGATCCCCCCTTGTGTTGTGGGATAACTGTAGCTGTGCGCCACTCAGTGGGCACGAAGCTTGAGGTGAGGCTATGATTAAACATGACACTTAGGTGAGGTGCCAGTTCATTTTGTAGTTCATGTAGTACACAGCCTGGGATGTCATCTGGTCCTATGGATGCTGTAGTCTTAGCTTTGGAGAGTGCAGTTTTTACCTGTGTGTTCGTTATTACCGGAATTTGGCAATCTTTCGGTATTGAGATGGGCCCTTTAGGTGGTGAGATGAGGATGAAGTTGGCGCTGAATCGATCTGCCAGGATATTGGCAATATCCTTGGGATCAGTATATTTAATGCCATTCTGTTGTAGCTCAGAGCAGATCTGAGCATTGCCATTTAGATTCTTGACATAGCTATAGAATGCCTTGTGGCTGTCTTTGGAATCTTTGACAATTTTATTTTCGTAACTAGCTTTGGAGGATTTTATGAGGAATCTCAGCTTCTTACTGAGGCTGGTGAGGGAGCTTTTTGCATCCTGGGATTTTCCTCTTTTCTGCAACAGTTTCTTCCTTTTGTTGTAAAGTTTGTTTATGGCACGGGACTACCAGATTGGCTTCCTTTTTTTGGAGGAGAGCATCTTGGTTCTATTTGGGATGGCATGATTCATGCACGAGCGGATGTTCTCGTACAGTGCCTTAGTGTAGGATTCAGCAGTCGAACTTTCAGATCCTGTCTGCATGGGTGTCATGAAGTTTGTCAATTCTGACTTGAGTAGCATGAAGTTGGCTTTGGAGAAGTTTTTTACAGAGGTTTCCTTACTGGGAGGTGGTGAGAGATGTGGATGTCAAGGGTGATTAGCTTATGGTCAGACCTGACCAACGAGGGGGTGACCAGAGATGTGGAGCATTAATTTCCCATGTTGGTAATGGCCAGGTCTAGGATATTGGAGCCTCTGCTGGGACTATGGATTAGTTGATCCAGGGCATTGGAATTTACGAATTCCAAGAAACGTTGGGCAAAGGTGTTGGTACATGAGTAGTTTTCCCAGTTAATGGCAGGATAGTTGAAATCACCCAGTATTAGGGTGTTTGGTTGTATCTTAATATTTTCCAGTATGTTTAGAAAGGTGTAGTGAGAATCTTGGGGCTTGGTGGGGGATCTATAGCAAGCTACAATTTGGATTGCAGTCTTACCTAGTGTTAGTTGCACCTGGAGAATTTCAGATGCATTTTGTTGGGCAGCTAGCCTGGTGGTGTAAATATCCTTGGTGAATATCGACACACCTCCACCTTTAATGTTTTCTTACCGTAACATTCCATGTGTGTTGTCCATGTCATCCTTTATTCTCACAACCCACCCTCCATGCCCCCTGTCTATATGCCTGATAGACCAAATAGCACAACTGGGATCCAACAAATCCATATAGCCTCAGAAAGTATACTTTCTCAGTCTGATACTGATTTATAGTTATATATGTAGGAGTATATAGATACTCATGTCTGCCTGAATAGTGATACTGTGTAAGTTTTTCTTCCATGGGCTGCTGGGAGCAAACAAGATCTGAGGTAATTATGGGGTTGCATTATGGGTAAAGAATAAGGCCCACAAGCTTTGCTGAAGAACTCAAGCTTGGGAAATGGCTGAGACGGATTTGATGCATCGGATCCCACCCACCAATTAGTATAAAGGACGACACTCATGGAACGTTATGGTAAGAACATAACTTCTTTTTTGCATCCCGAATCTTTGACAGTCTCATGTGTTCACCCTAAATGTATTCAGAGGACATGGATACAGGTATTGCTGTAGATATACAAAAACGGAATTATACAGTAGTAGCCCTGGAACTTCATATTGTTTATTGTAGTAACTCCCACAAAACAATATTTTGTCATATGCCTTTTCCAGGTCCAAAAGATAGATGTAAGCAGGACTGGTAAACTCCTGCTTCCCACCACTATCAGTGCAAGAGCAAAGCATTGACTCATTGTTCCAAGGCCAGAGTGGAATCTGCCAATGTTAAGTTGTCATTCTCGCCTTCATTCTTGCTGGATGGGTTCGGAGCCGATCCTCGGCTCCGACTCGGCCTATACTATAGCTCGAGAGCTATTTTTACCGGCTCGAGGCAGCCCTATATCCCACAATACCATGCGCTAACTCCCCAGATCTCGTTTGCTTAGCTGCGAGGTAGTCTGTTTTTACCGGCTCTGGTCAGTAAGTGCTTTTTCAGATATATATTCAGTCTCAGTAGTTTTTTTCCAGTTAGTTACCCTTCTTTAGGTCCCTTCTAACTGCCTTACCCTTTTCAGTAGCCCTTTTTCCCTTTCTTTAGTTAGTTTTTTATCTTGGGCCTACGGGCTTTTCCTTAGTTTTCCCCCACCCCTTTCAGTGTGTGTGTGGGTTTTTAATCAGTTCTCCTTAACTTAAATAAGTGTGTGTGTGTGAACTGACTGTGTTCCTTTTTATTTTTTGTCAGGATGTCAAAGGACCCTAAGGTTTCGGGATTCAAGAAGTGTGACTCGTGCTGTCAGAAAATGTCTCTGACAAATGGTCACATTTCTTGTGTCTATTGCTTGGGGCCTTTGCACCTGCAGGACTCTTGTTCCGTTTGTCACGGATTTAGTTCAAGAGTCCTGCAGGAAAGACATAACAAGCTCATCCTAAGGAGCTTGTTAAAGCCTGATGACTCCACATCCAAGTCTGGCTCGGGGAAGTCGTCAAAAACTGCCAAACCCTCGGCTCCAGCTTCTGAGCCGAGGGCTGGCGTTATAGAGACGGCTCCGACCTCGGTTCCGGCTGGCTCCGAGGCGAGCAAAGTGGTTTCCGCTCCAAAACCATCATCGGAGCCGACCCCAGTGCGCAAGCGCTCTAGGTCCCCTTCGTTAGAGTCCGTCAGATCTGCTCCGAGGTCCTCTCTCCTATCGGAGCGGAGTCATAGGACTCATTCATCGAGGTCATCCAGGCTCTCCGACCACGACATCGAGAGGGTGGTCATTAGACTTATAAAATCTCAGGCACTGGCGCAAATGCTCCAGAGCCCATCTCACCAGACTGTGGCTCCTTCGATACAGTTATCCATTCCTCCTCCGACTCATCTCTCGCGCTCGGAGCCGGAGTTTGTCGGTACCATGACCTTGCCCACGTTGGAGCCGATATTTCCTCCTTTGGCTCCGGTGTTGTCGGCTCCGACCTCTTCATTGGTTCCATCCGTGGAGAGGTCCGGGCGCCGAGACTCCATGGTCGGCTCCGAGGGGGCGAGTGGCATCGGACCCTTGTCCGACCCCGCTCTCCCTCTCGGAGCTTCGGCTCTGGTTAGTTCGGCCCCGACATAGGTTCATAGGTTTATACTAGGCTATCTGCCCTAAGGCATTTATAAGCCTAGCCCAAATTTTTGTGGCTTACGCCACCCCTTATATGAAAAAATACTGTGCCCATTAGTTTGTTGTGTCTCTGTCCAGCAGTGACACAGAGATGATTCCCGGGATAAACCTACGATCTCCCATCCACAGGTCAAGATTTCTCTTGAACAGAGCCAGCGAGGTGCTCTGCCTTACATGGACCGGGATTTTATTCCAAAGCATAGGGAATCTCTGAGTGATAAATCTATCCCTCCAGCACGTCCTATTTATATCCGTGCTAAGGTTTAAGTCGCTTGCTCTAGTGGTTTTGGTGGATTTGGATTTTTTGAGGTGGAGCATGTCCATTAATTCCGGGTTGGACATGGCCTTGTATGTCAGGCACATGTCGCCTCTGAGCAGACGGTATGCAACTGAACAGAGCTGGAGTTTCTTCAATCTGGCAGCATATGACAGATTTTGGAGTCCCTTTATCCTTTTGGTGAGGAACTTTTGGGGTCTCTCCAATTGCTGCAGATGTCGGGTGAGATACATCCCGAATGGGGCATTATACTCGATCATTGTTCTGATAAGTGAAGAGTACAGGGGAACAATGACCTCACTAGATCTGGATGTGAATCCCTTCATGATCAGGTGGGCAATGTAGAAGGTATTTCTAACCAGTTTAGCAACGTGAGTGTCAAAAGAAAGGCCACTGTCAACCTGGGTCCCCAGGTCCCTGATGACCTCTTCTGTGCTTAGTGGATTGCCACCTATATGGTAGCTTGGGGTTACCTTGTTTTTCCCGAAGGGTATGACTATACATTTTTTGGTGTTTAACTAAAGGCCATGGCTCTGGCACCAGCTATCTGTTTCCGTGAGTCCCTTCTGAAGGATATCCGTGTCTGATGCACTTTCCACTATGGCGCCCAGTTTGCAGTCGTCTGCAAACTTTGTCAGCCAAAGTCCTCCCATGTTGGCCTGTACTTCTGAGAAGTAGATGCCGAACAATAGGGGGCCAAGGACCGAGCCCTGTGGGACACCACTTGTGACCGGCTTGGAGTCTGACATAGCGCCAGCAACTCTAACCCTGTGGGTTCTGTCCTTAAGCCAGTTTGCAACCCATCTTGTGACATATGGGTTTACATTTAAGCTGGAAAGTTTTTCTACAATACCCGAGTGGGGTATTGTGTCGAAACCTTTGCAAGGTCAAGGTAGGCTGTATGGACTTCCTTTCCTCATCAATGGCCTTGGTGACAGTTTCAAGAAGTCGACCAAGTTCAAAAGGCATGATCTGCCCTTGACGAAGCCAAACTGGGTCGGGTCCAATGTCTGCAAGTCCCCTATATCTTTGTTTATGAGCTCCATTATGATCCTCTCCATAGCTTTGCAGACTAGACTTGTTAAGCTTATGGGCGGTAATTACCAGGGTCCGTAGAGGCACCGCCTTTGTGGAGTGGGACCACAGTTGCCGTACGCCACTCCTTGGGCACGTATCCTGTGGTAAGGCTGAGATTAAACAGCTGCCTTATGTGCGGGTTTAATTCCTCATTTAGCTCATGTAGCACACAGCCGGGGACACCATCCGGTCCCATTGATGCTGTGTTTTTAGCTTTAGAGAGAGCAGCTTTCACCTGCGCATTTGAGATGTCTGGGAGGCTACACTCTGCTGGGATAGTTATCTCTCCTTTAGGCGGGGAGAGGGGTGAAGTTTGCACTGAACCTGTCTGCCAGTATGTTGGCAATGTCTGTGGGTTCAGTGATTTTTGTATCATTTTGGACTAATTCTGAGCATATCTGGGAGTTTCCACCCAGGTTCCTAACATAGCTGAAAAAGGCCTTATGATTGTCCTTTGAATCCATGGCAATTTTTCTCTCAAAATTGGCCTTAGTTGATTTTATGAGTGCTCGTATTTTTTTACTAATAATGATCAGGGGTGACTTCCCTTTTATGGATTTTGTTCTATCATGTAATAGCTTTCTCCTCTTATTGTAAAGTTTGTTAATGGCTGGGGTCCACCAGACTGGACGTTTGCCCTTTGTGGAAAGAGTCTTGGTTTTATTTGGGATTGCCTGATCCATGCAGTCCTGTATGTGTTCATAGAAGGCGTTTGTAAGGGCTTCCGCAGCTTGAGTTGTGGTTTCCACTGGCTCAGGGGCCTTGAAGGATACCACACCAGTCTTGAGTAGTGTGAAGTTTGCTTTAGAGAAGTTCTTCACTGTGGTCTTTTTTGTTTGGGGTGGGGGCGGGATGTGGATTTCCAGTGAGATTAGTTTATGATCAGATCTCACCAATGAGGGATATACTTCCGGTGTGGAGCATTTTGTCCCCATGTTTGTGATAATGAGATCTAGTATATTTTCTCCTCTCGTGGGAACAGTGACTAGCTGTTCCATGGCATTTGAATTTATGAACTCCAGGAACTGTTGGGCTAGAAAGTTAGGGCTTGAGAAATGTTCCCAGTCTATATTCGGGTAGTTGAAGTCACCCAATATGATGGTGTTTGGAGATACATTTATACCCTCCAGTGTCTTCAGGAAGGCTGTGTGGGGTTCCTGAGTTTGAGAGGGTGGCCTGTAGCATGCTACAATTTGTAGAGCAGTTTTGCCTATGGTTAGTTGCACCTGGATGGTTTCCGAAGCTTTGCGTTGCCACCAACCTGGAGGTGTGGGTATCCTTTATGAATATGGATACACCCCTCCTTTTGTGGTGTGGTCTGGGTTTTGGGGCGGAGCATGATATGAGGTAAAACCTAATAGTGCCGGGGTGCTCTCAGGAGCCTTGAACCAGGTTTCAGTTACAGCACAGACATCGATGTTCTCCATACTGAGAAGGGCCTCGAGTGCATGCATTTTGAGATTTAGACTTCTGGCATTGAGCAGCATTACCCTCAGTTTCTTCCCATTTTTGTTTTCTAGGGTGGTAACTTTAGAATTTGAGCCTTGCCTAAAAAAGGCACTATGGGGGTGGCAAGAGCCTTAGCCAATATCCGAATCCCAGGGTGACAGGTGCAAGCCGTCCCTTGCGAAGCAGCGTGGCTTGTCAAGCATGTCATCCCAGGCAGACAGACACTGGATCCCCTTTGAATGACACCATACATTAAGCCAATTGTTAAAGCTGATCATCTTGTCTCTATATTGTGGCATCATTCTTGGTGAAGGAAGGATACTGCTCAGGGTCAGGGTCATACCTGCCTGGGCTACATAATCAGAGAGCTCCTCTATGTCTCTTTTCATGTAGTCCAGGGAGGTACGTCTCAGGTCGTTCACACCAGCATGGACAATGACTGTGTCATATTTGTACTTGCCGTGGAGTGACCAGAGTGCTTGTGTTATGTGGCGGATTCTAGCGCCCGATAGGCAGCTTACTGTGACCCTCTCCTTGTTCAGCCTGGTGAGTGGGACGTCAGTGTGTCTGACTATGGAGTCACCTATGACAAGTATGTTTGGTGTTGTATTTGGCCTTAAGGGCTGTGACTGCTTTGCACACTGCTTTTGTGGTTTATGTGTTGCTTGTGGGGTGTCTTGAGGTAGCAGTTGTTTGGGTGTCTGCTTTGGAGGCCTCTGCTGTTTAGGTAAATTTTACTCAGAGCCTCCGAGTATGTCTTTGTGTGTTTATGTGTTTGATTCAGTGGTGTGGTGGCATTATGTGAGGCTGGTTTTGTGGTGTGTGTAGTTGCCTTCTCCTCCTGTCTGGTCTTGCCAGTCCTGAGTTGAGAGAGCTCAGCCTCCAGTTTGGCTAAATAGCTGCATCTCTCGCAAGTATTTGTGTTATGTGGGAGGAGGAGAGGGTTGTCTGTGTACATGAAGCAGTTATAACATTGCCTCAAGATTCCCAGATTCACCAGCTGGACCGGAGAGGAGATTGACAACTGACCTTTGGACATGCTAGAATAATATTGGGAATTCCTTAATAATTGAAAACAAGGGCCAGTGGGGAGTGAGGGTGTAGTGCTTTTAATTTTTAGTGCTGACTTATATAATTGCTTTAGTGAGCAAGTGCCAGGTAACTTGAGTGCAATGTGTTACAAGTAACTAAATGCAAAAGCGACAAACAGTAACTTTCTTTCAAGTGAAACAAGGAACTAGTACAGTAAGCAATGCAGATATCACTAGTGATCCACAGAAGCTGAGAAGCGTATTAGGTGGAATTAGCTTCCAGGGAAATAACAAGCAAACAAACAACAAGCATATAAACAAAGCTAGATTCAGCAGGCCTGGATCTAGTCTATGCTAGAGCAAACAAGGTGTACCAATTTCAGTAAGATACAGTTCAAATATTCAGGCACTATAAACCTTTAACCAGAAATTCCAAGCTCAGAAGGGCAGAGTCCAGCCTCTTCTCCCACAAGAGTGCAGACCACAAACCTTCTTATAGGTTCATAGGTTCATAGGTTCATACTAGGCTATCTGCCCGAGGGCATTTACAAGCCTAGCCCATAGTTTTGTGGCTTACGCCACCCCTTTAGTATGGGGAACTATACCCATTATTTTGCTGTGCCTCTGTTGAGCAGTGACACTGAGGTAATCCCTGGGGTATATCTGCGATCTCCCATCCATTGGTCAAGATTTCTCTTGAACAAGGCCAGCGAGGTGCTCTGCCTCACATATACCGGGATTTTATTCCACAGCATAGGGAGTCTTTGGGTGATGAATCTATCCCTCCAGCGCGTCCTATTAATAGCCGTGTCGAGGTTTAAGTCTCCCGCCCTTGTGGCTCTGACGGATCTAGATTTTTGAGGTGAAGCATATTCATCAAATCTGGGTTTGACATGGCCTTGTATGTTAGGCAAAGGTCACCTCTGAGCAAGTGGCGACTGAATAGAGCTGGAGTTCTTTCAGTCGGGCAGCATAGGACAGATGTTTGAGACCCTTTATCCTTTTGGTGAGGAACTTTGTGGCCTCTCCAGCTGCTGCAAGTGTCGGGTCAGATACATTCCGAATGGGGCATTGTACTCAATCATTGGTCTGATGAGTGATGAGTGATGAGTATAGGGAGACTATGACCTCCCTTGATCTAGATGAGAATCCCTTCATGATAAGGTGGGCAATGTAGAAGGTCTTCCTAACTACTTTAGCTACATGGGTGTCGAATGACAGACTACTATCAACCTGGGTCCCCAGGTCCCTGATAACTTCTTCTATGCTCAGTGGATTGCCACCTATTTGGTAGCTAGGGGTAACCTTGTTTTTCCCGAAGGGTATGACTATGCATTTTTTGGCATTTAACTTTAGGCCATGGCTCTGGCACCAGTTATCCGTTTCTGTGAGACCCTTCTGAAGGATATCTGTGTCAGATGTGTTTTCCACTATGGCGCCCAGTTTGCAGTCATCTGCAAACTTTGTCAGCCATAACCCTCCTGTGTTTGAAAAGTAGATGCCAAACAAGAGTGGGCCCAGGACTGAGCCCTGTGGTACACCACTTGTGACAGGCTTTGAGTCTGACATGGCGCCAGCAACTCTGACCCTGTGGGTTCTGTCACTCAGCCAGTTTGCAACCCATCTTGTGATGTATGGGTTAACATTTAAGCTGATGAGTTTTTCAATGATACCCGAGTGGGGTATTGTATCGAAGGCCTTCGCCAGATCGAGGTAGGCTGTATGGACTGCCTTTCCCTCATCAATGGCTTTGGTGACTGTTTCAAAAAGTCAACCAAGTTTAGAAGGCATGATCTGCCTTTGACAAAGCCAAACTGGGATGGATCCAAAGTCTGCAAATTCCCTATGTCTTTATTTATGAGGTCCATTATGATCCTCTCCATGGCTTTGCAGATAAGGCTTGTCAAGCTAATGGGCGGTAATTTCCAGGGTCGGTGGAGGCACCGCCTTTGTGAAGTGGGACCACAGTTGCAGTCGCCACTCCTGGAGTGCGTATCCAGAGGTAAGACTATGATTAAACAGCTGTCCTAGCTGTGGGTTTAATTCCTCGTTGAGTTCGTGGAGCACACAGCCGGGGACACCATCAGGTCCCATGGATGCTGTGTTTTTGCTTTGGAGAGAGCAGTTCTCACTTGGGCGTTGGAGATGTTTGGGGGCTGCAATCGCTGGTATAGATATCTCTCCTTTTGGGGAGGGAGAACTTTGCACTGAACCTGTCAGCCAGTATGTTGGCAATGTCTGTAGGATCAGTAATCTTCACATCATTTTGAACTAGTTCTGAGCATATCTGGGAGGTTCCTCCCAGGTTTCTAACATAGCTAAAGAAGGCCTTATGATTGTCTTTTGAGTCTTTAGCTATTTTTCTCTCAAAATTTGCTTTGGATGATTATATGAGAGCTCTTAGTTTTTACTTATAGTGATCAAGGGTGTCTTACCTTTTAAGGATTTTGCTCTATCTTGTAGTAGCTTCCTCCTTTTGTTGTAGAGTTTGTTTATGGCTGGGGTCCACCAGACTGGACGCTTGCCTTTGGTACAAAGAGTCTTTGTTTTGCTTGGGATTGCCTTATCCATGCAGTCCTGCAGGTGCTGGTAGAAGGCATTTGTAAGTGATTCAGCGGCTTGAGTACTGTTTTCCGCTCGGGGCCTTAAAGGAGACCACACTAGTCTTTAGAAGTGTGAAGTCGGCTTTGAGAAGTTCTTTACTGTGGTCTTTTTTATTTCAGGTGGGGTGGGATGAGGACCTCCAGCGAGATTAGTTGTGATCTGATCTCACCAGTGAGGGTATACTTCCGGTGTTGAACATTGTGCTCCCATGTTCGTGATGATGAGATCAAGTATGTTTTCTCCTCTTGTGGGGATGGTGACTAGTTGTTCCATGGCATTTGAGTTTATGAATTCCAGGAACTTTTGGGCTAGGGTGTTTGGGCTTGAGTAGTGTTCCCAGTCTATATTAGGGTAATTGAAGTCACCTAGTATGATGGTGTTTGGTGATACATTTATCCCCTCTAGTGTTTTCAGGAAGGCCATGTGAGGTTCCTGAGTTTGTGAGGTGGCCTGTAACATGCTACAATTTGCAGAGCAGTCTTGCCTATGGTTAATTGCACCTGGATGGTCTCCGATGCATCGTGCGTTGCCACCAGTCTTGAGGTGTGGGTGTCTTTGATGAATATGGATACCCTCCTTTCTTGGTATTGTCCGGATTTTGGGGCGGAACGCATGATAAGAGGTAAAACCTGATAGTGCTGGGGTGCTCTCAGGAGCCTTGAACCAGGTTTCTGTCACTGCACAGACATCGATGTTCTCCATACTGAGAAGGGCCTCGAGTCGTGCATTTTGAGATTTAGACTTCTGGCATTGAGCAGCATTACCCTTAGTTTTTCCTTTTTGTGTTCTAGGGTGGTAGGTTTAGAATTTGAGCCTTGCCTAAAAAGGCACTATGGGGTGGCAAGAGCCTTTGCCAATATCCGAATCCCAGGGGTGACAGGTGCAAGCCGTCCTTTGACAGCGTGGCTTGTCCAGCATGTCATCCCAGGCAGACAGACATTGGATCCCCTTTGAATGACACCAGAGTTTAAGCCAATTGTTAAAGCTGATCATCTTATCTCTGTATTGTGGCATCATTCTTGGTGAAGGTAGGATACTGCTCAAGGTCAGGGTCATACCTGCCTGGGCTACATAATCAGAGAGCTCCTCAATGTCTCTTTTCATGTAGTCCAGGAGGTACGTCTCAGGTCGTTTACACCAGCGTGGACAATGACTGAGTCGTATTTGTACCTGCTGTTGAGAGACCTGAGTGCTTGCGTTATGTGGCGGATTCTAGCACCCGACAGGCAGCTTACTGTGACCTTCTCCTTACTCAGTCTGGTGAGCGGGACGTCAGTGTGTCTGACTATGGAGTCACCAATGACTAGTGTGTCTGGCATTGTGTTTGGCCTTAAGGGCTGTGACTGTTTGACACTCTGACTGTGAGGTCTATGTGTTGCAGGTGTTGTGTTCTGAGGTGGTGGTTGTTTGGGTGTCTGCTTTGGTGGCCTCTGCTGTTTTGGTAGATTTTGATCAGAGCCATGAGTATGTCTTTGTGTGTTTATGTGTATGATTTGAGGTTGTGATGGTACTATGTGAGACTGGGTCTATAGTGTGTGTGGTAACCTTCTCCTCCTGACTGGTCTTGCCAGTCCTATGTTGAGAGAGCTCAGCCTCCAGTTTGGCCGTATAGTTGCATCTCTCGCATGTATTTGTGTTTTGTGGGAGGAGGAGAGGGTTGTCTGTGTACATGAGGCAATTGTAACATTGCCTCAATATTCCCAGGTTCACCAGCTGAGCAGGAGAGGACACTAGCAACTGATCCCTCGACATGCTAGAAGGACTAGACAAAAACTTTAAAGAGATTCCGGGGGATGTGGGTGACCGAGAAATGGGGTTTTGCCTTTTTGGGGTGCTATCTATAAGAGTGCCGTATCAAGGTAATGTAAAATAACTGGCCTGAAGCCCAAGTGCCTAAACCAGAACTAATACCCTTGGACACTGGGCTCTCAATCAGCAGTTCCCAACTTAGAAGGATGAAAGCTACCTGTCCTGCCACCACAGTGCTTGCCACAAACCTTCCTAATGTAAAACAACTGGTCTGAAGCCCAAGTGCTTAATCCAAAAGACTTAGAATGATAGCTACACTTTAATCAAGTTACAACCAAGCAGTAATAAATACAATTGAATACTTTAGAGAATGTCTGGATTAGTGCTCAAGTTACACAAACAAAGCTAGATCCAGCAGGCCCGAATCCAGTCTATGCCACAGCAAACAAGGCGCACCAACCCGGTAAGAAGCAGTTCAGATATGCATGCACTATAAGCCTTTAAACAGAAATTCCCAGCTCAGAAGGGCAGAGTCCAGCCTCTCCTCCCACAAGAGTGCAGACCACGAACCCTCTTAATGTAAAATAACTGGCCTGAAAGCCCAAGTGCTTAAACCAGAATTAATACACTTTTAGAATAACAGACACTGAGCCCTCAATCAGCAGTTCCCAACCTAGAAGGATGTAAGCTACCTGTTCTGCCACAACAGTGCAGACCACAAACCCTCTCAGTGCAAAACAACTGGTCCGAAGCCCAAGTGTTTAAACCAAAAGGCTTAGAATGAGTTACACCAAGCAGTAATAAATACAATTGAGTATTTTTAAGATGATGCAAAAGTAAAATGAAGTAGGTAGAAACACAAGTACAGTAAAAGCAGATACATTTTTTTTTTTATCTGAGAAACAGATTTGAGTGCTGAAACTAGAAAACTGGCTAGTTATAAGAAAAAAAAAACAAGCTAGAAGGCTTCCCTCAAACACAGAAGGGCTTGGAGGCTCAGAAGCCTACAAATAGTCTATACCACTTAACAGGAAAGGCAGGAAATAAGCTTATTTTTTTTTGTCTGTTTCCCAGATGCTCTCTTTGTACACAGTAGGAGTGCCTGAAATCAGAATATGATCTCACTGCACTCAGTTGAGTGAGCAAATGAGATGGGCCCAGAGGCAGGCTGAGGGGCGGGCAGTTTTAAGGCCACTAAGATTAACACCAAAACAAAAACAGGGAGGGTGGGTGGGAATAACGGAAGAGCAGAATAACTGCCACTTGAGTTAAATATTCCTTCAACACAATTTAAATCAAATTAAATACTGTATTTTTTTTAAAAAAAGTGCAGATAAAGGTACTTAAATTCTCTTATACGTCCAGTTGAATATAACCAAGTTCTTAGCCGGCCAAAGCTGAGGTTTTTAAGCAATAAAAATTTCACAATGCACCACTTAAAAAGGCAAGGACAGGAAATCAAAGAATGTGGCTACCCCCACACCTGTAATTACTAGCAAATAACACACTAGCTTCAGTTCAAGTTACTAAAGAGCAGAATAACTGCCACTTGAGTTAAATATTCCTTCAACACAGTTTAAATCAAATTAAATACTGTATTTTTTTAAAAAAAGTGCAGATAAAGGTACTTAAATTCTCTTATACGTCCAGTTGAATATAACCAAGTTCTTAGCCAGCCAAAGCTGAGGTTTTTCAGCAATAAAAAATTCACAATGCACCACTTAAAAAGGCAAGGACAGGAAATCAAAGAATGTGGCTACCCCCACACCTGTAATTACTAGTAAATAACACACTAGCTTCAGTTCAAGTTACTAAAGAGCAGAATAACTGCCACTTCAGTTAAATATTCCTTCAACACAGTTTAAATCAAATTAAATACTGTATTTTTTTAAAAAAAAAGTGCAGATAAAGGTATTTAAATTCTCTTATACGTCCAGTTGAATATAACCAAGTTCTTAGCCGGCCAACGCTGAGGTTTTTAAGCAATAAAAATTTCACAATGCACCACTAAAAAAGGCAAGGACAGGAAATCAAAGAATGTGGCTACCCCCACACCTGTAATTACTAGCAAATAACACACTAGCTTCAGTTCAAGTTACTAAAGAGCAGAATAACTGCCACTTGAGTTAAATATTCCTTCAACACACTTTAAATCAAATTAAATACTGAATTTTTTTTTTTAAAGTGCAGATACAGGTACTTAAATTCTCTTATACGTCCAGTTGAATATAACCAAGTTCTTAGCTGGCCAAAGTTGAAGATTTTAAGCAATAAAAATATCACAATACACCACTTAAAAAGGCAAGGACAGGAAATCAAAGAATGTGGCTACCCCCACACCTGTAATTACTAGCAAATAACACACTAGCTTCAGTTCAAGTTACTAAAGAGCAGAATAACTGCCACTTGAGTTAAATATTCCTTCAACACAGTTTAAATCAAATTAAATACTTTATTTTTTTTAAAAAAAGTGCAGATAAAGGTGCTTAAATTCTCTTATACGTCCAGTTGAATATAACCAAGTTCTTAGCCGGCCAAAGCTGAGGTTTTTAAGCCATCATTCTCGGAGCCTTCTCTGTCGGTTCCGGGGGTGGTTCCGGTCTCTTCGGAGCCGGTGCTACCTTTGGTATCTGATAGGGGAGCCTTCGAGGTGATGAGGAGTGTGCTGGACCCAGTGTCCACTCCAAGGTTAAGTTTTGCGGCTCCTCCGTCTGTAGTGCCTGTTACAGTCTCTGGCCATCCTCTTACACTTGACAGCAGAGATCCAAAGCATAGGGTACCCACCTTGGGTGTCACCTCCTCTTCCGAGGGCTCCCCTGAAGTTTCAGGGGAACCCCCTAGGAAAAGAAAGTGCAAGAGGAAGCACATAGACTCCCCCGAGTCTGTCACGTCGGACACCGACTTGGATGAGTCGGAAGGTTCCCCCAGATCCCCCTCTGAGGATGTCTCCTTTTCAGACATCCTGGAAATCCTAAGACAGAGGGGAAATTGGTCCACTCTTAAACCTTCCGAGGATGAGTCAGTTTACCTTGACGCCTTTGGATCTCGCCCTTCCACCTCCTGGGTGTCTCCCCCTTTCGACCCACTAATGGAGGTAGTGGCTAGAAAGGCGTGGGCAGCTCCTGATTCAATGGAACCTACCCCTAGGAGGCCTTCTAAATTTATTTCTGCACCAGATGACAAATCCTTTCTCACCAAAGGTGTTTCAATTGATGCTATGGTGGTAGCAGCAGCCACTAAGAAGGAATTGGCTGATCCTTCTGTATCTGTTCATCCTCCTAACAAAGAGTCCAGGACCATGGACAGGTACGGAAAGCGGACCTTTGCTTCAGCGACCTTTTCTATGCGATCGCTGAAATATTTATGTCATTTCACCCGCCTTCAGAGAGACTTGCTCAAATAGCTGGGTGAAACGGTACAGGATCCTTCTGCTGCGGGGTTTAAGGACAAAATAAACTCTCAGCTGGCTAACCTGAACTCCCTTGTTAACTCCTCCATGCGGCTTATCTCTTATGCAGCCGATGGAGCGAGTAGGGCCGCTGGCACAGGCGTTGCATTGAGACGTCATGCTTGGATGTGACTCTGTAACTTTGCCGATCCCTTCAAGGCGTCCTTCACCAACACCCCCTTTGACAGTTTGGAATTGTTCGGACCTCAGGTGAAGAATACCCTCACCAGATGCGAGCAAGATGGTAAGACTCTCTCTGCCGTGGGAGTCCGTTTTTCCACACCTTCTAGACCTTATCCTAAGGGACAGGAGGGAGGAAAGATGTGGTTCCGCAAACCTCAGGGAGTCGCGCCTGCCGCACGTGGTGAATTTCCCCCTAGAGGCAGAGGGGGAAATAATAACAAACGCCACCCCAGGGGCAGAGGGGGTCCTCAGAACCAGGGCTCTAGGGAATCTTTTCCTGACCAACCCTTTCAGCATCCCTGAGAAGCTGCCTGACTGTTCGCCTTCGGAGGCAGTTGGGGGAAGATTATCTCTGTACCCGGAAGCCTGGCAATCCCTCTCCCAAGACACATGGGTACAGAAGATCATATCTGAGGGTTACAAAATCCCTTTCACTTTCCGTCCGGTACAACCGCCAAAACCCCTACCAGACGTACCACCCGCACAAAGGGGTCAGGCTCAGCTAGAAATAAAAAAGCTGTTAGAAAAAAGAGTCATCCAGGCAGTCCCAGCAGATCAGCTAGGATCCAGAATTTACTCCAGATTCTTTTTGGTACCAAAAAAGACAGGAGAATGGAGACCCATTTTGGACCTCAGCAGGTTAAACAATTCTGTACTAAAGACAAAATTTCAGATGGTAACACTGCAGTCCATTCTACCCTTTTTGGGCAGAGACAACTGGATGTGCTCGTTAGACCTCCAGGATGCGTACTACCATATAAAGATACACAGGCGCTCCAGGAGGTTTCTCCGCTTCCGGCTGGGAGTCAGTCATTTTCAATTCAGGGCCCTGCCCTTTGGTCTCACCACAGCCCCCCGGGTGTTCACCAAATGTTTGGCAGTGGTCACGGCTCACCTGAGACAGAAAGTATTCCAGGTGTTTCCATACTTAGATGACTGGCTCATTTCCACTACCACCAAACAGGATCTCATAATGGCCAGGGATTACACTATTCAACTTTGCAACAGTCTAGGTATTTCTATAAATTTTGCAAAGTCCTCCTTGTCGCCTTGTCAATGTATAAACTTTATAGGCGCCATATTAAACACCACAGAAATGTCTGCAACATTACCACCTCAGAGAGTGACAGACATAAGGCGGAATGTTCAGCCCCTGTTTCAGTCCAACAAAGTCCAGGTCAAGCTAGTATTGAAAGTGTAGGGCCTCATGGCGGCGGCAATTCTTCTACTTCCATTAGCCCGCTTCCACATGAGGCTCCTTCAGTGGATGCTGTTTTCTCAGTGGTCCTTTCAACAGCTACCAATGACCCACAACATTTTGATAACCCCATCTTGCAAGAAACCTCTCTCCTGGTGGATGGTTTCCCCTCAGCTTTTTCAGGGCAGTCCCTTTGTTCTCCCCCCTCCAGTTGCCACTGTCACAACGGATGCCTCCCTGATCGGGTGGGGGGGGCATTATCAGGGCAGGACAGTCCAGGGCACTTGTCAACAGTCAGAATGCCACCTGCACATAAATGTCCTGGAGATGAGGGCGGTGCTTTTGACGTTGCAAGCCCTTCAGAGCTCTCTTCCCATGGGGACTATAGCAATTCAAACGGACAATATGTCTGTGGTGTGGTACATAAACAAGCAGGGCGGAACAAGGTCCTATCCCCTCTGTCGAGAAGCACTCAGACTTTGGCAATGGGCGATTTGATCTCAACGGTTTTTGATAGCAACGCACATCCCCGGGAAGTCCAATGTCATAGCAGACAGATTGAGCAGAACTATCCTCATGCCTCACGAGTGGTCTCTAAATCAAGCGGTAGCAGACGGAATTTTTCGGAAGTGGGGCCAGCCTTGCTGCGACCTTTTTGCAACTCCCCAAAACAGCAAGTGCCTCGACTTCTTCACACTTTTTCCTCTGCCAGGCCAACCCCTCAGAGACGCTCTTGTTCATGTTTGGCCCCGGGGTCTTCTTTATGCCTTTCCTCCTTTTCCGTTGATCCCGCAATTAATTCAGAAAGCAACCCCGTTGAGATCCAAAATTATCCTCATTGCCCCGTTTTGGCCTCGACAAGTTTGGTTCCCGTTCCTGCACAAATACCTACTGGAACAGCCTTGGCATCTGGAACCCCTTCCGAATCTGTTGACCCACCTCACGGGCAAGCTGCATCAGTCTCTACATTCCATCAACCTCACAGCTTGGTTGCTCCACTTCCAGCCATAGCCAGGCTTCCCCTTATTTCTCCTCCTGTTCGTGATATCATTCTGGCCTCCCATAAGTCCAATACTAGGAAGACTTATGCGAGTAAATGGAAGCGTTTTTCACACTGGGCACAAACTAGGTCCTTAGATCCTTTCCATGTACCCATTCATGAGGTTTTGGACTTTCTGGCGGAGCTTTTTCATTCAGGGTCATCATCGGCCACTATCAGGGTACAATTAGTGGCCATTGCTAATTTTCATGTTGGACTCTCAGAAGCAAATATTCTGTCCCACAAACTCTGTAAAGCCTTTCTCAAGGGCATCTTTTTGCTCAGACCTCCAGTCAAAGATCCATCCCCACAATGGGATTTGAATTTAGTTCTAACCTCACTAATTCTGCCCCCTTTTGAACCTGCAGCTTCTTGCTCCCTCAAACTTCTTTCTTGGAAAACGCTGTTTTTAGTAGCTATAACATCTGCCAGAATGGTATCGGTACTTCAAGCCTTGTCTGTCCATCCTCCTTATTTGGTTTTCCATAAAGACAGGGTAACTCTCAGAACAAACCCTTCCTTCCTACCAAAAGTGTTATCGGAAGCAAATCTAAACCACTCCATTGATTTACCTGTCTTTTTCCCAGACTATACCAACAGGGCTGAACAAAAATTACATTCATTAGATGTTCATCGCCAATTACGGTATTACCTAGACAGGACAAAACAATTCAGAAAGTCAGACCAGCTCTTTCTCTCTTATGCTGCAGGCAAGAAAGGACTTCCGGTATCGAAGGTTACTCTTTCCAGATGGCTGACATCTATTATTACCTTGGTCTATGAGTTGAGACACAGGCAACTTCCCTCTAGGCCTAAGGCTCATTCAACCAGGGCACTATCAACTTCAACGGCGTTTCAAGCAAGGTTACCACTAGATGCCACTTGTGCAGCAGCTACATGGGCGTCCAAACATACCTTTATTGCCCATTACAAGCTTGATTTAGCCTCCAGAAATAGAGCTGATTTTGGTTCCACTGTACTCAGGAGTCTGTTTCATTGAGCCACCCAGGACTAAGATGCTAGGGACGCTGTCCCATCCAGCAGGAATGAAGGCGAGAATGACAACTTAACATTAAGAAGTTAAGTCTTACCATAACATTCCATGTTAATTGTCTTCTTCTCGCCTTTTTTCTTGCGTCCCTCCCTCCTGCCCCCTAGCCTGGATAGACTTGAGGTTCTGAGTCCTTCCATTTGTGGAGATACAATATGTTGCGTTTTGTTCCTTGTATCCTTAGTGTTACTAGCAGGTAATCTGTTCTCGTAAAAGAGGATTATAATATTATTATTATAATATTATTATTATTTATACTATGTCTTAGCTTCCAAACAAGATCTGGGGAGTTAGCGCATGGTATTGTGGGATATAGGGCTGCCTCAAGCCGGTAAAAATAGCTCTCGAGCTATAGTATAGGCCGAGTCGGCTCCGAACCCATCCAGCAAGAAAGAAGGCGAGAAGAAGACAACTAACATGGAACGTTATGGTAAGACATAACTTCTTATTCTCCCTCATGAATCACAGCCTCAGCTATTGGGTGAACTCTTCTTTCCAATAACCTTGTGATGACTTTCCCAGGGAGGTTGAGGAGTATAATTTCTTTATAACTGGAGCACACCCTCCTGCCCTCTTCTTAAAGTTTTTCTACATGGGAACATGGCGTTGCATCAACTGTTGCCACCACTCTCGTTTTTATGCCTTTTACCTTCTCCAACAGTCATGCCTGACTGTCTCAGCTCTGCTCTCGCATAATCCATCTGTTTGCTAGATTTTTCATTTCCTCTTACATTTTTCCTATCTCTCCTAAATCATCTTCACCAAATCTTTTTTCTGCTTTCCTGCACATTTGCCCAAACCACTATAACATGTTCTCTTTGACCTTCTGTGCAGTTGGAGATACTTTGGCTTCTGTAATAATGTCATGTGTCCCACAGTAAGCATCCTACTGCCCATCTCATGCACTTCATCTACATCACGTCTTCTTTCCTAAACTTCTCTGCCTTTACTTCCCAGGTTTCTGTGCCATACAGAGGTAGTGGTCTCTCCACTGTTTTGTACATCTTACTTTTCAGCTTCTTTGGCCATTTAAGCAGAATACAGTTTACAGTCTTACAATAAATGCATACCTACAATTTATCCAAATCCACAAAAGCAGCCACAAAGAACGCTAAATCGCAAAACAAACTCCAAAAGTAAAAAGCGTTGACAGACACAGCACAAAGGTAAAACCAGGATTTATTCCAGACACGAATCACTCCAAAATTCCACCACAAGTGAGCGCTTTCATCCCCTAACATCTGAGATTTCTTCAGACTGGTGGTGAAGTAAAAGCAATACACTTATATATCATTCTAAAATCAATTAAAACATCAATTGAAACATAATTAACCCATAAATTGGAATTAGTTAATTAAAAAGACAAGAATACTAAAGCTAATGCTTAAGACCCTTTCTTTTTAGATACATAATGAATTCTTCTCTATTGTTTAGTCCAGGGTAAAAACATGCATTTAATCTGACTTGCCAGCAGTATTCAAGCCAACCCAACTCTTCTTCAATGTTAATATTTATAACTTTGGGATGAATTGCATCAATAACTAAGCATTTAAAATTATTTTTGCATTTGCTACCTATATAATGTTTAGCCATTGCATTTTTTGCATCCCCTCTACCTATTGCATAGTGATGCTCATATATCCTTCTATATAATTCTCTACTTGTTCTACCAATATAGAAGCACATGCATTCTAAACATACTAATAAATAAACTACATTTTTGGACTTACAAGTAAATTTGCCCGGAACCATAACTATAGTTTTTCCTAATAATATTTCATTACTTTCTGTGTATAAAAATTGACAATAATTGCAATTGAAACATTTAAACATGCATTTTCTTTCTTCCATTACCTTACATTTATTTAACTTAGTTTGAAAAAAATATTTAAAATTCTTAGCTCTCTTCTGCACAAATCTGGGTTCATCTCCTAGTTTCTGTAGGAGATCCTTATTACCTTTGAAGATGGCCCAATTATTTCTAATGATGTTCTTGATCTCATAAGAATCAATGCTATTTTGTACTGCTAAAGCTGTCGTGAAGTCCATACTATGTTCTGTATGGGCTTCATCTATCATCACATTGTTTCTTTTAAGAACTTCTTCATTCATAATTTTATTTAACATATGTTCAGGATATCCTCTATTACTCATCTTTTTACAAGAACTATTTGCTTCTTTATAAAAAAATGTCTTCATCGTTTGATAAACTACTAATTCTATTGATCTGGCCTTTAACAATATTCCATTTTGTCTTCTTAGGATGTAAACTTGAGTAATGTAAGTACATATTATTTTGGCACTCTTTTTTATAAATCTTTGAAACTAATCTACCATCCTTCTTATAAATAGTAAGATCCAAAAAATTGATTTTTTCTTTACTATAAGTATGAGTAAATTTGATATATGAACAGATATTATTAATATAATTTAAGAATGCTTCTAGTTCTTCCACAGAACCGTTCCAAACTATAAGAATGTCATCAATAAATCTCAGCATTTTTGTGACATTCTTTGCAAGAATACTTCCAAAAATATTGGCCATCTCCCATCCTTGCATAAATAAATTGGCATAACTGGGTGCTAAGGCTGCACCCATAGCCACCCCATTGACTTGTACAAACAATTCATCATAAAATTCTAAAAAGTTATATGATAAAACTAAATCTATCATTTCCATGAGCAAACTTACAGTATTTGTAGAAAATGCTTTGGATTGCAACAATCCCATTCTGACCATTCCCATCCTTTCTTTGTTAGGGATCATAGTATAAAGAGAATTTATATCAAGAGTTACTAATATATCTGTAACAGAGACTTGTAATTCATTTAGTTTCTTTATACAATCATAGCTGTCCTTTATGTATGTTATACCATTTGGTACTACTTTTTGTAGGTGTTTGTCCACAAAAATAGACATACCCTCAGTCTTGCTGTTCTTACTAACAACTATTGGTCTTAATGGAGGGCAGTCAATATTTTTGTGGATTTTTGGTATACCAAAAATTCTGCTAATTTTGGGGTTATTATTGGTAATGTTCCACTTTATCTTGTCATCAATTCTTCCAGCATAAAACCACTCTGTTATACAAGAATCTATCAAGGAGAACCCTTTTCTAACCTCATTCATATTAACTGGTTTATAGAAACTAAAATCCGATAATAATTCCTTCATTTTAGTTTCATAATCTTGTCTTCCCATTAAAACCATTGCCCCTCCTTTATCTGCTTTAAAATTAAGATGTTTTCATCTTTTAATAGGGCATCAAAACGCTCTTTTCTCCTTTTGTTAAATTGTAATATTTAAATTTAGAATCATTATCTAACATTTCTAACAATTGCATTTCGCAAACATTCAAGAACATTTCTAATTCTTTACACAGAGGTGGATTATAGCAGCTTGGTTTATAAAAATCACAGCTATTGAATTTCTGACTTCCGAAAAGAAGTCTGAAATTTTACTTTCTAACATAGTCTGTTAATTCATTAATCATAGTAAGTTTTTCAGCCCTTTGTGCAGGGGCAAAATTCCATCCTTTGCTCAGCACACAACATTCTTCATAGGAGATATTTTTCTCACACAGATTAACAATTTTGAAATTCACATTATTCATGTCTTCCACTGTTTTTGATGGTAATTCCAGTTCTTCTTTGGAACTTTTCTGCCCCCTTACCTACAATTTACTTAAATGTTCTAATTATTTACAGTTTTTTTTTATTTGGGGAAATTATTTGAATAATTGTTTGTGAAGATATATTTAAACATTTTGGCTTTGTGTTACGTCATCCTGTTATAAAGTGTTAAACTAAGGATGTTGGAATTTGCAGTAATTCATTTTTACCCCCCCCTCCCCATCAGTGTTCTATTATTTTTGCTCAGTTATAGCTGTCATATATGGCTTCCCTCTTTCAGGATTGCCTTGGTGTTATGCAGATGACTTAAATTTGATATTGGCCTTTATCTCTCTTAAGACCATTTTAAGCCAAGTTAAGTTCACAGGTCACAACAATTTAGCCTCAGACCACAATTAGAAATTCATTGAAACTGTTTATGCATGCTCTTTATGAGGTGTATCCACAGCACCAGCGTATACAGGTCTGTGTCATATTGTCAAATACTTACTTCGTCGAATCACTGTTTATTGAGCCCACTTTGTTAAAACATCTCTTCATTGAATGCCCATTTCATCAAAGTTTTTCATAGGGAAAAGCTACCAACCTAATGCCCGTCACTAAATTCTAAAAATGTAAAACCCACCCAAGTTAGGGCCTGTGCCCCCCACCCCACCCCCAACTAAATATAGCAACTCTGAGATTGCACTTCGATGGAGAAAAGGGCAAATCCCTAATAATAATGGCCAGCCGTTGTTTTTCCCACTGAAAAACCTCAATGAAACGGCCATTCAGTGAAGAGGTTTCGACAAAGTGGGTCTTATAAATAGTGATTCGATGAAGTAAGTATTTGACAATATGATATAGACCCACGTATACAGGTGTCAAGGATCACAATTAGTGGCAAGAAGATGGTATTTCACACACACACATAGAATAGGCCTGCTTTGCAACTTCTTGCCTTTTCAAGAACCCTGTTCCGTGACCAAAGATGGTTTAAATGGGCCTTCAGTACAGGGTTGGACATGTGCTCAAGGGATTTAATATGTACTGCCTAATATAAAAACAAATTGGCAGCTTTACCCAACCAGTGCCAAAAGGGTGAATTAAGGTTTTACTTCATATCTTACAACAATTGCTCTTCCCCAGAAATTATGGCTTTGCTCAGGTCATTAATCCAAGCTGGAGAGAGTTTGATTGACAGCAGATCTGAAGGATAGGACAGAAGCAGCAGTGCTCATTTTAGAGCACTGAGTCAGAATGACGTAGAAGCAAATTTTGATATTAACTGTCCACATTCACTTGTACTTTAAATTTATAAAATGTCTTCCCATTATGGCTTCTTCCTACCCTACAACCCAAATATTCATGTCTTTTGGACTTTCAGACGAAACCTATATCCAGTACCCTCTTTGTTTCAGCTTGTAAAAGAGGAGAGAAACAATGAATTTCTCATGTTAATCCATTTGTCAGAAAGTGTAGGTAAAGTTGTTAAATCTTATATATAGCACACCATATATAGTATTTATCTACTCTATCCAAAATTTTACTTAAAACATGTGTTCCAGTTTTTCTAGAATGTACAATACTGATGTTGAATATTCCAACATTAATTGTTAGTTTTTATAGAAGTTTGACCAGGGGGTCTGTATCATAAGTTTGCAGAAACAGCATATGACACATTACAAAGGACACTGCCAGGAATTAAGAGTTGGTGTCAAATGGTTTAGAACACATTCTAGAATGCACTTGGCAAGTGAACAGCAAAGCAGGTGGTTCTGTATTGTAGAGAAGCCTGCAATGATATTTACCGCACACCATCTGGCATGGAAACATCTGTCCACTTACTCCATCTGCTGTCTTTGTAGCTGATTACTTAGATCTCTCAATGCAGAAGATGTGTAGGACTACTCTGTGCAGTTTAGCACACTCTGTCATGTCATTAACGCCACTAACTGTAAGCCTTGCTGTGGTGGTTCTTTTGGGAACTTTTCTTCAAATGTCTTCACCTGAAGTATGGAATGGCTATGAATTTAGAGAGCTCCTAGAAGTCAGATGAAGCAGGAGCACTGAACTGTAGACATCCACATAAAAATTGCCTTCATACCTGTATCTATAGTCCTAGTGGTGGCATAATGTTCAAATTCATACAAATGTGTGCAGAGATTGATTGACATGTTCTAAAAAAACTTATCCTACCTGCTAAGGTAAAATAATTATTTTTTTAAATCATTGTAGGAAGCAGCATCTGCAGAACAACAGTAAGAGTGTCATTCCAAATTTTAATTCATTCCCAGATAAATATTTATTGCTGAGTATATTAGGATATTTATATTTAAGTATGCTGTGACAGTATTTTTTAACTTTTTTTCTCAGTGTAGATTGCTGCCAAGCTACATTGTGTTTTCTTTCTTGATATGCAGGCGTATATATTTTATTTTGTTAATGTAAATGAGGCATATGGTAATGGCATATGGTAATGAGTCATGTGCTTTCTCCAAAAAAATGTCTGTTGTAAATGATTTACTCATGCAAGCAATTCATAGAAACACTTGGCTACTTAAATCAACACTGCCAGCCATGTTAATTAACAAAGCCAAAAGCTCAAATCCACCCATTACTTTCAGTGGATGAGATCATGTTAGAGATAAGTGCCATAGAATTTAGTGGATATGTAGTACTGGGGTGCATGTGTGTTTGTGTGAGGCTATATGTGTGTTCGCAGTTGCGAGGTTAGGTAGGGGATAGGGAGGGTTGGTGTGTGAGGGTATGTATGGATGAGTATGTCAGTGAATGTGATCAGGTGAGAGGTGTGTGTTTGACATACATTGTGTATATGTGAGGGCTTTCATACCTCTCAATTCTCCGTAGGCAATCAAGCAGTGACTATAATATGGGAGAGGGGACACTAAATGCCAGGAATACTGTTTAAGTATAAATGTTAAGTTGTCTATCTCGCCTTCATTCTTGCTGGATGGGTTCGGAGCCAACCTCGGCTCCGACTCGGCCACTCTAAAAGCTCGAGAGTTGGATCCACCGGCTCGAGGCTCCCCTTATATCCCACAATGCTAGGCGGTATTACCTCAGATCTCATTTGCCGCTACAGCTATCGAGGTGTGTTGCTTTTACCGGCTCCAGGTTAGTGTACCAAATAGTTTTAAAAACTTAGTAACCCCCTTTTAAATTAGTTTTTTGGTTAGTATCTCCTTATTTTAAAGGTTTCTTCTTCTGATTGCCAGAGACTACACCTTTCGCATTTTTCAAAAGTTAGGTATCTCAATAAATTGCGAAAAGTCTGTTTTGTCGCCTTGTCGTGTTATTACCTTCATAGGCGCAAATCTAGATACAGTCAACATGTCTGCAAGACTTACAGACCAAAGAATAGCAGACATACACAAACTGGTCTCCCTTCTATTCCACAGCAACAGAGTCAAAGTCAGATTGGTTCTAAAAGTACTGGGGATTATGGCGGCTGCTATCCCTCTACTTCTTTTAGCCAGATTTCACATGAGAATCCTTCAATGGATGCTCTTCACACAGTGGTCGTACCAGCAACTTCCGATGTCCCACACCATTGTGATTACGCAAGCATGCAGGAATCATCTTCTTTGGTGGATTTCTTCCCCCCAGATCTTCCTAGGAAGACCCTTTGTCCTTCCCCCTCCGGTTGCTACTCTGACAACGGACGCCTCCCTGATTGGGTGGGGGGGGCATTATCAGGGCAGAACAGTCCAGGGCATATGGCAACCAATCGAACGCCACTTGCATATAAATGTTCTAGAGATGAGAGCAGTGCTTTTAGCGTTGCAAGCCCTTCAAAACTCTCTTCCCTTGGGAACGATAGCAATTCAGATGGACAACATGTCTGTAGTGTGGTATAGCAACAAACAAGGCGGAACCAAGTCCTACCCCCTATGTCGAGAAGCACTCAGACTGTGGCAATGGGCGATTTCTTCTCAGCGTTTTCTGATAGCAACGCACATTCCCGGGAAGTCCAATCTTATCGCGGACAAGTTGAGCAGAGCTATCCTCATGCCTCACGAGTGGTATCTGAAAGATTCTATCTTGGAGAAAGTTTTTCTCAAGTGGGGTCAGCCTTGCTGCGACCTTTTTGCTACTCCCCAAAACAGCAAGTGCAAAGATTATTTCACCCTCTTCCCCTTACCAGGCCAGCCCAGCAGAGACTCTCTAGTCCAAGTTTGGCCCCGGGGACTTCTATATGCATTCCCTCCCTTCCCACTAATCTCTCAAGTGATACAGAAAGCTATCGCTCAGAAGGCCTCATTGATCCTCATTGCTCCTTACTGGCCTCGACAGGTTTGGTTCCCCTTTCTACATCGATTTCTGTTGGAGCAACCCTGGCATCTGGACCTAGTTCCAGATCTTTTGATCCATCAGTCGGGTCAGTTTCATCGCTCCCTCCCATCTTTGAACCTCACTGCTTGGTTCCCCCAGTTCCAACCTTAGCCAGGCTTCCTCAAATATCTCACACTGTTCAAGATATTTTGATAGCTTCCCATAAATCTTCCACTCGAAAGATTTATCTTAGTAAGTGGAAACGTTTTGCCTATTGGGCTCAAGGAAGGGACTTAGATCCTTTCAATGCTCCCATCCAAATAGTTCTTGATTTTCTAGCTGAACTCTTTCACGCAGGTTCATCTCCTTCTACTCTCAAAGTCCAATTGGCAGCTATATCTAACTTTCATGTGGGCATTTCAGATTCTGCCATCATGTCTCACAAGCTTTGCAAAGCTTTTTTGAAGGGAGTTTTTCTTCTCAGACCTCCTATAAGAAATCCTCCTCCTTCTTGGGACCTTAATTTAGTTCTCACATCTTTGATTCTTCCCCCTTTCGAACCTGCAGCTTCCTGTTCATTGAAATTGCTATCCTGGAAGACTCTCTTTCTGGTAGCCATTACTTCAACTAGAAGGGTCTCAGAACTTCATGCACTCAGCAGTCGACCACCGTATCTATTATTTCATAAAGACAGGGTGTCCTTATGAACCAATCCATCTTTTTTACCTAAAGTAGCCTCTGCGTCTAACCTAAATCAAAGCATTGACCTCCCTGTGTTTTTTCCTAACTTTTCTAACAGGTCTGAACAAAAATTGCATTGGCTAGATGTTCATCGTCAGTTAAGGTATTATTTGGATAGGACCAAACAGATCAGAAAAACTGACCAGTTGTTTGTCTCTTATGCAGAAGGCAGAAAGGGACTTTCAGTTTCGAAGGTATCACTCTCCAGATGGCTAACATCTCTGATTTCCTTTGTTTATGAAATTAGACACCAAAAGCTGCCTAACAAACCTAAGGCCCACTCCACCAGAGCTTTGGCTACTTCTATAGCCTTCCAAGACAGGCTGCCTATTGACACCATTTGTGCAGCGGCTACTTGGGCTACTCCTCACACTTTCATTTCTCATTATAAGTTGGATTTAGCTTCTAGACATAGAGCTAACTTTGGTTCCACTGTTCTCAAGAGTCTGTTCCGATAGGCCACCCGGGACAAGGTGCTAGGACGCGGTCCCATCCAGCAAGAATGAAGGAGATAGACAACTTAACATATAGAAGTTATGTTCTTACCATAATGTTCCATGTTAGTTGTCTTCTTCTCGCCTTCTTCTTGCCCACCCTCCTTCCCCTAGCCTGAACAGACCTAGAGGAGTTTGATTGTGACCTCTCTTTCTACCACCTCTATTGCTATAGGTATATGCTCTGCTGTGCATATATTCCTTGATCAGGCTTCAGGTCACCTTCTTCCCTTCCTTTTTATAGAGGTGGGTTCTCCCATTTCCAGTAGTTCTGGATTTTATTATTGGCTGGGCCTAGCTTACAAACGAGATCTGAGGTAATACCGCCTAGCATTGTGGGATATAAGGGGAGCCTCGAGCCGGTGGATCCAACTCTCGAGCTTTTAGAGTGGCCGAGTCGGAGCCGAGGTCGGCTCCGAACCCATCCAGCAAGAAAGAAGGGGAGAAGAAGACAACTAACATGGAACGTTATGGTAAGAACATAACTTCTATTTGTCCCTCATATATAAAGTTAAGACAACAACAAATTTTGCAGCAAGAAACTGCAAATGAAGGGGGAAAATATGAAGCTGCAATGACTGGCATTACTGAGTGACTGCATTTGTCCATGTTATCGGGCATGAAGTTTGTAAGGAGGAAAAATTGTGTCTGTTATGTTTAAGCATGGGCAATTGAGATGTATGAATCTGTGTTTGAATGTTATGTGTGTGGGGGTGCCTTTGCCAGCATGGTTCATGGGTGGCTGGCAGTGACTATAGCAGGAAAGTGTTTGTTAGCACTTGTAGTAATCACCAAGTGATTCAGAGACTTGAAAATTAAACAATAATGAGGTCTTTCCTCATGGAGGCTAATGTATCTCTGAATCGCTGGTGTCTGTGATCACATCAAATGGCCTTTTTGCCACAGGTTTACAGCTCATGGCTGGTATGTTTTTGAATCTTGGGCATTACCTTCAATATATGCATAGTGTAGTTATTATAATCTGATGTCCTTTTCGTTCTTCCTCATTTATGGGTTACTATCCGATCCTCGGATCTGACTCGACTGCATACTTCAGACTTCTGGATCCAACTCTCAAGCTCCTCCCTCTACCCATAATGCCCTATTCTATCCCTATTGCCCCAGATCTCGTTTGTCGCCTTTGCGAACAGACGCAGATTCCATTCTCAAGCTTATTGGTATTGTGAGTTTAATTATTCTCTATTACAAAATTTTTGATTACTATTTTTTTTGTCTTCCTCCCTCTGGTTTTTCACTGATCGTCAGGGTTATTTGTCTTTCCTTTCCGTTTTCTGTACTGTTTCATAGTACTCTGTATGTACCATTGCTGGTATTGTTTCTCTCTCTCTCTTACTCTCCTCTTTTGGGTATTTATTTCTACCATAGTTGGTAGTTTATTTATTCTTCTTAGTTATTTAAAAAAAAAAACATGCTTAACCTATTGTTTTTTCTTGGTAGTGTTTTTTGTTTTTTCTTCCACACTATCCAAATTATGACAGACAAACCCACAGTCTTTAAAAAATGCACTTCGTGTGGGCATAAGATCCCAAACTCAGATGCCCAGAAGGAGTGCATTTATTACCTTGTAGTCTGGCACTTGGAGACGTCTTGCAGAATATGTACCATATTTAATCCAAGAGCCCTATCAGACAGAAGGATTAAGCTTTTATTTTAAGGGGGTTTCTTCCCTCTTCTTCTACTTCAAGTGCTCAAGCCCCCTCCAAACTTAGTAAGTCTACTTCTCTGGAGCACCAAAAGCACTTTCCGTGGAAGTCCCCTATGTCTTCATTGAAGCTGCTAAGAAAATCTAGGAAGCTCTCGAATCAGACCCGTCTTGATCCAAAGACTTTTCAACATTTGGATCCAAAGCCTTTGGATCCTAAGGCTTCAGCTCTTACAGTTATTACTATCAGTCCAAGAGATACCCCCTTGTATCCTAAGTCATCGGATTTGAAGCTGGGTATTTCCTTTAGGAGTGCTTCTCCCAAATATGTTATGAAGCCAATTTTGCCTACCTTGCCTCCTCAACTTCTTCAGACACCACAAAAGCATGCCAGGCCCACTTCCACCTCTTCCTCTAGGTCCTCCAGAAGCTTGTTGGAAGCAGATGTGGATAGGATGATGTGAAAGTTTCTCAGTGCTCAGATCCAGATTGGGGAGGGGGGGTCTTACAAGCTCTGTCTACTGTTGGATAGGTGAGTATGCCTGTTACATCGAAGACTATTATTTCTCCTTCTCCAGTCTGTCCAGTGGTTTTGGAGCCCAAGGATCCAAGATTCCCAAGAGGATCGGCATTGGCTCAGAAGAACGTTTTTTTCCCCCACTTTGACTATTTCCTTGACTGTTTTTTCCTCTGGTACCCTCAGAAAAGAATGTGTCCTGGAGCCAAAGTGACAGTGTCAGATCTGAGTGGGGTAGGTTCGGCTCCAGTTTTGTCAGATCCTTCCATTCTCCTCAGAACTTCGGCACTGGATAGTTCAGATCCAATTCTTCCCACAAGGCTCGGATCCAGGGGTGGCCTAGATGTATCTTCTTCTGAAGCTTTGGCTCTCAGGGTGCAGATCGTGGCTTTTCCTGGTCCCTCAGCCTTCGAGGTGGTAGAAAGGGATTTTTCTCTCCAGATAGAGCCATGTTCTCATGTTTCAGATCCTATCCCTTTACTCTCATTGGTTCCCTGCTCTTAGTCATTCAGACCTATTCCACATGGACAGCCAGTTCCAATGAATCTCCAGCCATTTCCAGTGGAGTAACTTCCCGTCTCATCTGACACCTCTCTAAAACATCCCACAGAAGAGGTGCCCCGGAAGAGGGCATGTAGGAGGAGACACATAGACTCCCCCATGGAGCCTGTCACTAAAGACACAGATTTTGATGAAGGAGAGGGATCCCCAGGTGGTTGGTCTTCCCAAACTCCCTCTCCTGAAGAATCGGTGTTCTTGGAGGCTTTTGGTTCTGGCCCTTCTACGTCTTGGGTAACCGCCCGGCAGATAAACTTATTGGTTTCCCACCAGGCGTGGAAGGAGCCGGATATTGTCAAGCCCATCCCCAAGCTCCCTGAAAAGTTTTTGGCCCCATCTGCAGACAGATCCCACTGGAGCAAAGGAGTCCCATTTGATGCTATGGTGGTGGCTGCTGCCACTAAGAAAGAGCTAGCAGAACAGAACTCTTTTGTCCATCCGCCTAACATGGAGTCCAGAGACTTGGACAGATTTGAAAGCTAGTATTTGCCTCAGCTACTTTCACTCTTAGGTCACTTAATTATCTGAAGCACTTTACTAGGCTTAAGAGAAATTTCACTAAAGAACTATGAAATACTCTCTCAGAGTCCATGTCTGCTAATGATGTCAAAAGGACTTCCTCTCAACTGGCCATTCTTATATCTGTTTCAAACGCTTCGGTGAGATTAATCTCTCATACAGCTGAAGGGACCTCACGAGCAGCCAGTTTAGGCATTGCCATAAGGAGACATGTCTGGATGTTGCTATGTGACTTTGCAGAGCCCTTTAAGGCGTCCTTTGTTAATGCCTCATTTGATAGCACTTCCTTGTTTGGGCCATCAGTAAAAGGTACACTTACCTGCAGCGAACAAGTAGGAAAGACCCTGTCTGCCTTGGGGAATCAAGTTTTCTATGCCTCAACAGACCTTCTCTAGTAACTAGAGGTTCTAAGAAAATGTTCTGTAAATCTCAGGAACCTTTCCTGGATTCGTGTGGGGAAAATTCCTCCAGAGGCAAATGATGAAATTTTAATGGTAGACATTGCCTTAGATGCAGAGGAGGCCTGCAGAACCAAGGTTTTAGAGATTCCATTTCAGACAAGCCCTATCAGTGCTCCTGAAGTGCTGCCTGACTGTCCAACACTTGAGGGAGTCTGGGGTAAGTCCTCTTTGCACCTAGATGCCTGGACAAACATCACAAGAGATTCATGGGTGCTATGAATAATATCCAGACGTTATTACATACCATTATGCCTTCTTCCTCATTGTCAAAAGAAGAAACTTTTGGATGTTCCACCCAGTCAGAAGAAGGCTGCAGCACAAGAAATACAAAAGCTGCTAGAAAAAAGAGCTTTTTCAGTGTTCCACCTAACCAGATAGGATTCAGAACTTATTCACACTTGTTTTAGTGCCAAGAAAAACAGGGGATCTCAGACCCATTTTAGATCTAAGTAAATTGAACCAGTATGTAAAGAAAGTAAAGTTCTGAATGGTCACAGTTCTGTCCATCCTGCCTTTTCTACACAAAGACAGTTGGATATCCTCTGTACATCTTCAGGACATATACTATCATATCACAATAGATATATGATCCAGAAGACATCCCAGCTTTCGGCTGGAAGCCAGTCATTACCAATTCAGAGCTCTGCCCTTGGGAATCATCACAGCCCCCAGGATGTTTACCAAATGAATGGCAGTAGTCGCAGCTCACTGAGACTGAAAGGATTCCAGGTGTTTCCATATTACTCATTAGCAACTTCCATTGATTGTTTGATTACTTAACTGTCTGAGTTTTAGTATAAATTAGATGTTTTTTTACTTGATTATTGTAACCTGATGAAGCGCGCCATAGAGGTGCGTGAAAGCGCTTGTTTCTATTAAACTTTTTAATTATAGCATCGTGGTGGTTCCTTACAGTTTTCTTATACACGCTGGTTTTCATTTTGCAAGGAACCTTTGGATGGTTATAATTTGTTTGTTGCTATTATTCCTGATTTTCGTCTACATTTTTAACCGACACACGATGGAATCCACGAACATTGAACTGGACTATAACCCGGTGAACACAAGTGGTGTGGAAAATTGGAACAACCTCTTCCATCAGCGGGAGAATCCTCTGTTAAGTATGGACTTTCAGTTAAATTCTCCTCATGTAACCTCCAATAACGTAGAGAATTTACAAGATTTTTATAACACGCTAAGACAACTAGAGAATGACCTATATAAGCTTCACCGGCTTATATGGCAAAGGAGACACCTGGAGGCATGTCTCCATTTTAAGGTTGTTCCCTGTGGAATGCGTGTACTGTGTATGCCAAGTTATGGTGATAGCCATCCGGATCTATTATTGAGATGGCAACAGTTAAACATTGACTTTGGTATGCAGTATATTAAACTGTTAATTGATTACTTTACTCCGATTGAACTGGAACTTGTTACGAAGGTCGAGAATGAGCATAAGAATATCCTGCACATATATAAAGGTGACTTATATGAATCCAAACTTAGCAACATGCTTAGGCAAGTTGCTATGTATAGTAATAGACTTGAGCAATTAAAACTCAAGAAACTTAGGCGTGACCACCAAGATTTTCAAATGGGGCAGATTTTCATATGGCTGAGATATAACAATAATGGAGCAGGAATAGCACATAGTGACACTACCCCTTTAACAGCTCTCGATATGGAACCCATTGAGCAAACAGAGAGTGCGAATGGATCTAACGTCATGACGACATCCTTTAACATAACCAACAGTGACCCAACATCACTTTCTGAATTGACTCCACCATGCAATCAGCAAGGACTGAAATCAGCTTCTTCACTGGGAGCGAGACCGAAACTTGGAAATAATACCACGACTACTACCTCCTCTTCTTCTTCTTTTTTACAGCTACCACTTCCTTACAAACCCAGGGCAACAATGCGTTCGGAGAGTCGAGGCCGTGGGAAAAGGAAGTTTTCAGGTGAGACACCGGAACCAAGACGCAAGAACAGGAGCCGAGCAAGCTCTTTTTTAATTTAACACCACATGAGCTAACAACAGATGAACAAGACCTTCTTAACAAAGGTTTATCGTTCATCCCCTCACAGGGGAGTAAAATCTCAGACTCACTCATAGATCTGCGACTTTTTGCCAGGACGCTTTCCCTAAAGGTACTGTTTCATGATACTACAAAGCAAGACTCTACAAATGTCATGAATATATGTAGAAGTAAAAGTTTATTTATACCTCCAATGCCTAGCACTGTTGATTGCTTCGTACGTTCATGTGAGCATGATTTTTATGCCTATTATAGAGAGAAAAAACATAAGGGGACTTATTATAATCTGAGTGCCAATTTGAAATTAAGTCTCAATAATTTACGGAATAATAGTGGGATTACTTTAAAACCAGCGGATAAAGGTAGAGGGGTAGTTGTAATGGAAACCCCTTTTTACATTGATTTAATGCAATCGATGCTTGATAATGACACAGCATATAAGCGCATAGATAAGGCTGAAGTTGTATCAATAGTGAGACAAGTACATGATTTCTTTTATGATCTTCTCATGTGTCGATGTATTGACAAAGAACTCTATGATTTTCTGGTAATTTAATTCCCTCTAATACCCATAATAAAGGGTCTTCCGAAGATGCATAAAGGGGTACTACCCCCTCCACTACGCCCGATAGTATGGGGTACACAATGGGTAACGGAGAATGCATCTATTTACATACAATCTAAACTGGGTCCTTTGGTCAAGACAATACCTACTATATTGAAAGACTCCTATGGACTCTTGCATGACTTAAAGTCAGATTCCATTAATAATAACATGTCTCAAAACACCATACTAGTTACATTAGATATCAAGAATTTATTTACGAGCATTCCGAATGACTACGGCTTGGAAGCTATAAGAGAGTTCTTACATAGTGATGGGACTCCTGACAATGCTAGTCAGGTATTGATTTGCAGTCTCCTTGACGTAGTGCTAAATAACAATGTGTTCCTGTTTCAAGATCACACATATGCACAGACATGGGGAGTAGCCATGGGCACTCCCTGTGCCAATGCATATGCAAATTTGGTCATATATCAATGGGAGAATAGATTTAGTCTCCATAATGACAGGTTTAAGAATGTTATTCTATATAGGCGTTTTGTAGACGATATTCTTTTATTTTGGAATGATGACTTGGACTCATTACAGGAGTTTCTCACTTACATGGAATCCACTACCTCTTTCCTAAGATTTACATTGGAGCAGTCATGTACTAGCATTAGTTTTTTGGACATCACTATAGCTAAAGATGTTATGAATAATATTACTACAACTATATATAGAAAGCCCTGTTGGAGGAATGCCATCCTCCATTTTGATAGCATGCACCCCCGACATATTTTTCGCAATGTGGTTAAGGGACAGATAATTAGAACAGTTTGTCTGTGTAATCAAGATGATGATCTGAATATGCAGCTTGAATGTCAAAGAACTTGCTTTATCAACAGAGGCTATCCCTCCAGTTTAGTTGATGATCAAATATCATCAGTACTGGAGACTTCAATTAATAATTATAAAAGCAGTCATTTGAAAAATACTTGCTATAAAGATGCACGATTGGCCTTTAGTATCAAGTATACAAACGATACACATCATATTACTAGCATTATTATGAATAACTGGAAAATCCTGTTACTTGATCCCATCATAGCACAGATAGTGGGTAATAGACCCACGTTCAGATTTAGTAATAGTCTGAATCTTAAAAGATTGTTATGTAATGATAAAATGGATGTTTCTAAGGCGGATGTTAGGGCATTATACAAAAATGGAACTTACTCTTGTACTAGATGTAGCATGTGTAGATTTATATCTAAAGCACAGTCCTTTACAGTACCTGGTCTGGATTTAACATTCACACCAACTTTTTATGCTACATGTGACTCGAAAAATGTGATCTATCTGGCTACCTGTGAGCTATGTGATGCTTATTACGTGGGAATGACATCATGGAGGCTGAGGGATCGAATGTATAACCATAATTATGACATAAGGAAGGAGAACTTGAATAATGCCCTAGCCAAACATTGCCATTTGTTTCCGAAGCATCACTTTAAATTCAGGGTTATTCAGATAGTATACAACAACTTGAGAGAGGGTAACAACATTGGATCCCTTGAACTTTATGAACTCAAGTGGATTTTTAATCTCAGGTCACATGTTGAACCAGGACTTAACCAAGCACTTAATATTAGACCAGCTCTGTTAGGGCATAGATAAATATAAATACTGATGAATAATATTCCTACACATTTCCAATCATAATGATGCCACAACCTTATGATTATTTTTACATATTTTTTCCTTAGTTATATCAGCCCTAACACCGGATGTTTTATTCATTCTTTTAATAAGTTATATTTCATATAATGATCACAAGAATGATATGTGTCATGTTTTTAGAGAATATAGAGGTATATTTCTTATACTGTTTTAACATTTCTCAATGGTTTTAGTTATTTTGTTAAAGAATTTCGTCATGTTATTATTGTACTATAGTTTTGGTAATAATTAGTAATCTATAGATATCATAGTTAGTCATTGTGATCTTGCATTTGTGAAGTGACAGTATGCCTACATGTGAAATGAGATATAGCTTTAACTGAGAATTTAGCATATATCTTGAGTTGTTTTTTAACTAATTAGCAACTTCCATTGATTGTTTGATTACTTAATTGTCTGAGTTTTAGTATAAATTAGATGTTTTTTTACTTGATTATTGTAACCTGATGAAGCGCGCCATAGAGGTGCATGAAAGCGCTTGTTTCTATTAAACTTTTTAATTATAGCATCGTGGTGGTTCCTTACAGTTTTCTTATACATGCTGTGTTTCCATATCTGAACAACTGGCTTCCAGTGCCCCCTCCAAGCATCAACTACAACATGCCAGGGACTATTTGCTCTAGATTTGCAACACTTTGGGCATTACGATAAATCTTGCCAAATCAAAATTTGCACCAGTTCAGAGCCTGAAATTCATTGAGAAAGTTTTGGACACAACTCAGATAGCATCTTTACCTTTCCACTGAGTTACTTCCATCAGAAACCAGGTTCATGGTAGCCTTTCTCATCCGTCTCTTCCAGCAAGATTAGTGCTGCAAGTACTTGGGTCAATGTCAGCTGCCATAATACTACTCCCTCTTGCACGCTTCTTTATGTGGATCCCCCAATGGACTCTAGCTGTGCAGTGGTCCATAGTATATCAACCCTTGTCTTTTCAAGTAAAACACACCCCGATTTGCAAACAACACATTCACTGGTGGATACAATCCAATGATTTATTTTTGGGCAGACCCTTTGTTCAGCTGAACCCAGTACCCACAGTGACCATGGACGCTTTTCAGCTGGGGTGGGATGGGGGGCATTTCTTGGGAAGAACTGTCCAAGGCATGTGGTCCCCCCCCAAGAGAACAACTTGCATATCAGTGTCCTAGAGATGAGCACTGCTTTTAATATTGCAGGCATTTCAAGATTCTCTTCCTTTGGGGACTATTGCAGTTCAGACCGATAACATGTCTGTAGTCTGCTACATCAACAAACAAGGAGGAACTTGATCTTATCCCCTTTGCAGAGAGGCCATGAATGTTTGGGAATGGGTGATCTCATCAGACCACTTTCTAATTGCGATGCACATTTGGGGGCAAACCACCATGCTTGCAGACAAACTAAGAAGATCCATTCTGATGCCTCACAAGTGGTCTCTCAATCAGTCAGTAGCAAATATGATCTTCAGGTGTTGGGGCCAACCTTGCTGCGACCTATCTGCCACCCCTCTCAACAACAAGTACAATGAGTACTTCACTCTGATTCACCCTCAGGGGGAGTCACTGAGAGATGCCCTTCTTTACACTTGGCTCTCAGGTCTCCTTTATACTTATCTTCTTCTTCCCCTGATTCCAACAGTTTTGCAGAAATCAAGCAGGCTGAAGAGCTCAGTAATCTTCATTGCCCCCTTCTGGCCTTGGCAAGTATGGTTCCCCTTTTTAGGATCTCATCTTTGCTATCCTCTGTGGATACTGGAGCATACTCAGGATCTCTTCTCTCGCCCATCAGGGATTCAACACCCCGACATTCAGGCTGACCGTATGGTTTCTGCACTTCCAGTAATAGACAGTCCTGGCTGTCTTCCCTAGTTCTTAACATTATTTTGGCTTCTCAAAAGGATTCTACCAGAAAAGTTTATAAAAGTAAATGGAAATGGTTCTCTATTTGGGTGTCAGATAAGGAAATTGATCCCTTTTCTGCACCAGTTTCAGCTATTCTTAATTTTTTGACAGCTCTTTTCAAAGATGGGGCTAGTTTGTCTACAGTTAAACTTCATTTGGCAGTAATTTCAAATTTCCACACAGGGAATAAATATTTTGCCTTAGCTTCCTGCAGATTGTGTAAAGTTTTTATGGAAGGCATTTTTTTCTGGGACCTCCAATAAAGGATCCCTTGCCACCTTGGGATTTTACTGTGGTACTTGAAGGTTTAACACAAAAACCCTTTGAACCGGCAGACAAATCTGGTCTAAAATTTTTGTCAGGGAAGATGGTTTTCTTGGTACCTATAACTTCAGCAAAAAGAATATCTGAACTCCAGGTTTTTCAGCAAAAACCTCTTACATTGTTTTTTTTATAAAGATAGGGTTTCTCTGTGGACTAATCCTTGATTTCTGAAAATAATAACCAATGCATTCACTTGCCAGTTTTCTTTCCAAATTTTTTCCAATAAAGGAGAGTACATGCTACACCTCCTTGATGTGCACAGTCAACTACATTATTACCTTCACAGGACAAAACAGTTTAGAAAGTCAGACCAGCTTTTTGTATCTTTCTCTCCAAATCACCTAAGCCAGCCAGTTTCTAAAGTTACTTTAGCTAAATTGATCGTAGACTGTATCTCATGGATTTACTGTCTGAAGGGTATGCCATTATCAAAACCTCCCCAAGCTCAGTCAACTAGATCCATGGCTTCTTCATCTGCCTTTTGGTCAAGAACATCTATTGTTGACAATTGTGCAACAGCTACATGGTCCAAGACTCATACCTTTGTTTCACATTACAAATTGGACATCATATCTAGAAACAGAGCCTCCTTTGATTCAGCAGTACTCCACAATACCCTTCCATGAGGGCAAGATCAACATAGCTGGGGACTGAGTCCCATAAGTGAGGAAGAATGAAAAGGACAACATCAGATTTATATGTAATGTGCTCACCATTACTAGGCATCTGTGTTGTCCAATCTGAAGTAGTTAACTTCATTTGGTCTGCAAACTGTGGGTATCGGATCCGTCTTCGGATCCGAACCGGCAGCTTTACCTAGCTAAAAGATCCGAGCTCCTAGCTCCTCCCCCTACCCATAATCCCCTGCTACACATCCCCCATCCTCAGATCTAGTTTGCTGCGGCGTATAGCAGCTTCTAGAGACGAGCTCTTAGGCATGGGTGAGAGTTTTCCAGTTTTAAAAAATACCTTTAAAAATAGTTTTTTTCTAAAATTTCTTTGATGTGTGTATTGTGTAGCCCTCTTTATCGACTAACATATTTAGCGTATTTTTGTTGTGGTAATTTTACTTAAAATTTACTTCAATTCCCTCCCCCTAGTGCATGAGTGTGTGGTGTGATGGCTGAAGGGCCTAAAACCATTTTTTCTAAATGCACTGAGTGTGGTCATAAGCTGTCCCCAGCCGATGGCCAAACTCAGTGCGTTATTTACCTGGGGGTGGTCCATTTATCCACCAGCTGCCAGGTTTGTGTGGCTTTCAACCCCCAGGCTATCAGGGATAGGAGGAACAAGCTAATCCCTGGCGGGATTGTTGCCCCCGGATTCTTCTTCCTCCTCTCCCTCTAAGGCACTGGTCGCGGCTGCAGCTCCCGTGCCTTCCAATCCCCCTCCCTTGTTGGGGACTCAAACTCCCTCTGCTTCTCAGGGTGAGGGGGTCTCTTCTTCCTCTTCAAAAGAAAAAAGGAGAGATAAGGGCCGGCACAGGCATAAAGATGGCTGAGTCTCATCCCTCAGCCCCACCAGCGAAGGTAGCTAGTCCCGCTAAGAGGGCCTCTGGTTCTCCTCATTCTCGGCTCTGTTCTCCTTGCTTTTCCCCAGAGCCGGAGGAGGAGTACCGGTCTTCCTCGAGGTCCTCGAGGCGGCCCTCCAGGCCCGCCTCTATGACCTCCTCCAGATCCACCAGAAGCTTGACCGACACTGATTTGGACCAGATGATGTGTCGTTTCCTGCAGGCTCAAATGCAGATGGGGGGGGGAGCTCGGCCCCTTTCTTTACCCCGATTGCTCCTTCTCCGACCCGGTTTAGGGTTTCGGAGCCTTCGGATCCGTGCTATTTCGGACCCGGGAAACCATCGGCGCCGACAGTCTTGATTACTTTGATGCCGACTATGCCCTCAAGCGTGTCAGATCCTAGCTCTCGGGGCTGAGAGCAGAGCGTCAGATCCATGGAGGGGACTGTGTCTTCGGCACCGTTTAGGTCAGAGCACACTTCCGTCTCGGGTCCGACCGCTTCGGCTCCGACGCCAATCCCTGCATCGGAGCCAAGGGGGCTGCTCTCAGAGCCTGGGGAGAGCGGTTCGCCCTCGGCGTTTGTTGTAGTGGAGAGCGTTGCGAATCAAAGGGGGGTGGTCTGCCCAAAAACCTTCCTCGGACGAGTCTGTGTTCCTGGAGGCGTTTGATGCAGGCCCGTCTACTTCTTGGGTGTCCCCCCTGGCTGACTCCCTGGTGGACTTAATTACCACAAGGGCTTGGAAGGAGCCAGACACCCTGGAGCCAATTCCCAGAAGACCAGACAAGATACTTAATCCCCCTTCTGATAGGCTGGCATGGTCTAAAGGTTCTCCAGTGGATGCCATGGTGGTGGCGGCTGCCACCAAGAAGGAGCTAGCACAGGAGAGTTCCTTGTTCCACCCTCCAGATAAGGAATCTCGGACGTTGGACCGCATTGGAAAGCGGATGTTTGCTTCAGCTACCTTCTCTGTAAGGGCGCTGAACTATATGGTACACGTCATCAGACTCCAACGAGACTTGATTAAGGAATACGCTGGAGCCTGCCGGAGTCCATGGCGGCCGAGGACAAACGCACCTCCTCGGCTCGCATGGCCACTCTGAACTCTATTACTAACACATCCATGCAGCTACTCTCCCATGCCATGGAGGGAGTGGCTAGAGCCAGCGGAGCAGGCATCGCTCTGCTGCGCCATGCTTGGCTCCGCCTTTGCGATTTTGCGGAACCCTTCAAGGCGTCCTTCGCAAACGCACCCTTTGTCGGTTCTACGCTCACACTGGTCCAAAGCGAGAAAGACGGGAAGACACTGTCTGCCGTCGGGATCCACTTCTCTAATCCCCAACGGTCCTTCTCGAGGAACCAGAGGGGACAAAAGAAGATGTGGTTCCGGAAATCACAGCAGTCCCGTCCCGCTTCGGACCCCTCGTCCTTCAGAGGCAGAGTAGGACAAGGTGGACGCCAGCCCAGAGGCAGGGGGGGGGGCGAGGAATCTCAGGTCTCAAGAACCTTTCTCGGAGAGGCCCGAGCAACAGCCCTGAGGGCTTACCCGACTGTCCCTCTCTGGAGGCAGTCAGGGGGGCGTCTGTCGGAGCACCTCCAAACTTTGGAGTCCATTACTACAGATCGGTGGGTGCTCCGAATTATATCCAGAGGTTATTCCATTCCCTTTCTGATTCTTCCCCCTCCTATGAAACGCCTCCCCGATGTCTCACCCGATCAAAGGGAGGTGGCAGCTTTAGAAATTTCGAAGCTATTAGAAAAAAGAGCCATCCAGCACATCCCCCCAGGCCAGTCCAGATTGGAAAATTACTCCAGGTTCCTTTTAGTGCCAAAAAAGACGGGGGACTTGAGGCCTATCGTAGACCTCTCATCTCTAAACCTGTTCATTCCCAAAGAGAAATTCCGGATCGTCACTCTGCAATCTATTCTCCCCTTCCTACGGGAGAATGACTGGATGTGCTCCATAGATCTCAAGGATGCGTACTACCACATTCTAATGGACAGACGATCCAGGAGGTTCCTCCGCTTTCGGCTGGGAGCCAGTCACTATCAGTTCAGGGCTCTTCCGTTTGGCCTCACCTCAGCCCCAATTGTGTTCACCAAGGTCATGGCAGTGGTTGCAGCCCACCTTAGACTTCAGGGCATTCGGGTCTTTCCGTACCTGGATGACTGGCTCCTCACCGCCTCCACCAGGCATCGGCTCTGCTCTGCCAGGGATTATACCCTAGCTCTTACTCAGCGTCTGGGTATTACTGTAAACCTTCAAAAATCGTTCCTTCATCCTGTGCAGGTTCTGGAATTTATAGGGGCCAAAATAGATACACGCCACTCCAAGGCCTTTCTAACAACAGACAGGTTGCGCAGCTTGTCTCTTCATGTTTTGGCAATTCTCCAGTCCCCAGCCCCACCTGTGGAATTAGTCGTGAGAACCTTGAGCTCCATGGCGGCAGCCATCGGTCTGTCGCCCTTTGCGCGACTGCGCATGAGAATTCTTCAGTGGACTCTTCAGGTCCAATGGTCACTTTTACTGCACCCCTTGAACACCCCGATTCCCTTGAGCAGGGTTTGCAAGGACTCCCTTCTCTGGTGGCTTCACTCCCAGGAGCTGCGAGAGGGGACACAATTTGTCATGCCTCAGCCCCAAGCCACGTTGACCACGGACGCTTCTCGCCTCGGGTGGGGGGGCATGCTATGGGCAGAACCGTCCAAGGCATGTGGACTCCCTCAGAGACCGTTCTGCATATCAATGTTCTGGAGATGAGGGCGGTGCTTCTGGTGTTGCAAGCCCTACAAGAACTTCTTCCTCCGGGAACTATTGCAATTCAGACAGACAACATGGCTGTAGTCTGGCACATCAACAAACAGAGAGGAACCAGACCTTATCCCCTTTGCCGAGAGGCTATGAGACTTTGGGAATGGGCGATCTCCACCAACCGCTTTCTGGTAGCAATGCACATTCCGGGCTGGACCAACATCCTAGCGGACAAGCGAAGTCGCTTGATCCTCACACCGTACGAGTGGTCTCTAAACCCGTTAGTAGCGAAACAAATCTTCCTCAAATGGGGTCTACCTTGCTGCGATCTTTTTGCTTCTCCATCAAACACAAAGTGCAGCGAATTTTTTGCTCTAATTCCCCCAATAGGGGAGAGCCCCAGAGATGCTCTGGTTCATGCTTGGCCCCCCGGTCTCCTTTATGCTTATCCCCCACTTCCGCTCATGACGAAGTTCCTGCAGAAAGCCCATCGGTTGGGGAGCAAGATAATCCTCATAGCCCCATTCTGGCCTCGCCAGATCTGGTTCCATTACCTGCTGTCTCACAGTGTAGTTCCTCCTTGGATCTTAGATCCCATTCCAGATCTAATTTCTCATCCTGCGGGATTACAACCCCCAAACCTGGGTGACCTCAAGCTCACGGCTTGGCTGATCCAGTTCTGCTGATAGCAAGGACTCCCGGTATCTCGTCACCAGTGAAAGCTATTCTGGTAGCAGCACACAAACCATCTACCAGAAAAATCTACAGTAGTAAATGGAAACGTTTTTCCATCTGGGCCAAAGACAGGGGCTTAGACCCCTTTACTGTCCCTATTCCGACGTTTCTTGATTTTCTGTGCCATATCTTTCATTAGGGAGCCAGTGCATCTACGGTTAAAGTACAGTTGGCAGCCATCTCTCATTTTCATGTTGGGGATGATGTAGGATCACTGGCTTCCACCAGGATTTGCAAAACTTTTTTTAAAAGGCACCTTTCTGTTAAAACTGCCAGTTATGTCTGCGGTCCCACCATGGGACTTAACATTGGTCGTACAGGCTTTGACGGGCCCTCCTTTTGAACCGACTGCTTCTGCTCAGTTTAAATTTTTATCTTGGAAAACAGCCTTCCTGATTGCAATAACTTCAGCCAGGAGAGTGTATGAGCTTCAAGCCCTCTGTATGAAACCCCCTTACCTAATATTTCATAAGAATAGAGTTTCTCTCAGGACTAATCCTTCCTTCCTCCCTAAAGTAGTCTCTGAGTCGAATATTAATCAGTCTATTAATTTGCCAGTGTTTTTCCCCAATTTCCAGAACAAAGGGGAATACACATTACACAAATTGGATGTACATAGACAACTGCGTTTTTATTTGCACAGGACAGCAACTACCCGCAAATCTGATCAATTGTTTGTGTCCTTTGCCAAGTCTTCTTTAGGTAAACCTATTACCAAAGTTTCATTAGCCAACCGGATTTCACAGTGCATCATTCAGGCCTATTTAGCTTCAAACAAACCGGTACCTTTGGGAATCCATGCTCATTCAACCCGATCCATAGCTACCTCTGCAGCGTTCTGGTCTAGAGTCCCTATAGACGACATATGTTCAGCAGCTACTTGGTCCTCCTCTCATACATTCATTTCCCATTATAAATTGGATATGATATCCAGGAGTAGGGCTTCCTTTGGCTCCGCTGTGCTCCGGAATATTCTTCCTTGAGGGCCGCCCAAGGTTTCTAGGTAGCTGGGGACTCTGTCCCACAGGTTGCAGACCAAATGAAGTTAACTACTTCAGATAAAGAAGTTATGTACTCACCATAACGTTCCATCTGAGTAGGTAACTTCATTTGTCTGCAACCGACCCCCCCCCATTCCCCCTAACCAGTTTTGTGCTTCTTAACCATGGGATAGGATTGCTCATTCTGTTAGGCAGTAGGTTACTGGCCTCATTCGCGGGTCTTGTGGAGTCTTTATAGGCAAACTCGATCTGAGGATGGGGGATGTGTAGCAGAGGATTATGGGTAGGGGAGGAGCTAGGAGCTCGGATCTTTTAGCTAGTTAAAGCTGCCGGCTCGGATCCGAAGACGGATCCGATACCCACAGGTTGCAGACAAATGAAGTTACCTACTCAGATGGAACGTTATGGTGAGTACATAACTTTTTTTTTTTCATTCTTCTTCAACTCCCATCCATCCCCCATTCATTTTTCTTTTGGAAGGACCCATTGGACTGTGTTTGTAACCTACAGATCTGAAGTAGGAGATTCATTTGTCTGCAACCTGTGGGTTATGGATCCGATATCGGATCCGAACCGGCATGGTTTACCAGCTATGGATCCAAGCTCTCAGCTCCTCCCCTCACCCATAATGCCCTGCTCTACCCTCATGACCTCAGATCTCGTTTGCCGTGCTGGTGACCAGATTGTGTTTCCAAGCTCTTCAGCTAAGTGCAGTTTTTTAGTCTTTAAAGTGCTAATTTTTGAAGTTTTGTGTGAAAGTTGTGTGGAAGTGTAGGTTTCCCTATTACTTAATTATACTTTTAGTGTTTTAAAATTTAATTTTACTTATCCCTCCCCTCGCTGGTAGCGTAGTGTGTGTTTGGGCCTGTTGAGTGGTTTTGTTACTTTGCTTTAACTCTAGTTTAAGTAACTTTTTTGCATTTGGGATGTCTGAACAACCCAAAGCTGTGTTCTCCAAGTGCTCCGAGTGTGGCCATAAGCTTTCCCTGGCTGATGGCCACACTCGGTGTGTTAGATGCCTTGGGGTTGAACACCTCACTTCTGGATGTTCCATTTGTGCAGGGTTCAACCCCAGGGCATTGAAGGAGCGGAGGTCCAAGCTTGTCTTGGCGGGTCTTTTGCCACCGGACTCGGCTCCGGCCTCCGCTCCTTCGGGGGTAACCGTTTCACGGTTGTCTCCTCTCCGGCTCCCCTCCTCCTCCTGGGACTCAACCTCCCTGTAGTGGTTCGGAGGAGAGGGAAGCTAGAAAGAAGGACCGGAGGAGAAGCACCATAGCGGCGGGCCGAGACCTCTGTCTCGGCCCGCCAGCCAAGCAGGCTTCTCCTCCGGCCTCCTTGTCTGCTGGCTCTCCCTCCTCGGCTCCGGTCTCCAGTGTGTTTTCACGGGACCTGAGGAGGAGGAGACCCGATCTCCGTCGAGGCTATCGAGGAGGCACTCAAGGCCTACCTCGGTAGCCTCATCGAGATCAACTTATAGCCTGTCAACGCTGATCTGGACGGATGATGAGAAGGTTCATCCAGGCCCAGATGCAGATGGGAGTGCTCTTGCCTCCCCTCTGGGGGCTCGACCCCTTTTTTCAAGCCAATTGCTCCTTCTCCGACTCGCTACCGGGTTTGGAGCAGTTGGAGCCGAGCAGCCGGGCGGGGTGGGTCGGCGCCAATAGTACTTGGTACCGGATCCGACCCTGCCCTCGAGTGCCGGATCCTACCTCTCGGAGCCTGGGTCCGAGCTTCGGATCCGCGGGGATCAGTGCTCCTTCCGCGGCCTCTGTGTCCCAGCGCACTGTCGCCGGATCCGGCGCCGCGCCGGCTCGATCCACTCCTCGGATCCGAGGGGGAGCCGATTGTTGGATCCTTTGGTCGAGGTCAGCTCCCCTTCGGCTTTTGATGTAGTGGAGAGGGCCCTGTTGAGGGTCTCCGGACCCCCGGCACTTGCTTTGGCTCCGTCCCGCGCTCCCTCTGCACTGGGTCAGGCTTCCACCATCCGGCCCTTGGGACAGCCCGCTCCTGTGCCCCAAGCTGTTCCCCTGGAACAGGTTACTGTTTGCGAGGAGTCCTCTGACAGCCCCCCGGAGGATGTTCCCCGCAAACATACGTGCAAAAGGAGGCACACTGACTCCCCCGAGTCTCTCACAGAAGACACGGATTTGGAGGAAGGGGAAGGCTCCCCACGGTCACCCCCCCGAGGATGTCTCATTTGGAGACATCATGGAAATGCTCCGCATAAGGGGGGGGGTCTGCCCCCAAGTCTTCCTCGGACGAGTCCGTGTTCTTGGAGGCATTTGAAGCGGGCCCGTCTACCTCTTGGGTGTCCCCTCCTGCCGACCCCCTGGTGGACCTCATTACCACCAGGGAGTGGAAGGAACTGGACACCGTGGAGCCAATCCCTAAAAGGCCCGACCGTATTCTCAGTCCCCCGGCTGACCATGCCCATTGGAGTAAGGGGCCTCCGGTAGATGCCATGTTGACGGCGGCCACCAAGAGGGAACTTGCTCAGGAGAGTCCCTCAGTCCATCCCCCGAGCAAGGAGTCTCGGATGATGGACCGCTTGGGGAAGCGGATGTTTAGTTCAGCGACCTTCTCTGTAAGGGCGCTGAACTATCTGGCACGTGATTAGGATGCAGCGATCTTATTAAAGAATCGCTGCATCCCCCAGAGTCCATGTCGGAGGAGGACAAAGTGCTGCACTACACCCGCATGGCCACTCTCAGGTCCGTCACCAATACCTCTATGCGGCTACTCTCCCATGCTACGGAAGGTGCCGCTAGAGCCGCAGGGGCAGGCCTAGTTACTAGACGTCAGGCCTGGCTCCGTCATTGTGATTTCTCAGAGCCCTTCAAGGCGTCATTTGCGAACGCCCCCTTCGATGGTTCTGCCCTCTTTGGCAAAACTGTTCGCGACACTTTGACCCAGAGCGAGAAGGACGGGAAGACGCTGTCTGCCGTCGGAATCCGCTTCTCTGCACCCCAGAGGCCCTATTCTAGGAACCAAAAGGGACATAAGAAGATGTGGTTCCGGAAGTCGCAGCACTCTCAGTCTGCTCCGGACAACCAGTCCTTCCGTGGCAGAGGAGGACAGGGAGGACGCCGCCCTAGGGGCAGAGGGGCTCCCAGGAACTTCGGGTCCAGAGAACCCTTCTCTGAACGGCCCGCGCAACAACCCTGAGGGGTTGCCCGGCTGCTCCACTCTGGAGGCAGTCGGGGGACGTTTTTCGGAGCACCTAGCGGCATGGGAGTCCATAACATCAGACCGCTGGGTCCTCCAGATCATATCCAGAGGATACCGTATACCCCTTCTTCACTTGCCAAAATTGAAGTCCCTCCCAGACGTTCCACCCGGTCAGTGGGAGGCCGCTTTGGCAGAAATTGGCCATCTGCTAAAGAAAAGAGCCATCCAGCCCGTCCCCCCCAGACCAGATCGGATCAGGGTTCTACTCCAGGTTCTTTTTAGTGCCAAAAAAGACGGGGGATCTAAGACCAATTTTAGACCTTTCACTCTTGAACCTGGCAGTTCCCAAGGAGAAGTTCTGAATGGTCACGCTGCAGTCTATTCTCCCCCTTCTGGGAGAAAATCACTGGATGTGCTCCATAGACCTCAAGGATGCGTACTACCACATACTAATGGACAGGCGCTCCAGGAGGTTTCTCCGCTTCCGGCTGGGAGCCAGTCACTACCAGTTCCGGGTCCTTCCCTTTGGTCTCACCACAGCCCCCAGGGTGTTCACCAAAGTATTAGCAGTGGTAGCGGCCCACCTGAGGCTTCAGGGGGTACAGGTCTTTCCCTACCTGGACGACTGGCTCCTCACCGCCCCAACAAGGCATCTACTACTATTGGCGCGAGACTCCTTTCTCCATCTTGCTCCCCGTCTGGGCATCACTATAAACACAAAAAAATCCAACCTAGCACCCACGCAGTTCATAGATTTTATAGGTGCCAGGTTAGACACAAGGAGATTAAAAGCCTTCCTCACTGCGGACAGAGTTCAAAATCTGCAACTCCAGGTGCGGGCCATTCTCCACTCAAGCTCAGTTCCGGCGGAGTTGGTCCTGAGGGCTCTAGGGTCCATGGCGGCTGCTATAGCGCTTCTTCCTCTCGCCAGGTTCAATATGCGCATCCTCCAATGGACACTCCTAGTCCAGTGGTCGTATCTTGCTCTTCCTATGCATCATCCCATTGCGATCAGCAAGGCTTGCAAGCGGTCCCTCCTGTGGTGGCTACACTCTCCAGATCTCCACGGAGGCCGCCCATTTTGTGCTTCTCCCCCTTTCGCCACGGTGACCACGGACGCCTCCAGCCTCGGGTGGGGGGGTGCATTTTTCAGGCCGGACCGTCCAAGGCACGTGGAACGATTCAGAGACCTTACTGCATATCAACGTTCTAGAGATGAGAGCAGTGCTCTTAGCGTTGCTAGCACTTCAGGCCTTTCTTCCCTTGGGAACAATTGCGATTCAATCGGACAACATGTCGGTTGTCTGGTATATCAACAAGCAAGGAGGAACCAGGTCTTACCCTCTTTGTCGAGAAGCCATGAGAGTTTGGGAATGGGCAATCTCCACCAACCGCTTTCTCATAGCAACGCATATTCCGGGTCGGTCCAACATCCTGGCGGACAAACTCAGTCACACCATTCTCACCCCTTACGAGTGGTCTCTCAATACTCAGGTAGCGGAACGCATATTCGCACGGTGGGGAACTCCTTGTTGCGATCTTTTTGCCTCTCCCTCAAACACCATGAGCGACAGTTTTTTCGCTCTGATACCTCCTCCCGGAGGTTCCCCAAGAGACGCTCTGGTGCATGCTTGGCCACCCGGTCTTCTTTATGCTTATCCCCCCTTGCCTCTGATGCTCCAAGTTCTTCAGAAAGCCTCTCGGTTGGGGTGCAGAATGATTCTCATTGCTCCATTTTGGCCTCGACAGATCTGGTTCCCCTTCCTAAGGTCTCACTCTGTGAATCCTCCTTGGATTCTAGATCCCATTCCGGATCTGATATCTCATCCATCCCACTTATCTCCTCCGAACCTGGACAACCTGAAGCTGACCGCTTGGCTGCTCCAGTTCCACTCTTGATCAGGACTCCCGGTATTTCGTCCCCTGTTAAGGCCATCCTGGTGGCAGCTCATAAGCCATCCAGTAGGAAAGTCTACCGCAGCAAGTGGAAACGGTTCTCGTAGGGCGGAGCGGCAAGGCCTAAACCCTTCACAGTTCCTCTCCCTTTGGTGCTTGATTTCTTAACCACTCTTTTAATGATGGTGCCAGCAGTTCCACGGTCAAAGTACAACTTGCGGCAATTTCCCATTATCACATTGGTCATGACTCCAATCCACTGATGTCGGCCAAGTTGTGTAAGATTTTCCTTAAAGGTACTTTTCTTCTCAGGCCCCTGTAAAGCAAGCGGTTCCTCCTTGGGACCTTTCCTTAGTTCTCCAGGCCTTGACCACCCCCTTCGAACCGGACTACGGTAGATCTGAAATTCTTATCTTTCAAGACCGCCTTCTTAGTAGCCATTACTTCGCCAAGAGAGTTTCAGAGCTTCAAGCATTATCAGCTAAACCTCCTTACTTGGTCTTTCATCCGGACCGTGTTTACCTCAGGACCAACCCGTCCTTTCTTCCTAAGGTAGCTTCTGAAGCAAACATTAATCAATCCATTAACCTCCCTGTCTTCTTTCCTAAATATGAAAACAAAGGTGAATACAAGCTTCACTCCTTAGATGTTCACAGGCAACTTAGATTTTATCTAAACAGGACGGCTGGTCATAGGCAATCCGACCAGTTGTTCATTTCCTTTGCTAAATTTAATTTGGGCAAACCAATTTCTAAAGTCTCATTATCTCGCTGGATTTCACAATGTATCTTATTGGCTTATCAAGCTGGAAGGCCCGCACCGGAGGGTGTACATGCCCATTCAACCCGGTCAGTCTCTACCTCGGCAGCCTTTAAGGCTAGGATTCCTCTAGATGATATTTGTGCAGCAGCCACGTGGGCTTCATCTCATACTTTTATTTCCCACTACAAGTTGGATCTTGCATCTAGGGTAGAGCATCCTTTGGCTCCGGTGCTCGGAATATCCTTCCATGATGGCCGCCCAAGATTCAGGTAGCTGGGGACTCTGTCCCACAGGTTGCAGACAAATGAATCTCCTACTTCAGATTTAGAAGTTATGTACTCACCATAACGTTCCATCTGAGTAGGTGTATTCATTTGTCTGCAACCATCCCGCCCTCCTATCCCCCTGGCCTTTCAGTTTCCTGCATATGATGTGTTACCCTTTTCAGGGTGTTCTTGCTGTTGGCAAACTCGATCTGAGGTCATGAGGGTAGAGCAGGGCATTATGGGTGAGGGGAGGAGCTGAGAGCTTGGATCCATAGCTGGTAAACCATGCCGGTTCGGATCCGATATCGGATCCATAACCCACAGGTTGCAGACAAATGAATACACCTACTCAGATGGAACATTATGGTGAGTACATAACTTCTAATTACAGGTTTGAGCCCTGTTTTTTCTATCTGGCTTTATCTGTTTCTCTTCTATTATTGGGAAATAGAGTATCAAACTTGATCTGAGGCAATAGGGATGGAGTAGGACATCATGGGTAGAGGGAAGAGCTTGAGAGTTGCATCTGAAGCCTACGGCCATATTGGATCTGAAGTCTGCGGGTCATGTTGGATCTGAGGATTGGATCCGTAACCCGTTAGTGAGGAAGAATGAAAATGGACAACACAGATGCCTAGTTATGGTGAGTACATAACTTGTAATTTTAGTTTGTGTGTGTTTGTCTGTGTGTGAAGGCATAGCCATAACAAACTGGTAAGTTGCATTCAAATCTTAACTGTGCTGATTGCATTTATTTATTTGATTATTTAGGTTAGTTGTTTATTTAACATGTGTTAACAGGGTAAGTGAGCCGATCTGTCAATCCTTTTTAGTTGGGACCTGAGCCAAAGATAAATACCATAAATATATAAACAATTTATTGTGCCCAGTCATTCATTATATTTCTAGTAGATGGGAGGAAACTGTAGATGTTTTGTAGTCCAATCTCGCCTACATTCTTACCCGTGGGTTCGGAGCTGAATATCGGCTCCGACTCGGCCAAACTTTTCTAGCTCAAAGTCTTCTATTGGCTGGGCTAAGCAGGTATCCCATGCTGCACTGTTCCATATCCCAGATCTTGTTTGCCGCTCGTGTAGCTCGGATGTGGTCTCGCTCTTGGCTGTGGCTAAGTACCCTTTTTTTCTTGTTATTTGAGAAAACTTCTTATAAACAAAAAGCTATTTTCATAGCTATTGTCTATTTAGTGTTGTATTTGGTTTCGGTAGTGTGTTTGTGGTTTGTGGTATCCCGCTAACTGTTCCTTCGGGCTAGGCCTGTTTCAGTTAGAGGACCTAGTCCTCTTGTCCTGTGTTGTTCATGCTAAACCGTTTAAGTTAGAGGTTTAGTGTCGGTTTCCCCTTCCTATTCGTGGTCATAAACCGTTTTAGTTAGAGGTTTTTGGCCTTTATTGTCTCAGTGCGTGTTCCTTCTGAGGTTTGTGTGTGTGCTGTTGCAGTTTACAAAACTTGTTCCCGTGTTTTTGTGGTGTTGCGTGTCTGTGTCTTTTTTTGTCAGACCGTTAGTTGTGCTGTGTTGGTTTTTGTGATTGCTTGTTGAAAAATGTCCAGGGATTCAAGGAGCTCAAACCTTCGGGTTTTAAAAAGTGCTCTAAATGCAGTTACAAGATGTCTATCACCGACAGACATTCTATTTGTGTTTATTGCCTGGGAGCCATCCATCTGCAGGAGTCCTGCAGCTTCTGCCATGCTTTTAGTCCCAGAGTGCTCCAAGAAAGAAAGAATAAGCTGATTTTAAAGGGACTCTTGAAACCCTCTTTTGAAGAGGCCATGGATTCTTCTCCCAGTGCTAAATCTAAGTTCTCTAAGTCAAAAAGGAGATCTCCGGCTCCTTCAGTTTCCTCGGAGCCACCGGAGAAAGTCACAAAACTTGCTTCAACTTCCTCGGCTCCACTGTCCTCGTGGCCGCAGGAAGTGTCAGTGTTGATGGAACCGGCGTCAGCTCCAATTATATTGGAACCTCTTTGGAGCCGATCGCCCAGTCTTAGACCAGTTTCACCTGAGAGGAGATCTCGAGCTCCCTCCCTGTCCTCCAAATCCTCCAGGACTCTTTCTGATGTGGATGTTGATAGGGGGTGCAGTGGCTCCTCCAGTCACCGGTTTTGGCAAAATTGTTTTCGGCTTCTGCCCAGTCGGCTCTGGAGCCCGTCCCGACCCCTTCTTCGATCATTCCTCCTCTGAGTGCATCTCTGTCTTTGGAGCCAGAGTGTTCCGCGCCGTGTGATGTTCCTAGGTCGGTTCCGATGGCCCCTCCGGGCCTATCGGTACCAACGTCGGCTCCAACCTCGTTTGCTCCGTCCACGGGGTTCGGGATTCCTCAGTCGGGCATGAGGGGGACATCTCGGGACATATTTCAGTTCTGAGTCTTCCGCTCGGTGCCTCAGCTCGAGGAACTCTGACTCCTGTCATGGTCTCGGAGGCTGGCCGGTCCTCAGACTCAGGGGGGGGCCTGCCTTTGAGGCCATGCAGACTGCACTGGCCAGATCATCAACTACATCATGCGGGTCGGTCATTCTGTCCCCCACCACTCCGGTGAGAGCCTTTGATCACCACCTATCCATAGACAGCGGACCACCAAGGCCTAGGGATACCCCCATGAGTGGTCCCCAACTTTCTGAAGGCCCTTCAGAGTTCGTGCCTGAGGAGCCCCCTGGAAAGAAAACGTGCAAAAGGAAGCACATAGACTCCCAGGATGAGTCTCTCACCTCTGATACTGACCTCGAGGAATCGGAGGGGTCCCCCAAGTCATCCTCTGATGTTGTTTCCTTCTCCGACATCCTGGAGATATTGAAACAAAGAGGTGACTGGCCGTCCAAAGCCCCCTCCGAGGAGGAGTCGGTCTTCCTTAAGGCCTTTGGTGCTCAGCCCTCCGCCTCCTGGGTGTCTCCACCCTTCGACGAGCTCCTAGATTTAATTTGTCGGAGGGTGTGGGAAAACCCTGATTCTGTGGAACCCGTACCCAGGCGTCCCAACAAGTTTCTTTCTGTTCCACCGGGTAAGGAGTTTCTGCCCAAAGGAGTCCCTGTGGATGCCATGGTGGTGGCGGCGGCCACTCAGAAGGAAGTAGCAGAGACTTCTTCCTCCGTCCATCCTCCTAACAAGGAGTCTAGGACCATGGACCGGTACGGGAAGCGTACCCTCTCATCAGCAACCTTTACCTTACGGTCGCTGAACTACCTGTCTCATTTTACTCGGCTCCAGAGAGATCTCCTCAAGGAGTTAGGAGATACTCTTGCGGGTAACGTTCCTGAGGCGGTGGCCCAGACGGTTAACGCCCAGGTGTCTACCCTCAATTCCATCGTTAACTCCTCAATGCGGCTCATTTCATATGCAGCCGATGGAGTGAGTAGGGCAGCAAGCTCAGGAGTCGCCCTTAGAAGGCAAGCCCGGATGCGCCTTTGTCATTTCACGGAGGCCTTCAAGTCTTCTTTCACTGACACCCCCTTTGATGGTTCTTCTTTCTTCGGAACCAAAGTGAAAGACACCCTCACCAGGTGCAAACAAAAGGGAAAGACCCTGTCTGCTGTAGGGGTCTGTTTTTCCCTTCCTTCTAGGCCTTAACCCCAAGGCCCAGCGGGGTGGGAAGATGTGGTTCAAAAAATCACAGAGGTTTTTTCCTGCTGCACAAGGTGAGTTCCCCTCCAGAAACAGAGGAGGGGGAGGTTATTCAGGGAGATGCCGCCCTAGAGGCAGAGGGGGCCCCCGCAAATCAGGAGACCATGATTCCTTTTGTGGCTCTCCCTACTCTCGTTCCTGAGGGAATGCCCGGCTGTGCTTATCCAGAGCCAGTCGGGGGTCGAATATCGTTATATCCAGAAGCCTGGAAAAGCATCGCCCAGGACCGATGGGTATTACGAATAATTTCCGGAGGTTATGCCATTCCGTTTACGTCAGACCCCCCCTTCAGTCAGAAAAATCCCGGACGTTCCACCCAGTCAAAGGGATCAAGCAGCCTCAGAGGTTTCAAAGCTGCTAGGAAAGGGAGCCATCCAGCGTGTCTCCTCAGACGAGGACGGATTAGGGACTTACTCAAGATTCTTTTTGGTGCCGAAAAGAACAGGGGACCTGAGACCCATATTAGATCTCTGCCGACTGAAAAACTATGTACTGAAGTCCAAGTTCCGTATGGTCACACTACAGTCGATTCTCCCATTGTTGGGAGAGGAGGTATGGATGTGCTCCATCAACCTCAAGGATGCTTATTACCATGTCAAAATGGACAGGGCATCCAGGAGTCACCTACACTTCCGGCTGGGAGCCAGTCATTTCCAGTTTCGAGCCCTGCCCTTTGGTCTCACCACAGCCCCCAGGGTGTTCACCAAGTGTATGGCTGTGGTGACTGCTCACTTGAGACGTCAATGATTCCAAGTATTTTCGTATCTGGATGACTGGCTCCTTACCGCCCCCACCAGGCATCTGCTAATCCAAACCAGGGACGCTACCATCACTCTCTGTCAACAGTTGGGCATAACACTAAATTGGGAAAAATCTGCCTTGTTGCCCTCACAGCGTGTTACCTTTATAGGCGCAGAATTAGACACCGTTCGAATGTGAGCATTTTTACCACAGGAAAGGATCAGAGTCTTACAGCAACAGATACACGTCTTGATACCCCTGAAGAAAGCGAAGGCAAGATGGGTTCTTCAGCTCCTGGGGACCATGGCAGCAACAATTATATTGGTTCCTCTAGCGAGATTGCACATGAGACTTCTTCAATGGCTCCTCTTTGTCCAATGGTCTCTCCAAAAATTTCCACTTTCACACCCCATTTTGCTCACGGACAGATGCAAACAGTATCTCAGGTGGTGGCTTTGCACCAACAATTTGTACAGGGGAAAACCCTTCGTTCTACCTATCCCGGTTGCCACAGTAACCACCGACACCTCCCAGATGGGGTGTGGGGGGCATTATCTTGGCAGGACAGTCCAAGGCACGTGGCACGATCACAAGATACATCTGCATATCAATGTCCTAGAGATGAGAGTGGTGCTACTTGCATTGCAGGCACTTCAGAGCTTTCTGCCTCTAGGGACGATTGCAATACACTCGGACAACATGTCAGCAGTGTGGTATCTGAACAAGCAAGGGGTACCAGATCTTACCCCCTGTGCAGAGAGGCTATGCGAGTGTGGCAGTGGGCAGTATCTTCCCAACGGTTTCTGGTGGCAACGCACATTCCGGGGAACTCCAACGTGATAGCGGACAGGCTAAGCAGAGCTATTCTGATGCGTTACGAGTGGTCCCTGAATCGTCTAGTTGCAGAACGAATCTTCAGCAGATGGGGTCAGCCTTGTTGTGGCCTTTTTGCCAGCCCCCTCAATGCCAAATGCAGGAGCTACTTGACACTGATCCCCCCACAGGGGGAGTCACCCAGGGATGCTGTAGTTCACGATTGGCCCTCCGGTCTGGTTTATGCTTTCCCTCCATTTCCCTTCCTGTCAAAAGTGATTCAGAAAGTGCAATCCTTGGGAAGCAGAATGATTCTGATTGCTCCACACTGGCCTCGTCAAGTCTGGTTTCCCTTTCTCCAACCCTACATTGTGGACACTCCTTGGATTCTGGACCCTCAACCAGATTTACTGATACACATGTCGGGTACAGTTCCACCCCTCTCTGATGACTCTCCGGTTGACAGCCTGGCTACTCCACTTCCATTGTTAGTTAGGCTTCATCATTTTTCACCGGAGATAGTTCACATTTTATCTTCCTCTCATAAGCCATCTACTAGGAAGATTTATTCTAGCAAATGGAGGAGGTTTTCTATTTGGGCGCATACCCAAGGAATTGATCCTTACACAGCCCTGATTGCTTCAGTCTTGGAGTTTTTATCTACGCTTTTCCATCAGGGTTCCGCGTCAGCTATCATAAAAGTTCAATTGGCAGAGATTTCTAATTTTCATGTTGCTAATGCGCCTAGTCTGATGGCTCACAGACTCAGTAAGGCTTTCCTGAAGGGTACTCTATTACTCCGTCCGCCGGTCTCCGAACCTATCATGCCCTGGGATCTGAATTTTGTTCTACAAGCCCTTACTTCGCCACCTTTTGAGCCTGCAGCTACCTGTGATTTGAAATTCTTGACCTGGAAAACAGCCTTTTTAATAGCAATCACTTCAGCCAGGCGAGGTCAGAAATTCAAGCCCTTTCTATCAAACCTCCATACTTGATCTTCCATAAGGACAGGGTTTCTCTTAGACCAAACCCTCCCTTTCTTCCTAAAGTGGCTTCTGTATCTAATCTTAATCAATTTATTGAGTTGCCTGTATTTTTTCCTCATTTTTTCAAACAAGGCAGAATTTAAATTTCATCAATTGGATGTACACAGACAGTTACATTTCTATCTGCACCGAACAAAAGATATCCGAAAGTCTGATCAACTATTTGTGTCCTTTTCGGAAAACAAAATTGGGTCCCCTGTCTCCAAAATCACCCTATCCAGATGGATATCCAGGTGCATCTCTTTCGCCTACTCCGCAGGAGGAAAAGACCTGCCGTTTCCGGTCAAGGCTCACTCTACTCTGGCTGTTTCTACATCTATAGCCTATGAAGCCAGATTGTTGATGGATGATATATGTGCTGCAGCTACTTGGGCTTCTCCTCACACATTTGTTACTCATTACAAATTGGACGTGGTATCTAGGGGCAGGTCGTCCTTTGGTTCCACAGTACTCGGGAGTATTTTCCTATGAGCCACCCAGGATGTAGGTGCTAGGGACGCTGTCCCACGGGTAAGAATGTAGGTGAGATTGGACTACATAACATCAAGAAATTATGTACTCACCATAACGTTCAATTTATGTAGTCCATATCACCTCACATTCTTACTTACCCTCCCACCTTCCCCCTTCCAGGAGGATCTGGAGGTTAGGTTTCTATTTACAGAGTTCCCTTCACTTTTACCTTATTCTTTTTTACCTGGATGTTCTGTATGCATGGGGTATGAATGACTGTTCGCAGCAAACTAGATCTGGGGATATGGAGCTGTGCAGCATGGGATACCTGCTTAGCCCAGCCAATAGAAGACTTCGAGCTAGAAAAGTTTGGTTGAGTCGGAGCCGATATTCGGCTCCGAATCCATGGGTAAGAATGTGAGGCAAGATGGACTACATACATCGAATGTTATGGTGAGTACATAACTTCTTGTTCCCTGAGAAAACCAACAGACAAGAGCTTGCAAACTCTTTATGGAGACTGATAAGCAGGAATGAACCGTAGATTTATGGGGCAGAGAGATTACCAGTGAACCACCAAGCGAAGGTCATGGCATTATGATATCCAAGGATACTTTGCAATACTTTGTAAAACTGAACAAGTCTTGAGCTCTGCATATGTTGAATTTTGTGGTTTTCTTTATGGGATATGTGTAGTGACATAATTCTTGGAATGTTCAAAGAAGTATTTGAAAGCTTTTTAGAGGTCTGATGTAACATATCTGCATTCCAGTTGTATTCTGTCTCTACACATTCCAAGAGAAATTACTGTCCATACCTCCAAATGAAAAAAATGCAGGCAGTGGGAACTTTTATTGTATTAGTTTGATGCTATCTAAAAGGATAAGATTAACAGATAAACATTAATAGAAGTATAGGGTTATGGATAAAGGTGAATTAAAAAACTGAGAAGAACAAAATTATTTTAATGAGGCAGATGTTGGCATGCCAAGACCATTTTTAACAGCTGTATTACAGCTAGTCTGCTTATATTATGTCTTTTTAAAGTGTCACCTTGTATATTATGAAACTGTTACTTGTCTTGTAGGCCTCTTTTATCTTCTCATTATCCAAATATCAGCCACTGACATACAACAAAACATATAAATATCCAGCTTGGGCAGATGGAACAGGGTGGATCCTAGCTTTATCATCTATGATCTGCATCCCAGTGGTTGTGGCCATCCATGTGTTCAGATCACAAGGAACTCTGTCTGAGGTAAGAAATAACTGTGAAGTTGCCAAACAGGAATATTACTTATGTGGTGATGCCTTTAACAGACTGCTTTTTTGTACATTTGACTGAAGCATGACCAACAGATGGTCTGTCAAGAAGAACTCAGTGATAATTTCAATGAATGTAAACAAAGTAAAGCTGTGCCACCATGGTGAAGGTTAAAAGCTGTTTAATAGACTCAGACAATAAAATCTTTAAAAAAAACTGTAAAAAACTCAGAGTATAAAAGTCAAGAGTGAAAGTAAACACAGGTGGATAAACGATTTAGGCAGTTGCTGTCTTCAGATCATGTTTTGGTAACAGAACTTCCTAGTTTTAAAAGATAATGATTTGTCGATCTCACAGTCATCTCAGAAGTCTCCGCCCTTTGAGGAAAGTATTTAAAGGGACCATCCAGTTCAAGCCAGGCAACTTGTCAGCCTGTAAGTCAGTAATCCATCCAATCTCAGTAATTTCTGTTTTGTTGAATAGATTTCCTTCTCTTAAACTTTCTTCATTTACTTCCAAAGTCATGAAAGAAAACTTGTGATCAGGATATTTGGCAACATGTTGAGACAAAGCACTAGTTCTGTTGTGTAAGCTGTCACTCAAGTAATGTAAAATGTGTTCCTTGCTAGGTCTAATGGTCTTGCCAACATAAAACCCATTGCACAGACAGCAAGTGGCAACATATAAAACCATTTTTAGTGTTACAGTCCACATACACTCTGAGCCTGTATGTTCTCAAGGGAATCAATCAGATGCTTAAATAAGTTGCTGGAATTTATGGAGCCGCAAGCACTGCATTTTCTATAGGGAAATGTACCACATCTCGAAGTAATTCATCTAACTCCAGATCCGTGTTTATCCTGACACAATAACCTCTTTAAGTTCTTCTTATTCTTAAAGCAGAATTTAGGCGTCTCGACAACTATGTGTCTAATGTTATCATCAGCTATCAGTATCTTCCAGTTCCTCGTGAAAATGTCACATACCTATTGAACATCATTACTGAATGTAAGCAAGCATCTCAGCCCCTCCGTTTCACTTTTTTCTCTATGGTTCGGGTCATCTTCCTTATGTATCTCTCCATCGAGAAAATAAGGCCGACCTCTGTTTCTTAAGCACTTATCATCCAGGCCTGCTTTCTGGATTTCCCTCTTCTTATATCCACGTTTGTGAAAGTGATGTATCAAATGGTCCATCTCTTCCTTGTATGTGTCCTCATTGGTACAAATTCTAGATGTTCTAAGAAGCTGACCTTTAATGGCATGTGGCTAAACATGTCTAGGGTGCATGCTAGTCCTATGTAATAAATGATTTTTCAACAATTTTCCTATGTATTTGAATGTTGAGATTGCCATCCATTCCATACTGTAGTGTGACATCTAGGAAGTCTATCTTCTCTTCAAAACTATGAACTTCAAATTCAAAGAAGGATATAATATTGCCAAGATATCCAATAAAATCAAAGAGTTGTTGTTCATTCTTTGTCCATAGGAGGAATATGCTGTCCACAAATCTGTCGTAATAGGCTATATATGTCTTTCTTACTAATATCTAGTAACAAACAAATCTGTGAAATGGTAGTAATATCAAAGATGTTCCCTTGCTTTTAAATTTACCATACGGCCTCGGTACAAGAGTCATTAGGAGTGACAGTAAAAAGATTTTTGACATCCATTGTTACCATCGTTGGATTAGGTTTTCCATTCAAGGACTGAAAACAGTGAAATAGCTACTGTAGAAATTGGGGAGTGTCCTTCAATACAGTTGTGGCTCTAGGGAGTGCTAATTTTAACTTATGTCCTACAAAAATAGATGCTAACTCTGTTATCCAACCTGTTCCGGAAACTATAGGCTGCATTGGTGGATTATGTCTGTCCTTGTGGATTTTCGGCAGGCCATTAATAATTGGGGTCAGTGGATGTGTTGCCATCAAATAATCATATAAGTCCTGCATTATTACTCTAGTCATTAACAAATCATAGAGAGTATCATTCACTTTATTGATCAGCTTGTTCACCTCCCAATTAGAAATTTTCATATATGTCTTCTTATCACTCAGCATATCCAACATTATGTTGTTTTAATCAGTCCTATTTAGAATAACAATAACTTCCCCTTTATCAGCTAGTTTTATCACAATGTTGTCATTATGTGATGGTTCCTGTTAAGCATTCATGTTAAGTTGTCAATCTCGCCTTCATTCTTGCTTGATGGGTTCGGAGCCGATCCCTCGGCTCCGACTCGGCACTTGCTAAGCTCGAGAGTCACTTTTACCAGCTCGAGGCAGCCCCATATCCCATGATGCAAGGCGGTAAGTACCCAGATCTCGTTTGCCGCTTCGCTTGGGAGGTCTTCTTTTTACCAGCTCCTGGTAAGTTATTCACTTTTGTGAGATTCAAGCCCCTTTTAGTTAAAAAACCTTTTATTGATAGTTTTAAGTTTATTTTGTACCTTTTCTGACAGGAAATCCCTATCTCCTTTTTGTTAGTCAATCTTTTCCCTATCCCATCCCCCCCCTGTTAGGGTGTGTGTGTTGGTTTTATAGAATACCTTTTGGTATTTATTTAAGTTAATTTTGACTGGTGTGTGTGTGTGTGTTTTTCAGCACCATGTCAAAGGAGAGGGTCTCAGGTTTTAAGAAGTGTGACTCGTGCTGTCAGAAGATGTCTCTGACAGACGGTCACACTTCTTGCCTGTATTGTCTGGGCCCTCTTCACCTGCAGGACTCCTGTGCTATTTGTCATTCCTTCAGCCAGAGAGTCCTGCAGGAGAGTAATAAGCTGATTCTTAGGGGCCTTCTGCCGGAGGGCTCTCCGGCTAAGTCGGCTCCACCAAAATCAGCAAAATCTACCAAGGCCCAGGCTTCTGTATCTAAGCCTGCGGCCTCGGCCCGACTCGTGAGTCGAGATCGGCTCCGCTGGAGCCGATTCTGGCTTGACAAAGTCTTCGGCACCCATGGCTATCGGTGCCGAATCTGTTTTGACCACTTCGATGTCGGCTCCGATCGGCTCCGACACCCATGTGGCACAGGCATCGGTGTCGGCCCGATCGGCTCCGACACCGTTACTTTGGTGGCTGTATCGGCTCCGGCTGGAGCCGATACATCGGGCTTCCTGTCGGCTCCGAGGTCGGCTCCGACAGGATCTATAGTATCGGCTCCGATGGCTCATTCCAGGAAGAGGTCGAGGTCTCCTTCCTTGGAGCCGATACTTTCGGCTCCCGCTTCACCTCTTCTATCGAACGGAGCCAACGGAGCCTATCTTCAAGGTCACCCAGGTTGTCAGATCATGACCTAGAGAGAGTGGTCAGTAGATTACTTAAGTCACAGGTACTGGCCCAAATGTTACACAGTCCGTCTCAACAGACGACTGTTGGTCCACACCCCGTTACAGTTCCTCCTTCAACTCTACCCCAGAGCTTGGAGTTGGAGTCTTCGGAATGGTTACTGCTACGGCTGGAGGACGGATACCCCTTCTGTTCCTTCAGCCTCTACTCTTATCTCCTCTTGAGACCTTCCTTAGAGGGATTCGGTGGTCGGGCTTCCATGGTCTCCTCCGAGGGTGAGTGGCATCGGACCCTTGTCCGAGCCCGCTCTTCCCCTTGGAGCCTCGGCCTTGGTGAGCTCGGCTCCGACATCTGCCTCGAGACTTCCCTTTCGGTGGTCCCTGGAGTTCCTAGTTCTTCGGAGCGGGTTCTCTCGGACCTGCCTGGGAGGGGAGCATTCGAGGTGATGAAGAGTGTACTGGCCACTGGTATCAGTCAGCAGTCTGTTCCCGTAGCTCCTCCCTCTATAGTACCTGTTGACATCTCTGCCACTTCTCTTGCTACAGGACCCAGAGATCCTCCGCCTCAGGTTTCCCCATTGGGAATTTCCCCTCTTCCGAGGATTCTCCTGATGTTTTGGGAGATCCTCCTAGGAAGAGGACTTGTAAGAGGAAGCATGTAGACTCCCAGTCTGTCACTCGGATACTGACTTTGATGAGTCAGAGGGATCCCTAGATCCCTCTGAGGATGTCTCCTTCTCAGACATCCTAGAACTTCTGAAACAGAGGGGAAACTGGCCCACCAACAATCCCTCTGAGGATGAGTCAGTATACCTAGAGGCGTTTGGATCTCGGCCCTCCACCTCCTGGGTGTCTCCGCCTTCACCCCTTATGCAGGTTATTGCACAAAGCGTGGGCAGCTCCTGACTCTGTAGAGCCAGTCCCTAGGAGGCCTTCAAAATTCATCACTGCCCCGAGTGACAAACAATTCCTTACTAAGGGTGTCCCCGCTGATGCCATGGTGGTGGCTGCGGCCACCAAAAAGGAACTTGCAGATCCTTCCGTGCCCGTCCATCCTCCTAATAAGGACTCTAGGACCATGGATAGGTACGGTAAGCGGATGTTTTCCTCAGCGACCTTTGCTATGCGCTCGCTGAATTACCTATGTCACTTCACCAGACTCCAGAGAGATATCCTGAAGGAGCTGGGAGAAGTAGTTCAGGATCCTACAGCTGCAGGGGCTCAAGAAAAATTGCTTGCAGCTAGGAACCCTCAATTCCATTGCAAACTCCTCCATGCGGCTAATATCTTATGCTGCGGATGGAGCGAGTAGAGCCGCAGGTACAGGTGTGGCTCTTAGACGCCAAGCCTGGATGCGGCTATGTGATTTTGCGGATCCCTTTAAGGCGTCCTTCACAAATTCTCCCTTTGATGGGTCAGCTTTGTTTGGCCCTCAGGTGAAGGAAACCTTGACCAGGTGCGAGCAGGACGGCAAGACTCTTTCTGCTGTTGGAGTCCGTTTTTCCACCCTTTCTAGACCTTATCCCAAAGGACAGAAGGGCGGGAAGATGTGGTTCCGTAAATCCCAAGGAGTCACGTCGGATTCACGTGGTCAGTTTACCCCTAGAGGCAGAGGGGGTAACAACAACAGACGCCGCTCTAGAGGCAGAGGGGGTCCGAAGAACCAGGGAAACAGGGAGCCTCTCTCTGACAAGCCCTTTCAGCATCCCTGAGGTGTTGCCCGGCTGTCCCTCCTTGGAGGCAGTCGGGGAAGATTATCACTGTACCCAGAAGCCTGGCATTCCCTCACTCAAGACAGATGGGTACAGTCGATCATATCCAAGGGTTACATAATTCCTTTCGAGGAAAGTCCCTTCCCCTCAAGTTCCCTTCCAGATGTACCACCCGGTCTAAGGGAGATTGCAGAGTCAGAAATCGCAAAACTACTGCAAAAAAGAGCCATTCAGCCAGTTACAATAGACCATTCAGAGCCCGGAATCTACTCAAGGTTCTTTTGGTCCCCAAAAGACGGGAGACTGGAGACCAATATTGGATCTCAGCAGACTCAACAAGTCTGTCAGGAAGACAAGATTCCGAATGGTCACTCTTCAGTCAATTCTGCCCTTCTTACAGAAGGACAACTGGATGTGCTCAATAGATCTTCAGGATGCGTACTATTACATCAAAATTCACAGACACTCCAGGAGATTTCTCCGCTCGGCTGGGGTCCAGTCATTTCCAGTTCAAAGCCCTGCCCTTTGGTCTCACTACAGCCCCCAGAGTGTTCACCAAATGCATGGCAGTGGTCACGGCTCACCTGAGACGTCTAGGATTCCAGGTGTTTCCGTATCTCGACGACTGGCTCCTGTCAGCCACCACCAGGCATCAGCTTATACAAGCCAGGGATTACACAATAGACCTTTGTTCTCATTTGGGCATCTCAATCAACTTCGAAAAGTCATCCTTATCGCCCTGCCAGTCTATTACCTTCACAGACGCAAACTTAAACACTGTTCGGATGTCAGCTACCCTTACAGAACAAAGAGTTTCAGACATTCAGACTCATGTCAGGATCATTCTGGCCAGCAAGAAAATACAGGCCAGAATGGTTCTAAAGGTATTAGGTCTCATGGCTGCGGCCATTACTCTTCTTCCCTGGCTCGATTCTACATGCCTTCTTCAGTGGATGCTGTTCACACAATGGTCATACCAGCAACTTCCAATGCGTCACCAGATTCTGGTGACACAGACATGCAAAGAGCATCTTGCTTGGTGGATCACATCGTCTCAGGTTCACCAAGGCAGGTACTTTGTACCCCCATCCTCGATAGCCACTGTCACCACGGATGCCTCCCTGATCGGGTGGGGGTCATTATCAGGGCAGGATGGTTCATGGACGTGGCAGCCGCTCGAGTACCATCTGCACATAAATGTCCTGGAGATGAGAGCAGTGCATTTAACGAAGCAAGCCCTCAACGACTTTCTTCCCGTAGGGACAATTGCAGACCACACAGACAACATGTCTGTAGTTTGGTATATCAACAAACAGGGCGGAACCAAGTCCTACCCCTTGTGTCGAGAAGCTCAGACTATGGCAATGGGCGATCCCCACCCATCGGTCTCTGGTAGCAACGCATATCCCTGGGAAAACCAACATTATAGCGGACAGATTGAGCAGAGCTATCCCCATGCCTCACGAGTGGTCTCTCAAGCAATCTATAGCGGAAGAGATTTTTCTGGAATGGGGTCGTCCATGTTGCGATCTTTTGCTACTCCCCAAAACAGCAAATGTCCAGACTTCTTCAGCCTCTTCCTCTATCAGGCCATCCCCCAGAGACGCTCTGACCCAGGATTGGCCCCAGGGACTTCTTTATGCCTTCCTCCATTTCCTCTGATCCCTCAGGTGATCCAGAAAGCTACCGCTTTGAGAGCCAAATTGATTCTCATTGCCCCTTACTGGCCTCGACAAGTTTGGTTCCGTTCCTCCATCATCACCTTTTGGTGCAGCCGTGGCATCTGGACCCAGTGCCAGATCTTCTGATTCACCAATCGGGTCAGCTGCACCGGTCAATCCCTTCTCTCAACCTCACAGCATGGTTGCTCCACTTCCTTCCTTAGCCAGGCTTCCTTTGATCTCTAACCCAGTTAGAGACATCATAGTAGCTTCGCTAAAATCCTCTACCAGGAGGATTTACACAAGCAAATGGAACGTTTCTCTTATTGGGCTAAGGCCCAAAATATTGATCCTTTTACTGCCCCTGTTCAGGCAGTCCTGGACTTCTTAGCAGAGATTTTTCATGCAGGCTCCTCTTCTTCCACAGTCAGAGTTCAATTGGCTGCTATTTCCAATTTTCATGTCGGGATAGCAGACCATAATATTATGTCCCATAGGCTCTGCAGGGCCTTCTTGAAAGGAATTTTCCTACTAAAACCTCCAATCAGGAATCCTCCTCCTCAGTGGGATCTAAATTTAGTGCTGACATCCTTGATTCTTCCCCTTCGAGCCAGCTGCTTCTTGTTCCCTGAAATATCTTTCTTGGAAAACTTTATTCCTAGTGGCTATTACATCGGCCAGGAGGGTGTCTGAACTTCATGCTCTTTCGGTTCGACCCCCCTATTTGGTTTTTCACAAAGACAGAGTATCTTTGAGAACTAACCCAACCTAAGGTCGCTTCAAAGAACAATTTGAATCAATCCATTGATCTCCTGTATTTTTCCCTAACTATTCAGATAGAGCTGAACAAAAGCTACATTATCTTGATGTCCACCGTCAACTTAGATATTATTTGGACAGAACAAAAAAATTTAGAAAATCTGATCAACTTTTTGTTTCCTATGCGGATAATAAAAAAGGCCTTCCTGTTTCTAAAGTGACTTTGTCTAGATGGCTTTCTTCGGTCATCTCTGAAATTTATCTGCTCAGGGGAAAACAGCTGTGCTCAAAACCTAAAGCACATTCAACTAGGAGCTTAGCTACTTCTACAGCTTTTCAAGCTAGACTTCCTTTAGACACTATTTGTGCAGCGCCACTTGGGCCACTCCTCACACTTTTGTTTCCCATTACAAATTGGACTTGGCCTCCAGGGACAGAGCCAGTTTTGGCTCTACAGTCCTCAAGAGTTTGTTCCATTGAGCCACCCAGGATAGAGGTGCTAGGACGCTGTCCCATCAAGCAAGAATGAAGGCGAGATTGACAACTTAACATTAAGAAGTTATGTACCTACCATAACGTTCCATGTTAGTTGTCTTCTCTCGCCTTCTTTCTTGCGACCCTCCCTCCTTCCCCCTGGCCTGGACAGACCTTGTTATAAGAAACTGTTATGCTGAAGACCATTCAGACCTGGTCCTTCTTCCATCTGTAAGTTTTCTTTCTTCCTTTGGGAAGTATTTTATGCTTGGTGCTATTGCCCTTTGTCAGCAAACGAGATCTGGGTACTTACCGCCTTGCATCATGGGATATGGGGCTGCCTCGAGCTGGTAAAAGTGACTCTCGAGCTTAGAAGTGCCGAGTCGGAGCCGAGGGATCGGCTCCGAACCCATCAAGCAAGAAAGAAGGCAAGAGAAGACAACTAACATGGAACGTTATGGTAGGTACATAACTTCTTATTTTCATCAATATTCAGATTATAAAAGTCATTATGACTCCTACTGTGTTGAAGCTGAGATACTTCCATCTCACTGACTATGGTGAACATCTCTATTGCCGGATGGGGCAGGGGGACAAATGTGCTTGGATTCTTCAGAATGTTAGTCAAATTATTGTATCATTGTTCTTACCAAACATGTTTTTTTAAGTCAAATCATTGCTATCATCTTTCATGGCTTTGAAGTAATTGAAGAAAGTTTAAGAGGAGGAGATCTATTCAACAAAACAGAAATTATTGAGATTGGATGGATTGCTGACTTACAGGCTGACAAGTTGCTTGGCTTGAACAGGATGGTCCCTTTAAAGCCTTTGCTCAAGGGGCAGAGACTTCTGAGATGACTGTGAGATTGACAGATCATTATCTTTTAAAACCAGGAAGTTCTCTTAACAAAACAGAATCTGAAGAAAGCAACTGCCAAAAGCGCTTATCCACCTGTGTTTATTTTCACTCTGATTTTTTTTTTTCAGTCTGAGTTTTTACAGTTTTTATATATCTTATTGTCTGCGTCTATTAAACTGGCTTTTAACCTTCACAGTGGTTGCACAGCTTTACTTTGTTTGCGTACAGTAGTTTATATTGGTAAAAGCTGCCTTTACCGTTCCAAGGTGTGTTTAACTTTGTTTGGCTTCATAATTTCAATGAATGCTGATTTATTATCAATTCTGCTTCCTTTTGTATCTACTTTTTTGACATTTTACTTGTTAATATAAGTATGCCTTACATGTATAGCAAATAAAATATAAACTGCATAGCAAGGTACCAAACTACCCCACATCTCACTGTAGAATGAAGACTAGAGATTTCTGTAAACAAGCTGTAACTGGTAAACAGTAATGACCTAGTATGAGTTATAATATTTAACATTCTTTTGTGATTTATTCTTTGTAATAGCTGGAGATAAAAAATAAAATCAAAATTGAATTTTCCACACTGGTAAATTTCAGAAAGAAACAGCGAAATAACTAATCCCAAACACAAGCGGCGTCTGTAAAAACGCTGAAACGCCAATAATCCGTGAAACTCGATGTCAAACCTTCCTTGGAATCAGACAGTCACAACTTCATGTAAAATAAACCTTTTAATACAGATACTAGGTTAAGCGCTTTCACCTACAAAAACATAGGCTTCATCAGAACACACAACTGCTAAAATTAATTGCTTAAATATTTAAAATTGGCGCCAAAACTTGATCCTAAGCTCACAATTAAAGTGATATTCAGTAAATATCTAAAAATATCTAACAACACTGTTATATGTAAATTTAAATACAGTACATCTTAGCATAGTATAATGTATAATATAATAAAATGAGTCATAAGTACATTATAAAATGTGAAGTGTATATGATATGTTATAAATATTCCAAAATACTTTTCATAGATATGAAGTCATTCAGACCTGGTGGGGTGGTAGCATCTGTTAATATCTGCCAAAAGCTTTCTCTGAAAGCTAACTTACTTTTTATATTACCCCCTCTGGGGTTGTGTTTCACCACCTCTAAAATACCAAACCTGAACTGATGTTCATTGCCTTTGTTAATAATATGTTTGGCCAATGCATTTTTTTCATCTCTAGTCTTAATACTATATGTATGTGCATATATCCTCTTTCTAAAATTCTGTTCCGTCTTACCTATATAGTATGACGGACATACTGTGCATTTGGCCAAATATACTAAAGATTTTGTATTGCAGTTTCCCTTTTTGAAAAATATTTTAGTTCTATTATAATTCTTCAATTTTAACTCAGTATCCTCTAATATGTAACTGCACTGGTTGCAAAAACCACATTTCCTAGTGCATATATTTTTATTTTTGTCCATTTCCTCACATTTACTCCCTTTTTCTAATATACTTTTTAAATTTAGTCACATTTTATATACAAAGGTCGGTTTTAAACCCAAAATCTCAATCATCTCATTATTGGTTAACAAAGTATACCAATATTTATTTAATATATACTTCATTTTATTACTAAAGGGACCATATTCAGTAATACAAGCTTTACCAAAACTATTATTGTTACCTTTCCCTAGTTCTTCCTTATTTGTCTCTAATTTTTCTTTGTTTTTTGTTCCTAATAAGGGAACTATATTATTACCCCATCTTTGCATTAACTGTGCTGATGTTATTCATCATTTCTACATTGTAGCCTCTATCTAAAAATAAAGAGGTGATAAATTGTATTTCCTGTGTCACCTCTTCTAAAGATGAGGTCATTCTCAAGGCTCTAATGTATTGACCTTTAAATATATTTCTCTTAGTTTTGATAGGGTGGCAACTTTCATAAATTAAATAGGATACACAACAAAAGGAAAAACTATGGCAAAATTCAAGAAGGGTAATTCCCATACAGATAAAAACTCTCTCATTAAACTAAATAGGCAACTAAGAGGGCTAATTAGATCAGACAGAGTCAACATTGAGGTTAAGATAACCTCCTAGGTAAAAGGTAGCCATAAGGCGTTCTTCAACTATGTCAGAAACCTTAAGGGCAGCACACAGCAATGTGCTGAATGGTGGTTAATGGTGCCACATTCACCAAGCATGAAGATATAGCAAATACTTTAGCAAACAAATTCAGTACCAACTTCAGTCCCTTCTCACCCCCAACCATTCCCCAAGAAATACCTTCAAACATAACCCCTCCAACTATAACTATTGAGCATGTATTGGCTGCACTTACTAAAACTAGGAACACAGCTTCAGTGGGACCCGATAACATCCCAGGATGCCTCCTAAGCAGTATAAAATATGAGTTATCAGGATCCCTGGAGTCACTGTTTAACTATAGTCCTAAAACAGGCTTTGTGTTACAAGAATGCAAAACTACCACAGTCATCAATCTTTAAAGGGGAGACCTTCAACAAATCCTGGAAACTACAGACCCATTAGTCTGACTAGTCTTATTTACAAAGCCATGGAAAGAATTGTAATAGAAATTATCAGTAAGGGCATAGGAGACCTCCAGGCACTGGATCCATTCCAGTTTTGCTTTGTCAGAGGATGGCCATGCTTACTGAATCTGGTGGACGTCTTTGAAAAGGTCACTAAGGCAATGGATGAATGGAAAACGGTTCACACTGCCTACCTAGATCTGGCTAAAGCATTTAATACAATACCCCACTTAGGCATTGTCAACAAACTTATGGAACTAGGTATAAAGCCCTTTATAACACACTGGATAGCTAGCTGATAGGACCAAGGAGGTTAGAGGTTAGAATCAGTGAGGCCATCTCCACAAAAATGCCAGTCACCAGCGGAGTCCCTCAGGGCTCTGTGCTGGGCCACTCCTTTTTGGCATCTACTTCTCGAGTATCAGTGCCAATCTCAAAAGACTTTGGCTGACCAAGTTCACAGATCATTACAAACTGTGAGCAGACATTGAGTACCCCCAAGGTGAGTACACCCTTCAGGAAGGTCTAATACAGACAAATACTTGGTGCCAAAGCCATGGTTTAAAACTCAGTACACTGATCACCTCAAAGCTCTGTCTCTCTACTTGATATCATACAGAATTCTGAGAGGTGATCTTTGCCTGGCTTACAGGGCATCCCTGGACCCTGTTTTTGATGAATCTTTTGCACATCTGCAAAAAAAAAAAAAAAAGTATCAGAACTACTAGATCAAAAGACCTAAATTTTGCTTGTGAAGGACGTAAATAGGACATGTTGGAGAGACAGATATGTTTCTCAGAGAATTCCCATTGTCTGGAATAGGCTTCCCATCCACATGAAGCAGAGTTCCTCCCTATCCTTTTTAAGCACAACTTGGACCAACGGATAGGCAGTTGGAATTTCAACTCTGGTCTTGCTGCTATGTGTCTGATGGACAGATGCAGTCAGTAAATCACCACCTATATAAATCAACTTTATGGGTCACATTTGGGTAGCTTGCCTAGGCTAAGAAGGGCCCTAGTGGTCGTTATCCTAGTGTACAGTTATGAATCTATGAATCTAGTTACTCTGATTCTTTGCAAGGTGAATCTGAGCTGAAGTCCAAACAAGTGATCTGATGTTGTCAATTTTCATTCTGTCCTCAACTGATGGGTTCAGATCCATTCCCTCAGGTCCGACTTGGCCGTTGCTACTAGGCTTGTATAGGCCCAAGGACCGATAGCCTAGTACCAATCGATGAACCTATGAACCTAAAGCATGTGGCAACCAAGAACACTTGAGCTTTTCCCTTACCCACAGTGCACCAACCCCATTTACCTCAGATCTTGTTTGCAGCTTTTCAGTGAAAGATGTGGTTTCCAATATTCTCAAGCGATTTTGAGATAAGTTTGTAAAAATTTATTTTATTACTTTAATTCTCTTTCTGTATTTACTTTTAAGTATCCCCCTTACCTATCGTACTGTTATTTGCATGTTTTCTGCTATACCTAATATTTCTGTTTTCTTGTACTTGCATACCATTTGGTACTATCACTAGTGTCCTTTCTATAGTACTACATTTTATGTAGTTTTTTTTTTTCTGATACCATTGTTGGCAGTTGTTTCGTACCTTATTTCCTTGTTTCTGTTAAAAAAAAGTAAAAAAAAAATGTAGTAGTAGAAATACTTGCAATTTTTTTTCTCTTGTTGACTAATTTTACGTCAGTATGGCAAATAAAGCTCCGGCAGGGTTTAAAAAAGGTACTAAGTGTGGACATAAGCTCCCATTCTCAGATGCTCACACTTTATGTGACTACTGCTCAGGACTGCTTCACCTGCAAGAAGATTGCGCTATTTGCCACAGGTTCAACCCCAGGGCTTTGGTAGAGTGGAAAAGCAAGTTTATTTTAAAGAGCCTTTTGCCATCATCTTTTGGAGAGGCTATATCCATAGATAAATCTCCCAAAAAAGTCTTTTTCTTTGGCTTCAGAATCTTCAAAGAAAAGGACTCACAAAGATCCGATTTCACCCTCAGATCTGAAGAAGCTGAAAATGTTTGATCCAACTCCTTCAGATCCGAAGAAGCCAAAATTAACTGATCTTCATGGATCTGACATAATCCAAGTCTGATCCGATTGTGGCTGGTCCAGCAACACATATTATTTTAGCAAGGACTCAGTATTCACCTTTGGTGGATCCAGTACCGTGTAGGTTACCCTCCCCATTTGTGGACAGACCCAAGTCCCCTTCATTGTTTATAGGTTCATAGATTAGTACTAAGTTAACTGCCCTTGAAAGCCATTTTAAGCCTAGCCAATTATTCCTTGTGAGACTCAAACCCCGCACCTTGTGTTTGTAAGGCGAACACCTTAACCTTTAAGCCACTCGTTCTTCCTGAAGTCACACAAAAGAAGATGTGGAAAGAGTGGTGAGAAGATTCTCTCGGTGCAGAGGCAAAATGCATCTTCCTTCGGCTGTTACACCCGTGGGTCAGGAGGTCCATTTTTCTGTTACACTCCCATTTCAACTTCCTCCTCTGACTCATTCAGCTGTCTCCGGATCCTAGCCATCTGGATCCTTCCAACTTAGATATGAGGATTGCTTTATCATTGGATCTGATACTTTCTCTGAGTGCTCTGATCCCATTGGATCAGGAGAGCTCTCAGAGCTGAAGCCTCCCTGTTGGATCAGAGTTGTTGCAGTCAACTCTGAGACTGTCAGAACCATTTGTGCACCTTGGAGCCTCAGCACTGGATAGCTTGGCTTTGGCTTCCACCTCAGGGTTTTTGCCCTCAGAGCGGGGGAAGGCTGCAGTCCAAAAGCTGGCCTTTTTTGATCAGAGGACTTCCCTTTCTCCAGGGCAGTCTGCCTTTGAGGCTGTGAAGAGAGTTTTCTCTGCCTCAGCAGAATTGAAATATCCATCCCCCCCTCAGATCCCAAGTCTGCAACCTTGATATCTCTGCACTCCGTACCTTACGAAGTCTTCCCACAGGGACAGCCAGTACCAAGACCCCAGTACCAAGACCACAGGGAATTTTAATTTATTCTTCTGCTACCTGTCCAGACTAAGAAGAAGACATGCAAGAGGAAGCACCTAGACTCACCACAGGAGTATATCACACAGATGCAGACTTCATTGAAAGTGAAGGATCCCCATGGTCACCTCCTGAGGATGTCTGATTTGGAGACATCCTAGAAATCCTTAAGCAGAGAGATGGATGGACACCCAGCAACCCTTTGTCTGAGGAGTCAGTATTTGTGGAGGCCTTTGGTACTGGATTATCTACCTCCTGGATGACTCCACTTGCTGATGAGCTCATTTAGTTGATATCTCAGTGGGAGTGGAAGGAACCCAACACTACTGAGCCTATACCTTGGAGACCAGATAAGATAATGGCACTACTTGTACACAAGCAGATTTGGGGAAAAGCGGTGCCTGTTGATGCCATGGTCATAGTGGTGGCCACCAAAAAGGAGAGTTCCTCAGTCCATCCCCCCAACAGGGATTCGACATTTGCTTTAAGGTTATTAAATTATTTGCCACATTTCATAAGACGTCAGAGGGATCTGATTAAGGAGCTGTCAAATACCCTCTCAGGAGCTGTTTTTAAAGAAGTTCAGTCATCTGTGACTTGCCAGTTGGCTACCCTGCAATTCATTTTGAATTATTCGGTGATGTTGATTTTGCATACAGCAGAAGGAACCTTAAGGACAGCAGGTTCAGGCATTTCCATTAGGAGACATGCCTGGATCCACTTATGTGATTTTGTGGAGCCTACCTCGTAGGTCAATGCTGACTTTACTGACACATCTTTATTTCGCCCCAAGGTGAAGGACACACTATCCAGTGTGAAAAGGATGGAAAGACCCTGTCTGCTGTGGGCATATGTTTTTCGACCCCTCTCAAAAATTCTTTGCTAGGAATCAATGAGGTGGCCGAAAGATCTGGTTCAACAAGTCTCAGGGTCCATTCCAGGAAACACATGGAGGAAGTTCCCCTAGAGGCAGAGGAAGGAACTCTAATGGATGACAATGCCCCCGAGGCAGAGGTGGCCCACAAAACCAGGGGTCAAGAGAATCTTTCTTTGACTCTACCAGAACTCCTGAAAGGAGGCCTATTGCCCACCTCTGGAGGCAGTCAGGAGTCATTTGTCCATGCAACAGAGCCTGGCTTGACCTAACAAAAGATATTTGGGTGCAGAGGATTATTTCCAGAGGTTATATAATACCCTTTTCCCGTCCTCCTACAAACTCAGGGAAACTCCCCGATGTTCCACCCAGACAGAGGGAACAAGCAGCAACCCAAATTCAAAAGCTGCTAGAAAAAAAGAGTCATTTAAGAGGTCCCACCAGACCAGATAAAATCTGGAATTTATTCAAGGTTCTTTTTAGTGCCAAAGAAAACACGGGACTGGAGACCACTTTTGGATCTTAGCAACATAAACAAGTCAGTTCAAGGAACCAAGTTTAGGATGGTCATGGTTCAGTCCATTCTCCCATTTCTGGGCAAAGATGAGTGGATGTGCTCGATAGACCTTCAGGGTGCATACTATCATATAAAGATGAACAGATGACCCAGAAGGTAATTACACTTCTGGCTGGGAGCCAGTCCTTACCAGTTCAGAGTTCTGCCCTTTGGAATCACCACAGCCCCTAGGGTGTTTACCAAGTGCATGACAGTAGTAGCAGCTCAATTAAGATTGCAAGTTCTGGGTGTTTCCATATCTAAATGATTGACTCATTTCCACTCTGACCGTGAGATCAGGCTCTCTTCTGGGGATAACCATAAACTATGAAAAGTCTCAACTAAAACCAGCTTAAGAGTCTAGAATTCATAGGAGTGATATTCAACACACAATCAACCATAGCTTCACTACTGCCCTCAAGAGTTCAGACTATAAGATCACAGGTCAAAAAGATAAGCTGCAGTACCAAGATTTCAGCCCATCTGGTCCTTCAGGCTCTAGGTTCAGTGGCAGCGGCAATAACATTAATACCTTTAGCCAGATTTTACATGAGAATTCTTGGACAAAAAAAAACAGAAGTCCAGTGCAAGTAGCTTATAATAAAACAACACAAAGCTTTCAAGTACAACTCTTCGTCAGTGTGTAAAATTCAAAACAGCAGACAAACCAATATATACAGCCAGTCAGCTCAAACAGTTAATTAACCTCAAAGTGCCCTCATAAAATTTTTTTTTAAAAGATTTTTTAAAAATACCTTTACATGAATTTTCATACACATTTAAACCATTGGATAGCTTTAAACCATATCATGCTTATCTTTTAAAATGGGCTTAATACTAATACTAGTTTGAGCCAGAAAAATGAGAGGAAGCCATTTCAGATCTGGATAACTTTGCAGCTGTTTCTCAAACCGTTTTGAAAACTGAAAAAGCAGATGTACAAGTTAATATAGATAATAATTCATCTGCACATTTGAAGTAGAATACTCTACTGAAGTCAAATGATAATAAGAGAAAAGTAGGGGGAGAAGCGGCATCAGAAAACGATTGAGAAACAGAGTAGAGGACGAAAAGAAGCCATGGAAACTGTTCAACTAGGTAGGCCAAGGAATACAGCGCAAGAGAATGAAAATGTTATTGGTAATACTACTAATGTACTTAATCTATCAGATTATAGTTTAGAGTCAGCTGAACTACAAGTGTTAGCTAGAGGGCTGACATTTATTCCATCTGCATCTGGTGATTTAACGGAATTATTGACTGAACTGAGAATGTTTGTCAGATCTTTGGATTTAAAATTATTGTATAAAACTGACCAGTGCAGTGATATGATCTGAAGTAGTTAACTTCATTTTATCTGCAACCTGTGGGTATACGGATCCGTATCGGATCCTAGCCAGCAACTTTTTTCTAGCATCTGCTCCAAGCTCCGAGTTCCTCACCTTACCCATAATGCCCTACCATCTCCTATCTTCCCTCAGATCTCGTTTGCCATGCCAGTAGTGTGTATCGTGGTCTCCTTTGCTGTGAGCTCAGGGATAGTAAGTATAATTTTTTTGCTGATATCTAGGTGTGCTTGGCTAGGATTTCCCTTCCTTCCCTTCTGTAGTATCGCGTTTGGTCGTTGGTGTAAAAAAAAAAAAAAAAAGTTTTTTGTATAGAGTAGTAGTTAGGCCTGCCCTTCCCCTACCTGCGTGTGTGGTTTTTGGAAAGGTAGTGCTTGTACCTTGGAGTGCAGGACTGTGGCTGACCAGCCAAAGCCTGTGTTCAAAAAATGTACAGAGTGTGGCCATAAGCTTTCCCCTGCTGATGGTCACACTCTGTGTGTGATATGCTTAGGAGTGGCACATTTGTCCACTCAATGTACTGTCTGTTCAGGTTTCAACCCTAGGGCCCTTGGGGATCGTAAGGCCAAGCTAGTTGCCAAAGGCCTTCTTCCTGTTGCCATGCTGGAATCTGCCTCGGCCGCTAGTGTACCACCCCAGACAGGGACTCAACCTCCCTCTTTGTCTGGCGATGGGTCTTCAAAGGACAGATCTTCAGTCAGCGAGTCTGACAAAGATAAGGAAAAAGAAAAAGAGAGGGAAAAGGAAAGGCGCAGAGAAGAAAGGGAGAAAAAGGACAGGCATCGTAAGAGATCCCCAGACAGAGAGCTCTTTCTCAGCCCCCCATCTAAGACCATGAGGCCTGTTTCTCCTCGGCTCCGGTCTCCTCATTTCTCACCGGAGCCATTGGAACATTCGGACCAGAGGCCCTCCACTCCACTGCGCAGACCTGCCAGATCCGAGTCAGTGGCCTCTTCGAGGACGACTCAGAGCCTATCGGACATGGATATGGACAGGATGATACGGAGATTTATTCAGACTCAAATTCAGATGGGAGTCTTGCCAGGTCCCTCTCCCTCTGGAGGGGTGACCTCCATGCCTCTTTTCTGTCCCATCTCTCCTTCCCTGATCCATGCTTCGGCTTTGGGGCTTTTGGATCCGAGGTTTTTTGAAGCTGGTAGCTCGGCGCCGACGGTTCCTCCAACCTCGACTCTGGCTGTTACCTTGAGTTCCTCGGATCTGACTTGTTTGACAGGGAGTCGGACCCTGGGGAATGGATACTTCGGCTCCGACCTTTTCAGATCCGATCCGTTCCCTCGGACCTCAGGCTACCCTATCTTTGGCTCCGGTCCCCGCTTCTGATCCGGGGAGGACATCTCCCTTGGCCTTCAAAGTGGTGGAGAGGGTTTTCTCCCAGGGATTGAGACCCCAGCCCATCCCCTCGAATACCACCCAGGCCCCTCTGGATTTGGCGATGACCCCCTTCATCCTGTCTCGGGGACAGCCCATGCCAGAGGATCCCCAGGTAATTTTGCCCAAGGAAACCCCTGCGGCTCGCGGATCCCCCTCTGAAAGTCCTACTGAAGAGGGTCACCATAAGCGCAAGTGCAAAAGGAGGCACTTGGACTCCCCCAAGTCCCTCACTACTGACACTGACTTAGATGAAGGAGAAGGTTCCCCCAGGTCACCTCCCGAAGACATCTCCTTCAGAGAAATTATGGAGATACTCCGCCAGAGAGGAGGTTAGTCAGCCCCAAAACCTTCTGGGGATGAGTCAGTGTTCCTGGAGGCCTTTGGCACAGGCCCATCTACTTCCTGGGTGTTTCCACCAGCAGACCCCTTGGTGGACCTCATCACCACGAGGGCATGGAAGGAGCCCAACACCGAGAGCTCGTCCTCAAACACCCTGACAAGGTTTTATCTCCCCCTTCTGATAGACAACCCTGGTCAAAAGGAGCCCCAGTTGATGCTGTGTTGGTCACAGTGGCCACAAAGAAGGAACTAGCGCAGGAGAGTTCCTTAGTCCACCCTCCAGACAAGGAGTCCAGGTCGGTGGATAGGTTTGGGAAGCATGTGTACTCCTCAGCGACTTTTTCTATCCGTGCGGTGAATTATTTGGCACATGTTATTCGGCTTCAGCGAGACCTTGTTTCAGAATTCGCTGAGTCGCCCCCAGAGTCTTTATCGCTGCAGGACAGACAGCTGTTCTCGGCGAAAATGTCTACTCTGAAGTCAGTCTCAAACACATATATGCGGCTACTTTCCCATGCCACGGAAGGAGCAGCTAGGGTGGCTGGGACTGGCATAGCGATGAGGCGTCATGCCTGGCTCAGATTGTGTCAGTTCACGGACCCTTTCAAGGCGTTGTTTGTCAATGCTCCCTACGACGATTCTTCCCTCTTTGGGAAGACAGTACGTGACACACTTGTTCTGAGTGAAAAGGACGGGAAGCCTTTGTCTGCCGTCGGAGTCCGCTTCTCTAACCCTCAGCGGTCCTTCTCTTGGAATCAAAGAGGGCAGAAGAAGATGTGGTTCGGACAATCTCAGTTTTCCCGGGATTTTCAGGACAGCTATTCCCCCAGAGGCAGAGGGGGACAGGATCGACGCTGACCCAGAGGTAGAGGAGGTCCCAGGAATTTCGGGTCTAGGGAACCCTTCTCTGATAGACCTGGTCAACAGCCCTGAGGGGTTGCCCAACTGTCCTACTCTGGAGGCAGTCGGGGGACGATTGTCCTTACACCCAGCGGCATGGCAGTCCATTACGACAGATCGCTGGGTTCTTCAGATAATATCCAGAGGTTACTCTGTTCCTTTCGTTGCCCCTCCAAATATTACAAAACACCTCCCGGATGTTCCACCCGCACACAGGGAGGCTGCAGCTCTAGAGGTTTCAAAGCTGCTTTTCAAACGAGCCATCGAAAAGGTTCCTCTTGATCAGTCCGGATTAGGTGTCTACTCAAGGTTCTTTTTGGTGCCAAAAAGACAGGGGACCTCAGGCCCATTCTAGACCTGTCAGCATTAAACATGTCAGTAGCCAAACAGAAATTCGGATGGTCACCCTACAGTCCATTCTACCTTATCTCCGAGAGTGTGACTGGATGTGCTTGATAGACCTTCAGGATGCTTACTACCACATCAAAATACGCAGAAGCTCCAGGAGGTTTCTGCGCCCGCTGGGAGCCAGTCATTTTCATTTCAGAGCCCTACCCTTTGGTCTCACCACAGCCCCCAGGGTGTTCAGCAAGGTAATGGCAGTTGTAGCGGCTCACCTGAGGCTTCAGGTTATTCAGGTGTTTCCATACCTGGATGACTGGCTCTTCGCTGCGCCCAAGCATCACTTGTGTCTGGCCCGAGATTATTTAATTCGGTTAGCAGACCTACTGGGAATTACAGTTAATGTTCACAAATCCCATTTGCAACCAGTACAAATTCTAGACTTCATTGGGACACGGTTAGACACTTTGCAGATGAAGGTATTCCTAACTCCAGACAGCATTCTACATCTCAGGTGCCACATAGCTCAGATAGCTTAACTCCAAGTCTTCAAAGGCGCAGCAAGGTTTTCCGGGCTCTGGGCTCCATAGCTGCCACCATAACTCTTCTCCCTTATGCGCGCCTTCACATGCGGGTTCTTCAATGGACTGTGTCTGTTCAGTGGTCTTGGCAAGGCCTACCCAAAGAATTTCCAATCAAGATCAGTCATGTCTGCAGGACATCTCTTCTTTGGTGGTTAACTTCACCGGAAATATCAAACGGACGCCCATTTGCATCACCCCCAGTCCAAACCACAGTGACCACGGACTCCTCCCAACTCGGTGGGAGGGGACACTGTTCAGGAAGGACAGTCCGCTGTGAAGAGAGTTTTCTCTGCCTCAGCAGAATTGAAATATCCATCCCCCCCTCAGATCCCAAGTCTGCAACCTTGATATCTCTGCACTCCGTGCCTTACGAAGTCTTCCCACAGGGACAGCCAGTACCAAGACCCCAGTACCAAGACCACAGGGAATTTTAATTTATTCTTCTGCTACCTGTCCAGACTAAGAAGAAGACATGCAAGAGGAAGCACCTAGACTCACCACAGGAGTATATCACACAGATGCAGACTTCATTGAAAGTGAAGGATCCCCATGGTCACCTCCTGAGGATGTCTGATTTGGAGACATCCTAGAAATCCTTAAGCAGAGAGATGGATGGACACCCAGCAACCCTTTGTCTGAGGAGTCAGTATTTGTGGAGGCCTTTGGTACTGGATTATCTACCTCCTGGATGACTCCACTTGCTGATGAGCTCATTGAGTTGATCTCTCAGTGGGAGTGGAAGAAACCCAACACCACTGAGCCTATACCTTGGAGACCAGATAAGATAATGGCACTACCTGTACACAAGCAGATGTGGGGAAAAGAGGTGCCTGTTGATGCCATGGCCATAGTGGCGGCCACCAAAAAGGAACTTTCCAGGGAGAGTTCCTCTGTCCATCCCCCCAACAGGGATTCAGGAAACATGTCTATGCTTCAGCGACTTTCACTTTAAGGTTATTAAATTATTTGGCACATTTCACAAAACATCAGAGGGATTTGATTAAGGAGCTATCAAATACCCTCTCAGGAGCTGTTTCTAAAGAAGTTCAGTCATCTGTGACTTCTCAGTTGGCTACCCTGCAATCCATTTCAAATTCTTCCATGATGTTGATTTTTCATACAGCAGAAGGAACCTTAAGGACAGCAGGTTCAGGCATTTCCATTAGGAGACATGCCTGGATCCACTTATGTGATTTTGTAGAGCATGCCTCGTTGGTCAATGCTCACTTTATTGATACATCTTTATTTCGCCCCAAGGTGAAGGACACTATCCAGTGTGAAAAGGATGGAAAGACCCTGTCTGCTGTGGGCATATGTTTTTCAATCCCCGCTCAAAAATCCTTTGCTAGGAATCAATGAGGTGGCCAAAAGATCTGGTTCAACAAGTCTCAGGGTCCATTCCAGGAAACACATGGAGGAAGTCCCCCTAGAGGCAGAAGAGGGAACTCTAATGGATGACAGTGCCCCCGAGGCTGAGGTGGCCTGCAAAACCAGGGGTCCAGAGAATCTTTCTTTGACTTTACCAGTGCTCCTGAAAGGAGGCCTATTGCCCACCTCTGGAGGCAGTCATGAGTCATTTGTCCATGCAACAGAGCCTGGCTCGACCTAACAAAAGATATTTGGGTGCAGAGGATTATTTCCAGAGGTTATATAATACCCTTTTCCCATCCTCCTACAAACTCAGGGAAACTCCCCGATGTTCCACTCAGTCAGAGGGAACAAGCAGCAAACCAAATTCAAAAGCTGCTAGAAAAAAGTGTCATTTAAGAGGTCCCACCAGACCAGCTAAAATCTGGAATTTATTCAAGGTTCTTTTTAGTGCCAAAGAAAACACGGGACTGGAGAACAGTTTTGGATCTTAGCAACTTAAACAAGTCAGTTCAAGGAACCAAGTTTAGGATGGTCATGGTTCAGTCCATTCTCCCATTTTTGGGCAAGGACGACTGGATGTGCTCGATAGACCTTCAGAGTCCATACTATCATATAAAGATGAACAGATGACCCAGAAGGTAATTACACTTCTGGCTGGGAGCCAGTCTTTACCAGTTCAGATTTCTGCCCTTTGGAATCACCACAGCCCCCAGAGTGTTTACCAAGTGCATGCCAGTAGTAGCAGCTCATTTAAGATAGCAAGGATTCCGTGTGTTTCCATATCTAAATGACTGACTCATTTCCGCTCTGGCCGTGAGATCAGGCTCTCTTCTGGGGATAACCATAAACTATGAAAAGTCTCAAAACCAGCTTAAGAGTCTAGAATTCATAGGAGTGATACTCAACACACAATCAACCATAGCTTCACTACTGCCCTCAAGAGTTCAGACTGTAAGATCACAGGTCAAAAATATAAGCTGCAGTACCAAGATTTCAGCCCATCTGGTCCTTCAGGCTCTGGGTTCAGTGGCAGCGGCAATAACATTAATATCTTTAGCCAGATTTTACATGAGAATTCTTAGACAAAAAAAACAGAAGTCCAATGCAAGTAGCTTATAATAAAACAACACAAAGCTTTCAAGTACAACTCTTCGTCAGTGTGTAAAATTCAAAACAGCAGACAAACCAATATATACAGCCAATCAGCTCAAACAGTTAATCTCAAAGTGCCCTCATAAAATTTTTTTTTAAAAGATTTTTTAAAAATACCTTTACATGAATTTTCATACACATTTAAACCATTGGATAGCTTTAAACCATATCATGCTTATCTTTTAAAATGGGCTTAATACTAATACTAGTTAGAGCCAGCAAAATGAGAGGAAGCCATTTCAGATCTGGATAACTTTGCAGCTGTTTCTCAAACCGTTTTGGAAACTGAAAAAGCAGATGTACAAGTTAATATAGATAATAATTCATCTGCACATTTGAAGTAGAATACTCTACTGAAGTCAAATGATAATAAGAGAAAAGCAGGGGGAGAAGCGGCATCAGAAAATGATTGAGAAACAGAGGAGAGGACGAAAAGAAGCCATGGAAACTGTTCAGCTAGGTAGGCCAAGGAATACAGCGCAAGAGAATGAAAATGTAATTGGTAATAATACTAATGTACTTAATCTATCAGATTATAGTTTAGAGTCAACTGAACTACAGGTGTTAGCTAGAGGGCTGAAATTTATTCCATCTACATCTGGTGATTTAATGGAATTATTGACTGAACTGACAATGTTTGTCAGATCTTTGGATTTAAAATTATTGTATAAAAATGACCAATGTAGTGATATGATCTGAAGTAGTTAACTTCATTTTATCTGCAACCTGTGGGTATACGGATCCGTATCGGATCCTAGCCAGCAACTTTTTTCTAGCATCTGCTCCAAGCTCCGAGTTCCTCACCTTACCCATAATGCCCTACCATCTCCTATCTTCCCTCAGATCTCGTTTGCCGTGCCAGTAGTGTGTATCGTGGTCTCCTTTGCTGTGAGCTCAGGGATAGTAAGTATAATTTTTTTGCTGATATCTAGGTGTGCTTGGCTAGGATTTCCCTTCCTTCCCTTCTGTAGTATCGCGTTTGGTCGTTGGTGTAAAAAAAAAAAAAAAAAGTTTTTTGTATAGAGTAGTAGTTAGGCCTGCCCTTCCCCTACCTGCGTGTGTGGTTTTTGGAAAGGTAGTGCTTGTACCTTGGAGTGCAGGACTGTGGCTCTGTGTGTGATATGCTTAGGAGTGGCACATTTGTCCACTCAATGTACTGTCTGTTCAGGTTTCAACCCTAGGGCCCTTGGGGATCGTAAGGCCAAGCTAGTTGCCAAAGGCCTTCTTCCTGTTGCCATGCTGGAATCTGCCTCGGCCGCTAGTGTACCACCCCAGACAGGGACTCAACCTCCCTCTTTGTCTGGCGATGGGTCTTCAAAGGACAGATCTTCAGTCAGCGAGTCTGACAAAGATAAGGAAAAAGAAAAAGAGAGGGAAAAGGAAAGGCGCAGAGAAGAAAGGGAGAAAAAGAAGGACAGGCATCGTAAGAGATCCCCAGACAGAGAGCTCTTTCTCAGCCCCCCATCTAAGACCATGAGGCCTGTTTCTCCTCGGCTCCGGTCTCCTCATTTCTCACCGGAGCCATTGGAACATTCGGACCAGAGGCCCTCCACTCCACTGCGCAGACCTGCCAGATCCGAGTCAGTGGCCTCTTCGAGGACGACTCAGAGCCTATCGGACATGGATATGGACAGGATGATACGGAGATTTATTCAGACCCAAATTCAGATGGGAGTCTTGCCAGGTCCCTCTCCCTCTGGAGGGGTGACCTCCATGCCTCTTTTCTGTCCCATCTCTCCTTCCCTGATCCATGCTTCGGCTTTGGGGCTTTTGGATCCGAGGTTTTTTGAAGCTGGTAGCTCGGCGCCGACGGTTCCTCCAACCTCGACTCTGGCTGTTACCTTGAGTTCCTCGGATCTGACTTGTTTGACAGGGAGTCGGACCCTGGGGAATGGATACTTCGGCTCCGACCTTTTCAGATCCGATCCGTTCCCTCGGACCTCAGGCTACCCTATCTTTGGCTCCGGTCCCCGCTTCTGATCCGGGGAGGACATCTCCCTTGGCCTTCAAAGTGGTGGAGAGGGTTTTCTCCCAGGGATTGAGACCCCAGCCCATCCCCTCGAATACCACCCAGGCCCCTCTGGATTTGGCGATGACCCCCTTCATCCTGTCTCGGGGACAGCCCATGCCAGAGGATCCCCAGGTAATTTTGCCCAAGGAAACCCCTGCGGCTCGCGGATCCCCCTCTGAAAGTCCTACTGAAGAGGGTCACCATAAGCGCAAGTGCAAAAGGAGGCACTTGGACTCCCCCAAGTCCCTCACTACTGACACTGACTTAGATGAAGGAGAAGGTTCCCCCAGGTCACCTCCCGAAGACATCTCCTTCAGAGAAATTATGGAGATACTCCGCCAGAGAGGAGGTTAGTCAGCCCCAAAACCTTCTGGGGATGAGTCAGTGTTCCTGGAGGCCTTTGGCACAGGCCCATCTACTTCCTGGGTGTTTCCACCAGCAGACCCCTTGGTGGACCTCATCACCACGAGGGCATGGAAGGAGCCCAACACCGTAGAGCTCGTCCTCAAACACCCTGACAAGGTTTTATCTCCCCCTTCTGATAGACAACCCTGGTCAAAAGGAGCCCCAGTTGATGCTGTGTTGGTCACAGTGGCCACAAAGAAGGAACTAGCGCAGGAGAGTTCCTTAGTCCACCCTCCAGACAAGGAGTCCAGGTCGGTGGATAGGTTTGGGAAGCATGTGTACTCCTCAGAGACTTTTTCTATCCGTGCGGTGAATTATTTGGCACATGTTATTCGGCTTCAGCGAGACCTTGTTTCGGAATTCGCTGAGTCGCCCCCAGAGTCTTTATCGCTGCAGGACAGACAGCTGTTCTCGGCGAAAATGTCTACTCTGAAGTCAGTCTCAAACACATATATGCGGCTACTTTCCCATGCCACGGAAGGAGCAGCTAGGGTGGCTGGGACAGGCATAGCGATGAGGCGTCATGCCTGGCTCAGATTGTGTCAGTTCACGGACCCTTTCAAGGCGTTGTTTGTCAATGCTCCCTACGACGATTCTTCAATCTTTGGGAAGACAGTACGTGACACACTTGTTCTGAGTGAAAAGGACGGGAAGCCTTTGTCTGCCGTCGGAGTCCGCTTCTCTAACCCTCAGCGGTCCTTCTCTTGGAATCAAAGAGGGCAGAAGAAGATGTGGTTCGGACAATCTCAGTTTTCCCGGGATTTTCAGGACAGCTATTCCCCCAGAGGCAGAGGGGGACAGGATCGACGCTGACCCAGAGGTAGAGGAGGTCCCAGGAATTTCGGGTCTAGGGAACCCTTCTCTGATAGACCTGGTCAACAGCCCTGAGGGGTTGCCCAACTGTCCTACTCTGGAGGCAGTCGGGGGACGATTGTCCTTACACCCAGCGCATGGCAGTCCATTACGACAGATCGCTGGGTTCTTCAGATAATATCCAGAGGTTACTCTGTTCCTTTCGTTGCCCCTCCAAATATTACAAAACACCTCCCGGATGTTCCACCCGCACACAGGGAGGCTGCAGCTCTAGAGGTTTCAAAGCTGCTTTTCAAACGAGCCATCGAAAAGGTTCCTCTTGATCAGTCCGGATTAGGTGTCTACTCAAGGTTCTTTTTGGTGCCAAAAAGACAGGGGACCTCAGGCCCATTCTAGACCTGTCAGCATTAAACATGTCAGTAGCCAAACAGAAATTCCGGATGGTCACCCTACAGTCCATTCTACCTTATCTCCGAGAGTGTGACTGGATGTGCTTGATAGACCTTCAGGATGCTTACTACCACATCAAAATACGCAGAAGCTCCAGGAGGTTTCTGCGCTTCCGGCTGGGAGCCAGTCATTTTCATTTCAGAGCCCTACCCTTTGGTCTCACCACAGCCCCCAGGGTGTTCAGCAAGGTAATGGCAGTTGTAGCGGCTCACCTGAGGCTTCAGGTTATTCAGGTGTTTCCATACCTGGATGACTGGCTCTTCGCTGCGCCCAAGCATCACTTGTGTCTGGCCCGAGATTATTTAATTCGGTTAGCAGACCTACTGGGAATTACAGTTAATGTTCACAAATCCCATTTGCAACCAGTACAAATTCTAGACTTCATTGGGACACGGTTAGACACTTTGCAGATGAAGGTATTCCTAACTCCAGACAGCATTCTACATCTCAGGTGCCACATAGCTCAGATAGCGAACTCCAAGTCTTCAAAGGCGAGCAAGGTTTTCCGGGCTCTGGGCTCCATGGCTGCCACCATATCTATTCTCCCTTATGCGCGCCTTCACATGCGGGTTCTTCAATGGACTGTGTCTGTTCAGTGGTCTTGGCAAGGCCTACCCAAAGAATTTCCAATCAAGATCAGTCATGTCTGCAGGACATCTCTTCTTTGGTGGTTAACTTCACCGGAAATATCAAACGGACGCCCATTTGCATCACCCCCAGTCCAAACCACAGTGACCACGGACTCCTCCCAACTCGGTGGGAGGGGACACTGTTCAGGAAGGACAGTCCAAGGCACGTGGTCCCAGACAGAGACCAATTTGCACATAAATGTTCTAGAGATGAGGGCAGTGCTTTTAGCATTGGAAGCCTTTCACACAGTCCTCCCTCTCGGATTGATTGCAATTCAGTCATACAACATGTCGGTCGTCTGGTATATCAACAAGCAGGGGAGAACCAGATCCTACCCTCTATGTCGTGAAGCCATGAGAGTGTGGGAATGTGCGATTTCCACTGGTCGGTTTCTGATAGCAATGCACATCCCAGGGTGCTTCAACATTTTAGCGGACAGATTGAGCCGGGCCATTCTGATGCCTTACGATTGGTCTCTGAAACAGTCAGTAGCGGAGCAGATTTTCCTTGCATGGGGTCAACCTTGCTGCAATCTCTTTGCATCTCCTTCCAACGCGAAGTGCAACGAGTTCTTCACTCTGATTCCCTCACCAGGGGAAGTCCCCAGAGATGCTCTAGTCAATGCTTGGCCCCCCGGGCTTCTGTATGCTTATCCACCTTTACCTCTCATTCTGAAGTTTCTTCAGAAAGCTTGCCGACTACAGTGCAAAGTGATCCTCATTGTCCTGTTCTGGCCTCGTCAGGTTTGGTTTCCATTCCTTTGGTCTCATCTCTTAGCTCCCCCGTGGGTTCTGGATCCCTGCCCAGATCTAATTTCCCATCCATCGGGGACATGTCCGCCCGATCTGGGCAGACTCAAGCTGACAGCTTGGTTGCTCCAGTTCCGTTAATTGCCAGGACTCCCAGTCTTTCATCCCAGGTAAAATCCATTCTGGTGGCCTCTTTTAAAGACTCCACTAGGAAACTTTATTGCAGTAAATGGAAGTGCTTTTCCATTTGGGCCTCACAGAGAAAAATAGATCCCTTTACAGCCCCTGTTCCAGTGGTGTTGGACTTCCTGTCTGGTATCTTTCAGCAAGGAGCTAGTTCCTCCACAGTGAAAGTACAATAGGCAGCCATTTCCAGTTTTCACATTGGTGAAGACAACATGGCCTTAGCCTCCTCTAGGCTGTGTAAGGCTTTTCTTAAAGGTACTTTTCCCCCTGTCAAGGATTCTGTACCTCCTTGGGACCTTATTTTTGTTTTACAGGCATTGGTGGCCCCTCCTTTTGAACCTGCAGCTTCGGTGGATTTAAAATTTTTGTCCTGGAAGACAGCTTTCCTAGTCGCCATCACATCGGCTAGGAGAGTTTCTGAGCTTCAAGCTCTGTCTGCCGTGCCTCCGTATTTGGTCTTCCGTAAGGATAGGGTCTCCCTCCATACTAACCCTTCCTTCTTACCTAAAGTGGCATCTGAAGCAAACATAAACCAGTCCATTAATCTGCCCATTTTCTTTCTCAACTTCCAAAATAAAGGTGAATACAAACTCCATTTGTTAGATGTTCATAGACAACTTTGTTTTTATCTTCATAGAGCAAAGTCTTTTCGCAAGACCGACCAATTGTTTGTTTCCTTTTCCAAAGCGTTTATGGGAAAAGCTATTTCTAAAGTTTCTTTAGCCAGATGGATCACTGTTTGCATTTCACATGCCTACAAAGCAAAAGGTTTATCTCCTCCTGGTATAGTTAAGGCTCACTCTATCAGGTCCATGGCGACTTCCGCTGCTTTTTGGTCCAGGGTACCTTTGGACGATATTTGTGAAGCAGCAACATGGGCCAATTCACATACCTTCATTTCCCATTACAAATTGAATCTGATTTCGAGGGGGTAGAGCATCCTTTGGCTCTGCGGTGCTCAGGAATATCCTTCCATAAGGGCCTCCCAGGATCGGAGTAGCTGGGGACTCTGTCTCACAGGTTGCAGATAAAATGAAGTTAACTACTTCAGATAAAGAAGTTATATACTCACCATAACATTCCATCTGTGTAGTTATACTTCATTTTTCTGCAACATTCCCTCCCTCCGTACCCTGGACCTTATCTTGTTTTCAGGTTTGGTTTTTTGGGTTGAGTTGCATATATATTGTTAGTTGCAGCAAACTCGATCTGAGGGAAGATAGGAGATGGTAGGGCATTATGGGTAAGGGGAGGAGCTCGGAGCTTGGAGCAGACGCTAGAAAAAAGTTGCCGGCTCGGATCCGATATGGATCCATATACCCACAGGTTGCAGAAAAATGAAGTATAACTACTCAGATGGAACGTTATGGTGAGTACATAACTTCTTTTTTTTTTTGAAGCGTTCTAGTACTTTTGTGCCGTGTAACACTCCAACTGTTAAAGCTTTTACGAATATGTGTGAGCAGGAAATCTATGAGGCTTTTTTTAGTAAACAGAAAGGCACTAGGTTTTTTAAGAAGAACAAAGTGCATTAACTTCTTTATGTACTAATGATATAATTATCAAACCTGCAGATAAAGGTGGGATGATTGTGATAATGAGTAAGACCCAGTATGTTAACTGGATGAGTGACTTTTTATCTGACATGCAGACTTTTACTTTGGTCAACAAAGTTTTTGTTAATATGATCATCAGTAAAGTGAAGAGTTTTCTTTATGATTTACTAATTGAGGGTAGCATAACTCCTGAGACATATAATTATTTATAGTTAGCTAATCCTGTTATTCCATTTATTTATGGATTACCTAAAATTCATAAATCTGTAATTACACCTCCTATGAAGCCTATAGTTTCCGGCAAGTGATGGATTTCTACAGCTCTCTCCAAATATTTAGATAAGCAGCTAGCTCCCATGTTAAAATTGTCATAGTTTTATTAAGGACACATGATTTTTTATTAGCTCTTAATGAATGGTGTTTAACTAATTTATGTGTTAATATTTTGTTAGTAACAATGGATATAACATTTTTGTTTACTGTTGTTCCGAATTCTTATGGAATTGAAGCAGTAAGGGAATATTTAAACTTACATAGTGAATGCGGTACATCTAAGATTGAACTATTATGTTATGTTTTAGAGTGTGTTCTTGAAAACAATGTGTTTAGTTTTAATAATAGCTTTTACCATGAGCAGCAAGGTGTAACAATGGGTACTACTGTCGCAAGCACCTATGCTATCATTGTGTTAGCTAGATGGGAAGACAAACACATAATTATGGAACATGATAAGATTTTTAGAAATGTTGATATTTCGTTGTATAAACAGTTTGTAGATGATATATTTTTATTGTGGAAAGGGAATAGTAAATCTGAAGTAGTTAACTTCATCTGATCAGCAACCTGTGGATTAAGGATCCGATCTTATTACTTTCTCTATATCCCCCTTATTCTTCGTAGCTCTGTCACCAGTAGGCCCCTTTCTCTTCAGGTGTGCGTGTGAGTGTGTGGTATGGCTGATAGCCAAAAACTTACTTTTTCTAAGTGCACTGAGTGTGGCCATAAGCTGTCGCCAGCAGATGGTCACACTCAGTGTGTTCTTTGCTTGGGGGTGGCCCATCTTTCCACAGGCTGCCAAATTTGTGCAGCCTTTAACCCCTGGGCTTTGAGAGACAGGAAGAATAAGCTCTTTCTGGCGGGCCTTCTACCCGCTGAATCGGCTTCTTCTTTCTCCTCTCCCTCTGTAGCGACAACTGTGGCTGCGGTTGCCCAACCATCTGACCCTCCTCCCCTGGCTGGGATTCACCCTCCCACCTCGTCCCAGGGAGATCAAGAGGCGAAAAAAGACAGGAAAGAGAGAAGGGAGAGAGAGAAAGAGTGAGAAAGGGACAGAGAGAGAAGCCACAAGCGGCGGGTTGAATTGGACCCCTCAGCCCCTCCCGCCAAAGTTCTCCCTTCCCCATTGAGGACTTCCAAGCCTTCCTCCCCATGGCTCTGTTCTCCACGCTTTTCCCCGGAGCCGGAGGAGGATGCCCAACCATCTTCGAGGTCATCGCGTCGGCCCTCCCGGCCGGCTTCGGCGGCCTCGTCCAGATCTACTAGAAGCCTCTCAGAGGCAGATATGGACCGGATGATGCGTGACTTATTACAGACTCAGCTGCAGATGGGAATGTTACTACCTCCCCCCCTCTGGGGGGGAGATCAACTCCACTGTTTGCCCCAATAGCTCCTTCTCCAATCCACTACCGGGTTTCGGAGTCTTTGGATCCGAGGAGCCTCAGAGTCAGGGAGTCGGCGCCGATGGTTATCGCTACCTCAATGCCGGCCATGCCCTCGAGCCTATCAGATCCGAGCTCTCGGAGCCGAGAGCCGGGCATCACATCTGAGGGGGCGAGTGTGTCTTCGGCTCCATTGTGGTCAGAGCACACAGTCCACTCGGATCCAAGCGCTTCGGCTCCAACTCCGATCCCTTCGTCGGATCCGAGGGTGCTGGCCACCTGTCTTAGAGAGGCCATTTCCCCTTTGGTATTCGATGTTGTGGAGAGGGTTCTCTCTAGAGGATCGAGACCCCTCGCTGTGTCCTCAGGATCTGCCCCTGCTCCCTTGCAGCTCGATTTGTCCTCCATCATCCAGTCCCAGGGACAGCCTGTGTCATTGATGCCCCAGCCAGTTCCCCTGGAGGAACACAAACGTGTTTTTGAGCCCCCCCTCGGGCAGTCCCCCCCCCGAGGAGATTCCTCACAAACACCTGTGCAAAAGGAGGCACTTGGACTCCCCTGAGTCCTTTTCTGAGGATACAGATTTGGAGGAAGGGGAAGGTTCCCCCAAGTCACCCCCCGACGATGTCTCCTTCGGAGACATTATGAAAATGCTCTGCCAAAGGGGGGGTGGTCTGCCAAAAAGCCTTCCTTGGACGAGTCGGTATTCCTGGAGGCATTCGACATAGGTCCATCTACCGCTTGCGTGTGTCCCCCCCCCCCCGGCCGATCCTCTGGTCAACCTGATTACCACCAGGGCGTGGAAGGAACCGGACACTGTAGAGCCTATCCCCAGGAGACCTGAAAAGATTTTGAGCCCCCCTACAGACAAAGGTTCATGGAGCAAGGGTTCCCCGGTAGATGCCATGGTGGTGATGTTGGCCACCAATAAGGAACTAGCTCAGGACAGTTCCTCAGTCCACCCCCCTGACAAGGAGTCACGGGCAATGGACCGTATTGGAAAGTGGATGTTTGGTTCAGCTACCTTCTCTATTAGGGTGCTGAATTACTTGGCCCATGTTATTAGACTGCAGCGGGACCTGGTTAAAGAGTACGCTGAGTCTCCCCCAGAGTCCATGTCGGCTGAGGATAAACAGACTTTCTCAGCGCGTATGGCCACTTTCAAATCAGTGTCAAATACATCTATGCGGCTACTCTCCCACGCCATGGAAGGAGCCGCTAGAGCTAGCAGGTCCGGTATCGCCTTAAGGCGTCATGCCTGGCTTCAGCTTTGCAATTTCACGGAACCTTTCAAGGCGTCCTTTGTGATTGCACCCCTTGACGGTTCTACCCTGTTCAGGAAGACCGTCCGCAAGACGCTGGTCCAGAGTGAGAAAGACGGGAAAACGCTGTCAGCCATCGGAATCCGCTTCTCTACCCCTTAAAGGTCCTTCTCCAGGAACCAGCGAGGGCAGAAGAAGGTGTGGTTCCGGAAATCTCAGCAGGCCTGGAACGCTCAGGACTCCTTTTCTCCCAGAGGCAGAGGGGGACAAGGTGGACGCCGGCCCAGAGGCAGAGGGGGTCCAAAGAACTTCGGGTCACGGGAACCCTTTTCCGACCAACCCATGCAGCAGCCCTGAGGGGTTGCCCAACTGCTCCCCTCTGGAGGCAGCCTGGGGACATTTCTCGAGGCACCTGGCTCAATGGGAGTCCATCACGACAGATCACTGGGTGCTTCAGATAATATCCGGAGGCTATTCAATCCCCTTCATAAACAAGCCCCCTTACTCAAGGTGCCTCCCAGATGTTCCACCCACACAAAGGGAGGCCGCGGCTTTGGAAATAGAAAAGCTGCTAGAAAAAAGAGCCATCCAGCATGTGCCCCCAGACCAGTCCGGATCAGGCATCTACTCCAGGTTCTTTTTGGTGCCAAAAAAGATGGGGGACTTAAGGCCGATCCTCAACCTGTCAACAATGAACCTCCTCATTGCCAAGGAGAAATTCTGGATGGTCACGCTCCAATCCATCCTGCCCTTCTTACAGGAGGAGGACTGGATGTGCTCCATAGACCACAAGGATGCGTACTACCATATACTCATGGACAGATGGTCAAGGAAGTTTCTCTGCTTTCGGCTAGGGGCCAGTCATTACCAGTTCAGGGTCCTACCCTTCGGTCTCACCACAGCCCCCAGGGTGTTCACCAAGGTCATGGCAGTTGTAGTGGCCCACCTGAGGCACCAGGGCATACAGGTCTTCCCGTACCTAGACAACTGGCTCCTCACCGTCCCCACCAGGCATCTACTCTTTCTAGCTGGGAACTTTCTCCATTCATCACCCCAGGTGGGGATCACTATAAAAGTCAAGAAGTTGTTCCTTCAACCTGTTCAGGTTATAGACTTTATAGGGGCCAGGATAGATTCCCTTCAGGTCAAGGCTTTCCTAACGCCAGACAGACTTCACAGCATGAATCTACATGTACTAGCTCTTCTTCAGTCTTCTGCTTCCCCAGCAGAGTTAGTCCTGAGAGCTTTGGGGTCCATGGCAGCAGCGATCAGTTTGATCCCTTACGCTCGCCTGCACATGAGGATTTTACAGTGGACTTTGCAAATCCATTGGTTCATTCTACATCATCCACAAAACTTGCCGACCCCCCTCAGCAGGGTTTGCAGGAACTCCCTCATGTGGTGGCTCCAATCCCGAGACCTTTGGGAAGGACGACCATTTGTTATGCCCCTACCCCAGGCCACAATGACCTCGGACGCCTCCTGCCTAGGGGGGGGGGCATTGTGTGGCAGGACTGTCCAAGGCACATGGACTCATACAGAGACTGTTCTGCATATAAATGTACTGGAGATGAGGGCGGTCCTTTTAGCATTGCAGGCCCTTCATGCCTTCCTTCCTCCGGGGACTATTGCAATCCAGTCAGACAATATGTCAGTGGTCTGGTATATTAACAAACAGGGGAGAACCAGGTCCTACCCTTTTTGCCGAGAGGCCATGAGAGTTTGGGAATGGGCGATCCCCACCAATCGCTTCCTGTTAGCAATGCACATTCCGGGTCAGTCCAACATTCTGGCGGACAAATTGAGCAGAACTATTCTCTGCCCTTACAAGTGGTCTCTGAACTCTTCTAAAGCCGAATAGAACTTCCTCAAGTGGGGTCAGCGTTGCTGCAATCTCTCGCCTTCCAACGTGAAATGCAGCGAGTTTTTCACTCTGATTCCTCCCTTAGGTGAAGCTCCCAGAGACGCTGTAGTCCATGCTTGGCCCCCCGGTCTTTTTTATGCGTATCCACCACTTCCGCTGATGACAAAATTTTTGCAGAAAGCTCGTCAGTTGGGGAAAAGATTATCCTCATAGCCCCATTCTGGCCTCATCAAGTCTGGTTCCCCTGCCTACGGTCTCATCTCATAGCTCCTCTCTGGATCTTGGATCCCATTCCGGATCTGATCTCTCACCCCTCGGGAATGACCCCTCCAAATCTGGACAAGCTCAAGCTCTCAGCTTGGCTGATCCAGTTCCCTAAATTGCCAGGGCTCCCGGTATCTCTTCCCTAGTCAAGTCCATTCTGGTGGTGGCACATAAGCCCTCTACCAGGAAGATTTACAATAGTAAATGGAAACGTTTTTCCATTTGGGCTTCACATAAGAACTTGGATCCTTTTACTGCTCCTATTCCAGTGGTTCTAGAATTCTTGTCTCATATTTTTCAGCAGGGGGACAGTTCATCTACTGTAAAGGTTCAGCTGACTGCTATTTCCCATTTTCATATTGGGGACAACTTTGGTTCTCTTGCTGCTACCAGAAATTCATCCCCACTGTGGGACCTGACCTTAGTTCTTCAGGCGTTAGTATTGCCTCCGTTTGAACCTGCAGCTTCCGTTGATCTGAAGTTCTTGTCATGGAAGACGGCTTTTTTGGTAGCCATTACCTCAGCCAGGAGAGTGTCGGAGCTTCAGGCTCTTTCTATCAAACCTCCATACCTTGTATTTCACAAGGACAGGGTATCTCTCAGGACTAATCTCTCTTTTCTTCCCAAAGTGGCTTCCAAGACAAAGATTAATCAGTCCATTAATTTGCCAGTTTTTTTTCCCAATTACCAGAAGAAGGGGGAGTATAAACTTCATTTACTGAAAGTTCACAGACAGTTACATTTTTATTTACACAGGACGGCTGTCTTTCGTAAATCTGACCAACTTTTCATCTCCTTTGCAAAACCCTTTCTAGGGAAACCCATTTCTAAAGTAACTCTCGCCAGATGGATTTCGAGTTGTATTCTCTTAGCTTATAGAGAATATGGCTTGCCAGAACCAATGGGAGTTCATGCTCATTCTACGCATTCTATAGCAACATCTGTTGCATTCTGGTCTAGAGTTTCCCTGGATGACATTTGTTCAGCGGCTACCTGTGTGTCCTCTCACACCTTTATTTCTCATTATAAGCTAGATTTGGTGTCTAGAGGAAGGGCTGCTTTTGGCTCTGCAGTGCACCAGAATATTCTTCCTTGAGGACCTCCCTAGATTTCGGCTAGCTGGGGACTCTGTCTCACAGGTTGCTGATCAAATGAAGTTAACTACTTCAGATATAGAAGTTATGTATTCACCATAATGTTCCATCTGAGTAGATAACTTTATTTGTTAGCAGCCGTCCCCCCCTCCTTCCCCCTAACCTGAATAGTTATTTCGCTGAACTCTAGGTTTGGATGCTTGAGTTTTGTTTGTCTCTGAGTCAGGTTTTTCTCAGGTTGTTAGTTTGTTTTGTTGTTTGTGCAGGTGGCAAATGCGATCTGAGGATTGGAAGGAGGTTGCAGGGTAGTATGGGTAGGGGGGTGGAGCTTGGAGCTCGGATCTTTAGCTTGGTATGCTGCCAGCTCGGATCCATATCGGATCCATAACCCACAGGTTGCTGACAAATGAAGCTACCTACTCAGATGGAACGTTATGGTGAATACATTATTTCTATTTAATTGAATGTTTTTATTCAGTATCTGCATTCTAAAACAAATTTCTTATTGTTTGATGTTAATTCATCATTGGATGGTATCAACTTCTTAGATGTCAATATTCTAAAAGAGAACAACACTCTTAATACTGTTATCCATAAGAAGAAGGTGCAAGCAGTAAAATATGTCCATTCAGAAAGTATGCATCCTAAGTATATTTTTAGGGGTGTAATTAAAAGCCAATTTATGACGGCTAGCAGGCTAAGTACTAAGGATAGGATGATTTTTAAGGAAAATAAAGAGATGGTGTCAGACTTTAGAAGCAGAAATTATAATAGTAGTCTTATTGAACAATCTAAGAATGAAGTTAGCCAACTGAGATGGTACAGCTATGTCCTACCTTGTAGGAGAAAATAGTGCAATAAATATTCAGCCAGTTAGGAGTAAAAGTATGGGTGGAATTAGCTACCTAATGAAGTATAATAGACACCCAGATATAATACCAAGAATTATTAGGAAGAATTGAACCATTTTGACATTGAATCAGGAAATTAATGAGATAGTAGGGGAAAAACCTTGATTTATTTTTAAGAGAGAAAAATAATCTTAAACAGCTTTTTTGTTATAAAGTTGTAAGTAAAGGTAGACTGGTTAATAATTTTCCTAATAAGAAAATGGGTACTATTCCTTGTTGTAACTGTGCACATTGAGTAGACATTAATACTGTTTTGACTTTTAGATATCCGATTAGTGGACAAATGTTTAGGTTTAAAGCAAGAGGCACATGCATTATAGAGAATGTAGCATATCATGCTAACTGTATCCAATGGAACTGTTTCTGTTGGCAAGACAAATAAGAAATTAAAAGAAAGGATAAGTGCCCATTTATCAGGCATTCGTAGGAACATTTTAACAGATGCATTGGCAAAACATATGTCTAGTAATGGGTTACAGCATAAGTTTAAGTTTAGAATTTTACAAGTTGTTCCTGTGAGTAATAGTGGAGGTGATATCATAAATAAAACTTAACTGATTGAGTCTAAGTGGATAAACTATTTTCGTGCTGATAAATTTCCAGGGCTAAATACTAGTGTTAGTATTAAGCCCATTTTAAAAGATAAACATGATATGGTTTAAAACTATCCAATGGTTTAAATGTGTATGAATATCCATGTAAAGGTATTTTTAAATAAAATATTTTTTTAAAAAAATTTATATGAGGGCACTTTAAATGAGGTTAATTAAATGTTTGAGCTGATTGGCTGTTTGCTGTATTGGTGTCTGCTGTTTTGAATTTTACACAATGACGCCGAGTTGTACTTGAAAGCTTTGTGTTGTTTTATTAAAAACTACTGGTGTTGGACTTCTGTTTTTTTTGTCTTTGGATTTACGTTTGTACTTTGAAGGCCTTTGGCTTACAAGGTGATTTTTTTTTCTGTTTTCACATGAGAATTCTTCAGTAGATGCTAGCCACACACTGATCAATACTTTACCAGCCCATGTCTTATAAGATACAAATCACTCAGACATGCAAGAGAGATCTCAGGTGGTGGATTCAATCAGATCACATTCTACAAAGACATCCATTCATTCCCTTTTGACCCAAAGCCATAGTGACCACAGACACTTCTCAGCTGGGGTGGGGCGTCATTTTCTGGGGAGAACAGTCCAAGGCACTTGGTCCCCCCAGAGGCCAACTTGCATATCAGTATCCTGGAGATGAGAGCAGTGTTTTTAGCATTGCAGGCCTTCCAGGATGCTCTCCTTTTGGGGATGAGTGCTATGCAATTAGACAACTTGTCAGTAGTTTGGCACATCAACAAGCAAAGAGGGACCAGATCCTACCCCTTATGTCAAGAAGTTCTCAGAGTGTGTCATTGGGTGATCTCCTCCAACCTCTTTCTTATAGCAACGCACGCACATTCCAGGAAAATCTAGTGTGATAGCAGACAGACTGAGCAGGTGCATTCTTCTACCTCACAAATAGTCCCTCAACAAGAACATCACAGAAATTATTTTCCTTCAGTGGTGCCAGTATTGCTGCAATCTTTTTGCCTCCTCTCTAAACAACAAATTTAGCAGCTACTTTGCTCTAATCCCCCCACAGGGGGAATCACCGAGGGATTCTCTACTTCATGATTGCCCCCCCCCAATCTCCTCTATGCTTTTCCACCCATACCGCTGTTTCCGAAATTCCTTCAGGAAGCTACCATGTTGAAGAGCAAAGTCATCCTTATTGCATCTTATGGGCCGCAATAAATTTGGTACCCCTTCCTTTGGCCTCACTTGCTTCAACAACCTTGGATTCTGGATCCAACTCCAGACCTCTTGTCTCACCCAACAGGCATGATTCATCCAAACATAACCAACCTCAGGCTGTCTGGCTGGCTTCTCCAGTTCCATTAACAGCCAGACAACCTATGCCGTCTTCACCTGTTCGTCAAATACTTTTATCTTCCCATAAACCTTCTACCAGAAAGCTCTATTCCAGCAAATGGAAGAAGTTTTTCACTGGGCTCATCTAAATAACACTGAACCCGTTTTAGCCCCCATACATAGCATTTTTGAGTTTTTATTCTATCTCTTTAAAGAAGAAGGTAGTTCATCAACCATTAAAAGTTCAGTTAGTGGTCATATCAAATTTTCGCATTGGTTTTGATGGTTCCTCTGTTGTCTCTCATAAATTAAGCAAAGCCTTCTTGAAGTCTTCTTCTAAGACCTCCTTTTAGAGAGCCTACTCATCCATGGGACCTGAATCTGGTACTGCAGGTTCATAGGTAGGTACTCGGCTGTCGGCCCAAGGGCCTAAGTAAGCCTAGCCAACAACGTTTCCTGTTTTACGCCACTCAAGAAAGTTATTTTCCTGTACCCCTGTCAAGCAGAGCCACAGAAGTGATCCCAGGGGTGTATTTCCTGATCTGAAGTAGTTAACTTCATTTGATCAGCAACCTGTGGGTATCAGATCCGACCTGGATCTGAGCCGGCAGCTTTCCAAGCTAAAGATCCGAGCTCCAAGCTCCTCCCCCTTATCCATAATACCCTGCTACCTTCTTCCAGTCCTCAGATCTCGTTTGCCGCGACTTTAACAGGCACGAGTTGCGAGCTCCTGGCAGTTAGGTAGTTAGTATTGGTAAATTCTTGACTTTTGCAAAATTTTGAGAGGCGTGTGTTTGTGATTGTTTAAATCCATTAGCCTAGCTTAATTTTAGTATATTCCCCCTTCCCCTTATTCATGTGTCAATGTGTGTGTGGTTGTGGTTTTTGTTATGGCCGAAGGCCCTAAGGCCATTTTCTCCAAGTGCTCTGAGTGTGGCCATAAGCTCTCCCCAGCCGATGGCCACACTCAGTGCGTTCTTTGCCTGGGGGTAGCGCATTTATCATCGGGCTGCCATATTTGTGCAGCCTTTAACCCCCAGGCTGTGAGGGATAGGAGGAACAAGCTGATCCTGGCGGGTCTTATACCTGCGGATTCTGCTTCTTCCTCCTCTCCTTCAGTGGCTCCAGCCGTGGCTGCAGCTGTTCAGCCAGCTGTGCTATCTCCCCTGGCTGGGACTCAACCTCCCACCATTTCCCAGGGAGAGAAGGACTCCAAGAGAAAAGAGAGGAGAGAGAGAGAGGGAGAAAGAGAGAGAGAGAGATGGGAATAGAGAGAAACATAGGAGCCATAAGCGGCGGGCCAACTCAGCCCCCTCAGCCCCACCGGCTAAACAGCTCTCTTCTCCCCTGAAGATTCCCGGGTTTTCCCCCTCTCGGCTCCGTTCCCCACATTTCTCGCCAGAGCCGGAGGAGCCCCGGCCATCTTCGAGGTCATTACGGCGGCCTTCCCGGCCAGATTCAGCGGCCTCTTCTAGGTCAACACGAAGCCTCTCAGATGCTGACATGGACCGGATGATGCGTCGCTTCCTCCAAGCCCAGATGCAGATGGGAGTGTTCCTGCCTCCTCCCCTTCTGGGGGGGGGGAGCTCGGCCCCATTTTTTGCCCCCATAGCTCCTTCTCCGATCCATTATCGGGTTTCTGAGCCGTCGGATCCGAGTAGTCTCAGAGTCAGGGAGTCAGCATCGATAGTAGTTGCTACTTCGACGCCAACCATGCCCTCAAGTTTGTCGGATCCCTTTTCAGATCTGAGCTCTCTGGGCCGAGAGCCGTGCGTCGGATCCGAGGGGGTAGGTGTGTCTTCGGCTCCATTGCGGTCGGAGCACACTTCCCTTTCGGTTCCGATCGCTTCGGCTCTGATGCCGATCCCCGCGTCGGATCCGAGGGTGTTGCTCATGGAACCCAGAGAGAGCAGTTCACCTTCAGCCTTCGACATGGTGAAGAGGGTTCTCTCGAGAGGTTCGAGACCCCCAGCTCATGCTATGGATCCAGCCACCTTTCCCTCACAGATGGGCTTGTCTTCCATCATCCGGCCCCAGGGACAGGCTGCGTCGACACCCCAGCCAGTTCCACTGGAGGAACATGACCCTGTTGGTGAGCCCTCCTCGGACAATCCCGCCGAGGAGGTCCCTCACAAACGTAAGTATAAGAGGAGGCACTTGGACTCCCCCAAGTCCCTCACAGAAGACACCGATTTAGAGGAAGGGGAAGGTTCCTTCAGGACACGCCCCGAGGACGTCTCCTTTGGAGACATTATGGAAATGCTACGCCTAAAAGGGAGGTGGTCATCCCAAAAACCTTCCTCAGATGAGTCAGTGTTTCTGGAGGCGTTTAGCGCAGGCCCGTCTACCTCTTGGGTGTCCCCTGCGGCCGAATCCCTGGTAGACCTCATTACTACCAGGGCATGGAAGGAGCCAGACACTGTAGAGTCAATCCCCAGAAGACCAGATAAGATCCTTAGTCCCCCTGTGGATAGGACAGCGTGGAGTAAAGGTTCCCCGGTAGATGCCGTGGTGGTGGCGGCTGCCTCCAAGAAGGAACTGGCACAGGATAGTTCCCCGGTAGATGCCATGGTGGTGGCGGCTGCCTCCAAGAAGGAACTGGCACAGGATAGTTCCTCGGTCCATCCTCCTGATAAGGAGTCTCGGACAATGGATCGTATCGGAAAGCGGATGTTTGCTTCAGCTACCTTTTCCATAAGGACGCTGAATTACTTGGCCCATTTGATTAGGCTTCAAGCAGGATCTGGTGAAGGAATACGCTGATTCTCCCCCTGAGTCCATGTCAGCCGAGGACAAACAGACCTTCTCGACTTGCATGGCCACTCTGAAATCTGTATCGGACACATCTATGCGGCTACTCTCCCATGCCACGGAGGGGGCCGCTAGAGCCAGCGGATCAGGCATCGCCTTACAACGTCACACTTTGCTCCGACTTTGCGGAACCCTTCAAGGCGTCATTCGCAAACACTTCCTTCGACAGTTCTACCCTGTTTGGCAAGACCGTCCAGGATACATTGGTCCAGAGCGAGAAAGACGGGAAGACGCTGTCTGCTGTTGGAATCCGCTTCTCTGCTCCTCAAAGGTCCTTTTCCAGGAACCAGAGAGGACAAAAGAAGATGTGGTTCTGGAAGTCTCAGCAGTCCCGTTACACTCCAGACCCTTCGTCCTTCAGAGGCAGAGGGGGACAAGGTGGATGCAGGCCCAGAGTCAGAGGGGGGGGGCGAAGAATTTTGGGTCGCGGGAACCCTTTTCCGTTCGACCCACATAGCAGCCCTGAGGGGTTGCCCGACTGCTCCTCTCTGGAGGCAGTAGGGGGGTGTTTTTTGAAGCACCTGGCACTATGGGAGTCCATCATGACAACTCGGTGGGTGCTTCGAATAATATCCAGAGGCTACTCTATTCCCTTCATAAATCTTCCTTCCCCAGTTGAGGAACCTCCCCGATGTTCCACCCAGTCAGAGAGAGGCTGCAGCTTTAGAAATAAAGAAGCTGCTAGAAAAAAGAGCCATCCAGCACATCCCCTCAAATCAGTCCGGGTTAGGCAATTACTCCAGGTTCTTTTTGGTGCCAAAAAAGACAGGGGACTTAAGACCAATTCTCGACCTTTCTGCAATGAACCTCTTCATTGTCAAGGAGAAATTCCGGATGGTCACTCTTCAATCCATTCTCCCCCTACTGCAGGAGAATGACTGGATGTGCTCCATAGACCTCAAGGATGCGTACTACCACATTTTCATGGACAGGCAATCCAGGAGGTTTCTCCACCTTCGGTTGCAGGCCAGTCATTACCAGTTCAGGGTCCTACCATTCGGCCTCACCATAGCCCCCAGGGTGTTCACCAAGGTCATGGCAGTTGTAGCAGCCCACCTGAGGCTTCAGGGAATACAGGTTTTTCCTTACCTGGATGACTGGCTCTTTGCCGCCTCCACCAGGCATCTACTCTGTTCAGCCAGGGATTGCTTCCTGCGCTTCGCCTCCCAGTTGGGAATCACTGTAAATTACAAGAAATCATCCCTTCAACCAGTTCAAGTCCTGGACTTCATAGGGGCCAGAATAGACACGCTTCAGACCAAGGCCTTCTTGACGTCAGACAGACTTCGCAGCTTAACCCTTCACGTTCTAGCACTCCTTCAATCTCCAGCCCCATCAGCGGAGTTAGTCCAGAGAGCCTTAAGGTTCATGGCAGCAGCAATCAACCTTTCGCCCTTACCTCGCTTGCACATGAGGGTCCTCCAGTGGACCTTGCAGGTCCAGTGGTCCATCCTTCAACACCCGTTGGACTCTCCGATCCCCCTCAGCAGAGTTTGCAGAAATTCCCTCATATGGTGGCTCCAATCTCGAGAGCTTCGGGAAGGATGACCGTTCACAATGCCACAACCCTAAGCCACGGTAACCACGGATGCTTCTCGCCTTGGGTGGGGGGGCATTGCATGAGCAGAACTGTCCAAGGTACGTGGACTCAGACAGCGACCATTCTGCATATTAGTGTTCTGGAGATGAGAGCGGTGCTTCTAGCATTGCAAGCTCTTCATGCCTTTCTCCCTCCAGGAACTATTGCAGTTCAGACAGATAATATGTCAGTGGTCTGGTACATCAACAAACAGGGGGGGAACCAGGTCTTACCCTCTTTGCCAAGAGGCCATGAGAGTTTGGGGTTGGGCAATATCCACCAACCGTTTTCTGTTAGCAATACACATTCCGGGTCGGTCCAACATCCTAGCGGACAAGCTGAGTCGAACTATCCTCTCGCCTTACGAGTGGTCTCTGAACCCCTTAGTAGCGAAACAGATCTTTTGCAAGTGGGGTCAGCCTTGCTGCGATCTCTTCGCATCGCCTTCAAACGCGAAGTGCAGCGAGTTTTTCCCCATGGGGGAAGCCCCAGAGATGCTCTAGTTCAAGCTTGGCCATCCGGTCTTCTTTATGCTTATCCTCCTCTTCCGTTAATGGCAAAATTTTTACAGAAAGCTCGTCGGTTGGGGAACAAGATTATCCTCATAGCCCCATTCTGGCCTCATCAAATGTGGTTCCCGTACCTACGGTCTCATCTTGTAGCTCCTCTTTGGATCTTAGATCCAATCCCGGATCTGATTTCTCATCCTTCGGGATTAGAAACTCCAAATTTGGATGACCTCAAGCTCTCAGCTTGGTTGATCCAGTTCCATTAATTGCCAGGACTCCCGGTGTCTCATCTGCAGTTAGATCCATCCTGGTAGCGGCACATAAGCTTTCTACCAGGAAGGTTTACAACAGCAAATGGAAACGGTTTTCCATTTGGGCCTCGCATAGGAATTTGGATCCTTTCACTGCTTCCATTCCAGCAGTGCTTGATTTCCTATCTCATATTTTTCAGCAAGGGGCCCGTTCTTCTACTGTAAAGGTTCAAATGGCTGCCATTTCCCATTTTCACATTGGAGACAATCTTAGTCCTTTAGCTTCCATTAAGATTTGTAAGACCTTCTTGAAAGGCACCTTTCTTTTGAGACCTCCTATTAGGAATGCTGTTCCCCCATGGGACCTAAATTTGGTCCTTCAGGCTCTAACTGGACCACCCTTTGAACCTGCAGCTTCTGTTGATTTAAAATTCTTATGTTGGAAAACTGCTTTCTTAATAGCTATTACCTCAGCTAGAAGGGTGTCAGAACTCCAGGCCCTTTGTACTAAACCACCATATCTTGTTTTCCATAAGGACAGAGTCTCTGTCAGGATTAACCCTTCCTTCTTACCTAAAGTGGCTTCCGAGGCGAACATCAATCACGCCATTAATCTACCAGTTTTCCTCCCTAACTATCAGAATAAAGGGCAATACAAACTTCATTTGTTAGATGTTCATAGACAATTGCGCTTTTACCTGCACAGAACAGCTGCCTTTCGCAAGTCAGAGCAGCTCTTTGTTTCCTTTGCAAAGCCTTTCTTGGGTATGCCAGTGTCGAAGGTGACTCTAGCTAGATGGATTTCTCAGTGCATTTTGCTCACATACAAGATATCTGGTCTGCCAGAGCCCTTAGGGGTTCATGCTCATTTTACCCGTTCTATGGCTACTTCTGCTGCGTTCTGGTCAAGAATTCCCTTGGATGACATTTGTTCTGTGGCTACTTGGGCTTCCTCTCATGCCTTTATCTCTAATTATAAATTGGATTTAATATCCAGAGGAAGGGCAGCTTTTGGCTCTGCAGTGCTCCGGAATATCCTTCCTTGAGGACCTCCCAAGTTTTAGTAGCTGGGGACTCTGTCCCACAGGTTGCTGATCAAATGAAGTTAACTACCTCAGATAAAGAAGTTATGTACTCACCATAACGTTCCATCTGAGTAGGTAACTTCATTTGTCAGCAACCGACCCCCCCCCTCCTTCCCCCTAACCTTGTTCTTTGGTTATCTGAGTCCTAGAATGATTTCAGATTTTGGTATTTATTAGGTTAGGATGTTTCAGGTTGTTGTTTTGTCTTGGTGAAATTGTATAATTGGGCAAACGTGATCTGAGGACTGGAAGGAGGTAGCAGGGTATTATGGGTAAGGGGGAGGAGCTTGGAGCTCGGATCTTTAGCTTGGAAAGCTGCCGGCACGGATCCGATACCCACAGGTTGCTGACAAATGAAGTTACCTACTCAGATGGAACGTTATGGTGAGTACATAACTTCTTTTCCCATCCACTCATCAAGATTTTTCTTGAAGAGTGCTAATGAGGAACTTTGCTTGACATAGATGGGTAGCTTGTTCCAGAGTATGGGAAGTCTCTGGGACAGGAATCTATCCCTCCAGCATGTCCTGTTTATTGTTATGACAAGGTTTAGGTCCCTAGAGCATGTAGCTCAGAGGGATTGGGATTTCTTTAGGTGTATTATGCCCAGCAGCTCTGGGTTTGACGTAGCTTTATATGTTAGGCAGAGATCACCTTGAAGTAGGCGATATGCTACAGAGTAAAGCTGGAGTTTTTTGAGACGGTCAGTGTAGGGCATCTGTTTGAGGCCAGGAATTCTCTTTGTGAGGTACTTCTGTGGCCTTTCCAGCTGCTGCAGATGTCTTGTGAGGTACATTCCAAAAGGGGCATTGTACTCTATAATGGGTCTAATTAGTGTCGAGTAGAGGGGAACAATGACTTCCTCTTTTTTCCTGGAGGAGAACCCTTTTGTGATGAGATGTGCCATGTAGGAGGATTTCCTGACTACTGTGGCGATGTGATTATCAAAGGAGAGACTATTGTCCACCTGGGTCCCAAGGTCTCATCACACATTCGGCGTTAAGTAAACTGCCACCTATGTGATAGCTCATGGATACAGAGTTTTTACCAAAGGGGATGACAGTGCACTTTTTGGCACTGAGGTTGAGGCCATGGCTCTGACACCAGGCATCTGTCTCAGTGAGGCCCTTATGTAGGATGTCCACATCATTTGGGGACTCGACTATTGCTCTTAGTTTGCAGTCATCTGTGAACTTCGTTAGCCAAAGGCCTTCTGTGTTAGCCTGCACTTCAGAGAAGTCGATACCAAACAGTTGAGGTCCCAGGACTGAACCCGGTGGTACTCCACTTGTCACTGGTTTGAAGTCAGATTTGGAGTCTGCAACTTTTACAGTGTGGGTTCTGTCAGTGAGCCGGTTGGCAACCCTTCTTGTTACGTAGGGATTTATACCTAGTTTAGTGTGTTTAGCTATAATTCCAGAATGGGGGATGGTGTCGAAAGTCTTGGGGAGGTCAAGATAGGCTGTGTGAACCACCTTACCCTCGTCTACAGCTTTGTTGACTGCCTCAAAGAAGTCGATCAGGTTCAGAAGGCATGATCTGCCTTTCACAAACCCGAACTGGGTGGGGTCCCGAGTTTGGAGGTTACCAGTGTCTTTGTTTATGAGTTCCATGCTGATACGTTCCATGGCCTTTCAGACCAGGCTCATCAGGCTAATAGGGCAATAGCTCACGGGATCAGTGGTGGCTCCCCCTTTGTGGAGCGGGGTAACTGTTGCTGTGCGCCATTCAGTGGGCACAAAGCCTGACGTGAGGCTATGATTGAATATGGTGCTTAGGTGGGGAGCCAGTTTGTTCTGAAGTTCATGTAAAACGCAGCCTGGGATGTTGTCCGGTCCCATGGATGCCCTGTTTTTGGCTTTAGAGAGTGCAGCTTTTACCTGCATAGTTGTGATTACAGGGACTTTGCATTCTTCCTAAATAGATATGGGCCCTTTAGGGGGTGAGAGGGGGGTAAAGTTAGCACTGAACCTGTCTGCAAGCATGTTGGCAATATCAGTTGGTTCTGTAATTTTCATGCTGTTGCGCTTTAACTCAGAGCAGATCTGGGTGTTGCCATTGAGATTCTTGACATAGCTATAGAATGCTTTGTGGTTGTCCTTAGAATCAGTGGCGATTTTGTTTTCGTAGCTTGCTTTGGAGGATCTTATAAGGGATCTCAGCTTCTTACTGAGGCTGACCAGGGAGCTCCTCCACTCATGGGATTTTACTCTCTTTTGCAACAGTTTCTTCCTTTGGTTGCAGGGTTTGTTTATGGCAGGGGACTACCAGTTTGGTTTCCTTTTTTTGGAGGATAGCATCTTGGTTCTGTTTGGGATAGCATGATCCATGCACTCGTAAGTACTTATACAGTGCATTTGTGTAGCATTCAGCAGTCGTGACTGTATTGTCCATCTGCGTGAAGTTCACCACTTCTGTCTTAAGAAGCATGGAGTTGGCTTTGGAGAAATCTTTTACTGTGGTTTCCTTAATGGGGGGTTGGGGCGGGATGTGGATATTTAGGGTGATTAGCTTATGGTCGGATCTAACCAAGGAGGAGTTGACTTTAGGTGTGGAACACCAGTCATTCATGTTGGTAGTGACTAGGTCTATGATATTGTTGCCCCTGGTGGGGATGTGGATAAGTTGATCCAGGACATTGGAATTTATGAATTCCAGAAAGCGTTGAGCGAAGGAGTTGGTACATGAGTAGTTTTCTCAGTTAATGGTGGGGTAGTTGAAATCGCCCATTATTATGGTGTTTGGTTGAACCCTAATATTTTCCAGTATATCAAGAAAAGATGAGTGGGAATCCTGGGGCATGTTGGGGGATCTGTAGCAAGCTACAGTTTGGATTGCAGTTTTGCCCAGAGTTAGTTGCACTTGGATAACCTCGGATGCATTATGCTGAGCAACTAGCCTGGAGGTGTGGATATCCTTAATGAATATGGACACACCTCCGCCTTTGGTGTTCCGGTCCAAGTTAGATGGCCGAAAAGTGTGGTATGAGTTATAGCCTGGCATTGCAGGGGTGCTCTCTGGAGCCTTGAACCAGGTCTCAGTCACTGTACAGATATCAATGTTCTCCATTTTAAGGAGTGCCTCAATTGAGTGCATTTTGAGATTTAGACTTCTAGCATTGAGTAGCATTACCCTCAGTGTTTGCTTGCCTGTTCTCTTACAGTGGTGAATTTGTCATTTGAACCTTGCCTAAAAAAGCCACTATAGTGGAGGCAAGAGACTTGGCCTGTATCTGGAATCCCAGGGGTGACAGGTGCAGGCCCTCTCTGGAAAAGCATCGTGGTCTGTTGATCATTCCTTCCCAGGCAGACAGATACTGGAATCCCTTAGAATGACACCAGAAGCTTAGCCAATTGTTGAAGTCAGTCATTCTGTCCTTGTACTGCGGTATCATTCTGGGCAATGGCAGGATGCTACTCAGGGCTAGGGTCATACCTGCCTGGGCTACAAGATAGGAGAGCTCTTCTGTCTCTCTTTTCATGTAGTCCAGGGAGGTATGTCTCAGGTTATTCACACCAACATGGACAATGACAAAGTCATATTTGTACTTGTTGTGGAGTGACCTGAGTGCGTGGGTTATGTGGCGGATCCTGGCACCCGACAGGCAGCTGACAGTAACCTTCTCCTTGTTTAGCCTGGTGAGTGGGACATCAGTGTGCCTGACTATAGAGTCACCTATGACTAGTGTGTTGAGTGCGTTGTTTTGCCTTATGGGCTGTGGTTGACTGGCACACTCAGTCTGTGGGCTATGTGTCATTTGAGTTGTGTTGGGGGGTAGAGGTTGCATGTGTTTCTGCTTTGGAGGTCTGTGTTGCTTGAGCAAATTATTATTGAAAGCCTCCATAAATATTTTTGCATTCCTTTGTGTGGAATTTGGTGGTGTAGGTTTAGTGGAACTATGTGATGAGTGTGGTGTGGTGCAAGTGTTTACCTTCTCGTCTTGACTGTGAAGTTCAGTCTTGGTTGCAAAGAGCTTTACCTCCAGTTTGGCTAGATAAGTGCATCTCTCACAGGTTGTAGTGTTGGGTGGTTGGAGGAGAGGGTTGTCCGTGTACATGAGGCAATTGCTACATTGCCCCAAGATGCCCAGATTCATCAGATAGACAGGAGAGAACACTGGGAGCTGACCGTTGGACATGCCTGAATAAAAAAACTATTTTCCTCTAGACAAGTAAGGAAAGTGAGTACAAGAGCTGTTTTTCTATAAGAAAATGAGAAACGTATGTATAAAAAGTATTTTCCTCTAGGTAATGAGGAAGGTTGAGTGTTGTAGTAATTTGCAACTTATTTAGTGCTTGCAACAAGTTCTGAACAAGTGCTGTGCACAAATAAGCAAATTCAAGTGTGAAACCTAAGAATCTGTATCTGAACTAGACTAGTTACAGGAAAGAAACAAGTGCAAATGTGAGCTTTTAAATCAGAAAGTTGAGAGAGATGGAAAAATTGCCCAAACAGCCAGTAACTACAATTTCTGGCCAGAACCACTCCTTGTGTGGTAGATAGGCTACCTAGTGCTTTCCACTCCCACTAAGCTAGAAGGCTTCCCTGCAACACAGAAAGGCTTGGGGGGCTCAGGAGCTGACAAACAGTCCTGGATACAGCAAATCTGTATCTGGACTAGACTAGTTACAAAAGGGGGGGGGGGAGCAAGTGCAAATGCAGGCTTTTAAATCAGGAAGTTGAGAGAGATGGAAAAACTGCCCAAAAGACCAATAACTATATTTTCTGGGCCAGAACCCACTCCTTGTGTGGTAGATAGGTTACCTAGTGCTTACCACTCCCACTGATAAGCTAGCAGGCTTCATTCTAACACAGACAGGCTTGGGGGGCTCAGAAGCTTACAAACGGTCCTGTATATAGCAGATCTGTATCTGGACTAGACTAGTTACAGGACAGGCAAGAAATAAGCTTATTTTTTTTGTTACAGTTAAGCAGAACACAAGGAGATTCTAGCAAAGTTTTTTTTTTTTTTTTGTAAAGGAAAGGAAGAGAGGAGAAGCAGAACATAATTCTAGGTTAGGAACTAAGTGGGTTGGCCTTCTCAAATGTTCTATCTGTATTGGGTAGAATGAGCTAATGACACTAGACTGAGAGGAGTGTCCCAGATCAAATTTACAGTAGGGGCGGGCAACTGCAAAGCCACCAAGTATAACACCAAAACACTAATAGGGAGTGAGGGTGGGGAACAATAGTACAGCTACTAGCCTATACTTTTTTAAGACAGTAAACACTACATAAATGTTTATCACAGCAGAAGAACAGCAGTGAGCCACAAAATGAAAGTTTTTAAAAATTTCCCATTAATACCTTTCATGCAGTGAAACTAACTAAAAAGCTTTACAAACAGTGGGACAGTAAAATCCTTATTAGGCCCTTTAATGCAGACACTTTTAGTTTAACCATGCAGATTAGTTAATATCAATAAAATACAGTAAAAAGTATGCAGCAGGCAATAAAATTATATAAATTGCTTAGAAGCAATAACTAGTAAAAATAAGCAAAAAAAAAAAAACAGGCTTCTTATTGTTATATATCTCAGAGTTGTAGTCAGTGCCCCTCCTCCACTCGACTCTGTGTGTATAGACAGAAATCCTCTCAAAGTTAGGGCTTGAATAACAGAAGATACAACCTTAAACAACTTTTTTTTTTAAAAAAACTCAAAAGGACTAATGAGTGCTTACTCCAAACCCTAGACCATCCATCCCCCACCAGCCAGCAACCAATCAGCACAATCCTGCCATGGAGGTAAAGAAAGGCTTCTGCTAATTCAAGATGGCCTGGTCATGTGCTGTGACCACTGCAAAAATAAACAGGCCCAGAGACAGCAAATCTAAACTGGGACAATAGTACAGCTACTAGCCTACACTCTTTTAGACAGTAAACACTACAGAAATGTTTACTACAGCAGAAGAACAGCAGTGAGGCTCTTACTAAATCCCCCCTTCAAACCAGCAGCTACCTGTGACCTTAAATATCTTTCTTGGAAGGCAGTCTTTCTGATAGCGGTCACCTCTGTCAGGCGAATTTCTGAGATTCAAGCCTTGTCCTCTAAACCACCATACTTGATTTTTCACAAGGATACAGTTACACTATGGACTAATGCTTCCTTTCCTCCTAAGGTGGTTTCAGAACTTAATATTAATCGGTTCATTGATTTGCCAGTATTCTTTCTTACATTTGTTAACAAAGGTGAATATATGTTACATTTATTGGATATCCACAGACAATCATTTTTCTACCTACATAGAACCAAAGACATTAGAAAATATGGCCAATTGTTTGTTTCATTTGCAGAAGTAAAATTGGGAAAACTGGTTGCCAAAATCACTTTATCTCAGTGGATAACCGACTGTATTTCATTTGTTTATTACAAATTGGACAGTACACTACCAAAACCGTTACAAGCCCATTCAGCTAGATTCATGGCTACTTCCTCAGTGTTAGAATCCAGATTGTCCGTGGATGATATATATCTAGCAGCAACCTGGGTTACTCCTCATACCTTTATTATTCATTATTGGAGACCGAGACCGAGACAGGTTCAATGGTGCTCAGTAATATGTAATCATCCTTCCCACGAGTCCCACCCTATTTTTTAGGTGGGGGGAAAGTCCATCAGTTGAGGAAAATGCAAAAAAATGAAAATGATAATAAAAAATAAAAAACACCATACACAACACTGCGCCTTGTCATTCTTCATTTCATTTCCTCAACTCTACTCCCACCAACCCCACATCAGTGAAGATTTCTGGGAGGGAGGTAGTTACATAGTAAGTCATTTTCTATATATATAAGATATAGCATTTTCCTTTTCTGAATATGAGTATGCCTTTCTACTAAAGTCAGCAAACAAGATCTGAGGTGATTGGGTTTGGTGCATTGTGGATAAGGGAGAAGCTTGAGAGTTCTTGGATGCCATGAGCTATAGCAATGGCCGAGTTGCATACAAGGGATAGGATCTGCACCCATCAGTTGAGGAAGAATGAAAATGGACAACATCAAAAAAGTACTCATACCATAACACCCTGTGTTGTGTGTTTTTTCATTCTTCCTCAACTCTACTCCCACCAACCCCACATCAGTGAAGATGGAACTTTATGATGAGTACATAACTTATTTTTCACTTTTTCTCAGATGATTGCCAGATTTCGTTATCACTTTGCTTGGGAGTAGTCAGGAACTACCCCAGAGCTAGGTAGGGTATATGACTTTATAGAGGATGTTATGCCCAGTTCTCTGGCTGTCACCCCTAACCCCACTGGCCTTGGAAGATGTTTACTGACTGCAGGACACAAGTATCTATTCAAAGCAGGCCCTAAAAAGGCTCAGAGAAAATGTAGCGTCTCCTCTGATATAACAGGCCTCTTTTCTCATTTGACTGCTGACCTAGCTGCCGCCGCCCCAACTGCCTGCTCAAATAAAAAATCCTTGATATCCTGTAATCCAGTTCCCCCTAATCAAAAGGGGAAATAGTTAGATTTTCAGGGCAAAGTGTGTCTCTTTTTAGTAATCTATCCTTTAAAATGTGAATTATCAAGACTATATTTGGAAATTTATTTTACAGCGTGTGTACAGTTTGGATGTTTTTGCTGCATCCTTACCTGCAGAGCAGGTCTTACATGAATGAAATTGTTTCTAATTTGACTCAGATTTTGAAACATCCTTTGAAAGGTATACTTGAATGTGCAGATACAGTCTCGGGAAGTGATGGCTTCTCCCGTTGTATTAAGACAGTATGCTTGGCTATATAATCAGAATTTCCCTCATTTTTTAAAAGCGAAAATTCTGAATGATCCTTTAAGTTCTGAATTGTCGTGTGGGCCCTCTAGTGCACAGATTCTCAAACAGTGGAGTAATAGAGGTAAATTAATTCATGGGGTATCTAAGAAGATAGGCACAGTAAAAAGAACAGCCTTCCTGCCGTCTGTTGTCAATCTGGGAGGGACAATATTTGAGAGCCTGGGAGGACATGGTTGACAGTCCCCCTTTACTGGACCTCCTGATGTTCAAGTATTTGCAAAGTATAATTTTATGTTATTTAATACATGTACTTAACTAGCTCCTTGGAGAGAATTGTGCAGATGACTTGGAGCTCTGTGTCATGGCGTACCATTTTTTGCATCACTTCCTCCCTTGAGTCATCTTATACCTGCAGTGCAGAAGGAGATGGATATGACGCTGATGTGTGCAGTTTATTTAGATACCATCGGGATGCAAAATAGATGGAGGCAAACTTTGCTTGTGGAAGACCATGGTAGAATGGATGAGTTGTATTATTTATATTACTAATCTCTCATAAAATACAAATTAAAAAAATAAATAAATAAACAGTACCTCAGCATACGTCTTCATGGCTGTACATATCATAGAGAAGTAAATTATATACAAGCAGGTAATTATTGCACCAGTACAAATAGAGGCAATGGGATAAAAATGAGGGGGGAATCGGTCATAATAAAAATAGAACTCAGACAAGAAATTTCCTGTCAAGTTCATTATTCAAATTATGTGATTAGAGAGTCTAAGTGAAAATATATTTTGCTTTCTTTTTTAATAACTCATTGTTGGTATTTAAAAATAAACATGGATTCATCCATGTATGCTTAATAAAACAATTGCAGTGTGGATCTCCATGTTGCACATGGTTGAACTTTCAACTAGATAACAACAGAACATTACATATGTATGTAACAGGTTCTACTACACAAACAAGAACTTGTGTACTGATTTGTCCTGTATATGCATTCTTACAACAGAAGTTCACACCACATATAGCTTTAGTGAAGTTCACAACTGCCCTTATGATTAGCCAGCTTGCATTTATTAACTCGATTTAATATAATGGTCCGACTTAGGCTTCCTTTAATTTAAGTATTTAGGACTTTTTCCTGTAGTATTTTCTTTATGTTACATGTTAACACAAGACAGGAAAAAAAATAAAGGATCAATGGAAGCATTTTTTTTTTGTGATCTTTGTTGCTTTTCTATACTTATTTAACACATTAGTGTATAAAGAGCAAGCAACTTCTTTTTTTCTCCTGCTTTTTAAACTGTCGTCTCGCTAATGGTTTTAACAGTTTAATTTTAAATAACCAACGGAGATCTCCAGGAGATCTTTTTTTATTTCTCTCTCGCTATGTTATGCCCTTTAACTAACAATTTAAAACAGTTTGTAAAAAGCAACAGACATCTTGCTTTTGCTTTTTTTTTTTTTAAACTGTTCAAGCTATTTAAATGGGTTTATAGCAGTTTAAGTAAAGCAATAAACGAGACTCTCTGTCTCTTGCTTATTGCCCATTTTCTGTCCTGTTAAACTAATTAAAAAACAGCGAACAGCAAAAAAAATAAACTCCATTGCTGCTTTCCAGCTCTGATGTGTACTGCATACATGCATATACACTACATGGTACATCAGAGAACAGTAAGAATACAGACAGCCAGACAGAAGCAGGGCAAGGAGCATTATACAATGCCATTATTTAAGAAAAGTAATTTTATTTTTTTAAATATAAATATATAGCAATAGTAATACTTTTATTTCTGGGAGTGGTAATGGTGGATTTCGGTACCCTTGGCTGGCTTGTCCCGAGAAAACACTACAACCAACCGGTATCCAACATTACCCACACCCAGCCGTGGGTTATTGCTATAATATAAAATTACACATAATAAATAATTGGATTTGCTATTATGTAAAGTAACAAGTGAAACTTAAATACTCTCGGATATAGATTTTGCATACCTATATACGCCTAATAGGTTAATCTTTTCTTAAACCACGACTGTATTTTCCTATGTAGATACTCAACTGTATCTTCACACTAACCACATTTATACTTAACCTCCTTCTCTCTTGACACAGTGTAACAATCTGTCCTTCCATGTCATTTAAATATGTATTCTATTCTTCCTCTTCAGTAACACAGCTTATTGCTAAATATCCTCTGGCTTTGTTCTACTGTCTGATGGGCTGCTTTACACTATATTTTCATCTTCCTGTTTCAATAAACTACCCTATCACCTACCTACTCTGCTTTAGGGTCTATATTAAATCAACGAACACTAATTTATCGACCCCCATGTAAGCGAAAGCTTACAATCCCAAACACTTGGAACAGCGATTTTTTTTCCCCAGGGAAAAAAAATCACTGTTCCACAAAAAAAAAAAAAAAAAAAAACTTCAAAAAGTTACATAAAATGGGGGGGCTTCACCCTCCCTACCCCCTACTTAAATATACTAACTCCGAGATTGCACTACAGTGACGAAAACCACAAAGTAAAGGAGGCAGCCAAGTGATTTCTTTTCCCAGGGAAACTCTTGAGCTCCTCTTTTACCCATAATACTCTGCCCCCTAACATACCCCAGATCTTGTTTGCTGCTTTCGTATTCAGACATGGTCACTGTGAGCTCTCGAGCTTAGTGTTCAAAATTAGGTACAAGTCGTTATATTATTATTTCACCATCTATTTCCTTTCTTTGATAGTTTATGTATTTCATCCCTTAATACACTTTAATGTAATTGTTTTTACTATTGTTGGTAATTTATTTCTCTAGCTGTCCCCTTTTACACACTGGTGTAGTCATCCTTACCAGTGTTGGTGTCTTCTTAACCACTGTTATCTCCTTTTTTTTTCCTTTTTCCATCTACAGAAAAAAATGTTTTTCTTTTTCTCCTGCCTATAAAAATGTCTGAAAAACTGTCTGGTTTTAAAAAGTGCTAGAAGTGCAGTCATAAGTTACTGCTCTGTGATGCTCATGCCTTGTGCATTTTTTGTCTAGGACATGAGCATCTTCAAAAAGATTGTGCTATATTTAAATCTTTTAATTCTCAGGCCATAGTGGACCATGAGAAGAAACTGATTTTAAAAGGCTTGCTTCCGTCAACCTTCTCAGAGACTTTATTTGGGGCTCAACTTTCCAAATCTGTGTCTAAGGAACAATCCAGAAATCTTTCGGCTCCGTCAGGCTCCTCCACCCCTTCCTCTGATCCGATGGTGGAGCCTCCAAAAAGAAATATAAAAAGTTGGATCCAAAGACTGCACCTTCACTGAAACCAGTGTCAGACATGAAATCAGCTTCCTCGAATCCTGGATTATTAGGATCTAAAGCCTTTACCTATGTCCAGATATTCTCCATTCATTGATCTGGTACCCTCTCAAGTCTTGTCTCCATATTTAGAGTCTCGCCGGCATTCAAGGTCTCCCTTATTGTCTCTTTCCTGCAGAAGTCTGATTGAAGCCGATGTGGATATAATGACGAGGAAGTTGCTCTCTGTGCAGATTCAGACAGAAGTTCCTCCAGCTCCTACCCCTTCGTGTCAGGAAGCCCTCCACAATTCTACACCAACAGTCTTGGCTCCTTCTCTTATCTGACTAGTGGTTTTAGAGCCCTTGGATGTGAGTTTTCTGGGACCATCTGGATCAGATGCAAAGATCATAGTATCTTCGACTCTGAGGCCTTCTTTGCATTGGAGCTGGATGACTGACAGAACCAAAGCTTCCTTGTCAGATCAGACCTGTTGGAGTCGATTTCAAAGTTATTGGAGCCATCTCTGCCTCTTGGATCTATAACATTGGATAACTCAGCTCCGTCTTCTGAATTGGATGGACTGCCTTCGGGGAAAGGGTAGCCGATGGGGCAGAAGCTTGGCTTCTCAGCTCCATCAACTTCCTTCTCCCCAAGGCGTTCTGCTTTTGAGGTAGTGGAGAGAGTGATTTCTCCTTCTGCAGGATGGACAGTTCATCTTCTATCTGCATCCCGTATGACTCTGCTCCTTGAGCCTCATCACCGTACTCGACAGGGACAGCCATCCCAAAGTCTCCAGGCTACCCAGCAGGATATTACCATTTCTTCCAATATTTCTCTGGACCACCCCACCGAAGAAGTCCCTAGGAAGAGAAAGTGCAAAAGGAGGCACTTAGGCTCCTCATAGGAGTTGGTCACTGAAGATACTGATTTTGATGAGGGGAAAGACTCCCTAAGATCACCACTCAATGACGTCCCATTTGGAGACTTCCTAGAAATCCGTAAGCAGAGGGGTGATTGGTCTACTCATAACCCTTGCCAAGAGGATCTCGTATTCCTGGAGGACTTTGGGTCTGGCTCGCCTGCCATTTGGGTGACTCTTCCCACCAAGTTCATTGACTTGATCTCTAGGCAAGTGTGAAAGGAACCAAATATGGTTGAGCCAATCCCCAAGAGACCAGACCTTGTTTAGGCACCACCTCAAGGAATGGAATTTTGGAGAGAGGGAGTACCGGTAGATGCCATGGTTGTGGCGGCGGTCACCAAGAAAGAACTCACTGAACAGAGTTCTACTGTCTATCCCCCAAACAGGGAGTCAGGGGCATTGGGCAGATTTGGGAGGCATGTTTATGCTTCAGTGACATATGCACCCAGATCGCTGAATTATTTGGCACACTTCACTAGATTGCAGAGGGATTTGATTAAGGAACTCTCCAAATCCATTGCCAGGACCAGTACTTCTGAGTCTCGGACTTCTGTGGCCCTGCAGTTGACTGCCCTAGAATTGATTACTAATTCATCCATGAGAATGATTTCACATGTGGCTCAAGGGCTGCAGGTTCAGGCATTTCCATTAGGAAGTATGCCTAAATGTGCTTGTGTGGCTTTGCATAGCCCTTCAAGTCCTCCTTCGTCAATGCACCTTTTGACAGAACCTCTTTATTTGGCCCTAAGCTGAAAGACCCACTCTCTAGGTGTGAGCAAGATGGAAAGTCCTTCTCTACAATGGGAATGGGTGCTTTATAAAGTATTAGTTTAAGGGTGTGCACACTTATGCAACCAGCTTATTGTACATTTTTTATTTTTTATATTTTTCCCCTTACAGATTTGTTTGTTTTTCAATTGAATTGTACAGGTTATAGTTCACATTAAAGGTGGGGAAAGTTTTGAAATGATTTATTGTAGTCTAATTTTTTATATCACAAAAACTGGCATTTTAACAGGGGTCTGTACAGTTTTTATATCCATTGCAGCTGCCTTTTATAATTTTCATGTTGGAATTGAAAACTCCTCTTTGGCTTCATTTAAACTTTTTAAGGCCTTTTTGAGACCCCCTTATAAGAATCCAGCTCCACCATGGGACTTAAATTTGGTATTACTGACATTAATTAATTCAGCATTCAAACCAGCAGCTAAATGTGAGTTAAAATTTTTGACCTGGAAAACTGTATTTTTGGTAGCCATCACCTCTGCTAGAAGACTGTCAGAACTTCTAGCACTGTCCTCTAAACTTCCTTACTTAGTATTTCATAAGGATAGGATAGGGTGGCTTTACAAACCAGTCCTTCCTTCCTAATTTTTCAGTTTTCTTTCCAAATTTTACAAAGGTAAATATATGCTACACTTACTGGATATTCATAGACAGCTGCATTTTTACTTAAAAACCTCAGGAAAATAGATCAATTGTTTGTCTCCTTTGTGGATTCCAAATTAAGCAAGCAAGTCACAAAGGTAACCATAGCCAGATAGCTAATCAATTGTATATTCTTTGTCTATAACAAATTGGACCTTTCCTTACCAAAACCTTTGAGAGCCCAGTCAACCAGGTCCATGGCTACGTCATCAGTATTTTTATTTGGGGTTTCTATGAACGATATATGTGCAACTGCAATTTGAGCTAATTATCATACCTTTATTACTCATACAAGTTGGATCTGGTCTCGAGGGGAAGAGCAGCCTTCAGTTCAACTGTGCTCAGTTATATCCTTCTTAGAGTCCTCCTGGAATTTCATTAGCTGGGGACTCTGTCCCAGTTGTTGAGGAATGAATGAAAAATGACAGCATCAGATAAAAAAGCTATGTACTCACCATAACGTTCCATCTATGTTGTCCATTTTCATTCTTCCTTAACTCCTCTCCCACCAATCCCCTGCCATTGAACTAATGAATTCTGAAGAGCGAGACATTGTAAGAAAACCACCATTCTTTATGTTGAGCTCCAGATATGGATTTCTGTTACTAAGATTGTAATATTTCATTTGATTTTTGATACTGTAAGCCAGCAGACAAGATCTAAGGTATGTTATGGGATAGAGCTTTGTGGGTAAGGGAGGAGCTTGAGAGTTTGTTAGTGGCCATGAGGTGAAAATAATGGCAGTTGGTGAGGAATAATGAAAATGGACAACACAGATGGAGCACAGATGGAACGTTATAGTGAGTATGTACCTTTTTATTATACTTACTTCATTTTTAAATTTCTGTCATGTCTTAAACATATTTATATCTCAACATTATCATCATCAACCCTTTTTCCCCATTTCTACATAGAGCCAGGTGTCGTATCAACCGTTGCCAGATCTAGGAATTTGGTCCCACGTTTCTGCCTTTTTCAATAGTTGTGCTTGACTTTTATAAGTCTTCTGTCACACAATCCATCCATCTGTTTGCTGGATGAAATTATCTCCTGTTGTCTTCTTCCTTTTTCTCCTAAATTTTCTTTACCAAATCATCTGCTGCTTTTCTGCATATGTGACCAAACCACCATAATCTGTTTTCCTTGAAATTCTCTGCATTTGGGACAACTTTGGCTTCTACTCTGATGTCATAATTTCTATTCTTTTCTTTTTTAATCCCATAATGTACATCCTACTACCTGTCTCTCTGGCACTTCATCTCCATTGCTTCATGCTTCGTCAGCTGCTCTGGTTTCACTGCCCAGGTTTCTGTGCTATGCAAAGGTACTGGTTGCACCACTGTGTTGTGTACCTTACTCCAATGTCTTTGGCATGCTCCTGTCATGCACTACCCTGGACATTTTGTGCTAGATGGCTGAAGCACTTCTGATTTTAGCTTTGACTTCCTTATTCACCCATTCTCCTCAACCACACCTCACATATTTGAAGTTGTTAACCGGTTCCACTGTCACTTATTTCTCACTTTTCATCTTCTTCTGATTTACCCCGTTTGCTGATATCAGCAGTATTGTGCCTGTACTTAGTTTCGTCCCATGTGCGTTTAATTTTGCATTCCAGTCCCATATCATTTGCTAAAGTTCACTTGCAGAGTTTGCTTATAGTGCATATCATCCTTGTATAGCAGCTTTTTCGATCTGTCCCCTCTGACCTGTTTGCTAATATAGCCAATCATTGGCAAACAAAGGGGGACTCAAAGCTGAACTCTAATGCACACCCACTCCCACTGGTAACCCTTCTGTATTTTTTTCTCTAAATTATAGTTATTGAAATCATGCACACTGTATCTGAACACACAGCTAGCCCCATTGGTCTCATAACATTCAGCTGTATTCTTCGATATCATTTAACAGACAAAACAGTTTTTTATTTATTATTGATACAATACATCTTTCATTTATACAGTTTAATACCTCATATAAGAGAGCGTGGTTTTATTTGTGTAATCTCTTTCCATCTTCTACAAACTTTCTTCGTTCATAGATTCGTTCATAGATTAGTACTAGGCTAACTGCCCTTGTAGGACATTTTAAGCCTAGCCATTTACCCCATGTGAGAATCAAATTCTGTACCTTGTGTTTGTAAGGCAAACACCTTAACCATTATGCCAACATCCTGGTTCCCCTTAGATTGTAACACTCAGTGATGCCCTTACTTCTTTTTGCCTACTGTTCTCTGCTTGTCAAGAAAGAATTTATTCATTTTTTCCTTTAATCTTTTTGCCAACTTCCCTTAACTTCACTCATTGCTATTTGCCTTATGTACCGTCTTTTCCTACCTTAACATTACTGATATCCATACTTTCCATCCCATTAGCATTTCAAATTTTAACCACTCTGCCATTAGTAACATCTCTTTTCTTACTTCTGTTCTCCATACCTGAAGTTTATTTGGGGTTAATCAGAGTCTCTTTAATTGATGGCAGGTGTATACCCAAGAAGACTGAATGTTGTAATTAAATCAAAAGGTGCTTCAACAAAATATTAGTTTAAGGGTGTGCACACACAACAAAGTATTAGTTTAAGGGTGTGCACACACAACAAAGTATTAGTTTAAGGGTGTGCACACTTATGCAACCAGCGTATTGTATGTTTTTTATTTTGTATATTTTTTCTCCTAGCAGATTTGTTTGTTTTTCAATTGAGTTGTACAGGTTATAGGTCACATTAAAGCTGGGAAACATTTTGAAATGATTTAGTATGGTCTCATCTTTTATATCACAAAAACGTGGCATTTTAACAGGGGTGTGTAAACTTTTTATTTCCACTGTATATGCTTGCTCTGTCCTTGGAAATGCTTCTTAAAGGTACAACACACATAAACTTTCTACATTTGCCAATCTATAGCTATTATAGATATAAGCACTTTATAATCATGGTTTAAGAATGAAATGGGCCAATATGAAGCTGGGTCTGATGGGTCTTTACTCTCTTTAAGTAATATAGCCACCACAGCTTTCTTCCAGGATGTTGGTGCTTCCCGTCCTTTTAGAATACTGTTAAACTTAATATTTCAAATCTTTAGCAATTTCTTCCCTGCTAGCTTCCAAACTTCGAAACGAATGCCATATATTCCAGGATACTTTCCTGCAGATTGATTAATATCACCATTTTTATCTCACCTCCTATCTTAACTGTTAATTGTTTAGCCTCATCTACCTGTAACCTTGGCATACTTAAGTCTTCCTTATATATTTTAATTTGTACTTTTTGTTGATTTTCAAAATGCTCTGCTTTATAGAAATGTTCATAACATTTATGAAATACCTCTAATACTGTTACTGAATCTCTAGTTATTTTTCTTGTTATATGTTCTCTCAGTTTTTCAACACCTCTTTTTGCTTTCTGTTGCCCAAGTCCTATGCTAACAGGTTTTGTGGTATAGGGTTATTACTAAAAAGCAGTTGCTTAGCAGCAATCTTTCTAAGCTCATACATATTATCCAGATGCTCCCTTATTTTCTCGATAGCACCCTGTAGTTGCACCTGTTCTTCTTCTGTGAGATTCCCATTATTTAATTATTTATCCTTTCTTGACTGCATTAATTCCACTAGGCCAGTGGCCTGTTTTCAGAAGAGACAGAGGTGGTGTTTATACTACCAGGGAAATTTTGTCCAGGGCTTCAAGGAACTTCCCCTACTTGCTTACAGTGATGCTTGTCTTATACCTAGTGCAGTGCTATCTGGGAAGATGGTCTGTGAGGTGGAGAAGATGGCGGAAGTCATGGAAGTGAATGCCAGTGCTGTTGTTTCAGTTTGAGAGTTGATGCAGGATTCAGGGCATTATTCCCGCAAATTTTTTTTTGCTGAATCTAAGAGAGTAGAATCAGTAAACAAAGGATGTATAATTAAAACCCTCCAAGTAGGGGTGCTGCAGGATTATCTATTAAGTGAGATGTTGTTGTGAAGTGAGCCTGAAATTGGAAAGGAGGTTTCTTGTGGAGTCATTATGGACAAGATAGAGAAGGAAGAAGCAAATTATATTTTAAAAGGAGAAAGCAAGGGGAGGAAATCATATGTGGGGATAATGAAGGAAGGAAAAGGAGGAGAGAGAAGAACAGAAGAAAGATGAAACAAAAACAAGGTGTAAGTTTTTGGTGATAATTCAAAATAAAGAAGAGAAGGAATTGAACATGGATGAAGTTTTGAAGAACTTGATTCCATTTGGTGTAAAGGGTCAAGAAGTAAGAGCTGTTATTTTTCTTAACAAAGAGACATTTTATGTTATTATATTTGAGACTGGTTACACTATAGAAAGCTTTCTGTGAGAATATGAAAAGAAAATGAATATAGTCAGTAGAACTTATATGTGGCTAAAGCATTTAATAGGGAAATAAAAAATAAGACAAGTGCAATTTCAAACTGAAGTAGAGAAAGAGACTTTGAAAAGACATTTAAGTAAAATATGTGAAGGCCTTTGGACATTTCAGATGTTTATGACAAACGGGGTTGATGGACTGGTGGATTTATCTGTGTTATGGTGTAAAAAAATGGGGGGAAAATTACATATTCCTAGTATGTCAAATATGGAAGGGAGCAAGGGTATAGTAAAATACTAGGGTCAACACAAAACATGTTTTTCTCAGTGGAATAACTTAATAGGTAACTATGATAAGAGAAAATGCTAGATTTGTGGAGAAATGGGTTATTTTGCAAGAATATGCGAATTGAAATGTAAATGTGGTAAAGTTGGCCATTTATGGATGGATTCTAAAATGAAAAAAAATGATAAAGCAGGGAAAGAAAAAGAGAAAAAAATGAACAAAGAGAAGAAGTAGTGGAAGAGGAAGGCAAAAGTGAAGTAGAAAAGGAAGAAAAAAATAAAAATAAAAAAAAAGATGACGTAGAAGAAGGCTCTGAAATGAGTGATGAGGAAGATATAAACTGGAAACAGTAAAAGGGGAAATATCTATTGGTAAATGAGTGAAATATAGATAAAAATTAAGTTTAAATGGACTCATATGAAAGAGAAAAAGAAAAGAAATGGGCAAAGCTAATAAGAAAAATGGCGACTTTATCCAAAGTGAAAAATAATATTTAGGAAATTCAAAAAAGAGGAATGTAAATAGTATTAAAATATACTTAGAAAGATACAAGTCTTAGAGTGGTGTAGTAAGTGTAATGTAGATATAGTAATACTGGAAAATATAAGATTTTTAACAAAGGAAGAAAGACTGGAAAAAGAAAAATGTTGAGGAGGAGGAGACATAATCTAGACTTTTGGAAATGATTTTCTGGAAGAGGGATACTTTGTCAAATTGTAAAAATATTAGATGTAACATCTGTAATGATGGGAAGATTAATTATTGTAAATTTAACATGGAAAGATCAGGTACATAGAATTATAGCTTTATATGCTTTTGTTACATGTAAATAAAGTGAGAATTTATTTCATAAAATTTTGGATTATGTAGTAATAAATATGAATGCTATACTGGCAGGAGATTTCAGTTGTGATTTGATAAGAAAACAAAAAAGGAAGTGATGTTAAAAAATGTTAGAAGTTACGAGAGGTGGAAAGTTTAAGCATTTGGAATAATAGCTCATGGAGAAGGAAGGCTGATATATTGTACGTGCAAGAGACCAGATGGAATGAGAGTAAGGCCAGGTTTATAGGAGGTGGGTTCAAATTGTTCTACCATGGTGTGGATGGCAGGAGAAATGGGGTAGGGGTTATCCTGAAGGAAAAATATGCCAAGAGGGTTTTGGAGGTGAAGAGAGTGTCGGATAGAGTGATGTTTATGAAGCTGGAAATTGATGGTGTAATGATGAATATTCTTAGTGCGTATTATCTTAGTGCAAGTTGGGTGTGCAATGTATGAGAAAGAAAAATTTTGGAGTGAGTTGGATGAAGTGGTGGTGAGTGTACCCAAGGGTGAGAGACTGGTGATTGGAGTGAATTTCAATGGGCATGTTGGTGAAGGGAACAGAGGGGATGAGGAAGTGATGGGTAGGTAAGGTGTTAAGGAGAGGAATGCAGATGGTCAGATATTAGTGGATTTTGCGAAAAGGATGGACTTGGCTGTGGTGAATACATATTTTAAGAAGAGGGAGTAGCATAGGGTGATGTACAAGAGTGGAGGAAGATGCACACAGGTGGATTATATCCTATGCAGGAGGGCCAGTCTAAAGGAGATTGGAGACTGTAAAGTGTAGTTAGGCAGCATAGAATGGTGGTCTGTAGGATGACGCTGGTGTTCAAGAAGAGGAGGAGGAGTGTGAGAGCAGTGCCAAGGATTTAATGGTGGAAGTTGAAAAAGGGTGATTGTGAGGTGGAGTTCAAGGAAGAGTTAAGTCGGGCACTGCGGGGTAATGAAGAGATAACAAATAGCTGGGTAACTACAGCAGAACTGGTAAGGGAGACAGCTAGAAAGGTACTTGGTGTGACATCTGGACAGAGGAAGGAGGTCAGGAAGACCTGGTGGTGGAATGAGGAAGTAAAGGAGAGTATACAGTGGAAGAGGCTGGTGAAGAAGAAGTGGGATTGTCAAAGAGATGAAGAAAGTAGACAGGAGTATAAGGAGATGAGGTACATGGCAAAGAGAGAGGTGGCGAAGGCTAAGGATAAGGCATATGGACAGTTGTATGAAAGTTTGGACACTAAAGAGGGAGAAAAGGACCTGTACCGATTGGCTAGACAGAGGGACCGAGCTGGGAAAGATGTGCAGCAGGTAAGGGTGATAAAGGAAAATGAGGGAAGCATACTCACAAGTTAAGAGAGCGTGTTGAGCAGATGGAAAGAGTACGTTGAGGGGCTGATGAATGAAGAGAATGAGAGAGAGAGAGAACGTTAGATGATGTGGGGATAGTGAATCAGGAAGTGAAACAGATTAGTAAGGAGGAAATAAGGACAGCTATGAAGAGAATGAAGAATGGAAAGGCTGTTTGCCCAGATGACATACCAGTGGAAGCATGGAGGTGCTTAGAAGAAATGGCTGTAGAGTTTTTAACCGGATTGTGTAATGAAATCTTGGAAAGTCAGAGGATGCCTGAGGAGTGGAGAAAAAGTGTTTTGGTATCTATCTTTAAGAATAAGGGTGATCTGCAGAGCTGTAGTAACTACAGAGGGATAAAATTGATCAGTCACAGCTTGACGTTATGGGAAAGAGTAGTGGAAGCTAGGTTAAGAAGGGAGGTGATGATTAGCGATCAGCAGTATGGTTTCATGCCAGGAAAGAGCACTACAAATGAGATATTTGCTCTGAGAGTGTTGATGGAGAAATATAGAGAAGGTCAGAAGGAGTTGCTTTGTATGACAGGTTGCCTAGAGAGGAGTTGTGGCATTGTTTGAGGAAGTTGGGAGTGGCAGAGAAGTATGTAAGAGTGGTACAGGATATGTACTAGGGTAGTGTGATGTTGGTGAGATCTGCGCTGGGAGTGACGGATGTGTTTAAGGTGGAGGTGGGATTACACCAAGGATCAGCTCTGAGCCCATTTTAATTTGCTGTGGTGATTGATGGACAGGTTGACAGATGAGATCAGACAGGAGGCCCTGTGGACTATGATGTTTGCAGATGACATTGTGATCTGTAGTGAGAGTAGGGACCAGGTTGAGGAGACCCTGGAGAGGTGGAGATAAGCTCTAGAGAGGAGAGGAATATAGGTCAGCAGGACTAAGAGACAATATATGTGTGTGAATGAGAGGGAGGATAGAGGAATGGTGAGGATGCAGGAAGTAGAGTTGGCGAATGTGGATGAGTTTAAGTACTTGGGATCAACAGTTCAGAATAAAGGTGAGTGTGGAAGAGAGGTGAAGAAGAGAGTACAGGCAGGGTGGAATGGGTGGAGAAGAGTGTCAGGAGTGATTTGTGACTGACGTGTACCAGTAAGAGTGAAAGGAAAGATCTGCAAGAGGTTAGTGAGACCAGCTATGTTATATGGGTTGGAGACGGTGGCATTGACAAAAAGGCAAGAGTCAGAGCTGGACGTGGCTGAGCTAAAGATGTTAAGATTTGCACTGGGTGTGACGAGGATGGACAGGATTAGGAATCAGTATATTAGAGGGTCAGCTCAGGTTGGGCGGTTTGGAGACAAAGCCAGAGAGGCGAGATTGCGTTGGTTTGGACATGTGCTGAGGAGGAATGTTGTGTATATTGGGAAAAGAATGCTAAGGATAGAGCTGACAGGTAAGAGGAAAAGAAGGAGGCCTAAGATAAGGTTTATGGATGTGGTGAGAGAGGGCATGCAGGTGGTTGATGTGACAGAGCAAGATGCAGAGGACAGGAATAAATGGAAACAGATGATCTGCTGTGGTGACCCCTAACGGGAACAGCTGAAAGAGAAGAAGATCATTGTCATATAGATGGGGTACATGTAAAACTTAAAAAAGATTATTTCACAATATCAGAATGGTTAAATTTTGCTGAAAGGGACTCAAATGTAACAGGTTTTCAGACCATCTAGCAGTATGGATAGAATTAAAGGAGAATAAAAAGTATATAAAAATAAGAAAAGAAATAAAAGAGATAAATGAGAAAGCATAGGATAAAAATGGAAAGAAAACAATACAATTATGGAAAGATCATGTTACTGTGAGAATATTTTACAAAGACTGGTCTGGGTGGTGGCTTGCTTTTAAAGAGAAGTATAAAAATATTTTTTTAGAGTGGCAGAAGGTTGTAAGAAAAGCAGGAAAAGAAACTATGGAAGATTATATAAAGATGCTATAAGGGTTTTTTGGAAAGAATGATAGAGAATATTTTGATAAAGAAAATGTGATGTATATAACAAATCAAGAAAAAATAAGGAATTATTAGTGAAACAAATTTTTACAAGGCAAAAGGACAGTGGTGCCAGCATATTTAAGTACATTACTTAAGTAAAATAGTAGTGTAATGAGGAGAAATAAAAAGAACCCACTGTCAGATTATGCATATTGCAGTACATTATGTACAAGAAAATGTTAAAAAAAAAGAGTTAAATAATATGGAATATTAAAAGCTTATCAGGGCAAGACAATAAATAACTGGAAGAGGAAATTTCTTCATATGAGTTAGATAAGGTGCTTGGACAGGTTAATATGGAATTGGCTGCAGGACTAGATGGGGCTGAATATCAAATGTATAAAAATTTAAAAGTTTGTCAGAAAAATATTTTAAAGGTATTGAATGCTTAAGTGAAGGTTTTATGTATAACAAGTTATGGAGTAACTTACTTAAAATTTACATGGAAAAAGGAAGAAAAAATGAAATTGAAATGTGTAGACCAGTAATATTTAACATTTTGGGTTTTTATGAAAATATTTCAGAACAGAATGGAAATAAAATAGAAAACATATAGTATAAATGGAAGATGTGTCAGGGATTATTATTGATAGTGAGTGAGGTTGTGGATGATATTATAAATAGAAAGTAGGAAGTTAAACTTTGGATAGGAAATTTGAATAAGGAGCTTAATACAATACAGCAAGAAATTTTATGGGTAAATATGAAGGATTATAATATAAGTAAAGAAGTCAAGAACATATGATGTTTGGAATAAAACAACAATAGAGTAAGAGTTTTAGTAAATGGATGGTTCAGTAGAGAAATAGCTATAGGGATAGCCAATGAGTTGTATATAATTTACTTTAGTTATGAATGTGCTAGTAAGAGAACTAAACTAAAATCATGAATGAAGCAGGTTATATGATAAATGAGGGAATAAGAGTTCCAGTTATGTTGACTAATACAGATGGTATTATAGCGAATGCAAAAAATAAAGTTTGGATAAAAGAAGCATGATTTATTATATTTATATGAATGTTTAAAAGCAATAGACATGATTCTTAGGATCCCTATATTTTATTGAATGTGCTTTTGTCCGACAAACGTGAGGGTATGAAGTAATATCAATAATACAGATGGCCAAATGGTGGATATGTCGAAGGTATGAAATATCGATACAGATAAGTGGGGTTGGAGGGAGTGAGAGACTGTGTGCGTGCGTGTGTGTGTGTGTGTGTGTGTGTGTGTGTGTGTGTGTGTGTGTGTGTGTGTGTGTGTGTGTGTGTTTCTGTGTGTGAGTTAGGGTTAGGATCAGAACTGAAGGATGAGTGTTGTGTATCTGTGTCCGAGTTTGTGTATTTTAGGGTAAGGGTTAGGTTAGGAGGTAGATGTAGTATTGTTTGTGTGTGTTTGTGAATGTTTGTGTGTCTGAGTCTGTCTTGTGCAGTGGCAGTGTTACAGGAAGGTTTTAATGATGTTAAGGTTTAGGCTTACTGTTGGGGGAAGGGGCGGCATTAGGGTTAAGGTTAGCACCCATTACTAATGCCTAATGCAGCCACTTCCCCCAGCCCAAATCCTGCATCTTAACATCATTAAAATCTTCCTGTAACACTGCCACTGTTCAGACAAATTTGAGGATAGTGTTGCAGTGGGCTAGTTTTAATATCGGGAGAGGAAATAGTTTTCTCTCTCTATGTTATTATTTTTGGTTTTAGTTTGTTTGCTGTTGTGTATGATCAAACTTATTTTGTCTGTGTTTTACATTCGACATTAGGGTGGTTCAGTCATACACAATAAACATGATTCTAAATAAAGAAAAAGGTGAAAGAGTGGGTAATAATAAAGGTAGGAGGCATGTATTTTTCAGTGAATGAGGTTTCTGTGTTCAGTATAAGTTTTGGAACTAGGAACACAAGTAGAGATCAATGGAAAAAAAATAATAGAAGAAATAAAGGAAGTCTGTGCCTTTTTGGAAAATATGTAAGTTAACATTTAGAAAAAAGATTTATTTAATAAATTTTGCCTTAATGGGAAAGATAGCATATTTAGCGATGCCAATAATATGTGAAAAAGATGTTTTACAGGTGATTTGATTTTTGTTTTATATGGGGTTCATGAGTGAATCCTGTAAAAAGAGGGGGTTTGTATGTGGATTAAAAAAAAGGAGGTTTAGGGCTAATAAACTCAGGTGCATATACTGGTTCATTGAACCTGTATAAAGTGATAAAAATGTTTTAAATGATAAAAATGAGGAGTTAGTGGTAATGATATTTGAACATACATATGAAATATTTTGAGAGATGATGAAATTATTTTAAAGAGAAAAAGAATACATAAATGATGAAATGAAATATTATCAATAACTTTTTTTATAATGATAACATTTGAAGACACTGAAAAGAGAGAAAATTGTGTTATAAAAATATAATGATGCAATATTACTGTGTTAACTCATGAGCAAATGTAATGGAAAAAAATAAAGCTATAAAATCACAAAATAGGTGGTGTAATAAAAAAAGTAGAATGCCAAGCACTTTTATTGTGAAAGCTTTAACACCTATAAACTGGCAGCATTGCTTACTGTGCTGATTTTATTTACATTTTTCTGCATGAAATAAACATTTGCTGCTAATAAACTCTTGCAAGTCTGTAGACAAACTGATTTTTTACAATATCTTGTTATTAGAATCTAACAGATCACCTAATTTTTAACATAATGTTGATTCCAAAACTGTACTGTCACACTGGGAATGTAATCAGAATTTTGCTGTTATTTTCTTTTCAGGCTGATTGGCTTTATTTAAAAAATCTAATCTCCAAAGGCTTGCTGCTGACTGCAGCTACTTTTGACCCTTCAAACCCTGATAGCATGAGAACTGTACTCGGATCCTCTGGCAGAGGTCTGTTGGTAACTGAAACTGAAGCCCCTGTATCAAGTAACACATTGTGCCACAATTCCTTTCCCATGAGTAATGAAATGTATGGTCTGCCATCCTTCCCAACCCGGAATGAAGTCAAATACACCAACTGATTCAGAGCTGAACTATTATAGCCTTTATACATATTCTGATAATTTGGTATGTCACTGGCAACATTAACCTGAGCTTCAGCATACTTTTGATTATTCCTTGGGCTCGAATTTTGCACATCACTTACATCATTTGGACAGCCATCAACTATAGTGGGCTGCCTTGTATCTGAAAAGCTAACAATATTTCTTGTCTCTACCCGTGCACTATGTGCACTCTCTTCAGAAAACAATAAATCAACTTTACTGGGAGCAGGAGGTATAAACTGTTCAGACAAAGATACACTGAATAACCTGTCTAGCTTTATTAGTTTTTCTTTACATGCCCAAGCTTTTTTATCTACTACGACTGGTGAAATCTGTTTTACTACTGCAATATCAGTATGTACAGAAAAAAAATTTATTACTGGCATCTTATGCTTGCAAAATCTGTTTGTCAAGCCACTAAATGGACAGCTTTTTCTAAGGTCTTGGCTGTAGCAATTACATTTAACTTGATAGCTGTATTACGTCCCTGAACTAATTTTAAATGAAACTCAAAGTAGTAATGTAACACTGCGCATTTTGCATCTATATAAAGTTAAATTTAACTGTTGAACTTTTTACATTTTGTCCCGTGACCCTTAGATATCAACATACTGCTCTGTGAATGAAACTCCACCCATTGTCTCACCATAACCGTTTTTTAGCTGATGTCATTTAAATTTCCAGTAGTACTGAATTCTGCAAGAATTTACTATTACTGTCTACAAATTTTTGGACAAATAGTAAACTTGTAAATGCATTAAATGGATAGCACTGTCTTTAATTCAGCTTGCTGGGCTGGCTGTAATCTGAGTTGATGTGCCTGGAAAACTGCCATTTTCGTACAAAACATATACAGTCTTAAACTGATTACATAGTGTACTCTTTTATACATAGGATTTGAATTTTTAACTGTGCTGTCACTTTTACAATGTAGCATTGACTTTAAATTTTACATTCTGTAAACTAGCAAACGTTATTTTGCCTTTATCTGTATTACAGTATTGTTTATGCACTGCAACACTTTAATACAAAGCTCTTAACTAATGACTGCTAAACAAAATAATAATACAAAAAATGTACTTGCCAAACTGTAACTCCAAACCCTTTATTCTGCTAATTAATTTGACTGTTAGTTTTGATATACCTTACAAGACATAGAGGTATATGGTTTCCCTTTTTTTAACTGACCACAATCAGTATGTCTTTTTGAGCACTTCAGCTGTGTTAGCTGAACTGGAATCTGTTTTGTTTTTAACTCATAAATCTGCATGTTTCTGTTGTAACCATTTTTTTTTAAATCTGTACATTTGCACAAATTGTTTTTTACTGAAGTCTAAACCAGTATATACAGAGCTGTTACACTTTGAGCTGTTAACTGCTGTAAACGTTGACCTTTTAAATCCTGACAAAACTGCACTTGTGTCTCTTTTATGTGTAACTGAAATTGATTTGTCTGTAAACAATGAAATAACCTTAAACAATGACAGATTAATGCTCTGATTTTTACAGATAGCTACAGAATGCATTTTTTACTTAACATTGAAGTATGTTTTTCAGTTATATTGCAATTTACTGTATTACAATTTGCACTCTGATCTTTTTTATTTCCCTTTAGTGGAAACATTGCACTTGAGTCTGAAAATAAGAAACTAGATGAAGTAATGTGAACTTGAGACATTGCCTGCATGTTATGTACGTTGACCGTGTTAACATTTGTATGTTTAATACTGCAACATACTTTTGTATTTTAAATTGTATGTGTTGTAGCATATACACAAGGATTAATTAAGTCTAAACCCTTATTGACAGAAGCTGATTTATAAGCTGGCTTAACCCTTTTGCATTTAGAAATATTTAACATTGTTGAATTAATAAACTTTAACTTTAAGAGAACATTTTTGAATTTAAACCAAAGATTTACTGACATTTTAACTGTAGCAGAATTACTTGACATGTTACATGCAAATGACTGTGACTGATTAATTTAACTTGTTTGAGCGGTTAACTAAAAGGTGCATATAAAGTTTTACATAACTTTGTGGTCTTGGAAGAATGTGAGCTTGTCATCTGTAGCTTATTAACCTTTTTATTGCTTTTTGACTGTGTGACATCACACTGGAAACATGAAAGTTTGTGGAAATAGCTAACTGTATAATGTATTTTATGTTCTGAAGGAACACTGCTTTGATGTAATACTGATTTGCTGAAGTTGTGTGAGGCTTTTTTGAAGTAAACACTGATGCTGTGCACTTTGGTTAGAGGTCATATGCTATGTCTGTTTTCTGCATGTGCCATGAGACCCAAAATCCTGAGGTATTACCTCACAGTGACTGAAATATGAGTGGAAAACATTAGAAATAGATCTAAATAAAGATTTTTTTTTTTTGTGAAAGAAAAGCTTTTTAAACCGAGGTGTCTTGTTGACATCACAGGAACACAATTCTGGGTGAGGGAGTTAAGAAAGATGTTTGATTGCTCTCTTGGAGTCCAGGTCTATGCAAGTGATCTCTCACCCAAGACTCTGCAAAGATAAGCAAGTCATCTAAATATGAAAAAAATGTGGATACCCTGTAGCCTGCAATGAGATATAATTGGAGCTAGACACTTTCTGAACACTCTCTGTGCAGGAATACAATCCCGTGTGGAGGAATCAAGAAAGACTTTTGAATGTCCTCTTGGAATCCCAGCTTGTGCAAAAGATTTCTCATCCTTAGAGAGGGATTCCTGCCCTTTTGAAAAGGACTGTGCAAAGATAAGCAAGTAATCTAAATATGGAAAAATGTGGCCTGCAATGAGATACAACTGGAGCTAGACACTTTATGAACACTTTATGTGCTATGGATAGTCTAAAGGATAAGGCAGAGAACTGATAATATGATCCAGACACACAAAACCTTAAGAAATGCCTGAAGTCTGGGTGAATATGAATATATTGATACGCATCTTTTAAGTCTAGTGTTACCAGGAAATGTGAAAGTGGAAGAAGAGGCAACTGGTTGTGAAGTGACATCATTTTGAATTTGGGCACTATCACAAACAGGTTTAGGGAAAGAAAGAGCCAGGACTGGTCTCTAAGCATTTTCTTTCATTTGGACAAGGAACATCATTGAATAAAACCCCTTCCCCATTTGGGAAGGAGGAACTAGTTCTATCACTCCTTGGGACAGCATGTGGTGAAGAACAGGTGGAAACAAAAGAGTCTGATTTGCAGGATGAGGAATGACTTCCTGGAAAGGACGGATTTCCTCCCACTGCCATATGTAACCCTGATGAATGATTTTTAGAACCCATTTGTCTGAAACAATCTGTTATCAAAGAGAAAAATTGAGATTTAGACTTTATGGAAGAGAAAAAGGGCCAGGGTAGAAGGGGATCACAAGATCTCTTGAATAGACATTCAGATTTGTTGGACTGTCCTTGGTTTTGGGAAGTTTGAGACTTCTTTTTGGATCCTCTTTGACACTTCTTAAACGTCTGTTTACCTGCATTCTGTTGAGCCTGTTAATTCTGTTTTTGTAAAATTTGGATGAGGAGAAAGAAAATCCCTTGGACACTTTTTGGAAAAGGAGGACTGAACAATCTTAGAGATTCTCTGGGTCAGCTTGACCCTTTTTTCACACTTTTGGATCACTTCTGCAGCAGAGGACCCAAATTTTATATCTCTATACGAGGAGGAATTTAAAAATCTCATTTTTTACATCATGATAAAACATATTAGTATCAGTGTGGTGACAAATCCTGTACAAATAAGGTAACCCAAAGAATAATAAAAAATATATATGCCTGGAAGCATGAACAGTAAAATGTATGTTTAATTGGTTATCTATCAAGTTGATAACATCAGTTCAGTCAAAGTGCACACAAATACTAAAAACTCAGATTCCAAACGCAAGTGTGAAAAAACACATTTACCCAGTGAGCTTCATCAGGCAAATGGCAGGTGAATTGCATGGATGAGTATATATAGTAATTTCAAAGTTATAGGAGAGCATCTAACCTGAGGAGTATACGTTGTTATAGGGAACAACCCAGTCCAGTAGCTATTTGCACTTCACTAGCAATAGACAAGGCACACACAAATGTAACAAGTGCCTGCACTGTAAATATATACTCACTGACAAGCAGATCAAACATCCCCTTCATGGTCATGGTTTTACCCTTAGAGCATATGGTAATTGTAACACAAAGAAAGATAGCCTACTATGTTTCTTGCTGTGCATGTAATGCATGTTATATAGGTAAAACAAACAGAAAATTGAAACAGAGGATTGGCCAGCATATATTATTTAACAGAAAAGTGTTGACTAGCGCACATTATAAACACACTACTGAAACAGATGCACCACATACCTTTAACTTTACTATACTAAAAGTCATGCCACAACCATTAAGAGGAGGAGACATTAAATTGTTAACTGAGCATGAAGAATTGAAATGGATATTTAGATTTAAAGCGCACTTATCGCCAAGACTTAATGAAATGGTAACCATTAAACCACATCTTAAACATCTATACAGCTAAGTCTGATGATATTCATCTACCTGCTGTGCTTCTCATAAATTTTATTTTGCTTTGTATATGTTATTATACAAATGCATACAATCATTTTTTTAATTATTTTACTGGACTGATTTACAATACACAGTCTCAATGTGTTTCACTGGCTCTTTTTAAACATAGACTTTTTTTTAATCATATGACTTTTCCTAAACATGTGATCTTTTAATCATGTGACTTTGAAATGCTGTGTATACTCATCCATGCAATTTACTTGCCATTTGTCTGATGAAGCCCTTTGGGTGAAAGTGTTTTTTCACACTTGCGATTGGACCCTGAGTTTTTAACATTTGCGTGTACTGTGACTGAAATGATTTTAGCAACTTGGTTGATAATCATTTAAACATACTTTTTTTTCTGTTCATGGTTCCAGGTACATTTTTTTACTATTTTTACATCATCTGGGAGGTACTGAGAATGCAGCCAAGCAAACTTCCTTAAAACTGTACTAGTGGCCATAGCCCTGGAAGAAGTATCAATATCTCCATACACACACCGCAAACAATGAGTAGTGATCTGTGCAGTATTAGAAACTATGTTAGTTAAAGCAGATTTTTCTTCACAAGAAGAAACTGTAAGTAAAATATTCCTCATACTTCCCCAATGTCAGAATAAACTTTAATGTACGAGTCTATTTAAAATTATGAAATTCAAAGTTGCAGAAGTATACACTGTTTTCCTATAACTATCAATAATTTTCCCATCTTTATTAGAAAGAGTAGGATTAGAGTAAACTACGTGCTTAGCAACAGAGGAGTCAACTAAGGCTATAACTGCTGGGTCAAGTTAGGAACAGTGTTTAAAAATTTAAATGATTGGGGAACTTTATAAATTCTATCTGCGTTTTTAGGGACAGCTGGCTGACTATCAGGAAAATTGCAGGCAGTAAGACACACATACTGTAAAGTAGACAAGACAGGAGGAATGGTTGTAGATTCTGGAAAATCATTCTGTAACAACTCATGGTATTTTCTGAGACTGAGAAACCCCAAGGTTCTCCCATTGAAAACACTGAGACATTCTAGCAATAGTCAAGAGAACCCTCCACAACGAGAATCAGAAAGTGAGATCTCCTCTGAATCTGAATCAGTAATCTGAAGGCAAAACCCTGAATCTATCCCTGCATCTTCCTGTTCAGATTCAGAGTCTTGAATCTCATCAGGAAAGGCGGTGTCCCTCTATCTTTTACTGGAAACTACTCTACAAGAATGATTAATAGCCTGAATCAAACCATGAGCCAGTCCTAGACACTACTCTTATCCAAATAAATTTGAGGAGGAGTAGATACATTCTGAGTCTTCTCTTTCTTTTTGACAGGAAAAGGAAGCCCAGCTTGTTACTAATGGCAGTCACCTCTTCCCCAGGGATACAAGCATGGGCACAGCATTCTAACACAACAGAGAAACCTTCCCTCTTTCTTTTCCCAGGACCATCAACATTATTTCTCCCTTTCCCACTGAGGGACCCCAACAGCAGCAGTGGGTGTGGTTAATCCCTCGTCGATAGTGGGTGCACGTGCTACAGCATAGGGATCCATACAACAAATGACCACAGCAGAGTCACCCTCCTGCAGCTAAGAAAAATTGTTAGCCTGCTGTGATGGCAAAGCCTGTTTATGTAATTTTTCTTCTTTTTGCAGCTGGAAGAAGGACTGCCCATGTGGCTGACAATCTGTTTTATGGTCAAGCCAAAAATGGTGCCTGTATCCTGGGGAATAGAAACAATAATAGGTTCATAGGTTTATACTAGGCTATCTGCCCTGGGGCAATTATAAGCCTAGCCTGATTCTGTATGGCTTACGCCACCCCTTGATTTGAGTATACTGTGCCCTTTTTAAGATTTAGTTTACTGTGCCTCTGTCTAATAGTGACACGGGAGTAATCCCTGGGACAAACCTACGATCCCCCATCCACCTATCGAGATTCTTCTTGAAGAGATTCAGTGAGGTGCTCTGCCTCACATGAACTGGAATTCTATTCCAGAGCGAAGGGAGCCTCTGGGTTATGAACCTGTCCCTCCAGCAAGTTCTATTTATTTCTGTGCTGAGGTTCAAGTCTCTCGAGTGTGTGGCTCTAAGGGATTTAGATTTACTGAGGTGGAGCATGTCCATTAATTCTGGATTTGACATAGCTTTTTATGTCAGGCATAGATCGCCTCGAAGTAGGCGGTATGCAACTGAGTAGAGCTGGAGTTTTTTAACCGAGCAGCATATGGCATCTGTTTGAGACCCTTGATCCTCTTGGTGAGATACTTTTGGGGTCTTTCTAATTGCTGCAGGTGTCGGGTAAGGTACATCCCAAAAGGGGCATTGTATTCTATGATGGGCCTGATGAGGGATGAATAAAGGGGCACGATTACCTCTCTTGATCTAGATGTGAAACCCTTCGTGATGAGGTGGGCTATGTAGAAGGTCTTTCTAACCACTTTGGCAATGTGGTTTTCAAAGGAGAGATTGCTATCAACTTGGGTCCCCAGGTGCCTAATAACTTTCTCTGTACTTAATGGGTTTCTGCCTATGTGGTAATTTGTGGGCACATTGTTTTTGCCAAAGGGTATGACTATACATTTTTTGGCATTTAGCTTTAAACCATGGCGCTGGCACCAGTTATCTGTCTCTGTGAGACCTTTTTGAAGGATGTTTGTGTCAGCTGGTGAGTTGATTATGGTGTCCAGTTTGCAGTCGTCTGCAAACTTGGTGAGCCATAGTCCTCCCACGTTTGACTGTACCTCGGAAAAGTATATACCGAACAAGAGTGGTCCCAGGACAGAACCCTGTGGGACACCACTTGTGACCGGTTTCGAGTCTGACATGGCTCCAGCAACTCTCACTCTGTGGGTTCTGTCTTTGAGCCAGTTTGTGACCCATCTTGTGACATAGGGGTTTATATTTAAGCTGGATAGCTTATCTATGATGCCCGAGTGGGGTATTGTGTCAAATGCCTTTGCAAGTTCCAGATAGGCTGTGTGGACTACCTTCCCTTCATCTATGGCTTTGGTGACTGTTTTGAAGAAGTCAACCAGGTTCAAAAGGCAGGATCTGCCCTTGACAAAGCCGAACTGGGTAGGATCTAGTGTCTGTAGGTCCCCAATGCCTTTGTTTATGAGCTCCATGATGATCCTCTCCATAGCCTTGCAGACTAAGCTAGTCAGGCTTATGGGGCGATAGTTTCCAGGGTCCGTAGAGGCTCCACCTTTGTGGAGTGGGACCACTGTTGCTGTACGCCATTTTGTGGGCACATATCCTGTAGTGAGGCTGAGATTGTATAGCTGTTTTATTTGAGGGATTAGTTCCTCTTGGAGTTCATGTAGGATGCAACCTGGGACGCCATCTGGTCCCATGGAAGCAGTGTTTTTTGCTTTGGAGAGGGCAGCCTTCATCTGAGCATCATAGATGTTTGGGAGGCAGCCCTCTGCCGGGATAGATACTTGCTCTTTTGGGGGAGAAGTTTGCACTGAACCTGTCTGCCAGGATATTGGCGATGTCTGTGGGTTCAGTGTATTTTTGTCGTTTAGAATCAACTCAGAACAAGTCTGGGAGTTGCATCCCAGGTTTCTAACATAACTGAAAAAAGCCTTATGATTGTCTTTGGTGTCCTGTGAAATTTTTCTCTCGAAGCTGGCCTTGGAGGATTTTATGAGGGATCGTAATTTTTTGCTAGTACTGATCAGAGATGCCTTCCCTATTAGGGATTTTGCTCTATCATGTAGTAGCTTCCTCCTTTTGTTGTACAGTTTATTTATGGCAGGGGTCCACCAGACTGGACGCCTGCCTTTGGATGATTGGGTCTTGGTTTTGTTTGGGATAGCATGATCCATGCATTCCTGGAGATATCCGTAGAATGCGTTTATATAGGATTCTGCAGTTTGGGCCGTAGTTTCCACTGGCCCTAGGGCCTTGAAGGATTCCACTTCGGTTTTGAGAAGTGAGAAATTTGCTTTTGAGAAGTTTTTCACTGTGGGTTTCTGGTCTGGGGGTGGGGTCAGGATGTGGACATCCAGTGAAATTAATTTATGGTCTGATCTTACCAATGAGGGATATAATTCTGGTGTGGAGCATAGAGTCTCCATGTTGGTAATGCTCAGGTCTAGTATGTTGTCCCCTCTTGTGGGAGTGGTGACTAGTTGTTCCATAGCATTTGAGATTATAATTTCCAGGAACCTTTGGGCTAAGGTGCTGGGGCTTGAGTAGTGCTCCCAGTCAATGTTTGGGTAGTTGAAGTCGCCCAATATAATGGTGTTCGGAGAGATCTTCATGTTCTCCAATGTTTTCAGGAAAACCGAGTGGGATTCCTGACTTTGAGAGGGTGGTCTGTAGGATGCTATAAACTGAAAAGCAGTCTTGCCCACTAATAGTTGCACATGGATGGTCTCCGATACTTCGTGCAATGCCACTAACCTGGAGGTATGGATATCCTTGATAAATATGGAAACTCCCCCTCCTTTTGTGGTTCAGTCCGGGTTTTGGGGCCAAAAAGCATGATATGAGGTAAAGCCTGGTAGTGCTGGGGTGCTTTCTGGAGCCTTGAACCAGGTTTCTGTCACTGCACAGATATCGATGTTCTCCATACTGAGGAGAGCTTCAAGTGCATGCATCTTGAGGTTAAGACTTCTGGCGTTTAGCAGCATTACCCTTAGTTTCTTGTTCCTTCTGCTGTCTATGGGGGTGGGTTTGACTTTTGAGCCTTGCCTAAAAAAGGCACTATGGGGGTGGCAAGAGCCTTTGCCAATATCCGAAAGCCCAGTGGTGACAGGTGCAAGCCGTCCCTAGCAAAGCAATGTGGCTTGTCGAGCATGTCATCCCAGGCTGACAGACACTGGATCCCCTTTGAATGACACCAAAATTTTAGCCAATTGTTAAAATCGATCATTTTGTCTTTGTACTATGGCATCATTCTAGGTGAGGGTAAGATGCTGCTCAAGGTCAGGGTCATACCAGTCTGGGCTACATGATCAGAGAGCTCCTCTATGTCTCTTTTCATGTAGTCCAGGGAGGTACTTCTCAGGTCATTCACACTAGCATGTACAATGACTGAGTCATATTTGTATTTGCTTTGGAGTGACCAGAGTGCTTGCGTTATGTGGCGGATCCTAGCACCTGACAGGCAGCTCACCGTGACCTTCTCTTTATTCAGCCTGGTGAGCGGGACGTCAGTGTGTCTGACAATAGAGTCACCTATTACAAGAGTATCAGGTGTGTTATTCAGCCTTAAGGGCTGTGGCTGCTTGGCACACTGACTTTGTGGGTTATGTGTTGTGTGTGTTTTGTTTTGAGGTAGCATTTGCTTGGATGTCTGCTTTGGAGGTCTCTGTTGCTTAGGTAGATTTTTATTTAGAGCCTCCGAGTATGTTTTTGGGTATTTATGTGTTTTTTTCGCTGATGTGATGGGACTATGTGATACTGGAATTGTGTTGTGTGAGGTTACCTTCTCCTCCTGACTGGTTACACCAGTTTTGAGATGAGAGAGCTCAGCCTCCAGTTTGGCTAAATAGTTGCATCTCTCACATATATTTGAACCTGTTTGGAGGAGGAGAGGGTTGTCTGTGTACATGAGACAGGTGTAACATTGCCTCAAAATTCCCAGATTCACCAGCTGGACTGGAGAGGAAACCATTGATTGACCTTTGGACATGCTAGAGTAATATAGGGAAACTGAATTTAAGACGGACCAATAGAGGACAGGGTAATCATAGAGAGTATAAGAGTAAGTAGTGCTTATGGTTTAATAGTGCTAACTTGTAGGATTACTTAATTGGACCAGTGAAGGCCCTTAGAATGAGAATATGGTGTTTAAATTGAGAGATAGAGCAGTTCTAAGGGAAAAAGTGAAGAGCAGACTTTGTGGAGCCAGGAATATTTTAAATCCAATTAGGCGGCGCTGCCCGCTGTTGCGCTATGCACAAAACCGCGCAAAACCACTCAAAAGAGGGTTTTAAGAGAGGAAGATGAAGGAGTTTTGGAATTGACCCAAAATGGCCAATAAAACTACAGTTTCAAGTCAGTAACCACTCCCACAGGGGCAGGCAGGCTGCTCAATGTTTTTCACTGCCACTGATCAACAGAGAGACTTCCCTTTAGCCCAAGCAAAAAATGGCCTCACAGAAGCTTACAAACAGTTCAAGAACAGCAAGCCTGTAACTGAACTTTTTTAAATCTCAGAAAAGTGGGAAAAAAGCAAGATTTTTTTGTTTTTTCAGAGATAGCAAAATTCACAAGTATCAACAAGTTATAACAGTGCAGCAAATGACCCCACACAAGAGTGCTAGGCCAAAGACAGATAAAATGCAAGTTTTGAGAAAAAAACGATTTTAAAAATAAGTGCAAACAGGAAATTCAGTAAACAGCTCTAGGTTGTGCTCTAAATACAGTTACTAATGCAGAAATCAAGTTTAACAAGCCAGAAAATGCTCAAAATAGGCGGCTATGCAGAAAAACTTAGCAAATAAACAGAGGAAAAATACTTAAATTCTCAAAAGTGGCTCCTTTCCTCTCTCAGCGTTTTCTCCTCTTGGTGGGTGCTTCACCAACAGCCAACAAGCCTGAAAAGACACCCAAACCACGAGGCAACCAGGTTTTAAGAGAGGAAGATGAAGGAGTTTTGGAATTGTCCCAAAATGGCAATAAAACTACAGTTTCAAGTCAGTAACCACTCCCACAGGGGCAGGCAGGCTGCTCAATGTTTTTCACTGCCACTGATCAACAGAGAGACTTCCCTTTAGCCCAAGCAAAAATGGCCTCACAGAAACTTACAAACAGTTCAAGAACAGCAAGCCTGTAACTGAACTTTTTTAAATCTCAGAAAAGTGGGAAAAAAGCAAGATTTTTTTTTTTTTTGTTTTTTTCAGAGATAGCAGAGGTTCACAAGTATCAACAAGTTATAACAGTGCAGTAAATGACCCCACACAAGAGTGCTAGGCCAAAGACAGATAAAATGCAAGTTTTGAGAAAAAAACGATTTTAAAAATAAGTGCAAACAGGAAATTCAGTAAACAGCTCTAGGTTGTGCTCTAAATACAGTTACTAATGCAGAAATCAAGTTTAACAAGCCAGAAAATGCTCAAAATAGGCGGCTATGCAGAAAAACTTAGCAAATAAACAGAGGAAGAATACTTAAAATCTCAAAAGTGTCTCCTTTCTTCTCTCAGCGTTTTCTCCTCTTGGTGGGTGCTTCACCAACAGCCAACAAGCCTGAAAAGATGCCAAAACCACGAGGCAACCAGGTTTTAAGAGAGGAAGATGAAGGAGTTTTGGAATTGACCCAAAATGACCAATAAAACTACAGTTTCAAGTCAGTAACCACTCCCACAGGGGCAGGCAGGCTGCTCAATGTTTTTCACTGCCACTGATCAACAGAGAGACTTTCCTTTAGCCCAAGCAAAAAATGGCCTCACAGAAACTTACAAACAGTTCAAGAACAGCAAGCCTGTAACTGAACTTTTTTAAATCTCAGAAAAGTGGGAAAAAAGCAAGCAATGCCAGTAAAAGCAGCAGTCCACAAAAGCTCTATTTTTTGACAGGAAAAAAAACAGTAAAAAAGCACTTTCAAACACAATGGTAGTCCCACAACGGAAAAATAAACACAATTTCTCCTTAGAAAATATTTTATCAGTTTGTTAACACTACTTTTAAACTGAGAGAAACAACAAGTGCACCATTTAAAAGTATGTTACAGTCTCGAGACAGTCAATTAAAACACAACACTCCCAGATTTAAAGTAACGTTTCTGAAGAGGAAAGTTATAAAACATCACTAAAAAATAAGAAAATGTAAGCTTTTTTTCCCAGAGGGAACTTATTCACCCAATAAAGGAAGGCACAAGGTTTATGTCAATTCTTGCAAACCTCACAGGAGTGTACTGTTCAGCTGCAGGAACTCACAGAAGGGCTGTGCCCTCAAACTTGTCTTTTAGTCAGCTGAGCTTGAACTGCTTGATAGTTTAGGCACAGGGAAGGTGCCCTGAAGCTTTGCAAGCTGACCAGCTGTTAAATCCATGGGAGGAAATAACCCATATAGCTAAGGCTACTGCAGTAGTATCTATATGAGGAATGCCTCTGCAAATACCTAAAGGGATCTTTGTCAGTTTCACTCAGAACAGAATATGTAACTGTTTTTATCTGCAGTCTTCTTGACACCAAATGAACATTTGCTAATGAAAAAAAGCTAATATGATTGCATATGCAGGAATCTTAGAACTACTCATGGCTTTCATCTTTTTGTTTTATTTTTCAAATCTACTTGTTGATAAAATATTTGCTTATATTTTAAACTAAGGACATTACTCTAGGAATTCACCTTTGCAAAAATAAGAGAAATCATCTCAGCTGTACACAGTATAGTCAGTGCACTTTTACAACCCACGCCCACCTCAGCAGCCCAAGATCACAGCATACTAACTTAAACTTGCTTTCGTCCAACCATTCTTTTCTTATTACATTTTAAAGTCTATATTTCTTACAACTAAAAACATACTTGTTTAATATCTTTATTGCATATAACAATAACTGAAAATACTCCCCTCACTCCATTTAAAATACCCATTACTACATATTATTCAGAACTGCTTTACTATATAATATGTACTTTATATCCTGAAATGTATATTATTAAGAACAAAACACGTTTTCCATATAGTTACTTTTTGTTTTTCCTTTTAGTGTCCTTAAACGTTATTGACATAAAGTGGGGTATATGCTTTACAGTCCATTCACAAGTTTAACAAAGTCAACAGAGAGTGTACTTACTAGTCAGTAACTGAATTTTAATCAAGCTGCAAAATTACTACCTCTTATTTCCCAGTTTTTTTTTCACATGGTAGAGCTAAAAATTAAGCTGTTGATCAGTGTGTAGCCATCTTGGAAGTCTTCCTTGTACCCTGCATCTTTGAGGCAAAGACCTTAGCCATTAAGTCAACCCCACCCCACCCTCAAAGAATCCAACCTTGTACCTTCATCTGCAGAAAGCAGCTCACTACGACCTCTAACCCTTTGCAATAACTGCCAGACAAAGCATTGACCCGCTACACTAAATGAACGGCTTACAGTGAGGTTATTAAGAAGGTTGTTATTGTACAATCTCAGTCCTATTTCTGTGCCCATTCGTTTCTTAGATCCATTCCAGTATGACTTCAGAACTTACAACAACAGTGACATAGAATGATTTAGAGTAGGAAACCGTCACTTAATAGTTAAATATCGTGTTTATATTTAGTTTTGGTTCTTCTTGAGCTTTTACTGCATTAGAAATGTGGATCACTTTCAGCCTTACTGTTTTAGCCACCACAGTCCTGAGATTGTTTTCCTTCTATCACTTATCTTACATTCAAGAGTTTTTTTCCCTTCATTTTCTGTATTACTGCAAAACATATTCCTAGTCTGACCACTAGAAACACAAGTATTAATCTGATGTTAATCTTCTTCCCATTCATCACTGATGGGTTCGGTTCTGAGCCCCTTGGAACTGTGTCGGCCTAATACCAAGCTCACGTACACCAAAAACTCTCGAGCTAAGGTGCTAGCCACAATGCCCTTCTCCCTGTTACCTCAGATCTCATTTTCCGCATAGCCATATAGCAGCATTTCACCAAGCTTTCAAGCTAAGTTTTATTTTTTCTTGATTCTTGTGTATTTTTGGATATTTTTCTCTTATATTTCACTCTTTTACTGTTAATATATCCTCCTAAATAGCACTATCCATTGGGTAATTATTTTACCATCGTTGGTATGCCCTCTCCTTACCCTTGTGGTACCACTTGATACCATCTTTGGTATCTTCTTTCCCTTTCTTCTTCCTTTTCTTACCTTTTTTAGGTGTTTAGTAGTTTTGTTAACTTTTTTGTGTGTGTGTATGGAAATGTCTGACAAAAAAGGGAGTTTGGGGTTAAAACATTGCACCTCTTGCAATGGTAAACTCCCAAACAACAACTCTCACGATGACTGTGTTTATTGTCTGGGGGTTTATCACCTCTCTGTTAAACCCCCCTGCCAAATTTGTCAAAGTTTCAGTCAGCGGACACTGAATGAAAGGCAAAATAAATTGATTCTGAAAGGCCTTCTTGTTCCTCCTTTCCCGAAGGCCCTTTCTGTGTCGGAGGTCTCAACCCCTCCAGTAAAGGACAAGAAACGTCCCCTTTCTGATCCCTCTTCACCAGCTGGTGATAAAAGTAAGACACACAAACATAAGGCCTACAAATCTTCATTGGAGCATAGATTTGCTATTCGGTTCCGACTACTACTACTACTACTACTACTGTTCCGAGCTCTGTTCCAGTTGCTACATTGACTGAAGCCATGGACATTACTGGATTTTTGACGTCAGCACCACCCTTGGCACCAAACTCTACGGCACAGACCTTGCCTTCCACTTCAGGTCGGGCACCAACCTTACCTTCGACAACAGCAACGGCACCGACTTTGCCTTTGACTGCACTGAAAGTGGTTCCAACCCATGCAGTTTCTTTGGAACCGATAACATCGACTTCGAGTGCCTCTTCGGCACCAAGTCCCTTTTCTACTCCACTGATTCCTTTACTACCTGTTTCCAAATTAGAGACTACGGTGCCACTAGCTCAGACACCACGGACCAGATACTCCCCTTCATTGGATCTGTTCCTAGGTCAGATGTACAGCCCCTTTCTGGACCAACCCGACTACCCTTCAGGTGTGTCCACAAGGTCCACCAGGAGTCTATCTGAATTTGATGTGGTGCACCTGTTGCATCAGCTGTTGACGGCCAGAGGGATACCAAATGTTCCTAAAACTCACCCCCCTCTGGGGTTTGGGTCTATCTCTGTCAGGACTCCCACGTATACTCCTCCTTCAGATCCGTTGGTTCTGAAGCCCATTGCTCCGACATCCTCTGTGGAATCCTGTTCCTCGGCAGTGACAGTGACTGTCACTGAGGGTTCGAGGCCACCCCTTTGGTTTTCGGTTCCATCGGAACCATCCCTTCCTCAAACTCATGGTTGGAGGACAGAATCCTGTGTCCAAGGCACAGTTCCGAGTGTTTTATCAGTTCCATCCTTGGATCTGGGGATAACGTCTGCCCCAATCCTGCATGAGGCTCCATCCCCAGGAGTGGGTCCGGTTGAGCATGGTGTGACGCCGGTTCCGAGGTTGTCCTTCTCGGTTCTGGGCTCCCATTCCTCTTCGGGCGGGCCTGCTTTCCAGGTGATGGAGAGGGTGCTTGCTTCGGGAAGCGATCCTCCAACGTTGGAACTTCACGCTGCTCCCTCTAAGCTACAGCTACCACGAGCCACCTCGCCGGGACACCGGGAGGAGAAGCCTCAGGAAACCCCAGTTCAGGGTACCCATCCTTCCAAGTCTTCCTCAGATATTCCCACTGAGGAACCTCCTCGGAAGAAGGCGTGCAAGAGGAAGCACATTGACTCTCCTGAAGAGTCTTTGACAGAGGACACGGACTATGATGATGGGGAGGGGTCCCCACAGTCACCCGCAGGTGATGTCTCCTTTGGAGATATCCTGGAAATATTAAAACAGAGGGGTGGTGGGAAGCCCTCTAACCCTTTCTCGGAGGAGTCCGTCTTCCTGCAGGCTTTTCGCTCCCGGCCTTCTACGTTTTCGGAGACCCCACCTGCCAACGAGTTAATCCATCTTGTCGTGCAGTGTGCTTGGCAGAACCCTGACTCTATTGAGGCCATTCTCCGGAGACCCGATAAGATTCTTTCCACCTGGAAGAGCATCCCCACTGGTCCAGAGGTTTGCCAGTTGATGCTGTGGTGGTGGCAGCCACTAAAAAGGATCTAGCGGAAGAAAGTCCTACTGTTCACACACCCAACAGAGAGTCTCGGGCTGTGGACAGGTTGGGGAAGTGAGTTTTTGCTTTAGTGACCTTTGCTGTCAGGTCCCTGAACTACTTGGCACATTTCACGAGGCTCCAAAGAGATTTGATTACCGAACTTTCTGGAGTCCTCGTTGGTCAAGTTTCTGATGGGGCACGGGACAAGGCTGCCTCTCAACTTGCCACCCTTGAATCTATTTCCAATTCGTCCACGAGGCTGCTCTCCCATGCAACTGGAGGGGCGGCTATAGCTGCGGGTGCAGGCATAGTCATGAGGCATCATGCTTGGATGCGCATCTGTGACCTTCTGGACTCCTTCAAGTCCTCCTTTTTCAATGCACCTATTGAACTTTCTTCCTTATTTGGTTCTAAAGTGAAGGACACACTGGCCAGGTGTGAGCAGGATGGAAAGACTCCGTCTGCCATTGGCCTACATTTTTCCAAGCCTCAACGTTCTTTTTACAGGAACCAGAGGAGTGGAAAAATCTGGCACAGGAAATCTCAAGTTCCTTTCTGAAACGCACATGTCGAGGATTCCCCCAAAGGCAGAGGGGGTTCCAGTGGTTGAAGATGCCCCTTTAGGGGCAGAGGGGGTCCCCGAAACCAAGACTCCAGGGATTCCTTCTCTGGGCAGTCTATCAACGCTCTTGCAGTGTTGCCGAATTGCTTTAACCTGGAAGCAGTCAGGGTTCATTTTTCTCTGCACCAAACTGCCTGGCGCTCTATTTCAAACGATCGATAGGTGCAGAGAATAATCTCCAGAGGCTACTACATCCCTCTATCCTCCCATCCAAAACCTACAAAAAACTTTCCCGATGTTCCACCCAATCAAAGGGAAGAATTGGCTTCAGAGTTAAGAAAGCTGTGTCAAAAAAGAGTCATCCAACGAGTCCCTCCAGACCAATGCGGATCCGGGTTTTACTCAAGATTCTTTTCAGTGCCAAAATAGATTGGGGGACTGGAGACCCATTCTGAATCTCAGCCATTTAAACAAATCAGTGGTACAAACCATGTTCCACATGGTCACTATTCAATCCATTCTCCCATTTTTAAGGGAGGATGTTTGGATGTGTTCAGTAGACCTCAGGGATGCGTATTACCACATCAAAATAGACAAACACTCCAGGAGTCTCCTTCGCTTCTGGCTAGGAGCTATTCATTACAAGTTCTGAGCCCTGCCATTCGGTCTTTCGACAGCCCCCAGAGTGTTCACAAAATGTCTGGCAGTGGTGACAGCTCATATGAAACTTCAAGGATTCCAGGTGTTTCCATATTTAGACGATTGGCTCCTTTCGGCCCCCACCAAGCGTCTTCTGACCATGGCTCTCCATTACACTCTTTCACTAGCGGAGTCCCTAGGCATCACTGTACATTGAGAGAAGTCCAACTTACAACGTACACAACAGCTGGAATTTATAGGGGCAGTTTTTGATACACGAACCTGCCTGGTATCTCTACCAGCTCTCAGTTCTTTAGAGATTAAGTTTGCAAGTGCGTGTGATACTCTGTCAAAGAAAGGTGTCAGCAAGGGAAGTTCTCCAGGCTCTAGGGTCCATGGCTGCAGCCATTCCAATAGTTCCTCTGGCAAGGTTACATATGAGACTGTTACAATGGCTCCTATTGTCCCAATGGTTGGCAAATCTTCACCCCCTAGACTCACAGATCGTCATAACCAACTCTTGCAAGCAAGATCTCCTCTGGTGGATGAGGCCAGACGCAGAACTTTGGTGTCGCCCTTTTCAGACCCCTCAACCCAACGCCACTGTGACCACGGACACTTCCCTGATAGGGTGGGGGGGGCATTTTCAAGGAAAGACAGTCCAAGACATGTGGTCGAGCTTAGAGGCCAACCTGCATATCAGTGTTCTGGAGTTAAGAGCAGTGCTGTTAGCGTTGCAGGCATTACATCCTCTCTTTCCACCTGGAACGATTGCGATTCAGTCAGACAATATGTCAGTAGTCTGGTACATCAACAAACAAGGAGGAACCAAATCCTACCCCCTGTGTCAAGAGGCCATGAGAATTTGGCACTGGCCGATAGCTTCTGACCGCTTTCTTATAGCAACGCACATCTCGGGGATTTCCAGTGTGATTGCGGGCAGGCTGAGCAGATGCATTCTCCTTCCACGCGAGTGGTCTCTCAATCCCAAAGTGACGACAGAAATTTTCAGCCGATGGGGCCAGCCTTGCTGTGACCTTTTTGCCTCCCCTTCGAACAACAAATGCAGCAGCTACTGTGCCCTCTTTCCTCCAGAGGGGGAGTTCCCAAGAGACGCTCTGATTCATGATTGGCCCCAGGTCTCCTCTATGCTTATCCACCAATTCCCTTGATACCTCTATTTTTAAAGAAAGCAACTCAGTTGAGATGCAAGGTGATCCTCATTGCCCCATTCTGGCCTCGTCAAGTGTGGTTTCCCTTACTCTGGCCTCATCTGTTACAGCCTCCATGGATCCTGGACACTGGTATGACTTAGTTTCTCACCCCCAAGAGCTGACTCTCCTGAATCTGTCCGCTCTCAAGCTGATGGCTTGGTTTTTCCACTTCCGTTAGTCGCCAGGCAGGAAGCTCTTTCCTCACCTATTCGTGATATCATTCTGGCCTCCCATAAGCCATCCACCAGAAAACTTTACAGAGATAAATGGAAAAGGTTTTCTCTTTGGTCTAAAGAATGGATGCTAGATCCCTTCACAGCTCCAGTCTCTGTTATCCTTCAGTGTCTATCTGAGTTCTTTAAAAATGGAGCATCAGCTTCTACCATACTAGTCCATTTAGCAGCTATTTCCAATTTCCATAACAGATCAGAGGGCATTCCACTTATGTCCATCCGCCTATGCAAAACCTTTCTCAAAGGAGTGTGTCCGACCGTCAATTAGGCATCCCTTAGAGGCGTGGAATCTCTCCCTAGTACTGCAGTCCCTCTCTCTCAACCCCCTTTTGAGCCTGCTGCAAAATGTGATCTCAAATTTCTCTCATGGAAATCTCTATTTTTGGTAGCTGTCACTTCAGCTAGATGGATCTCAGAATTACAGGCCTTATGCATCAAGAGACCGTACTTAATATTTCAAAAAGACAGAGTATCGCTACGTACTAATCCATCTTTTCTCCCCAAAGTGGTTTCTGATTTTCTGTGAACCAATCCATCGAGCTCCCAGTGTTTCCCAAACTATTCCAATGAAGGAGAATACTGCTACACTCATTGGACGTGCACAGGCAACTACGTTTTTACTTAGACAGGACTAAATCTATCCGCAAGACAGACCAACTTTTCATTTCCTTCTCTGGTCCAAAAATGGGATATGCTGTGTCAAAAGTCACTTTATTGAAGTGGCTCAGAGATTGTATTTCTTTTTCATATTCACATACAAATGAGCCTAAACCTCACAATATCAAACCACATTCAACTAGAGCTATAGCAACCTCTGTAGCTTTTCACTCCAGAGCATCTATGAACGACATTTGCGCAGCAGCCATTTAAGCTGAACTACACACTTTCTTCAAACATTACAAGTTGGATATGGTCTCCAGGGGAAGAGCCACCTTTGGCTCAGTGGTGCTCAGGAATGTTCTTCCATAAGGGCCACCCAGGTTTCTCAGGTAGCTTGGGATTCTGTCCCATCAGTGATGAATGAGAAGAAGATTAACAACATCAGATAAAAAAGTTATGTCTTACCATAATGTTCCATCTGTGTTGTTGATCTTCTTCCATTTATCACATCCCACCCTCCATCCCCCACTAAAGGCTCCTGGTGGATCTTATGGGTCCATATGGTGTTTTCAGGGTTTTTGTACAGAAATGGCCTCTGCTTTACTTCTATTTGTCTTATGCAAACTCGATCTGAGGTAACAGGGAGAATGGCATTGTGGGTAGCAGCTTAGCTCGAGAGTTTATGATGTATGAGAGCTTGGTATTAGGCCAACACGGTTCTGAGGGGCTTGGAACTGAACCCATCAGTGATGAATGGAAGAAGATCAACAACACAGATGGAACGTTATGGTAAGACATAACTTCCTTTTTACATGTTGCACAAACAGAACATAGCTTGTGTAATCAAAATATATTCCTTGTAATATCAAACAATTGCTACCATTAGATTTTGCCTTCTTGAGCCGTACTGTCCAAGGAGTATCACAGCACAAACTAGCATTAAGTAATTGTTTTAGTGAATTCATAACTGGTGTTTTTGTAGGTAATCTGTAACCAGTAAAATGTAATATGTGTATTCAGCAGCTGTGAAAATTCATACAGGGACTGTGGTAATTATTTAAGATCTGCTTTATACAATTCTGGTAAAAGATGTAATAAGGAGGAGCATCTTTGATTTGAAGAGTTCTTGTTTGAGTTCATCCTTTCCACCAGTCAAATTTCAACAGATTTGTAGAAGCTTACACATTTAGTGATGCTTATCATGCATGATAGATGCTGTGATTCCATGGGCTGGATATCTCAGCAAACTCATCTCTAGAGCCTGACTTTTTTTATTTTTATTTTGCTGCTCAGACAGTTTGGTTCTTAATCTTAGCTATGATCAATGAAGTTCCTGTGTTTGTGTACAGGACCAAGTGTTCATGTGACTGCTAGATCACAACTCAGGACCTGCATAGAAACTGCCTGTACTGCTTAAGAGAACTGAATGATATAAGCACTGACACAAGTGTCAAAGATTCAGCTCTACCACTAACAGTATGAGATGGACAAGCTATTGGCCTTTCTTAAAGCAACAGATATGTCAGCAAATGAGAGTTCCATGTGAAGACAGTGATGGGACAGTACTTTGCAGAGCTTTAGCTATTGATCATAGCATTGCTATAAGGGACCAAAGGTCAGATGGATGGGTATAAATATCACGCTTCTGGAAGTAAGTCATTTTCTAAAGATAGCCTTCTTGACTCTGCATCTGCCAAGCTCATCCTTGGCTAGTCGGAAGTAATACCCATGTTGGATCTCTGCATTGGTGAAAGAAGGGAAAAGAGGAGGGATGTCTTTGGCTCCCTCCTGGCTAAATGACCTAGAATGCAAGCACTAATCAGCCCACTGCACTCTGAAATCCTCCAGCTTGATCCCTGACTCCCTCCAGCTTTTCAGTTGTAATAGGTGAACTACAATTTAGTTGTTGTAAACTGTTTTGGCTTAATGGTGTATGCACAACAACAGTGAAGGGATCTAGCCAATTGCCCTAGATTGGGCTATACTACTTTGAATCAGCCTTACACTCACACAGTGTTCCAGTCCCAAGCATTTACTTTTTAAATTGGTAAAGTAATTTCGCTCCCTCCTTATTGACTACATTTGCAAGTTTACCCCTAGGATCCAATTAAAATTAGCCTGAAAATTGGTGTAAAATTAAAAAAGAATAAAACAAATTAAAGTACAGCCAACAACACTGCTTGCATACAATCATACAAACCAAACCAAAAGCCCAAGGTAACTCTCAGAGTCAGTGTTAGCCCCACTCTGCTTGCCCTCACTGCGCTCGGCTCACTCCACTCCCCTCCCTGCCCCCCAAATTCCACCTGCCCCCCCACTAGTGCTAAATTTAAACCAGAATTTGCTACTCCCTTGCAACTCCCCTCCTGCTAAGTACCAATCATCACCTCACACATCATTGAGCAACCCTGCCCCCGTAACCCATTTCCTTCTCTCTCATTCTTCCACACCCTGTTAGCACAGTCAGCCATCAAATATGACTCGCCCCCTATCAAAATGCAAACAAGCAAAAAACACTAATTACCCAAATGCCTATACTGTTTCTGTTTTACCATCTCACTGCCTATAAACAAACACTTGACCATGGTATTCACTGCCCAAATGGTCAAGCAGACACCCACGACTTCACACATAACACCAAACACTTTACCTTCCCCTGCGCACTGAATATACCACCCTCTATAAAATACCACCCCTGTACAGCCACAAAACATAATCCTAAAGACAAAGACTATATAAAGCTTATAAACAAACTCCTAAAGCTCAAAATATCCTGTCACTATAACCTTATAACACATGAAGACATTCATCCCAACCCTGGCCCACCCACACCCGATAACCTCCACTCCCCTACCACAACCCCCCACAGTCAAGCTACCCATGAATACTCCCACTAGTTCCCTCCTAGCATTTCACCTAAATATTAGAAGTATTAACAATAAGATTCCCAACCTACATGCCCTTCTAGCAACCCACTCCCCAGACATTATGTGTCTTATGGAAACCTGGCTAAAACCCAGTACTACTGATAATGAGATACTACCTCCAGGATACAATATTCACTGGTTAGACCGTGCTACAAGGAAAGGAGGTGGGATAGTAGTCCTTTACAAAAATACTCTAACCGTTAATAGAGACACCATTCAACCTCCCCAATTTACTAACGCGGAACTCCTCATAACCAAGTAACAGATTAACCAAAACAAACACTTGAACATCGTCTGTGCATACATTCCACCAGGTAACAACTTAAATACCCTACAAAATCTCCTTTACTGGTTATCCACTACCTATCCCCAAGAAACCATAGTTCTTGGTGATTTTAACACCAATTGGCACCCCTGCTCCTCCGACCCCCCATCACTCATATAAGCTTATCTGGGTTTAAATAGACCATAACCTCTCCTATTAGGATAAACAAACCAACCAACAAGGAAAGTATTCTAGACTGGATCCTAGTTAATAACCAACCCTAACTGTACACAGCTGGTACTCTCCCTGATGACCTCAGCGACCATTGTCTAACCTATATCATAAAACATAAGGCAGAAAACCCTTACCAGCCCAACTGTAAAACATTTAGAAACAGGAAAAACGTTGATGCTGCTATATTACAAAATGAATTAAAAGCAGTTGACTGGTAAAAACTAAAAAAAAATCTAATATTAGAGGAGGCCATAGATCACTTTAACACCAAATTCCTAAGTGTCCTTGATTCCCATGCTCCAGCACGTACAATAAAAACTAGATCAAGTACAGCACCATGGCTCACAAAAGATACCAAAGCAAAAATCAAAACTAGAAACAGAGCCTGGGCCAGCTGGAGAACAACCAAAGCCCCACTTGACCATCTAAAATATCGTCAACTCAGGAATGATACAAAAAATCTATTTTACTGGATAAAAAAAGCTTCTACCAAAATCTCCTACAAAAACACCACAACAACCCTCAAAAGTTCTGGGCAGGCTTAAATCAACTACTTTGTCCAGGTCACTCCACCACCCCAACCCCGGCTAACTACACCCATAGTTCCCCAGAAACAATAGCTAGCGCCTTTAATAACTTTTTCACTGAAACAATCCAATCCCTAGCAAATCAACTAACCCCCTCTAACTTAAACCACATGCCTAATCTACCTAATAATCACCCAGAATTTGGCTTCCAACCAATATTCACTAGTTTTATCAAAGCACTTCTAAAAAATCTAAAACCTACCATTCTCGCTGCTGACCTCCTCCCTGCAGAGTACCTGCAAATAGCTGCAGATGCCATTGCATATCCCATATATATCCTCTTCAACAGAACCTTATCCGAAAATGCTATCCCCTCCCTCTGGAAAATATCTCACGTCATCCTACTCCATAAAGGTGGTAGCTCCTCAGACATATCCAACTATAGACCCATTGCCATTCTTTCCCCACTAGCCAAAATAATGGAGAAATGTGTACACATACACAAGCAACTAATGCAATACCTTTCACAGAATAACTTACTATGCGACTCCCAGCATGGTTTCAGGCCATACCACAGCACCACCTCAGCCCTCCTTTCCTTTACTACTGCCATAAACCAAAACAGGAATGACAATAGGCTAACCTCTGCCCTCTTTCTTGACCTATCAGAAGCCTTTGACATGGTCAACCATGAACTTCTCATTCTTTCACTAAAATCTATTTCCTTCAACAAGCCTGCTATCCAGTGGTTCCATTCCTACCTGATTGGTAGACAGCAGGCAGTACTATGGCAGGGCAAACTCTCCAGCCAGTTACCTCGCACACTTGGTATCCCTCAAGGGTCCCTAGTAGGTCCACTACTCTTCTCTATTTTTATCAACAACCTCCACACTGCTATCCCTAAGGCCACCTGCATCCAATACGCAGATAATTCCACTCTCATCTGCTCAGCCACCTCCCCATTTGACTTGCAAATCTTAACCCAAAATACATTTATCACTATCGAGAACTGGCTCACCAATCAATGCCTACTTCTGAACCTCAATAAAACTAACCTTTTACACTTTCATTCTCTGTCACATCTAACAATGGTACACTATTTCCTCAGATAATCACACCAAACTGCTAGGGGTTATCATAGACAGTAATCTCAAATTTGACCTACAGGTCAACAAAGCCATACAGACTATCAATAATCACTGTATAGAAACAAGACATTTTTAACCCCACTGGCTAGGACTGCAATCGCCCGATCACACCTACTCTCTACTCTCTTATATGCCTCACCTGTACTCTCAAACCTCAACAAATCTGAACTAGGTAAGCTGTCCCATAGCTACAATCATATTGCCAGATTCGCCACTGGCTCCACCTATAGAACCCACCACTGCCAGAACCTTAAACAACTAGAGTGGCTAGAACTGCCCAGCTTAATTCAATTCAATCAACTCTTAATAGCGCACAAAATTTTGTAAAACTCTGAGGATACCCCCTCACTTAAAAATATTATTAAGCCATATAGCAATCTAAGATCCCTACGGTCAGCCAATAAACTACTGGTCCAAACCCACAAAGCTAATAACTCTGCTGGTGAATCCCTGTTTGCCAACTTCATTGGCAAAACCTGGAATTTGTTGCCAAACTATATAAGCCTACAATCCTCCAAAAGTCTCTTAAAAAAAAACCTCAAACAGTATCTCAAAGTGAATTGGCTATGCCCATGTACCAACCCTGATTATGTTATAAACTAAAAGCATATTCTGCAATTATCATAACTTGTAACTACATCACCAAGCTCTGCTTCCAATCTGATGTCTCGTACTTTTAATTGTCCATGACAATTGTAAGTCCCTACTAGGGAACACTACTAACCCATTGTATATAATCACATGTTTTTATAACTGTTTGCTAACTTCTGTGTAATCTATGTAAGTTTGTCTTTGTGGAGCTTTTCTCCCCGGGCCTCCGCTGAAAATGGACATGTATCCAGTTGGACTATCCCGGTAAACAAATGTAAAATAAATAAATAAATAAAATGATAGTAACTTTCAATCACGTGGTCATGGGTTGGGGTACGTCAAGTTGGACATCTCATTTTTAAAATTTCCTCTAGGCTACAAAGGGGACAACCAGTTTTGCTGATGGTTACTCTTAAGAATCTGATATTGTCCTTTTCATTCTTCCCCCCAAATGTGTCTAGAATCTGATCCTCAGATCCAAGTCGGCCTCATACACAAGACTTTAGATCCAAAGCTTGAGCTCCTTCTTCTATCCATAATGCTTCCCACCATTCCCAACTCCTCAGATCTTGTTTGCCGCTGTAGCCGCAAGACAGAAGATCACATTGCTCAAGTCAGAGAGTTTTTTGTTGACGTTTTGCTGTATCCTCGGGTATCTTTAATGCCCTATTATTATTATTATCGTAAACATAGTTTCCTCTCTATCCTCCCTTAGCTATCACAGGCATTAGGGTTTTTTGATAATTTCCTGTTTCCCTGTCTATCGTACCATTGCCAATTCTCCACTCTTACTTTACTCTTTTCCCTTTTATAGTTTCTTTAAAAAAAAAAGTTGTAATTTTCTTATACTGTTCATATAAGTATAGTGAGTTTGGTATTTGGTAAGGTATAGTTTGCTCTTTAATCTCAGATCGTATTCTGTGGCCTTCATCAGCTCAGAGCTCTGAGCCCATCATTACTGCTCCTCAAGTTTGGCCAGCTCAAGGAAGCCTACACACATGTTCCTCTGAGGGAGTACCCCTCTCTTCTGACACCTCTCCCAAGCACCCCACAGAAAAGATTCCTCGGAAGAGAATGTGCAAGAGGAGGCACATAGACTCCCTGATGCAGTTTCTCACTGTGGACACTGATTTTGATGAAGGGGAAGGATCTCCCCAATTGCCAACTGACAAAGTCTCCTTTCGGGACATCCTAGAGATCCTCAATCAGACTTCTACTCTGATAGACCCTATCAGCGCAACTAAAGCGCTGCCTGACTGTCCATCTCTGGAGGCAGTCAGGGTTCTTGTTTCCCTGCACCTACAAGCCTGGAAAAATCTTGCAAAATATGCATGGGTGCTAAGATGTTATGTGATCCTATCTCGCCTACATTCTGTACTGATGGGTTCGGAGCCGATCCTCGGCTCCGACTCGGCACGCTATACTATAGAGCGAAGTCTCTAATTGGCTGAGCTATTCTATATCCCAGGATGCACCACCACTACTTCCCCAGATCTCGTTTGCCGCTTCATAGCAATAGACGTGGTCTCGACTTGGCTGGGCTAAGTACTATTTACTGACTAAATTTCTGTCAGAAAATTCCTAATTTTTCACCAAAAAGCTGTTTTAACAGCTACTTGTCGTTTCTAGTGGGTTTTATTTGTGAAAGTTTGTGTAGATTTTGTTAGCGCTAGGTTCCCGCTTTACTTAGTGAAGGGTTTCCTCGCGCTTTACTTCTAGTGTGTCATACCTTGTGATTTACTTGACTTTTGTGTAGCAATTTTTATTTTTTCTAGCGTCAAGGTCCCGTTTTAGTTAGAGGGGCCTTGCCCTCGCGCTCTGCTAGAGCTGTGTTGTAGTGTCTACCTGTGGGCCTATCCTGTTTAAATTAGAGGGACTTGTCCCTTTGTGGTAGTTTTTTCTTGTTCTGTTTTTTTTGAGTGATCTTGTAGAGATGTCGAAGGAGCATAGGCCTTCGGGCTTTAAAAAATGTACCAAGTGTGGGTACAAGATGTCAATCACAGATGACCATTCTCTATGTGTTTATTGCTTAGGTCCTAAACACCTTCAAGAGTCGTGTAGTGTGTGTCACGCCTTTTCTTCTCGTGTCCTCCAAGAGAGGAAAAACAAATTGATTTTGAAGGGGCTCATCACCCCTTCTTTTGAGGAGGCTTTATCTTCTTCCCCCTCTCCTTCCAGGAAGAAGTCATCTTCGGCTCCGACCAGTCCGTCGGAGCCAACAGCTAAGAAATCAAGGCAGGCTTCTCCGTCGGCTCCACGGACTTCGGAGCCGAGATCGGAACGGTCTGCCTCGATGCCTCCAGCCTCGACTCCTCTGTCTTCGGAGCCGAGCGCTCGAGCATCGAGAGGTGGGTCACCTTCTTCGGCTCCATTGGTTTCGGAGCCGAGAAAGGTCACTCGCTCAGACTCTTCTACCTCGGCGCCGAAGTCCCCGTCGGCTCCGAGGGAAATTTCTGTGCTGGTGGAATCTCCCTCGGCGCTGATACTGCTTGAGACTATTCGGAGCCGGTCCCCTAGTCTTTCGGAACCGGCGGAGAAGTCAACTCGGGCCCGATCGGTCTCTTCTCGGTCTTCGAGGATGTCCGATTCGGATATAGACAGGGTGCTTCAAAGGCTGTTCCAGTCTCCAGTTTTCCAAAAGTTAGTCTCGGCTCCAGCCCAGTCGGCACCGGAGCCGATTGTCCACCCTGTTATATTGGTTCCTCCTCCAACAGCCTCGGCACCGTTGGAGTCAGTGCTGGTGGAGACAGTGGAGGTTCTCGGGTCGGCTCCGACCCTTACTCCAACCCCGACCTTCGGGTCGGAGTTCGGTTCACGGACCTCCTCGGTCGGCCCTGGGGGTGACGCTTCGGGTCCGATGCTTTCGGTTCCGAGCCTCCCTCTCGGTGCATCGGCTGCAGGAGTGCCGTCTACTGTTGTGGCCTCAGGGGTCGGACCTTCCCAGGACTCGGGGGGGTCCGGCCTTCAGGGCCATGAGGACTGCTTTGGCCAAATCTTCCTTGGCTACCTCCACCATCTCTCCGGCACCTTCCCTTGGCATGGAGACTTGTTCCTTTGTTGTCCCCCTGTCTCAGGACAGCGGAGCCCTGGGGCCTGAGGTCACCCCCATTGGGGATTCCTCCCTTCCTGGGGGTCCTTCCGAGGCTTCTTCGGAGGAACCTCCCAGGAAGAGACAGTGTAAGAGGAAGCACGTCGACTCGCCTGATGAGTCTCTCACCTCGGACACCGGCCTCGATGATGCGGAGGGGTCCCCCAAGTCGTCCTCAGATGATGTCTCCTTTGTGGACATCTTAGAAATCCTCAAGCAACGAGGCGACTGGCAGTCCAAACCCCCTTCCGCTGAGGAGTTGGTATTCCTCAAGGCCTTCGGGGCTCAGCCTTCCGCCTCCTGGGTGTCTCCGCCCTTCGATGAGCTCCTGGATTTGATCTCTCGAAGGGGGTGGGAACACCCGGATTCTGTGGAACCGGTGCCAGCTCGCCCGAATAAATTTCTGTCAGCCCCCCCCCCCCGAAAAGGAATTCTTATCTAAAGGTGTGGCCGTAGATGCCCTGGTGGTGGCATCTGCTACCCAGCAAGATGTGGCAGAGGCTTCGACGTCCGTCCATCCTCCTAATAAAGAGTCCCGGAGTATGGACCGGTATGGGAAGCGCACCCTTACTTCAGCAGCCTTTACTTTAAGGTCTCTGAATTACCTGACGCACTTCACCAGACTTCAGAGGGATCTGGTCAAGGAACTTTCAGATACCTTCTCTGGTAACCTACCTGAGCAGTTGGCCCAGACGGTTAGCTCTCAGTTGGCTACTCTGTTATCAATATCAAACTCGTCCATGAGGCTCATTTCATATGCGGCCAAAGGGGCGAGTAGAGCGGCGGGTACAGGTGTTGCTCTACGGAGACAAGCCTGGCTCCGCCTGTGTCATTTTGCGGAGGCCTTCAAGTCTTCCTTTGCCGACGCTCCCTTTGATGGGTCCTCTTTGTTTGGACCCAAGGTAAAGGACACCTTGACCCGCTGTGAACAAGAGGGTAAGACTTTGACTGCCATAGGGGCACGGTTTTCCACTCCCTTCCGGCCTTATCCCAAGGCTAGAAGAGGGGGGAAAATGTGGTTCCGCAAATCTCAGAAGACTTACCCCTCACAGCAGGATGATCCCCCTTCTAGAGGCAGAGGGGGGGGGACTTTTTCAGGAAGACGTCGTCCCAGAGGTGGCAGAGGCCCCCGCAACACTGGAGACCACGAGTCCTTTCGTGGCTCCTCAACCTTCCAGCATCCCTGAAGGATTGCCCGACTGCGCCGCTCCGGAGCCAGTCGGGGGTCGTTTTTCGAGGCACCTATAGGCCTGGGAGATTATCACTCAGGACCGATGGGTGCTCCGGATCATTGCCGGAGGTTACAATATCCCCTTTTCTCAGCCCCCCCCCCACCATCCCGGAAAATCCCGGACCCACCATCCAGTCAACGGGATCTCGCAGCCATCGAAATTTCAAAGCTGCTACAAAAAGGAGTCATCCAACCGGTCCCCGAAGACCAGACCGGATTAGGGACTTACTCAAGATTCTTTTTGGTGTCAAAAAAAACCGGGGACATGAAGCCCATCTTGGATCTCAGCAAGCTCAACCGTTCTGTCAAGAAGTCCAAGTTCCGGATGGTCACCTTACAATCCATTCTCCCGCTGCTGGAGGAAGGTGTTTGGATGTGCTCCATAGATCTCAAGGACGCCTATTATCATATCCTGATAAATCAGGCGTGCAGGAGACACTTGCGCTTCAGCCTGGGAGACAGTCATTTTCAGTTCTGCGCACTACCCTTTGGTCTCACCACAGACCCCAGGGTGTTCACCAAATGTTTGGCGGTGGTGACTGCTCACCTGAGAAGTCTAGGATTCCAGGTGTTTCCATACCTAGACGACTGGCTCCTAACTGCCACTTCCAGGCGTCTACTCTTATAGAACCTTGCAGCCACTATATATCTCTAGGCAACTCCCTAGGAATTACCTTCAATTGGGAAAAGTCTGTGTTGCTGCCATCTCAGCGCATACGATTTATCGGAGTAGAGATAGACTCAAAGCAAATGCGGGTCTATCTTCCTATAGAGAGGATAGAAATATTAAAATCTCAAGTCCGAGCGTTGCTCGTCAAATGCCGAGCCCCAGCAAGGATGGTCCTACAACTGTTGGGTTCCATGTCGGCTACCGTTCTCCTAGTTCCCTTAGCAAGGTTGCATATGAGGATTCTCCAGTGGCTCCTGTCAGTCCAGTGGTCGTATCAGGATCTCCCTCTCAGTCACCTCATTATGATCACGGAGAAGTGCAAACAGGACCTCCGTTGGTGGCTTCTTTCCTCCAACCTGGATCAGGGGCAACCCTTCGTTCCTCCACATCCTGGGATATAGAATAGCTCAGCCAATTAGAGACTTCGCTCTATAGTATAGCGTGCCGAGTCGGAGCCGAGGATCGGCTTCGAACCCATCAGTACAGAATGTAGGCGAGATGGATCCCAAACATCTAAAGTTATGGTAAGTACATAACTAAAAGTTAATATCCAGAGGTTACTACAATCTGTTTTCCCTTACACCTCCCTTCATGATGTACGCAGCTCATCAAGTTGAAAAGCTGCTACAAAAAGAGTCATCCAACCGGTCTTACCTGACCAGACCGGATTAGGGACTTACTCAAGATTCTTTTGGTGTCAAAGAAAATAGGGGACATGAAGCCCATCTTGGATCTCAGCAAGCTCAACCGTTCTGTCAAGAAGTCCAAGTTCGGATGGTCACCTTACAATCCATTCTGCCTCTTCTGGAGGAAGGTGTTTGGATGTGCTCCATAGATCTCAAGGACGCCTATTATCATATCCTGATAAATCAGGTGTTCCAGGAGACACTGCGCTTTCAGCCTGGGAGACAGTCATTTTCAGTTCAGAGCAATACCCTTTGGTCTCACCACAGACCCCAGGGTGTTCACCAAATGTTTGGCGGTGGTGACTACTCACCTGAGAAGTCTAGGATTCCAGGTGTTTCCATACCTAGACGACTGGCTCCTAACTGCCACTTCCAGGCGTCTACTCTTACAGAACCTTGCAGCCACTATATATCTCTAGGCAACTCCCTAGGAATTACCTTCAATTGGGAAAAGTCTGTGTTGCTGCCATCTCAGCGCATACGATTTATCGGAGTAGAGATAGACTCAAAGCAAATGCGGGTCTATCTTCCTATAGAGAGGATAGAAATATTAAAATCTCAAGTCCGAGCGTTGCTCGTCAAACGCCGAGCCCCAGCAAGGATGGTCCTACAACTGTTGGGTTCCATGTCGGCTACCGTTCTCCTAGTTCCCTTAGCAAGGTTGCATATGAGGATTCTCCAGTGGCTCCTGTCAGTCCAGTGGTCGTATCAGGATCTCCCTCTCAGTCACCTCATTATGATCACGGAGAAGTGCAAACAGGACCTCCGTTGGTGGCTTCTTTCCTCCAACCTGGATCAGGGGCAACCCTTCGTTCCTCCACCTCCAGTGGCCACTTTGACTACGGACGCCTCCCAGACGGGGTGGGGGACACATTACCTGGGCAGGTCAGTCCAAGGCAAGTGGCACCCCTACGAGAGTTCCCTACACATCAACATACTGGAAATGTGGGCGGTGCTTCTATCGCTACAAGCACTACACACTTACCTCCCCCAGGGCATGATTGCCATTCAGTCCGACAACATGTCAGTAGTCTGGTATCTGAACAAGCAGGGAGGGACCAGGTCCTACCCCCTTTGCAGAGAGGCCATGAAAGTATGGGATTGGGCTATTGCAACCAACCGTTTCTTGGTAGCAACACACATTCCGGCGAGATCCAATGTGATAGCCGACAGACTCAGCAGAACTATTCTCTCCCCGCACGAGTGGTCTCTGAATGACAGAGTGGCAACTCAGATCTTCAGAAGATGGGGAACTCCTTGTTGCGACCTCTTTGCAACTCCTCTCAACACGAAATGTCTACAGTTCTTCTCTCTCACCCCAGTTCCGGGGGGGTTTCCCAAGGACGCCTTAGTCCAAGCTTGGCCCACCGGCCTACTGTATGCCTTTCCACTGGTTCCCCTTCTTCCCAGGGTGATCCAGAAGGCGATTCACTTACAGTGCAAGATGATTTTAGTTGCCCCATACTGGCCTCGTCAAGTCTGGCTGCCCTTTCTTCGGAAATACGCACTGGACGGTCCATGGTTCCTGGACCAGGTTCCAGACCTCTTGATCCACCAGTCGGGGCAGCTTCATCACTCCCTTCACTCGTTGAGGTTAACAGCTTGGCTCCTCCACTTCCGCCCTTAGTCAGAAACCAGGTTTTGGACTCTGAAGTCATACATATTTTGTCCTCAGCCCACAAGAATTCGACTAAAAAAATGTATAACAGCAAATGGAAGAGATTCGCCATTTGGGCCCAACTCCGGGGATTAGATCCCATTTCTGCCCCGGTGTCAGAAGTTTTGAAATTTTTAGCTTCTTTATTCAATCAAGGTTCTTCGGTCTCTACCATCAAGGTTCAATTGGCAGCTATTTCTAATTTTCATGAAAGTATAGACCCACCTTTGATGAGCAATAAGTTGTGTAAAGCCTTCATGAAAGGTGCTGGGCAGCTACGACCCCCGATTTCTCATCCCGCTCCACCGTGGGATCTTAATTTCGTATTAGGTGCTTTGACCTCTTCCCCCTTTGAACCGGCAGCAACTTGTGACTTGAGATTTCTTTCTTGGAAGACTGCTTTTTTGGTGGCAATTACATCAACCAGAAGGGTTTTGGAACTTCAAGCCCTATGTGTTAAACCACCGTACCTGTTTTTTCACAAGGATAGAGTATCCCTCAGGCCTAATCCATCCTTTGTTCCCAAAGTTTGTTCTAGTTTTTGTCTTCAACAGTCATTGGAACTCCCAGTTTTCTTCCCAAACTACTCAGACAGAGCGGAATACATCTTCCATTCATTGGATGTTCACAGGCAGTTGCGTTTCTACTTAGATAGGACGCACCAAACACGGAAAACCCATCAGTTGTTTGTGTCCTTTTCGGACAATAAATTGGGCAAAGCCGTCACGAAGGTCACCATTGCCAAGTGGATCAGAGACTGTATCAGTCATACTTACCTTCTTTCTAATAGAGAGCTTACAACCACTGTGAAAGCTCATTCTACAAGGGCTATGGCTACTTCGACAGCCTTTCATTCCAAGCTTGCCATTGGTGACATTTGTGCTGCGGCTATCTGGTCTTCTCCCCACACCTTCATTTCTCATTACAAATTGGATGTGGCATCTCGGGGGTGAGCTTCCTTTGGTTCCACAGTTCTCAGGAGTGTTTTCCAGTGAGCCACCCAGGAATCAGGTGCTAGGGACGCTGTCCCATCAGTACAGAATGTAGGCGAGATAGGATCACATAACATCTTTTAGTTATGTACTTACCATAACTTTAGATGTTTGGGATCCATCTCGCCTACATTCCTAATACCCACCCTCCTTCCCCCTGCCTTGGAGATCAGGAGAGACCGAACGGTTCAGTTTAGCCGCTTCATTTTGAAACACCTGGCAATGTTATTTCAACTGCCTATGACTGTGTGCATGTGTGCGGACAAACAAGATCTGGGGAAGTAGTGGTGGTGCATCCTGGGATATAGAATAGCTCAGCCAATTAGAGACTTCGCTCTATAGTATAGCGTGCCGAGTCGGAGCCGAGAATCGGCTTCGAACCCATCAGTACAGAATGTAGGCGAGATGGATCCCAAACATCTAAAGTTATGGTAAGTACATAACTAAAAGTTAATATCCAGAGGTTACTACAATCTGTTTTCCCTTACACCTCCCTTCATGATGTACGCAGCTCATCAAGTTGAAAAGCTGCTACACAAAAGAGTCATCCAGAAGGTCTTACCTGAACAAATAGGATTTGTAACTTACTCCTACTTCTTTTACTACCAAAGAAAATAGGGGACCTGAGATCAATTCTGGATCTAAGCAGTCTTAATCAGTATGTAAAGAAGTCAAAGTTCCAAATGGGTGCAGTTCAATCCATCCTGCCTCTTCTGTGCAAGAACGATCGGATGTGCTGTATAGATCTCCAGGATGCGTACTATCATATCAAAATACACAGGTGTTCCAGGAGACTTCTGTGCTTTCAGCTGGGAGCCAGGCACTACCAGTTCAGAGCAATGCCCTTTGGTCTCATCACAGCCCCAGTGGTGTCCATCAAATGTATGGCAGTCATGACAGCTCACTTCAGTCTCAAAAGATTCCACGTGTTTCCCTATCTAGACAATTGGCTCCTTACCGCCCCAACCAGGCATCATCTTCTACATCCCAGAGATTACTTGCTTCAGATTTCCAACTCCCTAAGCATTACAATAAATCTTGCCAAATCAAAGCTGACTCCTGTACAGAATCTGGAATTTATAGAAACTCAGCTGGATACTGAGAGTCAAGTGGCATCACTCCCTCTTCATTACATCTTATCATTGAGAAATCAAGTGTGGAATATACTGCCCCCCCCCCCGGCAAAACTAGTGTTACAAGCTCTTGGATCTGTGTCAGCTGCCATTCTTCTAGTCCCTCTAGCAAAATGCTTTATGCAAATCCTCCAATGGACATTAGCTGTTCAGTGGTCTGTTCTTTTCCAGCCTCTATCCTTTCCCATAAAATTCACTCCCATTTGAAAACGTCATGTTTGTTGGTGGACCCAGTCAGATGATTTCCTTCTAGGCAGACTGTTCTCTCTTCCTCCCCAGATAGCCACATAACCATGGATGCTTCCCAACTGGGGTGGAGGGAATTTCTTGGGAAAGATGGTCCAGCGGTATTAGAATTTCTGTCTCAGATTTTCCAACAGAGGACCAGCTCTTCCACTGTTAAGTTCCAGCTGGCGGCTATATCCCATTTTCATGTAGGTGAAAATTCAGGTTCACTAGCTGCTTCTAGGATTTGTAAGACTTTCATTAAAGGCACCTTTTTGCTGAGACCTCCGATTAAGCATCCTTCCCCTCCATGGGATTTGACCTTTGTTCTTCAGGCCTTAGTTGCATCTTTGTTTGAACCTGCATCATCAGTTGATTTAAAATTCTTGTCGTGGAAGACAGCCTTCCTGGTGGCTATCACCTCGGCTAGGAGAGTGTCTGAACTTCAAGCCTTGTGTATGAAACCCCCATATTTAGTTTTTCATAAGGATAGGGTTTCTCTAAGGACAAATCCTTCTTTCCTCCCTAAAATTGCTTCGGAGTCAAATATCAATCAATCTATTAATCTCCGTGTTCTTCCCCAATTTTCAAAACAAAGGGGAATACAAGCTTCATTTGCTGGATGTCCACAGACAGTTACACTTTTATTTACATAGGACTAAATCTTTTCGTAAGTCTGATCAGCTGTTTCTTTTGCCAAACCCTTTTTGGGGAAACCAGTTTCAAAGGTGACTCTTGCTAGATGGATTTCACTTTGTATTTTTCAGGTGTACAGGGATCATAGATTGCCAGAACCAGTCAGGATTCTTGCTCATTCTACTCGTTCTGTGGCTACTTCTGCTGCATTTTGGTCCAGAGTTTCCCTGGATGATATTTGTTCAGCGGCTACCTGGACTTCCTCTCACACTTTTATTACTCATTATAAGATGAACATGGTATCTAGAGGAAGGGCTTCTTTTGGTTCTGCAGTGCTCCGGAATATCCTTCTATAAGGGCCTCCCAAGGTCTTCGGTAGCTGAGGACTCAGTCCCACAGGTTGATGATCAAATGAAGTTAACTACTTCAGATAAAGAAGTTATGTACTCACCATAATGTTCCATCTGAGTAGTTAGACTTAATTTGTCAGCAACCTTCCCTCCCTCCTTCTCCCTGACTTTAGTGGTGTGCAACAGTCCTTGGACTCAGACTTACTGTGTCTTGTGAGCCTAGTCTGTGTGATCAGGTCAGGTTATGTCTTTTGGGTTTATGTGTGTCACGTTGTGGATGGCAAACTCGATCTGGGGGTTGAAGGAGGTTGCAGTGTAGTATGAGTAAGGGGGAGGAGCTTGGAGCTCAGATCTTAGCTTGGAAAGCTGCCGGCTCAGATCCATATCGGATCCAAAACCCACAAGTCACTGACAAATGAAGTCTAACTACTCAGAGGGAGCGTTATGGTGAGTACATAACTTCTTTTTTCAGCCACTGGGGCCAACCTTGCTGCGACCTAGTTGCCTCTCCCCTCAACAACAAGTGCAGTATGTATTTCGCTCTGATTCCCCATCCGGGGGACTCACCAAGGGATGCTCTGATTCACGATTGGCCCTGAGTCTTCTTTATGCTCACCCCCCCCCCTCTCATTCCAAAGTTCTTCAGAAAGCAAGAAAGCTGAAGAGCTCAGTTATCCTCATTGCCCCTTCTGGCCTCGACAGATTTTGTTCCCCTTTCTATGGTCTCACTTGAAGTATCCATGGATATCCATGGATAGTAGAATAGGATCATAGGAGGTTGCTAGGCTAATAGCCCTGGGGCCCTTAGAAGCCTAGCCAAGAGTTTATCCACAGAAAAGAAACCTCAGTCAACATCTGTCACCCCTGTCAGTGATGGACACAGGTGGAACCCCTGGGACAAATTTGTGTTTTCCCATTCACTCATCAAGGTTGCGCTTGAAGAGGGTCAGCGAGGTACTCTGTTTGACATGTATGGGAAGTCTGTTCCAGAGATGGGGCAGCCTCTGGGAGACAAGCCTGTTTCTCCAGAAAGTTTTGTTGATGTCATATATTAGATTTAGGCCTTTCGAGCAGGTAGTGCGTGAGGACTTAGACTTACAGATATGCCTCTAGCAGAACAGGGTCCGATATTGCCTTGTAGGCGAGACACAGATCACCTCTGATTAATCTGTACGCTACCAAGTAGAGTGATAGTGATTTGAGCCTGTCCGCATAGGACAGGTGTTGGAGGCCGTGGATTTTCTTTGTGAGGTATTTCTGTGGCTTTTCCAGTTGGTGCAGGTATTTGGAGAGGTACATACCAAACGGAGCATTATACTCAATTATTGGCCTAATGAGGGAGGAGTGCAGAGAGGCAATAACCTCCTTTTTTCTAGATGCAATCCCTTTACTTATGAGTTGAACCAAGTAAAATGCTTTTCTGACCACTGCCGCTACATGATGGTCAAATGTAGGATTGTTGTCAACCTGAGTACCCAGGTCTCTCAGCACAAGTTGTGTGCTTAGGGGGTTGCCGTTGATGTTGTAATTATTAGGAGCCGTGTTTTTGCCGAATAGTAATGATAATACATTTTTTTGCATTTAACTTAAGACCATGACTTTGGCAGCAGTCATCTGTTGCTGTGAGACCCTCTTGCAGTATGTTAACATCATTTGGGGAGTCAATGACAGCACATAACTTACAGTCATCCACAAATTTGACAAGGCACAGGCCTTTTATCTTTGCCTGAACCTCTGAAAAGTAGATGCCAAACAGTAGGGGTCCCAGGACAGATCCCTGGGGAGCACCACTAGTGACAGGTCTGCTATTGGAGGTGGAGGCTCCTATTTTGACCTTGTAGGTCCTATCAGTGAGCCAGTTGGCCACCCACCTGATGAGATAGGGATTTAAGCCAAGTTGTGTTACCTTTTTGGTGATGACTGAGTGGGGGATTGTGTCAAAGGCCTTGGCCAAGTCAGGGTAAGCTGTATGTACTGACTTTCCCTCATCCCAAGCCTGGGTGACAGTCTCAAAGAAGTCAGCCAGATTCAACAGGCAAGATCTACCCTTGATGAATCCAAACTAGGTGGGGTCAAGTGCTTGGAGATTGCATGTATCCTTGTTTATGAGATCCATAATAATAAGGTCCATGGCTTTACAGAATAGACTTGTAAAGCTAATGGGGCGATAGTTTCCAGGGACAGTAATGGTAGCACCTTTGTGCAAGGGGATGACAGTGGCAGTTTCCACTCTGCTGCAATGAAGCCTGTACTGTGGGTTGGGAGGGTGGCCTAATGGTTAAGGTGTTTGCCTTACAAACACAAGGTGCAGGGTTTGAGTCTCACAAGGGATAATTGGCTAAGCTTAAAATAGCCCACAAGGGCACTTAGCTTAGTACTAATCTATGAAAACAAAAACAAAATCTATGAAAACTTAGGCTGTGATCAAATAGGGTGCTCAATGGCAAAGCTAGTTCTTGCTGGAGATGTTGCAGAATACAGCCTGGGATACTATCAGGTCCCATGGAAGTTGTATTCTTTACCTTGGATAGGGCCTTTAACATTTGATCTATGGAGATGTGACGTGCAGGACAAGTATCAGGGATGTCGAGTGGGCTTTTGAGGGGATAGGGGGGTGAAGTTTGCACCAAGCCTATCTGCTAGCAGGTTGTCTAAGTCAACAGGATCAGTGTAAGTGGTACCGTTAAGTACTAATTCGGAACAAACCTGTGCTTTGCAATGGAGGTTCCTGACATAACTGAAGAAGTTCTTTGTGGTTTCCCCTTTGTTTTGGTGGTTAGTTTCAATTCATAATTGGCTTTGGAGGTTTTCACTAGTGATCTAATTTGCTTGTTGAGCATGAGGAGGAAGTTTTTCCAATTTGGAATTTGTTCCTTTTTAACCTTGGACAACAGCTTCTTCCTTTTGTTTTAAAGCCTGTTGATAGAGGATGTCCACCAGATAGGTTTGTGTTTCCTTGTGAAGAGCAGGTTTTAGTTCTGTTGGGTATGGCTGAGTCCATGTATTTGTATAGGTGCTAGTATACTGCACTGGTATACTGTTTAATACAGTTGCCTGCATCCTCTGAGGGGGGCGGTGATGTGAAGCTGTTGATAGCCTCCCTTAAGAGGTTGTAGTCAGCTTTTGAGAAGTTTTTATCCTGGTTATGGCTGGGCTCTTTCAGGATCTCTTATCTCACCCATCAGGAATCCAACATCCCAGTCTTCATGCCTTCAAACTGACTGCATGATTTCTCCACTTGCAGTGATTGTAAGACAATCAAGGCTCACTTCCCCACTTCATGATATTATCTTGGCCTCCCAGAAGACCTCAACCAATTAAGTCAACTGAAGTAAGTAGAAAATATTCTCTATATGGGTTTCCAAGAAGAACATTGATCTCTTTCCACACCTACTTCGGACAGTCTTTTTTTTTTCTTTTCTTACTATGCTTTTCAAGGAAGGGGCTAGTTTTTCTGCTGTCAAACTTCAGTTGGCAGCCATATCCAAGCTCCATGCGGGTAATGAATATTTTTCTTTAACATCTTTCAAACTATGTAAAGCTTTTATAAAGTTGATTTTCCTTCTTAGGCCTCCATAAAGGATCCATCTCCCCCTTGGGATCTGATGGTGGTCTTTCAAGGTTTAACTCAAAAGCCCTTTGAACTGGCAGATAAATGCAACATTAAGTTTCTTTCCTGGAAGACAATCTTTCCAGTAGCTTATTAATTCAGCTAAACAAGTGTCTGAACTACAGGCTTTCTCAGCTAGGCTTCCTCACATTATTGTCCATAAGGAAGGGTATCTCTGTGAACCAACCCTTCCAATTTGCCTAAAGTGGCCACAGAGAATAACATTAACCAGTCCATACAATTGCCTGTTTTCTTTCCAAATTTTTCTAATAAAGATGAATATCTGTTACACCTTCTCGATATTCACAGGCAGTTACATTTCTATCTTCACAGAACAAAACAGTATAGGAAGTCTGATTAGCTGTTTGTATCTTTTCCCATCTAACCACTTGGGTCAAGCAGTATCCAAACTTACTATCGCCAAATGGCTTACTGATTGTATCACACTGAGTTATTCTCAGAAAGCTTTGGAGTTGCCTTGCCCTCCTAAAGATCTATGACTACTTTTTCTGCCTTTTCTTCAAGAACTTTCAAGAACTTCCATTGATGATATCTGCACCGCAGCTGCTTGGTCAAAAACTCATACCTTTGTTACACATTACAAAGTGGACATTGTTTCCAGAAGAAATAATTTACAAATAAGCAGGAAACCCGATACTGATGTAAATAGCAAAAAAAAAAAAAAAAAACCACCAGCAGCTGAACGTCCACAGAACTTTAATAACAAAGTAAAAGCCAAAGACTGCAAACAACCACAGTTTAGCACTTTCATCTTATACAAAAGACATCTTCAGAACTGGGAAACAGGAAGTGAGAGCAGCATTTAAAACATATTCATAAACACCCACCCAAAAACACTCAATCAGAGGGCAGAAACCACAAAAAAAATGGGAAAATCTTAAAAGAGTATTGGAAAACAGTGATGGGAGCTTGACATAGTTGTGAGATCATTCTGTTAGGGAATATGGTCTGCACGTAGCCTAGTACCCGTCTTTGTCCATTGTAAGCTGCCTTCAGTAAATATATACTCTCATAACAAATTGACACCATTTGAAAAACAGAATTCTTCTGTCCCATGCTTCCTGTCCAGTGAGACTATACATGAGCCCTATACAGAGATAACTTGAGGTCCTGGACTCCCTCTGTTTCAGATTTGTGTAAAAACTCTGATGATTTGGATGCCATTATTTCTGAGACAGAATAAGAGAAGGAGTCCTTCACGATTAGCAGTCCTCTGGATGGCTCTTTTTTGGGGGATAAATTAGATTGGTAACAGCTATCATACTGTATCATCTTATATCCCAAGAAATGTCTGGCTGCATGTTTGGGGAAGAATCCTGAGATTGCATAGATCATCCCTCACTTCACACATGGGTCTTCAAACTCATGAAGCCAGTCCTCAGAAGTGCCATTCTGGAAGAATGGAGGCCCCAAAATTCTACCCATGTGACCACTAAGAAGTGAATGCACTGTACACATCCCCTGCTGAGTGGGTGAAATTTTTAATTAAACATCTTCAGGTTAAGTCCTGTGTGATCTCTTTGGTCCAGTAACAGTCCTAGAAATCATGACATTTTGCCCACCTGCCACACGACAATGAGCCTAAAGCTTTGTGCAGGTACAGTAAAAGAATGTGCTCTTCTGCTATATTGGGGTATAGGACTTGCAGCTAGACTAGCAGTTACTGCAGAGTCTTGATCGACAGGAGGAATAAGTTGATTCTTAAGGGCCTGTTCCCTTCAGAGGCTTCTACTTCTTCCTCCACCCCAGCTTCTGGGACTCAACCTCCTACTAAGAAGTCTGGGGATGGGGAAAAGACCCATTCGAAGGAACAGGACTGACCTAGGAACCGGTCCCCTGACTGCTCTTCATTGGTTGAGCCTTCGGCCAAATCACTTCTGGATCCGACCCAAGGCTCTTCTTGACTCTGGTCTCCCCGCTTCTCACCAGAGCTGGAGACTACCTGGACTCGCTCCACCACCACACCCCCTCGGCCTCCCCTCAACACCACTCCAGGCCCAGGTCGGTGGCTTCTTCCATCCAGTTCTTTCGGAGTCTTTCTGAAGCCGATGTGAACAACATGATGCGGAAGTTTGTTCAGGCCCAAATTCAGTTGGCAGTCTTGCCTCCTCCTTCTTCTTCTGGGATTGGGAGCATGCAGTCCATTTTCCTTCCCATTTCTCCTTCTCCGGTCCGACCTCTGGTTTCGAAGTCGCCAGGTCTGAGGTTTCCTGGTGTCGAGGGGTTGCTGCTGATAGTCCCATGTACCTCTATGCCAATCATTGCCCTGAGTGGCTCAGCTCCAACACTTTCGTAGCCGACAGACTCTCGGAGCAGTAGCCTCAGGTTCATAGGTTGGTACTGGGCTATCAGCCCTAGGGCCCATACAAGCCTAGCCATAACACTTCCCTGACTATTTCTTCCCACAATATTTACTTCCCTGGACCCCTATCTAGCAGGGCAACTGATGTGATCCCCAGGGTGAATTTCCTATCTCCCATTCAATTGTCAAGGTTCCTTTTGAAGAGGGCCAAAGAGGTGCTCTGCTTGACATGTATGGGCAGTCTATTCCAGAGTCTGGGGAGTCTCTGGGTCAGGAACTTTTCCCTCCAGCATGTTTTGTTTATTGTGATGACAAGGTTTAGATCCCTGGAGCATGTGGCTCTGAGGGATTGGGATTTATTTAAGTGTAGCATGTCCAACAGCTCTGGGTTTGACATGGCCTTTTATGTTAAGCAGAGATCGCCTCTGAGTAGAGGATATGCGACAGAGTATAGCTGGAGTTTTCTTAGACGGTCAGCATAGGGCATCTGCTTTAAGCCTGTGATTCTTTTAGTGAGGTATTTCTGCAGCCATTCCAGTTGTTGCAGATGTCTTGAGAGGTACATACCAAATGTAGCGTTGTATTCTATAATGGGTCTAATGAAGGATGAGTACAGTGGGACACTGACTTCCTTTTTTCTGGATGAAAAGCCCTTAGTGATGAGGTGTGCCACATAGAAGGATTTTCTCACTGTTGTGGCGATGTGTTATCGAAGGTGAGACCACACCTGTGTCCCTAAGTCTCTTATCACACTTTTGGTGTTTAGTGTACTGCCACCTATTTGATAATTCACGGGTACGTGTTTTTTCCTAAAGGGGATAACTATGCATTTATTGACACTGAGCTTGAGCCCATGGCTCTGGCACCAAGCATCTGTTTCTGTAAGGCCCTTTTGTAGAATGAAAAATAAAACCAAAGCAGCACTGAATATTTAACAACAGAAGAGGCTACACCACGACAGCTTTAGACTGAAACTCTGTTTTATTCCACTGCAGTTAAAAAGTAAGCGCTTTCACGTTGCTAGAATGCTTCTTCAGACTTCAATGACTGCTTTAACAAAAACTAAATGCTTTATATCATTTCATGACCACACCTATCAATTAACTAATTATAGATTTAAAGACATAGACTTGATTAAAGCAGGACTGATGCATGTATATAATAAAATATCTATACATAAATATAAAAACTGTAAAAAATATATATATATGTATATATCCATATGCATGCACATACACTAAACCCACATAAAAAACATATACAAAAAATATAAAAAAATATATATATATATATATATATATATATATATATATATATATATATATATATATATGGATCTAGTTTACATAACCGACACTGCAAAACACCGACAACGCAAACATCGACACCACATAATCGACAAACCATAAACACGAAACCTCACAAGCCCGACAATCAAATAACCGACGGTCCACAAACACGAAACCTCATACGCTACACACACCACAATAACAACAATCAACTAACAAAACACATCCCCTGTCCAAACACCACACACACAACACAAGCACAACAAACTCCTCACAAACTCACACTAAACCTCACATACACAACTATCTACAACCCTAACCCAAACCCTTACCCTAAGGTCCGTCACAATCGCACACTCAGCTAACCCAGCCCCTAACCTTAACTCACTTAACCGCCCCTAACCCAAAAAACTACTACCATACTACCTAACCAGCCCTAACCCTAACTCACTTAACCCGCCTAACCCAAAAATACTACTACGACACTTACCTAACACGGGCCCTAACCTAACTCACTTAACCCGCCCCTAACCCAAACACTATCACTACCGACACTTACCTAACCCAAGACTGACCCTAAATCACTTAACCCACCCCTATCCCCACAGACCGTCAATATCCACACTTACCTTACTGCACTAACGCCGTCACCGCATACTTACACAGCCTTTTTCCAACTCGGTATCCTCGGCGTCTGTGTTTTCATCCGTAGCGTCGGTCTTCCGGATTGTCGATCTTCTGGCGCTCGCAAATTCCTTGTCGATGAACTCAGCTGTCGACTATCTCAGGTAGACCCATATATATATATATATATATATATATATATATATATATATATATATATATATATATGTATATATATATATATATATATATATATATATATATACGTGTGTGAATGCATGTGTAGATACACATGATAAAATATTAATAGCAAATATATAAACCAATACTAACAACTATCTATGGAACAATATAGAAAGAACTTCCAACATTTACATGGTTGCTTAATGTTTATAAGGGCGAGCGGCTAAGAATGGTTTGAGTGTGACTCTTTCATTCAAGCCATGCCCTTTATAACTTTGCAATCTTATTATCCATTTGTTTTCTCTTTTCTCTGTATAGTTCTTAATATTCCCCAGTCTATTAAACTTCTTAATCAACTCAAGTGTAGTAAATCTAAATTTATGCAATGTACTTTTTTGCAATGTATGATAAGCTAAGGCGTTTGTCTCATTTTCTTTGTTGATTGCATATACATGCTCCCTGACACGTTCCCTTAAACTTCTATTGGTTTTGCCCACATAAAAACATGAGCATATCTGACATGAGGCAAGATAGATCACATCTCTCGACTTACAGTCTGCAGAGAAGTTAAAGTGAAATAACTGATTAGTGTCAGGGTGTCTAAAATGATTTTCACCAGACATAAAACTACATTGATTGCAGTTTCTATATGGAAAAGTTCCATGTCTATCTGATGTAATCGATCCTTTATTGTTATTCTCGTAACATAAAAGTCTTTTCAAAGACTTGCCCCGGGATTCATGAACCTTGCGCCATGCGCACGCATAGCGTAGGCATTACAACGCCAAATATGGCTGCCGAGCAATTCAGGTACGATCCAATCCCACGTGCACTACCGGCGTGCGCCGGATCTGCGCCGCCCCCGGCGTAGGTATGCTAAACACCCCATGTGCGGTGTTGCACCATGCAAATGAAGGCATATAGCGATCCACGAAGTGGCGCAGGCGTAGCATAACGCCACGGCAATGTAAACCAAAAAAAAAGGTTTACATTTTCCCAAACATAACATAGGAGTAACGGAAGTCTGTCAGCGTCAGGTATCACACTGTTGCCATATGCCAATGGCGAAATACACAGAGAATGTCAAAAGAAAACATGCACAACATATAAATAATAACATAAATGGTATGTCCACAGAAACTCACAGCAGAACCCCAGGACATGTTTGCGGAAGGTGCAAAACAATGAAATAATATGGCAATGTTATAAAACAGCAGCGTAATACACATCAGCTGCACAGCCACAACACACCATGGTATGCATGTAAAGCCACAACCACGGTGCAAGGGTTGCCAAGGACTCGCGGCAGTGTTTGGCGTGGTAACTATGAATTAGTAGTCAATGCCATGCAAATGAGGCAGATAATACTGAATCGCAAAACCCCCGCCGGCGTAAGGCTATACCAAACGGTGCAGCGGTAATACACCGAGGAGTGGCCCAGAGGGAATACATGTCACCTGCAGAGGGGAAATAGTTGAGCTGAGAGCACACATTGTGCGCAGAGGTGCATGTGCACGAGGATGACTACGTTCCCTCAACCCAGTCATGTGACGCTCGCCCCGCAAATAACATCGGAAACAGGAAGGTGATGTTGAGAATATGAGGAAATGCGGAAGCAGTGTAATTGGAGTAGTAATGAGCAATCAACACTAATCAACCCACGAAGGCCAATCGGTGGCAGCTGACAACTCTGCATGCAGAAACCTGCAAAACGGGATAGGGGAGGCATATGAATGCAAAGAAAGTAGGGGAGGTAGCAGATTGCAAAGAGTGAAGACCTGACACAGCAGAGCCAAGCAGACAGGCAGCACAACGGCGGCGGCACACAAAACGCACGATATGCCATGTCCCAGAAACTACACATGACAGGGCTCTGCAGGATGCATGCCAGGAAATAGTAGGTGCAACGTGCAGAAATAGTAAGGGAAGGTCGAAAGGTAATCCATTGCAGGCAAGAGCAATGCAACACCAAAGGCAACAGCGTTGCAGTGCCAACGGTAAAACACGGAAGATAATCCCCAGATATGGCCGCACAGACACACCCTATGACATCACCGGGTGTACAGCACATCAGTATAAAGTGTGAATGCACACAACACACAGCCGTGTATTCCCAAACGCCGCACCATAGGTGTAAACACACGGGGAACTTTTAAAATGTACATGTTGGGTGCTGCCGTGGCCGTGATCCATCAGCATGTGTCAGAGACAGACGGTGTTGTGGAGGAGGGTGCCGACAACTACCGTAGGCCTCAGAGGAGAAGGAGAGTGTTCAGACCAAGGGTAACCTACCAGGGGCTACAAGACCTGGAGATAGTAGAGCGTTACAGGGTGGATAGGGACACGTTACAGCAAATAGTGGAGCTGTGCCGGCCATGCTTGAGAACAAGAAACAACAGAGGGGAGCCCATCCCAGTGGACACAAAGGTATGTGTAAGCTTGCGAATACTGGCCACAGGTACCTTTCAAAGGCCAACTGGGGATATAATGGGCATCTCACAGGCATCAGCATCCAGGGTACTACACCAGTTTCTGGATGCCATGTTACCACATGCCAATGAGCATATATACTTCCCCAGATCTCAGGAGGAGTTGGCTAGCAATATGCGCCGCTTCCACCGTGTGGCACAATACATGGAGGTACTGGGTGCAATAGACTGTACGCACATACAAATCAAGTCACCACCTGGGGAGCAGGGTAGATGCTACATAAACCGCAAGGGATTCCCCTCCATCAATTGCCAGGTTGTGTGCAATGCGCAGGGCATTATCATGGATGTGTGTGCTGGCAGCCCTGGAAGCTTCCACGACTCCCATATCTGGCATGCCTCACAGCTGTACCAGGTATTCGCCAGGGGGGACATCCCACAAGGCCACCTTGTGGGGGATGCTGGCTATGCACTGGAGCCATGGATGATGACTCCCATCAGAAATGCACACACACACATGCAAGAACGCCATAATGAGGCACACGCACAAACCAGAATAATCATAGAGCGTGTGTTTGGGATGCTGAAATCACGGTTCCGGTGCGTGGATACATCCGGTGGAGCCCTGCAGTACTCTCCAGGCACATGTGCCCACATATTCATAGTATGTGCTATGCTACATAATATGATCCTGCGGAAGCAGCTTCTGCAGGGACATAATGGTGAAGGGCCACAAAGCCCACCACAACTGCCAAGGCCAGTCCAGGCACAGAGGGTTCAGGACCATGAACACACTGTGCCAGCCCCAGTAGGCAGATGGAGGCATACCCAATATGCCTATGCCCTGGCAAAGAGGGAACGTATAGCACATACTCTGACAGCGTAGGCCCCATGGACTGACACCTCCCTACCTGCACATACAGTGAAATGGACAGCACACAAACATGACCACCCGTAAAATGTACCGTATGGGTGGCCCCATGTGTGACTCCAATATAGGCAGCTCCCAAACACTGTACACCCAACAGCCAGTGGAGTATGGAACGCCAACACCCGAACCGTACGCGGGTCCTACAGCAGACGGCGTTGCTGTATGCTGCCACGTTCGCCGCAAGGTGTATACATATAAACATGTATATATATATGCATATACATATATGTAGATAGATAAAAGTACATATATAGAAATATATGTACACATATACATATAAGTACTACAGGTAAGACAGGGAATCAGAGGGATGTAAGGTGACAGAGATGTAACACGCGATATCTGTACAAAGTATACATAGTGAAACGACAACCTGAGCATCCGGGAGGTTTAACAGAAGAGGATACCGCCAACCATGGAAAGGGCAACATACCGAAATGCATAACCGCGAGTTGGAATGATCGCCAGGCCACAGTACAGTAACAGTACATGCGCGGGTAATACTATGATGATATGAGGGGGGAGGTAGACACCGCCGCTGGTGACGCAGCCCATGCAGGTTCTGTGTGCAACCGTCCCCGTGAGTGCCGTAGTATGTGTATGTGTGTGGTGAGGGTGCGTGTGTGTCGCTGCGAGTGTAATGTGTGTGTCTCCGTAATATGCGTATGTTGGTGCCATGTTAGAGGCAGAGTGGAATAATATGTGTAGTCATATGGTACATTAGCCACAGGCATATGTACACCAGTAGTCCCAAAGTAGTAGTGAGAGCCCCACCCTGGCTAGGCGTGTGGCGGCGATTAACGATACAAAGTGACAATGTCCCAGATTGTAGCACAGGAATATACCCCACAGGAAATGGAAAGGACGTATGTACTAATCATGACCGTATGTATGACACCGATATGCTAATCGCAAAACGATACGTCGGCAAAGTCACACAGCAATAGGTATGTACCGCGGAAATACGTATGTGCAACCTCAGTACTGACCGTGGCCATGTATCGGCTCGTAAACACCGCTGTGTGTTCTACAAGTGTCAAACAAGCAATCCCCACCTGAATAGGTGGCAACCACTGGCAAACAGGCCATCCCAAGAACAGGACCACAATGACTGTAAATATCTGGGACAGAAGGACAAGGGATAGTCGTCACGTACAATCAACCGCTGATATACCACAGATATGACGGAGGAATACATGCATGAAGCACACACGCAGGCAAGACCAACACCACACGACAACAACACAACCTACACTCCCAGACCAACAGACAAGTAACTGTCAACATCCCAGGCAGGGATGGAGCACACAGACAACCATACCGTGTATGTAGAGATGCAAGGCCCACAACCCGTATCCGTCACCTACAACCTCCGATATCCCCCATCGTACATATTAAAGGGATACAAGCCGTAATAGCAGCACAAACATACAGGCAGTCCATGACATCTGCAGAACCGCAACATCTCGCGTGGGAAACACAATCAGAAGCGGATGCATACTTGCATGCATTGTTTAAAGGAATACAACAGCCATGTTACACATCCGAATGCAAAACGCCATTAACAGACGTCGTCAGGACAGGGACACCCACATGTCGAATCAAATACGATACCCAACACACACAATCCACGGCTAACACCACTGCGAAATGTACCTGTCGCCACACATAGCGGCTGCAGTTACACATAACATAATACAATACAGACCATCTCCACGAAGGTAGGGCTAATAGCCAACGCCCAGGTGAGGAATCCAACCATACTCCAGTTACGACGCGTAATGTCCGAATGGAGTAGATGCACATGTGATATGCGCACAATTACACACTGAGGAACAGCAATTGGTGGGATGAACCCACATGTTGCAGGTATCGACGGATATAAGGATGACTCCCAGGATATTCAAACCGTATGCTCATACCGAACCAGCAGTGTACAACCGGAAGAGTAATAAATAGGAATACCGATACACGGAACGAAACACGGAACGAAACACCAACAAGGTATGTAGAACACACGATATGTACGGGTGTGTAACGCATGATGTGTATGATGAAGCTGTACTGTATGGGAATGGTGTTTGTAAGTAATAACACTTGTCCATAATGCAGAGAGTGGTGAAAGGTGGGTATGTAGTGCTATCCTGCTGAGCATACCAACGACTGTGGACACCGTGTGCACAGCAGTGGGACATCATGTACACAGCTGAGACACCACAAGGGCTGCCACAGGGGGGCATAAGAGAGAACAATGCCAGACCACACGCCGATGCTGGCAGTGGATATCCAACAAGGAAGTGCCACAGCAGGGGATAGGACATGTATGTATACTGTCACAGCACACATGTGTATGGGCATATACCGCCGTTGTCATACGTAATGTGCACCCGACATGCACGTATGCCTTGCAGTAGGGGATACTATGTCAACTATGTGTAATGTAAAGCTGTCATGGTGGATATGACAGACATTATACACAGTATCACAGGCATAGCATGCATAATGGAGGTATTGCCTATTGGTATGTACAATAACAGGATACATATGGCCTGTAGGTATGGGACAGAGTAGTAGCATCATAGCCATCCGAAATGGAAGGAACACCTAGTAACCATGCCCAAACGATCTGTAGCAGGTGCATCGTGGGCAACACTGAAGTCTGGCAGGTCCATGTGTAAACACATGTGCAGTGTACACAGTAGTGTTACCTCCCCATGGTAGTGTCCTGTGAACAGCAGAGGCGGGTGTCAACTGCATGTCTACACAGTACTGCTGCCGTGGTGGTACCATGACTATGTGTCACTCAAACAGCAAGGGAGCTAACACAGGAACAGTGCCACTGTGTGTCCCTGTGGGATGTGCACAGGACCTATGTTCCACAGCATGGTGTGTGTTGTGTCTGCGGAAGTAACACAGAAGCCCAGCCCATGCAGTGTGGCATGTGTGCACATATCCATGAGCAGTTCGTTCACACTGCCCACCACAATTGTCATGTATGAGGAGTATATGCATCAGTAATGCAGAGGACATGGTCCGTGTCAGAGCAGAAGACACCCCTGTGTATGTGGTATGCAGATGTGTACAGATGTGTTTTCCGTCTGTCATCCGCATATGTAAACCGTCCGAGCCTGGTACACATTGTGGCATGACAATGCTGTGCCATGTAAAGTCACAGCCGTTTTGGAAGGTACACCATAAATGTGGTATTGTACCCATGACCGTGTGTAGATGTGTGTATGCCACAGGTACAATGGCTACCTATGTACCAGCATCACACACAGTACAGATAGGTGTGGCCCTGCAGAAGTGTACCCATGCCACAGTGGAATACGGTAACCACAGGACCGTGTGGGGCATATGTGTGTACAGCAACTATGTACAATGTGATATGTATGTATGGGGCCAGTATCCATGTGATAGTCAGCGGGTGAATGTTGCTATGCAAAGGTGATGTGCATGCACCATGTGTCATGCATCCTGATGCCATTACACCCACATGATGTATCTGCCACACTGACACCCGTATGGTTGTAATCGGTATGAGCTGGTGGAGCTATAATGGTGCCAGGTATGTAGGTGTGGGATATCTAGGCATGGACAGTACTCTGTGACAGCATGTTGTGTATGTAAGCAAATAGTGAACATGAGGGGCCCCATGACTGAGGACTGTGTAATGCCATATGTACCTGACATGTAGTAGGTACTATGATATGCTTGCACCACTGTGTGTCCTGTCCAGGAGTCATATAGCCTAACATCCTGAGACACAGGGTATGATATGCAGGTGGATGTGTATGTTGCCAATACCAGAACGTGGAATGGTGCTGAAGGGCAATGTGAGGACAACGTCTGATGTGTTGGCCTCTGTACCACCTCAACCACCCATGCAATGGTACGACAGGTGGCCAGCATGTGTATGTGGCATGCTGTGGCACACACAAGCCCAACAAGGGTGCCAGGAAAGGCATGGAGGCCATCAATGTGTGCGTGTTCGTGAGGATGTGCCCCAGTGCCATTCAGAATGGTCCAGTCATGGGTGTATGAATGCAGTCCCATACGTGCAATGCAGTGCCACCCATGGGTAGTGCGAGAGATGCGGCTGTGCGGTGGTCAAGGTACACAATGTCCGACAACAGGCTAGCAGTGAATATAGTGGGCTGGTGCGGAGACACATACCAAACAGGTTGGTGGGACACAACAGCTAGGGACATCGGAAGGTGACATCGGGCCAGTGTCCCAGGACATAATGTGTGCATGTCAGTACCATGTATGTGTCCACAGGGACACTACGATGTCCATGTATGTATTGCGACCCTGTAGTGAGTGAGAGTGTGTATTGTTGGTAAGTACACCATTGCCTGGCACGTTGCCAACACTATCTCGGTCTGCAATGCCTGGGTGACTATTGTATGTGACATTGAATGCGGATGTAGCCAAACAACACAGACATACCACCACACTGCCTGAGGCCCCACACTGCAATGTGTGGCAGTCATGTGTAGGTAGCTAGCCTTGGAGCATGTGATGGACCTCGAGGACCCACCATGGCGGACAAGTGATGCACCCCACACATGTGAATATACACCACCATGTAACAGCCTGCACATGTGCCCATACATCAGATGTGCATGGAACATGACCACCGCCGTGGCGTCTGTGAAAATGTCAGTACCGCCATGTCTCTGTGTGGAATAGCATGGTCCCTACCAATGTGTACATGCTACGGAAGTGCACTGTGGTATGTGTCAGCATATGTATGTGCACTGTCCATCTGCCGGGGTGTCATGCCATTAACAACTGCTGTCAGCAGATGTCAGTAGTACTGGCTGTAGTACACATGTTCCATGTATGCTGCGATGGGTGTGTGTCCAGGGTGTGGCTAGCAGGGCCATGAAGCACGTGTTCATCCACAAAAGGGGGGATAACCCCAGGTGCAACACACCAGACACATGGAGGTATTGTGCATGCTGAGGGTAGTGTAGGTATGGTATGTGTTGTGTAATATGTCAGCCAGCTGGGTGGAGTGTATGCCTCAAGCATGTGTAGGTACATGGGTGCCCATTCAAGGGAAGTGTGGGTTGCTGTCAGCACATGGTAGTATCAGCTGTCTGAGGCCCAATGTACAGTATAACAACACAGACAGCATGTAACCTGTGGTGTACAATGTCAACTCTGTTGCGTGTTACAATGTGTCTAGCGGTCACAAACATGGATATCTGCACATTGAGCACCTATGATGCATTGTGTTCGGCAACTATCCAGGATGTGTGCAAAACACTGTGTGATGTGGGATCCCCTCACCTGTGTGTGTTGCAGTCCAGGTATGTGCCTGGGAGGTACGATCCGTGTACAATCTGTACTTGCAGGTGTGCTGCGCAGAGCATGGAGGCACGTCCCAGTCACTGCAGATAAATGTGAGTGGTGCACTAGTGTGTGTACCTTGCTTGTGTGCAGCACAGTGGAAGATGCAAGCATTGTCCCACATGACCCCATGCCGTGCCTGCCTGTTATAGCCCTGCTGGAGACAGTTATGTGACACCACCACAGAGGCAGTATAGCATGTGAAGATGTACATGTGTGCTCCACACCCCAGGCAGACGGCCGCAGGTCATGTGTGCCACAGCAGTGTGGTCGACCAGGACTGTCATAGTGGTCAGATGCCTGTATAAGTACAGTATGAGCATAGGCAACAGTTGCAGTGACACAGTAGGTCAATGTACAGTGTCCCTGTGTCCAGACCACTGCCTACTGTACACTTGGCTAGACACACACCCAGAGGGTGAATACACCGGTGAGCCATCACATGTCCCAGTACACGTAGCCTGTGTAATGCCATCACAGGGCGGTCACAAGAACACGTTGTATGACAGATATGTTGTACCAGGTGATGTGTCATGTGTGCATATGTTGAGTTGCACAGCTGTGCACACGTCCGCAACATATCAGTGCATGATGCCTAGTGTAACATGATGTGTGGAACTGCACTGTGATCCACAACAGGGTCATCCGAGACAGGTGTGTTGTGAATGGTGTAACCCATGGTTTGGCGGGATATACAACGGTGCTGTTGGCTGCCATGCTGGGGGCCACCAGTGGTGCCTACAGTGGTCATACAGACATACTGCACACATTGTTCTGGCAGGAATGTCCATTGTTGTAGATGACGTGTTACTACGTGAAGGTAGGTGTGTGTTGTGAATGTTACCCATCCAGATGTGACCATCAGGTGCAGTCATGGTTGTCGACAGCATCACACCCATCCACAGCTGTCAGCACCCTGTCCCCAGAATGGTTGTCAGCCGCCCTCGTACTGTGTGACATATGTGCAGATGGCGGAACACCCACTACTGGCTGGCTAACAGTGTCATCTAGGAAGGCTATGTGATGGCTGGAATACACTGTTATAATGTATAATGATGGTATCCCAATGAAGTACATGGAATCACAGATAGTAAGCCATGGCTGGTATGTAAACCATGTACAACAATGACTGTGTGACAGACACAAACAATGCGGAGCCATGTTGAACATGCACCCATGAGAACACCAAATGAGGTATGTTGCACGTATCGATGTACAACTGTCAGCTATGGGCACAGCATGGATGCAGACGCACATCCCCCACAGGCAGTACCACTCCATGTAGGTAGGGGGGCATTGCACAAGTACATGTGACAGTTGCTCTACCGCCACATGTACTGCATATCCGTCATACAGGGGTAGCAGTGGTACGTGACTGTTGTACATGCCTGTACATATGACCATGTCCCACAGGATATGTGTTACGTGTGTACAACACCTGTCGTACCGTCATCAAGCTGTGAAGTGTATGGCTGCCAGTGTACCTGTGTGACATGTTGTGCAATGGGTGCAAAGGTACGCAGTAGTGCATTGCATGCCCACATGTCCCACACAGGTGCATAGCCTGAACATACAATACAAAGAGGGTGTTGGATCATAGCAACCCACAAGAGGAGATGGGTATGGGTGGCAACCCACTACCACCTGTCCGGGTAAGGTGTGCATGTCCATGACACATTGGCACCTGAGATGTTAGCTGTACAGCCATACAGGGCAGCATGCATATTCGATCAGTAATACCCCTGCGTGTTCCACCACTGGCCTGTTGACAGACAGACACCAACACAATGTGCAGCATTGACATGTGCACAGCACATCACAGCTGGCTACAGTAGAACAGGTTTACCATGTAGACACGTGCACAAAACATCTGCGCCAGCCACAGTCAAACACGGTATGTGTTGAACCCCACCATCATTGTAGCCCATGCCACAGACAGATGTATATGCATCTGTGTATGTACGGCTGGGAATGTCCCTGGGCTAGCAGTATAGCTGTGTCAGTGTTGCGAACAACATACTGAATGGGCTGGGTGTGTGAGGTGTGCGTCATACGTGTATGGTCCGATGGATGATACCATCAGTGCCCCCGCTATGTGAACATCACTGTCCCCATAAATGGATACCTATGCCTTGCCCAACACCACGGTCCCTGTGGGAGGGATGGTGCTGTGTGGTGCACCTGCTGACATGGCAGTGGCAGCAGGCACTGAATGTAGACATATGTGGTACCCATGTCAGGCCAGGGTACCATCCATGTGCACGGGATATCATTGTGTGGGCACATACAGCACTGTGTTGAACAATATCACAGCACATAGCACCTGTCAGGGGTAATGTGTATGCATGGATGTGCGATACCAGTATGCACCATACACACCCCCACCAAGCAGCATGCTGCCTACCTTGCAGAAGGCCATTGTCCACACCCTGATGATAGACATGTGTAATGTCCATATACACACAGCAATGACATATGGAATGGACAGCCACCCTCCCAATACCAGTACCCCCCAGGTGGGACACATCCCTGTGCCATGTATGTGACATACCCTGCCATACCATGCAGCCCTGTCCAGCAGGGCTGCACATGCCATTACAGTCATACATGGTGCGATGGCCAAATGGCACTTGCACTATCAACCGTCCAGAGCAATAATGTGGCACTGATGCACCTTGTGGTGTCGCAGGTGCTGTGTGTTGGTGTGTACAATGTGCATGCGCACATGCTATGTATGACCATCCATGCTAATGTCATATGATTACACAATGTCCCATGTGTATCACATGTGCAATACAGGTGAGCCGTGGCAGGTTGTCCAACAGCTGTACAGTGCTGTGTAGATGTACATGGCACAACACATGCATGTACAGGTGTCCACGTGTATGTGTGCAGTGCCACCGCTGACGTCCATAATGGCTGCATCTGTGATGCCTAGCGACATATACACAGCATCCAGGTGAACAGTAGAACTGTGTGCACATTGGGACATGTGCCAACTGGTATGAACACAGGTGCAGGCAGGTACACATGTCCACAGCAGGTTACCATCAACATGGTGTGTGTACAGTGTGATGAGTTGACACACAGATATGATATGATACCCGCTGCTTAACAGTGTGACAGCAACACGTCAGCTGTGTCAGTGCCATGATGCATCGCAGAGATTACTGTGCAGATGTTGTACATGTCATAGCAATGTATGTCCAGTGGTATGCCAGTACATCAGTGTAAATGTGACCTGTCAACATCATTATGTCTTACAGATAATGCCTCATTCATGGCTGCCAGCCTTCAGTCGCCAGGAGGATGACGTAATCATACCATTGCTCCATGACAACTATGACCTGCTATTCAGCCATGTTCCACAGCAAAAACAGCAGCGGGATGACCTGTGGCAGGATATGCACAGGAGGGTGAACGACGTGGGTGGCAACAACTGCACCTACCAGCAGATACGCCGACACTGCACGGACCTAATACGGCACGCAAAACAGCCGCAATCGCCAGAAAACAAGGTGGAACAGGTGGTGGGCCACCAACCCAGCCCCCACTCATACACACGGAGGAGCTCCTGGCCAGTCTGGGGACACCCAGGGAACATCATGCAGAGACACTCGCTGCCATCTTGGAGGTGGGTGTCTCCCAACTAACGAGCCTGGAGCCGCCTGTAAGTCAGTCTTGCATATGTGTATGATAACTGCCGTAGGTGTGGGTGTCACAGTACACCACGTAATGTGCCAACACATGCCAGGTATATGGCCACACAGGCCGCATACTACAGTATGCTACATTGTGTTTGCAGATGTGTGCATAACACATGCTACCACACAGGTACATGATGTGACATGCACAGTGCTTACTGTGGCTACAGTCATGGATAATGATTATACTGTTGTGTCGCCCCCATACAGGTACCTCTGGCATGTCGCACAGCCATGGGTCCTTCGCAGGTGAGACTGTTGTTAGTAACAGACATGTTACAGTGTATAGATATTCGCCATGTGGCCAGGTATGACATGCACACCTGGGTTCTGCTCCAGCCAAAGTATACAGGTTGCACCACCAGACACACACGCCACCCATGTACAGTAGATACAACCGTTAGTAAACACCGGCATGAAACCACAGTACCTGTCAGTGTGATATGTGCAGTCAGCTATGCATACAATGGTGGAGGTCTTCTACAATGGATGCAAATGTAGTATGCATTGGAATGCCATTTGTGGTACGCACACAGTACCACATAGTGAGCTGTGATCTGGCCAGCACACAGGTGTTACCAATGTGACATATGCCCCTGCATTGTGTGCACACATTGTGACAGGGCACATGACCTGTCCCATGCACGTGGTGTTCTGTCTGCAATATTGTCACACCATGACATGACCTACGCCCGACATAGCAAACATCCACACTGTTGTCTGCATAGCCCTCTGGATTGTGACACCTCCGACTTGTATGGGTGTATGTCACATGGGCCACCACAGGGATGGGTACACGATGCCCATCACACACAATTGTCCATGACCCAGTCAAACATGGCCATGGGTGATAGCTACAGGCATGATGCCACACAGTACGTCTGGTGTGGATAGACACCGTTGCACATTGTCCACACATAGTGCGATCATAGCTGTAGTGGACCACCTGTACATTTGATGTGGGACACCAGACAACCGGAATGCCTGTCTGCAGCCACTGGAGGTGCCACCAGTGTCTACCATATACGTGCTGTGGAACAGCATGACTGTGTTGCAGACATGGCAATGCAATGCGTCCATGTTATGCATCGCACAGAAACATACCTGTGTCCTGCTGCCATGCAGTGGCACAGTGCCTGTACTCCCCACTGTATAGCTATGTACACGGCTCACACCAACCACATCTGCACAGACATCTTCGTTACACATGCATTCTATCTGTAGCCTGTACACATAACACTGCACTGTGACATCCAGTATGATGCGGTGCATGTGGTGGGACACGATTGTCACATGTAAACATGTTATCGCACATGTTGGCAGAGTACATGTCAAAGTGACGCCTGCCATGTGTACTGTTAACTTGCCTGTGGCCACATGGTGTCTCACGGTGATGCATGCAAACTACCATGAATGTGTGTACTGCATGCCTACTGAAATGACACCTGCTTGATGTAGTGTGCACCCCAGGGCAGTATGCATATTACCACTATTAATGTCCGGCCTGCATTCACTGAGCTGTGGTGTGGGAATGCTGCATGCCATCTGCAATATCACATGCATGATGTGTCTGCGTGTGTGTCAGCGTGTGTGTGTGTCAGCGTGTGTGTGTGTGTCTGCGTGTGTGTGTGTCTGCGTGCGTGTGTGTGTGTGTGTGTGTGTGTGTGTGTGTGTGTGTGTCTGCGTGCGTGTGTGTCTGTGTGTGTGTGTGTGTGTGTGTGTCGGCGTGTGTGTGTGTGTGTCTGCGCGTGTGTGTGTGTGTAATGTATCTCACAGTATGTCTTTGTATTCACAGGTGTTGTAGGTGCGTTCCCCTCCTGCGGTCCATCTGATGCTAGTGTCCCCACAGATACTAGCGGTGATGACCATATGCATGAGGCACAGGCAGGGTTGTCAGGGGCAGAAGCTGTGCCATTGGTTACCATCCCACCTATGTCCCCTTCATCTCCCCACGGTTCTGATGCCGACACATACCACATCACCGTTGCCCATAGAGGAAGGACAGTCAGCATCTGTTGGCATTGAGCAGGAATGTGTGGTGGCTACAGAAGGTGTGCGTACACACCATGTTGCCAGTGTAATGACTGGTGATGTGCCACACAGGCATGTGGCTGGTGCTGCTCATAGGAGGACCTCTGGCAGACATGCACCTGCTGCACAGGGTGCAGCAGCTGGTATCACCAGACGCATGTTCCAGACTGTAATGGCGGCACAGGCACGTGCTGAACGGCAGAACCAAGAAGAGCAGAGGCTGCAGAGGGCCACAATACGTTCCCTAAATGAGAACATCCAGTCATTGGCGAATGCTCAACAGCAGATTGCTAATGTACTGGATAGGCGATTAGGTGAGATGGTTGGAATCCTCGACCGAGGCATGTCAATCCGCGAGCGTGAGCTGTCTGTGCTGGAACACCTGGTAGGGGTGAGGCGTAGGACACGTGGCCGTAGGCCAGCAACACCACCTAGTGTAGGTCGACGTGTGCGTGCCACCTCTCATGCCCACTCACACAGTGCCGGTAGCAGCAGCAGTGCAGCTGGTGCTACACCGTCCACACCAGGACACAGCAGGCCACGTGGACGTGGCCCTGGCCGGTCCCAGCGTGGACACGGTTCCAGCGGACATGTGTCATTGGAGAGTGGCCACTCCATACCTCCACCCAGTAGTGCCTGTGCGACCCCAGGCAGGCACGGGTCACATGGCCGCAGACGGACACAATGAGCCGTACAACCTGCACTGTACAGTCTGGGGCTGCCAAGTATACCCCGTGTAGGCATCACAGATGGCTGAACTGTGTACACACATACCCACACACGGCAGACACAACTGTAGGGCTCCACCACACCCACATGCATTCTGCACAGTCATGCCCAGTAAATGCACTGGCCCTTACACACACATGATGTCATCCATTGGTACAGCCTATGCCCCTGGCACACATATCACCCTGTGCATATGATGAAGCCTCTGCCGCATCACTGTCATCCACACCATCGGTGCACAGTTATGCAAATATATTCTGATGCACAGGGTGGACAAGATAGTGAGAGGTGTATGTGATACCTGTGTACGCATAGTGTGTGATGTGTATGTTGCAGTGGTTGTGTATGACAAGTGACAGGTGCATATGTGACGTGGGTTGTGTACATTTAACATGCAGCAGACATACCATGTAGTGCAGGTGCAGCATGCATTGAGCTGTGTACACGGTATGTGTGACGTTTACATGTGTAGCAACATGTTGGTTCTGTTAACCTGTATGCCTCATATGGTGTATTCGCATGTGCCTACTGGGAGCACTGTTATCAGTCCCCCATGTGTAGCTGTGGGTTACCCACAGGCACATCTGGCAATATCAGCATACCACAGGTACCCAACCTGCCTGGACACCTACATAGGTACATAGGTGCATAGGTACATACCAGGCTATGTGCCCTACGGCATGTGTAAGCCTAGCCAGAGTGTGTGTGGCTTTCACCACCCTTTAGGATGAGGATACTATATCCATTGGTCTGCTGTCCCTCTGTCCAGCAGTGACACAGAGATGATGCCTGGGGCATACCTACGATCTCCCATCCACACGTCAGGATTACTCATGGACAGAGTCAGTGAGGGGCTCTGCTTCACAAGGGCTGGGGATCTGTTCCATGGTGTAGGGAGTCTCTGGGCGATGAACCTGTCCCTCCAGCATGTCCTATCTATGTCCGTGTTGAGGTTTCTGTCTGTTGCTCTCGTATCCATGGTTGTTTGGATCCTAGGAGGTGGAACATGTCCATGACACCCAGGTCGGACATGGCCGTGTATGTCAGGCACAGATCACCTCGGAGCAGACGGTATGAGAAGGTATACAGCCGGAGTCCCCTCAGTTGGGCAGCGTGTGACATATGTTTCGGCACCTTTATCCGTGTGTTGTGGAACGTTTGGGGTCCTTCCGAGTGCTGCAGGTGTGGGGTTAGGTACATTCCGAATGTGGCGTTGTACCCAATCATTGGTCTGATGCGTGAAGAGTACAGGGGTACAATGACCTCCCCTGATGTGGATGTGAATCTCTTCATGACCAGGTGGGCACAGTGGAATGTCTTGCCAACTACATCGGCAATGTGAGTGTCAAGAGAGGTTACCAACAGGTTTGGTACCCAGGTCCCTGACCACGTCCACCATGTTTAATGGATTACCACCTATCTGGTAATTCGGGGTGAACATGTCTTTCCCAAAGGGTAGGTCCATACCTTCCCTGGCATGTAGCTTCAGGCCATGGTTCTGGCACCAGTTATCCATTGCTATGCGACCTCAGGTGGATGTCCGTGTCTGATGGGGTGTTGAGTATGGTGGCCGGTTTGCAGTCATCTGCATACCTTGTCTGCCACAATCCCCCTATGTTTGCATGCACGTCGGAAAGTTGAATGCCGAACTGGAGGGGGCCCAGGACTGAGTCCTGTGAGCCACCACTCGGGACCGGCTTGGAGTCCGACATGGCACCAGGAACACTAACCCTGTGGGTTCTGACCTTCATCCGGTTGGCAACCCATCGTGTGACATATGGCTCTACATCTACGCTGGTGAGCCTTTCTATGATGCCCGTGTGGAGTGTGGTTCGGACGCTGTCGCCAGGTCACGGTAGTCTGTGCAAACCGACGTACCCCCATCAATGGCCTTAGTGACTCCTCCAAACAGGTCAACCAGGTTCAGGAGGCAGGATCTGCCCTTGACTAAGCCGATGTGGGTATGTCCCAGTATTTGTCGTTCCCCAATGTCTTCATTTATGGGCTCCATTATGAACCCCTCCATAGCTTTGCAGACAAGGCTTGTCAAGCTTATAGGGCAGGGATGTACAGAGTCTGTAGGAGCACCGCCTTGGTGGAGTGGGATCACAGTTGCCGTATGCCATCCATCGGGTACATAGCCTGTAGTAAGGCTAAGATTAAACAGCAGCCTTATGTGCGGGTTGAGGCCCTCATTGAGGCTGTGTAGCACACAGCCGGGGACACCATCTGGTCACATTGATGCTGTGTTCACTGATTTACAGATATCAGCTCTCACCTGGGCATTCGAGATGTTTGGGAGGCTAGACTCTGGTGGGATAGATACGTCCCCTCTTGGGGGGGGTGGGAGGGTAGATGTATGCACGGAACCTGTCTGCCATTATGTTGGCAATGTCTGTGGGTTCAGTGATCATTGTACCAGTCTGGACTAATTCTGAGCATAACTGTGGGCTTCCACCCATGTTCCTACCATAGCTAAGGAAGGCCTTATGGTTGTCTTATGTGTCCTTTGCAAGTCCAGTCCCACAGGCGGCCTTGGATGATTGTATGAGTGATCATATGTTACCGCCAGTATTAATCAGTGATGCCTTCCCTGGTAGTGATATTGCTCTGTCATGTAGTAGCTTTCACCTCTTGTTGTACGGTTTGCTAATGGCTGGGGTCCACCAGACCATGTGCCTGCCTTTGCTGGACAAGGTCCTGATGTTATCAGGGATCGCTTGATCCAGACATTCCTGGGGGTGCTCATAGAAGGCATTTGTAAGGGTTTCAGCAGCGTGGCCTGTGTTTACCACTGGCATGGAGGCCTTGTAGGGTACCACACCAGTCGTATGACATGTGGGGTTCGCTGTGGAGAGGTCTTCACTGTGGTCTCCCTTGCTGGTGTTAGGTGCAGGATGCGGATCTCCAGTGAGATCACTATATGGTCTGACCTCACCGTTGAGGGATGTACATCCTGTGTGGAGCATGTCATCCCCATGTGTGATGATCAGGACTAGTATAGTTCCTCCCCTTGTGGGTATGGTGCATGGTTGTTCCACAGCATTTGGGTGTATGAACACCTGGAACCTTTGGTGTAGGGTGTTGTGTCCTGGGTAATGTTCCCGGTCTATGTATGGGTGGCTGATGTCACCCAATATGATGGTGTTGTGAGAGCATTCATACTCCCCAGTGTCTTCAGGAAGGCTGTGTGGGTATCCTGGGTTTGGGAGGGTGGTCTGTAGCATGCAACAAACTGTAGGGCAGTCCTACCCATGGTTAATTGCACCTGGATGGTCTCCGCTGCTACGTGCATTTCTGCCAACCTGGAGGTGTGGGTATCCGTCATGGGAATGGAGACTCCCCCTCCTTCTGTGTTCGGTCCGGGTTATGGTCCTGAACGCGTGATATGAGGTATGACCTGATAGTGCTGGGGTGCTCTCAGGAGCCCTGGACAATGTTTCAGTCACAGCACTGACATCGATGTCCTCCATACCGCGGAGGGTATTTGAGGGCGTGCAGCTTGGCCGTACAGTACTGGCACTAAGCAGTATTCCCCTTTCTTTTTTCCAGGTTTGTAGTCCAGGGTGGTAGGTTTATCATTTCAGCCTTGCCTGCAGTGGGCACTGTGGGGGTGGCAGGAGCCTTTGCCAAACCCTTGAAGACCAGGGGCGACAGGTGCGAGCCATCCCTTGCGAAGGGGCGTGGCATGTCAAGCATGTCATCCCAGGCAAGAGGGAATTGGATCCCCTCAGACTGACACCGGTAACCAGGCAAATTATCAAGGGTGATCATTCGGAGCCAGTATTGTGGCATCATACTTGATGAGGGTGGGATACTGCCCAGGGTCAGGGACATGCTGGCCTGGGCTACACAATCTGAGAGCCCCTCTGTCTCCTTACATGTATCCCAGGGTGGTATGTCTCCTGTCGTTGACACGAGCATGGACAATGACCGCGTCATACATGTACATGCTGCAGAGTGACCTGAGTGTGTGTGTTATGTGGCGGATTCCAGCACCCGACAGGCAGCCTACTGTGATCATTCCCTTGTTCGGTCTGGTGGGTGGGACGTCGGTGTGTCTGACTATGGCGTCACCTATTACAAGTGTGTCTGGCATTGTGTGTGGCCTTTAGGGCTGTGACTGTTTAGCACACTGACGTTGACATCTATGTGTTGCATGTCCTATGTCTTGTGGAGGCAGTTGCTTGGGTGTCTGCTTTGGAGGCCTTGTTAGGTTCGTTACATGTTTTAACAGTGCCTCTGGGTATGTCTTAGTGTGTTCATGTGTTCGTTTAGCATTTGTGATAGTTCCATGTGACACTGGGTTTGTGATGTGCATGGTGTCCTTCCCCTCCCGTTTGGTCTTGACTGGTCATGGTTTGAGAGAGCTCAGCCCCCTGTCTGGCTATATAGTTGCATCTCTCACATGTATTATGTTTAGTGGGGGAGGTGCAGCTTGTCCGTGTCCATGAGGCACCTGTAACATTGCCTCAGGACGCCCACATTCACCGTCTGAACAGGAGAGGTCGCTAGCAATTGACCCTTCGACATGCCAGAGAACGTGAATGCATTTGCTGTGTAACTGGGTCAGAAGGCACCTATAGGGAAGTGGGTACTCAAGGGGATTCTAGGCTAGTGTAGTACTCCATCTAGTATACATGTACCTTACCTATGTAGGAATACTATGGGAGCAGGTGCTGAGCTTTTGTGATAGAGAACAGACAGTTGAGATTCCAAGTAGAGAAGTTCGACATGTAAACCTGCGGGGCACGGAGCCAGATATAGTGTAACGTTGTTTACACGGTACATGACGCACATGTCCACACATATACTGCACCTGACGCCTGTGGTTGGTGCCACAGGCTACGGTGGACAGAGACATCACATACATGGCATGACACAGTACAGGTATGGTGACATTCTGCAGGTGTCGTACACAGCGTGCTGGCAACTGACCGCAGGTGTCAGCTGTGGTGCACGCTGTGCAGCAGTTGGATGCTGTACCGGTACAGGAATATGTCTGCAATCGCGGGGTGTACACCACTATGGCACACACCCCATTGTGTGCAGATGGGGACACCTGCCTGTGTGGTCAGCACCCTCACAATACAATGCACCCACACGCCATGTCACAGGGGGCGGTCTTGCACAGGTGGCCAGTATGTCTCACAAGTATGGCATTGACAGGGTTGTACAATGCAGCACCAGTACGGGATGGTCACCCTGTGTGGTTATTGTCCAGTCACAACACTATATCTGCATACACCCTCACAACAGGCAGCAGACATACACACATGTTGACACACCGACATGGTGGTGACCACACATGTCTACACAGAGGGAGGACGTGGTGCATGTACTGCACCATCCACATCCATGCACCCCACACTGAGGTATGTACAGATCTCTACCATGGTGTACAGTGATGTGTGGCACGTGGCACATAGTCCTCCCGATTTGTGGCATACATGGGCACACATTCCTGCACACATGTCGGTGCTAGGAATGCCACACCCGCTATATGGGATATGTGCAGGCGTGCAGCGGTATGTAGTGCATCATGTGTACCACCACTGTATCCGGCAGCTGTGCCGATATATGCACTTGGGAGGTGGTAGGGGTTACAGTGGCCATGTGACATATGGTCGATGACACCTGACCGATGGGTATGCATTATGGCAGCGCTGTCATGTAACGGCAACATAGCAGACTGTATGCACATGGCAGGGTAGGATGGTGTGTGACACACCTGTGACCACCACCTGCACACATGCATGTGGACAGGTGTTTAAACACATGGTGTACACACATACCGCCATGCGTGCTGTTACTATGCCACCATATGATGGCCCCCATGATGGGTATGCATGTGGTAGGGGGTTGCAACTGTGTTATGGACATCGGACACCGCCCATGCATGGCTGCACCGTGCACAGTACACGTGTCACATGTATCCCCTGTTGCCATGTGTGTATGCATTGCTATGTTGTGACATGTGTGTCGACATACATGGAACATGGACTGTGGTATGGTATCACAGCTGTCACAGGCAAACTGTACAAGGGTATGTGTCCCAGTCAACACCGCTACACCCTGTAGGGGGTGCATACCACAGACATGTGTCCACCTTCCATTCGTGTGTGTATTACCGCGTATGCCAGTGTTATGCATGTGGTACATCACAGGCTTCGTATGTGTCCTGTGTGCAGTCCATGCACACAGCCAGGCGGTCACATATATGACATATCCGGACTTTGTTTCACTGTGGTACAGCTGCAGTCATGTGTCATATCTGTGTCAGGCCCGTGGTATGTGTGGAGCACGCCTGTCCATGTATACCGATATGGGTGTACTACATCACACCTGTGGGATCATTGATAGTACATATGTACTCTGCATGACGGGCGTACACCACCATATAGACCTGTGGACATATGTCACATGCTGTTGCTGGACCGTGAGGCATACTGCTGCACTGATGACATGGTGCTGGCATGGCAGCTACAGTGTTCACTGCAGTGTGTACATGTTCAGCCTGCACCCGTGACGCCTGTGATGTCATCTGTGTGTGTACGTGTAACTGCATGTGTGTCCACCCTGTGCATGTGTAAGGGGTTTACCTGTCCGTGACTTGTGGTGTGTGCACTCCGTCTGCATGCCGGACGGCGCGTAGCACATACTAAGTGTGTGAGCATGCCCAGGTTGCTGTTGTGTGGGTGGACACACACGACGGTCCACGATCTGCCCTTCCATGATTCCACCCCATGTGTATGCATGTCTGCACTCTGCAGATTCTAAGTGTGTGAGCATGCCCAGTAAGCAGCTGTGTAGATGGACACACAGTACAGTGCACACCGTGCCCATCTGCGTTGATACCCCGTGTGCATGTATGTTTCCCCTTCGCAACCGCCACGTCTGTGAGCATGCCCGGGTTGCTGTTGTGTGGGTGGACACACACGATGGTCCACGATCTGCCCTTCCATGATTCCACCCCATGTGTATGCATGTCTGCACTCTGCAGATTCTAAGTGTGTGAGCATGCCCAGTAAGCAGCTGTGTAGATGGACACGCAGTACAGTGCACACCGTGCCCGTCTGCGTTGATACCCCGTGTGCATGTATGTTTCCCCTTCGCAACCGCCACGTCTGTGAGCATGCCCGGGGTTGCTGTTGTGTGGGTGGACACACACGACGGTCCACGATCTGCCCTTCCATGATTCCACCCCATGTGTATGCATGTCTGCACTCTGCAGATTTTAAGTGTGTGAGCATGCCCAGTAAGCAGCTGTGTAGATGGACACACAGTACAGTGCACACCGTGCCCATCTGTGTTGATACCCAGTGTGCATGTATGTTTCCCCTTCGCAACCGCCACATCTGTGAGCATGCCTGGGTTGCTGTTGTGTGGGTGGACACACACGACGGTCCACGATCTGTCCTTCCATGATTCCACCCCTTGTGTATGCATGTCTGCACTCTGCTGATTCTAAGTGTGTGAGCATGCCCAGTAAGCAGCTGTGTAGATGGACACACAGTACAGTGCACACCGCGCCCGTCTGCGTTGATACCCCGTGTGCATGTATGTTTCCCCTTCACAACCGCCACGTCTGTGAGCATGCCCGGGTTGCTGTTGTGTGGGTGGACACACACGACGGTCCACGATCTGCCCTTCCATGATTCCACCCCATGTGTATGCATGTCTGCACTCTGCAGATTCCAAGTGTGTGAGCATGCCCAGTAAGCAGCTGTGTAGATGGACACACAGTACAGTGCACACCGCGCCCGTCTGCGTTGATACCCCGTGTGCATGTATGTTTCCCCTTCGCAACCGCTAGGTGTGAGGGCATGCCCAGTACACCATTCGGGGGTACACAGTACAGTCGGCACCGATGTCTGCTACTAGGTGTGTAGCCATGGCCAATGACATCCTGCATAGCCATGGTGACCATCCAGGTGAGCCATATGTGGTTGGTATGCCACAATGGCTGCCTACATCATGCACGCCGGTTGCCCTCTCATAGGGTATACTGTCTGTGGTGCATCCCGTATCCATGTCGTGATGTTGTGCTCCGTAGTTAGTTGGTATTCCCGAGTGCAGCACTACCGAGTTACTGTACGCCCACCTTGGGATGGTAACATGCTGTGTGACTGTGCACTCTGTCATCATTCCCTATCGGCTGCCTTGCCTGTGAAGATGATATCACCCACCTAGGGGTATGCCTCCTGACAGTGCTGTGCTCAGTAATCTCGGTAGCGCGTTCTGTAAATGCATCATGCTGTAGTGTGTTCATGTAGGTAGGCGTAGGTTCAACTCCCGGACCTTCCCTGTGTTTGTGTGTGTGTGTGTGTGTGTGTGTGTGTGTGTGTGTGTGTGTGTGTTTCCAGCTGCCCTTGCTGAGAGTAGTTCCTTTAGTCGCTTCGCAACACATACCTTGGCTATTGGCATCTATTCCTTTACGGATGATGTCACCCGCTAGAAGTATGCCTCTGACAGCGCTGTGCTCAGTAACTCGGTAGCGCGTTCTGTAAATGCATCATGCTGTAGTGTGTTCATGTAGGTAGGCGTAGGTTCAACTCCCGGACCTTCCCCGTGTGTGTGTGTGTGTGTGTGCGTGTGTGTTTCCAGCTGCCCTTGCTGAGAGTAGTTCCTTTAGTCGCTTCGCAACACATACCTTGGCTATTGGCATCTATTCCTTTACGGATGATGTCACCCGCTAGAAGTATGCCTCTGACAGCACTGTGCTCAGTAATCTCGGTAGCGCGTTCTGTAAATGCATCATGCTGTAGTGTGTTAATGTAGGTAGGCGTAGGTTCAACTCCCGGACCTTCCCCGTGTGTATGTGTGTTTCCAGCTGCCCTTGCTGAGAGTAGTTCCTTTAGTCGCTTCGCAACACATACCTTTACTATTGGCATCTATTCCTTTACGGATGATGTCACCCGCTAGAAGTATGCCTCTGACAGCGCTGTGCTCAGTAATCTCGGTAGCGCGTTCTGTAAATGCATCATGCTGTAGTGTGTTCATGTAGGTAGGCGTAGGTTCAACTCCCGGACCTTTCCCGTGTGTATGTGAGGTGTGTGTGTGTGTGTGTGTGTTTCCAGCTGCCCTTGCTGAGAGTAGTTCCTTTAGTCGCTTCGCAACACATACCTTGGCTATTGGCATCTATTCCTTTATGGATGATGTCACCCGCTAGAAGTATGCCTCTGACAGCGCTGTGCTCAGTAATCTCGGTAGCGCGTTCTGTAAATGCATCATGCTGTAGTGTGTTCATGTAGGTAGGCGTAGGTTCAACTCCCGGACCTTCCCTGTGTGTGTGTGTGTGTGTGTGTGTGTGTGTTTCCAGCTGCCCTTGCTGAGAGTAGTTCCTTTAGTCGCTTTGCAACACATACCTTGGCTATTGGCATCTATTCCTTTACGGATGATGTCACCCGCTAGAAGTATGCCTCTGACAGCGCTGTGCTCAGTAATCTCGGTAGTGCGTTCTGTAAATGCATCATGCTGTAGTGTGTTCATGTAGGTAGGCGTAGGTTCAACTCCCGGACCTTCCCTGTGTGTGTGTGTGTGTGTGTGTGTGTGTGTGTGTGTTTCCAGCTGCCCTTGCTGAGAGTAGTTCCTTTAGTCGCTTCGCAACACATACCTTGGCTATTGGCATCTATTCCTTTATGGATGATGTCACCCGCTAGAAGTATGCCTCTGACAGCGCTGTGCTCAGTAATCTCACTAGCGCGTTCTGTAAATGCATCATGCTGTAGTGTGTTCATGTAGGTAGGCGTAGGTTCAACTCCCGACACTTCCCCATGTGTGTGTGGGGTGTGTGTGTGTGTGTTTACAACTGCCCCTATGGAGAGTAGTTATTTTAGATGCTTCACAACACATACCTTGGCTATCGGCGTCTATTCCTTTACGGATGTTGTCACCCACCTAGACGTGTGCCTCTGACGGTGCTGTGTTCAGTGGTCCACGTAGCGCATTCCATACCTGTGTCATACTGTTGTGCAGTTGGGTAGGTGGGGGTAAGGTCAATCCCCATGCCTGCCGGCTGTGTATGTGTGTCTATGCTCCCAGCCGCATGGGTTCATAGGTTATGGCTTTAGAGTTTCCGCAGAACACTTATACCCTGCCGACATCTCTGTGTTTGTGGATGGTGAGACGCAGCTCGTGGACTGCCTGTGTGCCTGCTGTGGTTGGTGACCTCCGTAGCGTGTTCTCCACGTGCGCCCTGCTGTGGTGTGGTGGGGTGGTGCTGTGTACGTTACACTCCCGGCCTTGCCACATGTGTCCGTCTGTATCTCTCTCAATGTATATATACATACTTATGTTATGCCCATAGCGCTGCTCTTGCATGGACAGCTGTCTGTTCCATGTATCGCATATTTTCACGGCTGACACATAGAACTGTGGTACGATGCATATCCATTCATTGTCCATGCAACATCCGTATTCCGGCACGCCCTAGAGACATCTGCTGGATATCCTGGCAGACAGCTATCCTTGCTGTACTGACACTGTACCCGTACACGCCATACACCTTGTGTATAATTGCCTGTTTATGGTGTGTGTATGTCTATCTGAGCTGTGTGCATGGTCGTGTGTATGTCCCGCTATAGCCGTCTGTGCAGGTGTCGCCACTATGGGTAATCCTTGTAGACCGCTGTGTCATGTGCACTTCAGCACATACCTGCAGACCGTACTACCCCTCCTACGGCAGCGGCCTTAGATCAACCACTGCCCTAGGCGATGGGCTCCATGGCGCCCACCACCACAACACATGGTGCCCCATTCTGGTGTACCTACATGACATAACTACTAGAAAGGTGGCCCTGCTAGTGCGGCGCCTTAGGCAGCCGCTGGTTGGCGTATGCCTACGGCCGCTATGAGCACATCACAAGGCATACTTTTACATTCAGTGTTTTACGAAGGCTAGATTTTAATCCCAGAGGGGGGGACCTTATCAACTATACTTTAGAATGCGGATTGAGATGGATTATTGGGTGGAGAGTTGACCACGCACCAGGGCTGAATGATGACGCACAGATTAAGCCTCTTTTGGGAAGCAGGTGGCTTAAACCCAAATAACAGGAATGTAGTTTAGGTACAGCTATACATTTTACACCTATTAGTCCACTCTTTCAGTTGTTTACCACTGTTTTACATTGATATACTATACATATTTTCTATATATATTGTTAGATTTATAATTGATGAGAATTAGGCATAGTACAATATCATGTAATACATGTTTTAATAGGATGTTTTTAAAGATGTTAATATATGTGTGTGTATTTAACATTGCGTCTGCGCTTTATATGCTGTGGTTACTTGTTCATTGTTTGATGAGAAATTGACCAATGAAAGTGTAAGGAGGGATATTTAAAGCCTGGATGCGTTTATGTTATGTGTAAGTCTGACGGAGCCTACGGGTGAAAGCGCTTACTTGTATATAAAGGAACCTTTTTATACCATTTGGGCACTGTCCTGGACAATTTCTACGTGGACTGTTTCATCTACCTATGTGTTTTTTGGATTGTGCGCCATATGGTGCCAGCGGTTATTTTGTGTTGATTAGGTGTATTCCATGGTCAATTGGCATTGATCATGTTGATTCATTAAAGGATCTTCTTTATAAGTGGGAATGCCATAGTTTAACCTTCCTAGTTGAAGTTGCTAGTGAGCCATTAGTATGTGTTCCACAGGTCACCCATTTGTTCCACATTATGGAAGCGAGTGATCCCCATTTTGGTGATGGCAGATTGAGAGCTGTGTACGCCGGTATTCGCACGACGGTCTGACTTTGTATGGGGAATGTCTACTGTAGTCCCTATCTGTATTTCCTGTGCTATGCCTTACTGCAGCTGTGTAATTCCACCAGGTTTCCAGTTATGGGTGCCATCTTGGTCGTACGCTTGTCCATCCATGGGGATTGCCTACTGGACACTGATATAGGGCTGTACACATTTCACACCTGCTTTCAGCACTATCCGGTGGATGCTTTGCATCATTAGTGGGGAGTAAGGCATGTGCTATACCCACATCCCTCCCACGGGGCGGGCCAACGGATTATCTGCCAAACAACACCAAGCCCCATTTCTGCATACCCAGGATCCCATGGCTGCAACTCTCGATGGTACACATTACACATCCTTCATGTGTGTGGGACTGGGATGTGGACACACTTCTATGGACTCGACAATCTGGGGATTTCTGTTCATATGTCCTGCATTTCATGGACACTTGTCATCAACCGTAAACACGCTGGTGGTGCATATGTCTAGCTGTGCCGTGGTCACGGCTGTCATTTCTTCTGGGTCGATCGCAGCTGGTTGATATTGCAAAAGAATACATTTTTGGAGTCCTACAATGGACACCAGTGTGCATATGTAAAGTGTAGAACTTGTTGGACTGTCACCATCTGGCCAGTGGTTTTGACTGATGCTGTATGTTCCCCAATCGCGGATGTCTGTTTAGCTACCCATATTATGTGTTACTTGGCCTATCTATATCCATGTGCCAGTAAGCGGAAATACAGCAAACCTTGAGTCCTGGTCTTCTTCGTAAATGACATTATTGAACATAAACCAGACCAAAACAGACGATGACAAAAACGATACACTCCACAGTCAAAAGATACTGAGCGCTTTCACCCACTAACATGGGGCATCGTCAGAGTACGAATTACATTAGATAGTCGTCCCTTATATACTTCCTTCAGAGTCAGTTTAAAGACAATGAATCAATAAACCTGCTCATAGTTAAGTGGACAGTGCTCCGAGTCATAATGATAAAGTGACATATACAAACAGTGTTGCATACATTACTTAAAGGAAACATTAATACAACAACGTGTAAATATAAATAAAATATTGGTGAATACAATCGGTATACTGGAACATAGTTGATAATTGTTGTGAGTAAACCTTAGAATGTAGTGTGTTGATACTGATATTGTATATTAATGTGTATAATTGTTGCATTATGTTTCCAAATCATGGAATAAATAAGTACAATTAAATGCATATTTTGTAAATATGAATGTAAATAAGAGTCACAATGTTAAACATAAATATGACTGTATTATAACTATGTCAATATGATATGGAATAAACTGTACTTGTTTACATCTTGTTTTCAAGTGACAAATCTATGTCCATGCGTAATATATACGGCCCGTCGGACTGCTGTGTGTAGATATAAACTTGTGAACCCCTCGTTTCATACCTTGCTTTGTTACTGTCTGTGGATTACCTGTGTACACACATCTATTACCATGCCATACCTTTCCACTGTACAGGTTCTGGCATGGTGTCCGACTGGTTGGCCCTTAATCTTGCTGTGTGTTACATTGACCTGTGTCTATCTGGCAATTCGCTGGCGTGTCATGTCAGACCTTCTTACTTCTATAGGGACCTGATCCCGTAATTGTGACGTGCTTCCACTGACCATATATTTCTCTGTCATCTGGGATCTGTGTGTAACCAGTCCTTTCAGGACACTTTCTATTGTTGTTCTTTTTTGGTTACATATATGAGTACTTTGGTATGTTGTGCTATTATTGTGTGTGGAGCATTTCTGCACGGGCCTCTGCTGACACTGGACATATATCCAGCTAGCCTAGCCCGGTCAACATGTGTGAGCCAACTGAACACAATTCGTACGGGTGCACCTGCTGACAAGTGGGTCGGGTTACAGATGCATAACCATCGTCAATCCATACTACTAACACACACGTTATTCTATCCACATTCTATGTTTGTCTTATCACATAGCATGTGTTTCTCACTATTTCTAACGGTACTTTACATGGCATTGCCCGATTCCATACTTTCAGAGGCTGACAGGTTTGAGACATGTATAATTGACGTGGGGGACACAGCCTTAACTTTCCCTGCTGTGAGCGGATCACACACGCACACGCGCACTTGCATTTCCTAATTGTGGGTTACGCGCAGGCGCACATGCATATCCGTATTCTGTTTACATATGTTTACTGGGTCTGTGTGGTTACGTGGTCTGTTTTAGTTGTGACTGTCCCAGTAACATATCTCTGATCCGGTTGACGGACGTGTGCGGAACGCACTTTCACCTTTACACATGTGACAGTCTTTGCGGCATGGACGCATTACGTACACGTTCACATTTATATGTTCTATAGTCGTAATTCAAACGGGACTGCATTCATGTTTGCCGGTTACTGTGACCACTACACGTTAGCTGTTCTGTCTCATTTATATGCATACCCATGGTACTTAGCTAAATTTACATAACCCCCCCACCCCACCCCCCCGCACTCACGTATGTCACAGGCATCCATTCTTCTGCTGGGAAAGGTGCGGTACTACATGTTAAACATTCCTTATTCCCTCCCGCTCATGGCCCAGGATGCATATGTCGTGACCGCAGGGATATTCAGATCACAGGGGCTTATATCCCCTACACATACAGGCCTTTGATTGTCAGGGTGTTCCTGTGGTGCTTTGGGTTTGGACTTGTCCGTCTAGTGTACGGAACTGCCCTGACTGTGTACGAATGTCAGACGAGTCACATGGGCACGGTTTGTCTGTGTCTATGATACCATATCCCCCCCCCATTATTCCTAACTGTGTGCGCTGATTGGCCGGCGTGCCCGTTGTAGATGTTGTTATAGTGATTGCACACGGTCTGGTCAACCGGACCTATTTCCATTACTATACCTCTGTATTTATAACCTGTCTCGCTATATTACATGGGTTTAACATTGCGTGACGGCTTTCACTGAGCCACGGACATGTCCGTTGCTTAGTTTGGGGCTGTCCCGCTCTTCTACACACATTTAACGTGGCGGAACAGGTTGAACAGCTCAGCAACGGTGACATCGGGCTCTCCGTCGCTGCTTAGTATTGCATCGCTATGTTGACTTTGTTTCACATAGCGTGACAGTGTCAACATTGGTAACGGATATCTCGCGCAGTACGTCCGCACCGCCGCGGGTGCCGTATGTCTGCGTTTGGGCGGCGGACAGGCATTATGCTGTGCCATTATGTGTGGGACTATATGGTTTCTTTCCATAGATGATTTGGCATACTAGCAATGACCCGCGTCTGGGTGTGGGTACTGCTGTATTTACCCACAGCAAGAGCGGCCGTAGGTCAAGTGGTGCCCTAGGCAAAAGGACTCCATGGTGCCCCCACCACATCACACGCTACCCCCATCCTGGTCTACCTACACCAAATAAATACTGGGAAAGTGACCCTAGTAGAGCGCCCAGGCGGCTGCCTAGTTGGCCTATGCCTACGGCCGGCTATGTGTGGTCCCTCGGGCATCGGCCTCGGGAACGCACCACGTCTGCCGTGGGTATATCTAGCATTACACACATCTGGGCGGGGTTTATTGCTATAATGTTCCATGTGTACAGACACGTGTGTTTGGACAACCTACGATAGCTTCTGCTATTGGCATACAATGCTGTGGGTGGTGCCGGTTACCATACATATGCCTTTCTCAGAAGCCGACTTCACACTTCTAAACACTAGTGTGGTCTTCTTTAAGGCCCCTGAGCCAGTGGTAAACATTACTCACACCGCTGAATCACTTACATATGCCTTCTACCAGCACCTACAGGACTGCATGGATCAGGCAATCCCATACAAAACTGAGACTCTTTGTACCAGAGCCAAGCGTCTGGTCTGGTGGACCCCAGCCATACACAAGCTGTACAACAAAAGGAGGAAGCTACTACAGGATAGAGCAGAATCCTTGTAAAGTAAGACACCCTTGCTCATTATATGTGAAGAATTACAAGCTCTCATGAAATCATCCAGGGCAAATTCGACAGCTAAATCACCAAGGACTCGAAAGACAATCATAAGGCCTTCTTTAGCTATGTTAGATACCTGGGAGGACACTCCCAGATATGCTCAGACTGGGTTCAGAATGATGTGAGGATTACTGAACCTACACACATTGCCAACATACTGGCTGACAGGTTCGGTGCAAACTTCTCCCCCCCCTCACCCCCACATGGAGAGATATCTATACCAGAGGATTGTAGCCCCCAGAACATCTGTAACGCACAGGTGGGAAATGCTGTCTCCAAGGCAGTGAACACAGCATCCATGGGACCAGATGGTGTCCCAGCTGTGTACTCCACGAACTCAATGAGGAATTAAACCCACAGTTAGGACAGCTGTTTAATCTTAGCCTCACCTCGGGATACATACCCATGTAGTGGCGCAAGGCGACTGTAGTCCCACTTGACAGGGGCGGTGCCTCCACTGACCCTGGTAATTACCGTCCCATTAGCTTGACAAGCCTTATCTGCAAAGCCATGGAGAAGGATCATAATGGAACTCATAGATAAAGACATAGGGGTACTTGCATACTTTGGATCAAACCCAGTTTGGCTTGGTCAAAGGCAGATCATGCCTTTTAAGCTTGGTTGACTTTTTAGGTACTGTCACCAAGGCCACTGATGAGGGTAGAGCAGTCCATACAGCCTACCTCGACCTGGCAAAGGCCTTCGACACAATACCCCCCTCAGGTGTCATTGATAAAATAATCAGCTTGTATGTAAACCCATACATCGCAGGTTGGGTTGCAAACTGGCTGAGTGACAGAACCCACACGGTCAGAGTTGCTGGCGCCATGTCGGACTCACAGCCGGTCACAGGTGGGGTCCCACAGGGCTCAGTCCTGGGTCCACTCTTTTTCGGCATCTACATTTCCAATGTACAAGCAAACACAGGGGGGTTATGGCTGACAATGTTTGCAGATGACTGCGGACTGGGTGCCATAGTCAGAAACACATCTGACACAGATATCCTTCAGACGGTCCTCACAGATATGGATAACTGGTGCCACAGACATGGCCTACAGCTAAATGCCAGGAAATGCATGGTCATACCCTTCGGGAAGAACAGGGTTACCCCTAGCTACCATATAGGTGGCAATCCACTGAGCACAGAGGGAGTTAACAGGGATCTGGGGACCCCAGTTGTCAGTAACCGTTCGTTCGACACACACATTGCTAAAGTAGTTAGGTAGACCTTCTACATTGCCCACCTGATCATGTAGGGATTCACATCTAGATCAGGGGAGGTCATCATCCCCCTGTACTCATCACTTATCAGACCTATGATTGAGTACAATGCCCCATCCGGAATGTATCTGACCCGACACCTGCAGCAGCTGGTAAGGCCCCGACAGTTCATTGCCTAACAGATGCAGGGTCTCAGGGATATGTGTTATGCTGCCCGACTGAAAGGACTCCCGCTCTATTCGGTCGCATTCCACTTGCTCAGAGGTGACCTGTGCCTGACATACAAGGCCATGTCGAACCCAGATTTGATGACTATGCTTCACCTACAGAATCTAGATCCCTCAGAACCACAAGGGCAGGTGACTTAAACCTTTACACGGTCATTAATAGAACGTGCTGGAAGGACAGATTCATCACGCAGACACTCACTATGCTGTGGAACTACATCCCAGTACATGTGGGGCAGAGCACCTCGCTGGCCTTGTTCAAGAGGAGTCTTGACCAATGGATGGGAGATTGCAGATATACCCCAGGGATTACTTCAGTGTCACTGCTTGACAGAGGTACAGCAATATAATAGGCATAGTTTTCTTCAAACTGAAGGGGTGGCGGGGGCAACATAACTATGGGCTAGGCTTATAGATGCCCTTGGGCAGATAGCCTACTATGAACCTATGGACCTATGAACCTATGTTCATAGTTTGTCCCATTCACACTTGTCTATCCCCTGTCCTCATTCGTACGTGGATATTTCTGTGGCACATGATTGAACTATGTATTACCTGCAGGTATGATGTGTACAGTGCACATATGTCACGGTTGATTACAGTGTATCTGTGTACCAACCTCTGTGATACTGAGGACTACCACACATGCTTCACAGCATTACATGCATATGTCCATACTATTATTCGTTGGCCTGTGGGGGGTTGTCAGGGCAATGGTTACACGTGTCCCTGTTTGTGCACGCATCATGGTGGTCTCTGACTGGCCTACGTTGCTATCGTGGGATGGACGGTGGTGTTGGTGTGTGTTTGGGTTGTGTTTCCACTGCCGATACGTCAGTGGGGGGGTGGGGTTGGCACATGTTCCTCTTTGCAGGGGGCCCCATCCTGGACATTTGTGTCATGCGTCGACACTTGGCACATGCCATATGTCCTGTGATATTCCCACAGTCGTGTATGCCTTCCTGCATTACTACTGCGTGTTACTGACAGTTTGCATCTGGTACGCATGGCTATTATGTTGGATAGCTTAGCCTATTCCCATTATATGACATACCCATTCATCCAGGCATATACCTGTTATTCAATCCTTTGCATTGGCCGTGGGTGTTTGGCCATCCGGCACCACTTTTATCTACATGTGATGTCCCACCTTCACCTTCTGTGCATGTGGCACCCTGTTGGGGTGTCCTGCTTGGTGGGCAGATGTTCCGCCCTATGTGTTGTGTTTGACATGTCTGCATAGCTAATCATCGGTACAGTGGCTACACATGCTGCTTTGTCCAGATGTGTACAGTTATGGACACCGTGAAGTGTGAACGCCTATGGGGTTTCGACAGGTCCATACCACATGCGGGATGTACGCATTCTGCCGACACATTCACATGCAGCCATTTGGATATCAGTACCTGAGGTGGGATGTTGACATGTGGGGTACATATTTGCACGCATGGCACTGCCTAGGACAATACTTCATACTACATTTGAGGTATACCCACTGTGTGTAGGTGTGCAGCTGCGCATGACTGCTAGCTGGGTTGGGTGGACGGTCGTACATGGGTGCGGGTTACGTGCTATGATGGGGCTGTTGTGTATTACATTTGCATGCATGGGTTTTGCTTCTGGATATTACGCTTCGGCATACGCCGTCCTATGTGTATGCGACGGGCACGTTGCTGGGTGTAGTGCATGTTGCTATGCACATGTTTGTCTATGTTTAGGGTATCTGGTTTCCTTCTGGTTGTTATATAGACATGGCTGCCCAGCTGTGTACTCTAACTACTGCTGGTGACCATGCCCATGGGGCTACTTGTGTGTAGGTGCGGCGCGCTGACATGCTGTGGTACACCTTCACTGGGTATGCCCACTGACAGTGCAGTGCGTGACGGACACGGTATTACGCGTATCCTTTGTTCCTTGGACGGGTACAGTTTGGACTTCGTGGGTTACTGTTTGGTTCTCCGTTTTGTGTTAACGGGTACTATGTTGCATACTCTGCGTACGTTTCATTATCCACGGACACTGGCTGGTGCGGTTACTATTGCAGGCGGCCTGTGACAGTCAGCACTTTAGGTTGCTCCTCACCTGCCGGCTTGGCCACGCCTACGGGCGCATCCTACTTGAGCTCGAGCACGTGCCCTCTGCACGTGGTTGCAGTTGTGGCGCGCACTCATTACTATGCATGTGGCGCTGCTACGCCGATTATACACTGCACTGCCGGCGCACGCCTTACACCGGCCTTGCGCCATGCTTCATGAATCCGGGGGTTGGTGTTTTTGTATGAAAAACTTGGTTTTTTACCTACTATCTGAGTTATTTTCTCATCAATTGTCAAGATATTCCAATTCCTATGAATTATTTGCTTGACCCTCGAAATCTGATTGGAACAATGGATAGTAAGTCTCTTATATGTTTGCTCACTAGTTTGCTCATTGGTAATGTGTCTGTCTATCTCTAAATCATTTCTAGTATGTTTATAAAAATATTGTCTGCCCTTATTCTTCCTGTAGTGTCCAATGGCCTCAAAAAATCTATAATTAGTTAATTGATAGGTGTGTTCATGAAATGGTATAAAGCATTTAGTTTTTGTTAAAGCAGTCATTGAAGTCTGAAGAAGCGTTCTAGCAACGTGAAAGTGCTTACTTTTTAACTGCAGTGGAATAAAACAGAGTTTCAGTCTAAAGCTGTCATGGTGTAGCCCCTTTTGTAGAATATCCACATCATTTAGGGGATTCAATAATGGCTCCCAGTTTGCAGTCATCTGTGAACTTTGTTAGCCAGAGTCCCTTAGTGTTGGCCTGTACTTCAGAGAAGTAGATGCCAAACAAGAGCGGTCCCAGGACTGAACCCTGAGATACTCCACCTGTCCCTTGTCTGGAGCTGGATTCGGAGTCGGCTACTTTTACAGTGTGGGTTCTGTCAGTAAGCCAGTTGGCAACCCATCGAATGACGTAGGGATTAATGCCCAGCTTAGTAGGTTTATCTATGATTCCAGAGTGGGGGATGGTGTCGAAGGCCTTGGCGAAGTCCAGATAGGCTGTGTGGACTGCCTTACCCTCATCCACAGTTCTGGAGACTGATTCGAAGAAGTCAATCAGGTTCAGGAGACAAGATCGAACCTTCACGAACCCAAACTGGGTGGGGTCCAGTGTTTGAAGGTTGCGAGTGTCTTTGTTTATAAGTTCCATGATAATACGTTCCATGGCCTTGCAGATCAGGCTCGTCAGACTGATGGGGCGGTAGTTCCCACGATCCAAGCTGGATTCCCCCCTTGTGGAGTGGGATAACTGTAGATGTAATGTGATCCTATCTCGCCTACATTCTGTACAGATGGGTTCGGAGCCGAGGATGACTCGGCACGCTATACTATAGAACGAAGTCTCTTATTGGCTGAGCCACCTCATATCCCAGGATGCCCTACTACTGCTTCCCCAGATCTCGTTTGCCGCTTCTACAGCATAGACGTGGTCTCAGACTTGGCTGAACTAAGTGCCTCTTAGTGATTATTTTTTCTGTCAGAATTTTCACTAAACTTACCCAAAAGCTGTTTTAACAGCTACTTATTGTTGTGTGACTGATTTTTTTCAAAGTTTGTGGTGAAATTGTGTTTTATTCGATGGTAAAGGTTCGTGTTTAAGTTAGAGGGGCCTTTGCCTAGCCCACGCGCCTTAGTTAGAGCTGTTTAACAGCTACTCTTTGTGTGATTGTGCAGTTTAGAATTTTTTGTGGTAAATTGTACTTTTTTCTTGGTGGTAAGTGATCCCGTTTGACTTAGAGGGACCTTGCCCTTCTCTACATGTTATTTATCTCTGAAGTTTTTTCTCTTTAAAGTTTAATTGAAGTAGGTAGCCATGTCTAAAGAACATAGGCCATCAGGATTCAAGAAATGTTCAAAATGCAGTTATAAAATGTCCATTACGGACGACCATTTGTTATAGGTATACTGTTTGGGGCCGAAGCACCTACAGGAATCCTGTAGCGTTTGCCACGCTTTTTCCTCTCGCGTGCTCCAAGAGAGGAAAAATAAGTTGATTTTGAAAAGGCTTATTACCCCTTCCTTTGAGGAAGCCCTATCTTCTTCTTCTTCCCCCTCGAGGAAGAAAAAATCTTCGGCTCCGACCAGCCCGTCGGATCCGGCAGCAAAAAAGTCAAGGCAGGCTTCTCCGTCGGCTCCACGGACTTTGGAGCCAAGGGAGGAACGGTCTGCCTCGATGTCTCCAGCCTCGACTCCACTGGCTTCAGAGCCGAGAGCTCGAGCGTCGAGAGGTGAGTCACCTCCATCGGCTCCACTGCCTTCGGAGCCGATGACGGTTGCCCGCTCAGACTCTTCCCCTTCGGTGCCGAAGTCCACATCGGCTCCAAGGGAAATTGCTGTAGTGGTGGAATCTCCCACGGCACCAATACTTCTCAAAACCATTCGGAGCCGGTCCCCCAGTCTTTCGGAGCCGGCGGAGAAGTGGACTCGGACCCGGTCGGTCTCTTCTCGGTCATCGAGGATGTCCGATTCGGATATAGACAGGGTGCTTCAAAGGCTTTTTCAGTCTCCGGTCTTTCAAAAGTTGGTCTCGGCTCCAGCCCAGTTGGCTCCGGAGCCGATTTCCCACCCTGCCATCTCGGTTCCTCCTCCAACAGCTTCGGCGCCGTTGGAGTCGGTGTTGGTGGAGCCGGTGGAAGTTGTCGGGTCGCTCCGACCCTAACTCCAACCCCGCCCTTTGGGTCGGTGTTCGGTACACGGACCTCCTCTGTCAGCCCCGGGGGGACGCTTCGGGAACGATTCTTTCGGTTCCGAGCCTCCCTCTCGGTGCGTCGGCAGCGGGAGTTCCGACTGCTGTTGTGGCCTTGGGGGTTGAACCTCCCCAGGACTCTGGGGGTCCCGCCTTCAGGGCCATGAGGAGTGCCTTGGCCAAATCCTCTCTGGCCACTTCTACCATCTCACCACCACCTTCCCTTGGCATGGAGACTGGTTCCTTTGCAATCCCCCTGTCTCACGACAATGGAGCCCTGGGGCCTGAGGTTACCCCCATGGGGGGTTCCCTTCTTCCTGGAGGTCCCTCCGAAGCGTCTTCGGAGGAACCTCCGAGGAAGAAACAGTGCAAGAGGAAGCACGTTGACTCCCCTGATGAGTCTTTCACCTCGGATACCGACCTCGATGATGCGGAAGGGTCCCCCAAGTCGTCCTCGGATGATGTATCCTTTGCGGACATCTTGGAAATCCTTAAGCAATGAGGCGACTGGCAGTCCAAACCCCCTTCTGCTGAGGAGTCGGTGTTCGTCAAGGCCTTCGGGGCTCAGCCCTCCGCCTCCTGGGTGTCTCTGCCCTTCGATGAGCTCCTGGATTTGATCTCTCGGAGGGCGTGGGAACATCCGGACTCTGTTGTGCCAGCTCACCCCAATAAATTTCTTTCGGCACCCCCGGATAAGGACTTCCTTACCAAAGGTGTGGCTGTAGATGCCTTGGTGGTGGCATCTGCTACCCAACAAGATGTGGCAGAGGCTTCAACGTCCGTCCATCCTCCTAATAAGGAGTCTAGGAGCATGGATCGGTACGGGAAGCGCACCCTTGCTTCAGCAACCTTTACATTAAGGACTCTGAACTACCTGACGCATTTTACGAGACTGCAGAGGGATCTGGTCAAGGAGCTTTTGGATACCCTCTCTGGTAACTTACCTGAGCAGTTAGTCCAGACGGTTAACTCCCAGTTGGCTACCCTGTCCTCCCTATCCAACTCGTCCATGAGGCTCATTTCGTATGCAGCCGAAGGAGCGAGCAGAGCGGCGGGCACAGGTGTTGCTCAACGGAGACAAGCCTGGCTACGTCTGTGTCACTTTGCGGAGGCCTTTAAGTCTTCCTTTGCCGACGCCCCCTTCGATGGGTCCTCCCTTTTTGGACCCAAGGTAAAGGACACTTTGACTCGCTGCGAGCAGGAGGGTAAGACTTTAACTGCCGTAGGGGCCCGGTTTTCCACTCCCTTCATACCTTATCCCAAGGCCCGAAGAGGAGGGAAAATGTGGTTCCGTAAGTCTCAAAAGCCTTACTCATCTCAGCAGAGCGATTCCCCTTCTAGAGGCAGAGGAAGGGGAAATTTTTCAGGGAGACGCCGTCCCAGAGGCGGCGGAGGCCCCTGCAACACTGGAGACCGCGAGTCCTTTCGTGGCTCCTCCTCCTTCCAGCATCCCTGAAGGAGTGCCCGACTGTGCAGCTCCGGAGCCAGTCGGGGGTCATTTTTCGAGGCACCTAAAGGCCTGGGAGAGTATCACTCAGGACCAATGGGTGCTCCGAATCATCGCCGGAGGTTACACCATTCCCTTCTCTCAACCCCCCCACCATCCCAAAGACTCCCGGACTCGCCACCCAGTCAACGGGATATGGCAGCCATCGAAATTTCAAAGCTGCTTCAAAAAGGAGTCATCCAACCTGTCCCCGCAGATCAGGCCGGATCAGGGACTTACTCGAGATTCTTTTTGGTACCAAAAAAGACCGGGGACTTGAGGCCCATTTTGGATCTCAGCAAGTTAAACCGATCAGTGAAAAAGTCCAAATTCCGGATGGTCACCTTTTAAACCATTCTCCCGCCTCTGGAGAAGGGTGTTTGGATGTGCTCCATAGATCTCAAAGATGCCTATTATCACATTCTGGTAGATCAGGCGTCGAGGAGACACTTGCGCTTCAGCCTAGGGGACAGTCATTTCCAGTTCCGTGCACTGCCCTTTGGTCTCACCACAGCCCCCAGGGTGTTCACCAAATGTTTGGCAGTGGTGACTGCTCACCTGAGAAGTCTAGGATTCCAGGTGTTTCCATACCTAGACGACTGGCTCCTAACTGCCACCTCAAGGCATCTACTCTTAAAAACTCTAGCAGCCACTATCTCCCTAGGCAGCACCTTAGGAATCACCTTCAATTGGACAAAATCCGTATTGCTGCCATCACAGCATATTCTGTTTATTGGTGCAGAAATAGACTCAAGGCAGATGCGAGTCTATCTTCCTGCGGAAAGGATAGCAACATTGCAGTCTCAGGTTCGGGCGTTACTCCTCAGACGTCACGCTCCAGCGAGAATGGTCCTGCAGCTGTTGGGTTCCATGTCAGCCACCATTCTTCTCGTCCCCTTGGCAAGGTTACATATGAGGATACTCCAGTGGCTCCTCTTAGTCCAGTGGTCTTATCAAGACCTCCCCCTCAGTCACCACATATTGGTCACAGAGACGTGCAAACAGGATCTTCGTTGGTGGCTTCTTTCCTCCAACCTGGATCAGGGGCGACCCTTCGTTCCCCCATCCCCCTCGGCCACGTTGACTATGGACGCCTCCCAGACAGGGTGGGGGGGACATTATCTGGACAGGTCGGTCCAAGGCACGTGGCACTCCGACGAGAATCTTCTCCACATCAATATCCTGGAAATGAGGGCGGTGCTTCTAACGTTGCAAGCACTGCATGATCACCTCCCCCAGGGGACGACTGCCATTCAGTCCGACAACATGTCGGTAGTCTGGTACTTGAACAAGCAAGGAGAGACCAGGTCTTACCCGCTTTGCAGAGAGGCCATGAAGGTATGGGATTGGGCGATTGCTACCAAACGCTTTCTAGTGGCAACACACATTCCGGGGACATCCAATGTGATAGCCGACAGACTGAGCAGGACTATTCTCTCCCCGCACGAATGGTCCTTGAATCACAAAGTAGTAACACAGATTTTCATGAGATGGGGAGTTCCGTGTTGCGATCTTTTCGCAACTCCCCTCAATGCAAAATGCCAGCAGTTCTTCTCTCTCATTCCAGTTCCGGGGGAGACCCCCAGGGATGCTCTAGTCCAAGCTTGGCCAACCGGTCTGCTATTACGCCTTTCCACCGGTTCCCCTTCTCCCCAAGGTGATTCAGAAGGCGATTCGCTTGGGAAGCAAAATGATTCTAATCGCCCCTTACTGGCCTCGTCAAGTGTGGTTCCCCTTTCTTCGCAAGTATGCATTGGACGGTCCCTGGTTCCTGGACCAAGTTCCGGACCTCCTGACGCATCAGTCAGGACAGCTCTATCAGTCCCTCCATTCATTGAAGCTAGCAGCTTGGCTACTCCTCTTCCGACCATAGTTAGGAGCCATTCTTTCGACCCTGAGGTTGTGCATATTTTGTCCTTGGCCCACAAGACTTCTACTAAAAAGATGTATAGCAGTAAATGGAAGAGGTTTGCCATTTGGGCCCAACTCCGAGGATTAGACCCTATGACAGCTTCTGTGTCAGAGGTTCTAAAGTTTTTAACTTCCCTGTTCAACCAGGGTTGTTCGGTGTCTACCATCAAAGTTCAATTGGTGGCTATTTCCAATTTTCATGAGAACATGGAACCACCTTTAATGAGCAATAAGTTGTGCAAAGCTTTTATTAAAGGAGCTTGGCTTCTTAGGCCCCCTATATCGCACCCTGCACCACCGTGGGACCTTAACGTAGTGTTAGGCGCATTAACCGCACCCCCCTTTGAGCCGGCAGCAACCTGTGACTTGAAATTTCTTTCTTGGAAGACTGCCCTTCTAGTTGCTATCACATCAGCCAGGCGAGTTTCAGAACTTCAAGCCTTATGTGTCAATCCACCATACCTGATATTTCACAAGGATAGAGTTTCTCTTAGACCAAACCCATCCTTTATACCAAAGGTTTGTTCTAATTTTTGTTTGCAACAATCACTGGAATTACCGTTTTTTTTCCCTAAGTATACAAACAGAGCTGAGTATACATTTCACACCTTAGATGTGCACAAACAACTACGTTTCTATTTGGATAGGACACACCAAGCACGACAATCGGATCAACTGTTTGTGTCTTTTTCGGACAATAAATTGGGCAAAGCCATCACGAAAGTCACTATTGCCAAGTGGATCAGAGACTGTATCAGTCATATTTATCGCATTTCAAATAAAGAGCTTACAATTCCTGTGAAAGCTCATTCTACCAGGGCTATGGCCACTTCGGCAGCCTTTCATTCCAAGCTCTCTATTAATGACATCTGTGCAGCTGCTACGTGGTCTTCTCTACACACCTTTATTTCTCACTACAAATTGGATGTGGCATCTAGGGGTCGAGCTTCCTTCGGTTCCACGGTTCTCCGGACCGTTTTCCAGTGAGCCACCCAGGAATTAGGTGCTAGGGACGCTGTCCCATCTGTACAGAATGTAGGTGAGATAGGATCACATTACATCTTTTAGTTATGTACTTACCATAACTTTAGATGTATGGGATCCATCTCGCCTACATTCCTAATAACCCACCCTCCTTCCCCCTGCCTTGGAGGCCAGAAGAGACCGGACGGTCCGAATACAACTGTTTTCCTCTCTTGAAACAACTGGCAATCTTATAACAACAGTCTATGTGTGTGTGCATGAGTGCGGACAAACAAGATCTGGGGAAGCAGTAGTGGGGCATCCTGGGATATGAGGTGGCTCAGCCAATAAGAGACTTCGTTCTATAGTATAGCGTGCCGAGTCGGAGCCGAGGATCGGCTCCGAACCCATCTGTACAGAATGTAGGCGAGATGGATCCCATACATCTAAAGTTATGGTAAGTACATAACTAAAAGTTGTGTGCTATTCAGTAGGCACGAAGCCTGAGGTGAGGCTATGATTAAACATGACACGTGAGGTGCTAGTTCATTTTGTAGTTCATATAGTACACAGCCCGGGGTATCATCCGGTAGCATGGATGCTGTATTCTTAGCTTTGGAGAGTGCAGTTTTTACCTGTGTGGCCATTATTACTGGAATTTGACAATATTTCGGTATTGAGATGGGCCCTTTAGGGGCTGAGAGGGGGAAAAGTTGGCACTCAATTGATCTGCCAGGATATTGGCAATATCCTTGGGATCAGTATATTTAATGCCATTCTGTTGTAGCTCAGAGCAGATCTGAGCATTGCCATTTAGATTCTTGACATAGCTATAGAATGCCTTGTGGTTGTCTTTGGAATCTTTGGCAATTTTATTTTCGTAACTAGCTTTAGAGGATTTTATGAGGAATCTCAGCTTCTTACCGATGCTGGTAAGGGAGTTTTTTTGCATGCTGTGATTTTCCTCTTTTCTGCAACAGTTTCTTCCTTTTGTTGTAAAGTTTGTTTAAGGCAGGGGACCACCAGATTGGCTTCCTTTTTTTGGAGGAGAGCATCTTGGTTTTATTTGGGATGGCACGATTCATGCATGAGTGGATGTGCTCATACAATGCCTTAGTGTAGGATTCAGTCATCGAACTTTCAGTTCCCGTCTGCATGGGTATCATGAATTTTGTCACTTCTGACTTGTGTAGCATGAAGTTGGCTTTGGACAACTTTTTTACGGAGGTTTCCTTACTCGGAGGTGGGGGAGGGATGTGGATGTAAAGGATGATTAGCTTATGGTCAAACCTGACCAACGAGGGGGTGATAATAGGTGTGGAGCATCGATTTCCCATGTTGGTAATGACCAGGTCTAGGATATTGGAACCCCTGGTGGGACTATGGATTAGTTGATCCAAGGGATGGCATTGACTTCGAGGTTTTCTGAGTCGGCCCTTCCAGTCGGAGTCTCAGCTCTGCCCCCCCCCTCCCGGCTCAGAGGGTAGTGGATCCGTTCCTGCTAATCCCTGCTTGAAGGATACGTTCATCCTCTGCCTTCGATATGGTGGTGTGGGTCCTCTCGGCTCCTTCGAGACCCTTGACACTGTCATCCCTGGAGTCCATCCTGGCTCCCTCGTTTTCTGGGCTGGAGTCTGCCATCCTGCTCCCTCAAGGACAGCCTGTTGCCACTACACTCAAGGATGTACCCCTCTCCAGAAACTCCCCAAGTTTTCCAAATGCTCCCCAGAAATCCCCACTGAGGAGCTCCCTCAGAAACACACATGCAAGAGGAGGCACTTGGACTCAACACCAGAGTCCCTCACTGAAGATACCAACTTGGAGGAAGGGGAGGGTTCCTCCTGATCACCCCCAGAAGATGTCTCCTTTGGAGACATTGTGGAAATCCTGCGCCAACATGGAGGGTGGTCTACCCAAAACCCCAACCCGGATGAGTCGGTGTTCCTGGAGGCATTTGGCACAGGACCCTGTACCTCCTGGGTGCCCCCTCCTATGGATCTCCTTGTGGATTTAATTTCATCCAGGGCATGGAAGGAACCAGATACAGTTGAGCCTATCCCCAAGCGTCTGGACAAAATACTCAGCGTTGCATCGGATAGGCAGCATTGGTCGTAGGGATCCCCAGTCGATGCCATGGTATTTGCGGTGACCACCAAGGAAGGGCTCACTCAGTAGAGCTCTGCGGTCCATCCTGCAGACTGAGAGTCCTGGACTATGGACTGTTTCAGGGAGTGGCCTTACGCTGCAGCTACATTTGCCTTATGTGTGCTGAACTTCATGGCATATGTTATCAGACTACAGTGGGACCTGGTCAAAGAGGTCGCTGAGTCTGCCCCAGGGTCCATGTCGACAGAGGAGAAAAAAGTGTTTTCTTCCTGTATGGCCACCCTTACCTCAATATTGAATACTTCCATGAGGCTCTGTCACATGCTACAGAAGGTGCCTCTAGGGCTGCCGGGACAGGCATAGCCATCAGGCGTCACGCCTGACTCTGGCTTTGTGCTTTCTCTGAGCCCTTGAAATGGCATTGTTTCCGAATATCTCCATGACAGCTCCACTCTTTTTGGTAAGACTGTTCGAGACACCTTAGTCCAGAGTGAGAAAGACGGGAAGACCTTGTCTGCCATCGGGATTCACTTCTCCACCCCGCAACGATCCTTCTCTAGGAATCAACGTAGGGTGAGGAAGATGTGGTTCTGGCAATCTCAAAGATCTTCCCACGATGCTCAGGATTCGCCTTCCCCCAGAGGCAGAGGAAGATACGACAGATGCCGCCCTTATGCAGAGGAGGTCAGTGGAACCAAAGATCTCGGGATCCCTTCCTGGACAGACCCTCGCAGCTGCCCTGAAGGGTTGTCCATCTGCTGGTCTCTAGAGGCAGTCAGGGGATGTCTTTCTCTGCACCCAAAAGCCTGGGAGTCTATCACTAACGATCGTTGAGTTCTGCAGATAATATCCAGAGGATACTGGATCCCCTTTCTTCAACCCCCTGTCCCTCCCAAACATCTCCCAGACATCCCACCCGTGCAGCAGGAGCAGGCAGGCATAGAAATTTCCAGGCTGATTGAAAAGCGAGTCATCCAGCCCGTCCCCCGAGACCAATCCAAATCAGGCATCTATTCCAGGTTCTTTTTAGTGCCAATGAAAATGGGGGGGGGGCCTTAAGACCCATCCTGGACTTTTCAACCCTGAACCTATCCGTTGCCAAGACAAAAGTCCAGATGGTCAACCTTCAGTCCATTCTATCCTTCCTCCAGATAACTGGATGTGCCCGGTGGATCTCCAAGACGCATACTATCACATCAAGTTGGACAGGCATTCTCGGAGGTTCCTTCACTGCCAGCTCAGAGCCAGTCATTTTCAGTTCAGAGCGCTCTTCTTTGGGATCACCACCGCCCCCCCCCCCCCCAGGTATTCACCAAAGTGATAGTGGTAGCGGCGGCTCACCTGTGGCTGCAGGGGTTTCAGGTCTTCCCCTACCTGGATGATTGGCTCCTTTTCACTCCCTCGAGGCATTGAGTGTGTCAAGCCAGGGATCTTCTTCTTAAGACCACTCATTATTTGGGCATAAACATAAATCTCAGAAATCCCATGTGGCACCAGTGCAGGTTTTTGATTTTATTTGGGCTCATATAGACACTATCCAAGGCAAGGTATTTCTACCTCCGAACAGAATGCTATTCCTTCGACGTCATGTCTCTTACATCTTTCAAGTCAAACGCCCCCCAGCGAATTCAGTTCTTTAGGCGTTGGGGTCCATGGTAGCCACTGTCACTCTCGTTCCAATGGCACGCCTTCATATGAGGGTCCATCAGTGGACATTGGCAGTTCAGTGGTCCTTGCTAGGCCTTCCCTTATCACATCCTGTTCAATTGTCTCGGGTTTGCAAGGATTCTCTTCTTTGGTGGCTTCAATCCCCAGACTTTCTTCTGGGTTGTCCGTTCATTCTTCCCTCCCCTGTGATCACGGTGACCATGGATGTCTCCCTGCTTGGGGGGGGGGGTCATTGCATGGGGAAGGATGGTCCAAAGCATGTGGTCTTCGCTGGAGATACATCTGCATATCAATGTCTTGGAGATGAGGGAGTGCTTTTGGCGTTCCAAGCTCTACATGCCTGTCTTCCTCAGGGGACTATTGCCATTCAGACAGACAGTATGTCAGTGGTCTGGTACACCATCAAACAGGGGATACCAGATCTTATCCCCTTTGTCACGAAGCCATGAGATTGTGGGAGTGGGCAATTTCCTCTTGCCGTTTTCTGGTGACAATGCGTAGGTCCAACATACTGGCGGACAGGCTCAGCAGATCTTTTCTGATGCCTTACAGATGATCTCTGAATCCTTCGGTAGCAGAGCAGATCTTTCTAAAATGGGGTCAGCCTTAACTGCAGTCCCATCGCCTTTCCTTCCAATGCAAAGTGCAGTGAGTATTTTGCTCTAAACCCACATCCGGGGAGCCCCCCAGAGACAGTCTAGTTCATGTTTGGCCCTCTGGTCTACTATATGATTACCCTCCTCTGCCTCTGATATCCAAGTTCTTTCAGAAAGCTTAACGGCTGGAGAGCTCAGTGATCCTCATTGCCCCTTTCTGGCCTCGCCAAGCTTGGTTCCCCTCTCTGTGGTCTCATGCGGTGTGTCCACCTTTGACGTTAGGTCCGGTTCCGGATCTGATTCACATCCCTCAGGGATCCCTCACCCAGACTTAGTAAGCCTGAAGCTCAGAGCTTGGCTGCTCCAGTCCCCTTGATAGTTAGGACTCCTGGGCTGTCTTCTCTCATTAAGAAGATTTTGGTAGCATCTGACAAATCTTCTACCAGGAAGGTTTACTCAAGTAAATGGAAGCATTTTTCTATCTGGGCTTCTCAATTTAATCTGGATCCTTTTACTGCTCCACTTCCAGCCATTTTGGAGTTTTTGGCAGATGTTTTTAATCATGGTACCAGTTTCTGTATGATAAAGGTACTATTAGCAGAGATCTCTAATTTTCACATAGGTGAGAATTCAACTTCATTGGCTTTGTCCAAGCTTTGTAAGGCCTTTTTGAAAGGTACCTTTCTCCTTAGGCCCCCAGTCAGAGACCAAACATCCCCCATGGGATCTCACCTTGGTGCTGCATGCTCTGGTTTCTCCCCACTCTGAAGCAACAGCTACAGTTGGGTTGCAGTTCCTGTCTTGGAAGATGGCCTTTTTGATTGCAGTTACCTCAGCCAAGAGAGTTTCAGAGATCCAAGCCTTATCTGTCAAGCCCCCTTGTATGGTATTTCATAAAGACATGGTATCCCTGCGGACAAACCTGTCATTCCTTCTGAAAGTGGCACATGTCCGGGCCCATTCCACCAAGTCTGTTGCTACTTTTGCAGCCTTTTTGTCCAGGGTTTCATTAGATGATATCTGCTCTGCAGCTACCTGGGCGGCATTGCACACATTTATCTCCCATTAAAAACTGGACCTTCTTTCCAGGGAGAGGGTATCCTTTGGCTCAGCTGTGCTCTGGAACATCCTTATATGAGGACCTCCCAGGGTTTATTGGTAGTTGGGGACTCTGTCCCACAGGTTGAAGTCCAAATGAAAACAACTTCAAAAAAAAAAAAGTTATGTACTCACCATAATGTTCCATCTGAGTTGTTGCGTTTCATTTGTCTTCAACCATCTCTCCCTTCTTCCCCTTGCCTCTTGTGGGCTGTGTAGTGGACTGAATGGAAGAGGCATAGCCCCTTTATTCTGGCTAGTTCCTTTCTTGATAAGCTTTCTGGGTAATGCCAGGTTTATCGGCATATGGTCTAGTTTGGGGTGCTGCTGTTCTGCAACAAACTCGATCTGAGGGGAGGAGGGAGACAAGAGCATTATGGGTAGGGGAGGAGCTTGGATCTGATACTAAAGTATGCAGCCGAGTCGGATTTGTGCCGGATCCAGGTCCCACAGGTTGAAGATAAATGAAAAGCAACAAATCAGATGGAACGTTATGGTGAGTTGATCATTTTTTTCACAGATGTTTGTTTCCTTTTCTGAAACAAGGAAAGGCTGGCCAGTTTCCAAAGTTACCTTGCCAAAATGGCTTTCTGATTGTATCACTTTAAACCAAAAACCCAAAATAAACAATTGCCTATGCCAGTCAAAGCACATTCTACTGGAGCTGTAGCTACTTCTTCAGCTTTTATGGCCAGGGAATCCTTAGACAATATTTGCGCAGTAGCCACATGGTCAAACCCTCATACCTTTTTTACTCATTACAAGGTGGATTTGGCCTCCACGGGTAGAGCTTCTTTTGGATCAGTGGTTCTCAGGAATGTTCTTCTGTGAGCCACCCAAGATTCAGGTTGCTAGGGATGCTGTCCCATATGTTAGTATAAAGGCGAGATTGAAAACAACACATAAAGAAGTTATGTTCTTAGCATAACATTCCATGTGTGTTGTCCAGTCTCCACCTTTATTCTCACAACCCTCCCACCAGCCCCCTTCCTGGACTCTTGGAAGAATAGGTGATACAAAATGAGGCCTTCAAGGGCTCCTTGTTATTTTGAAATGTTTCATTATGTACCCAGAATAGTGTTATTTCTGCTTTTTTTTTATAACCACTAGCTACTTTTTTGGGCAAACAAGATCTGAGGTAACTGACGCCAACAAGATCCTGAGGGCCCAACAAGTGTAGCAATAATCAGCACCAATTCCCCAAGGATGTAGCCATGATCCAAATATTAGTTTCACACAGCTTTTATTGCAACCAACAAACGGAAAAAACACTGAACTGGTTAAGATCTGAGGTAATGGAGAGCTGCATTCTAGGAAGGGTAGAATGCTCAAGAGCTTAGTTGGAGGCCACGATCTTCTGCATAAGACAGAGATGGATCCGATGGATCTGATCCGACCCATATGTGAGAATAAAGGTGGAGATGGACAACACACATGGAATGTTATGCTAAGTACATAACTTCTTTTTAACTAGTGTAAGTGGTACTTTTTACTACATTTTCTGCATCAAGCACCCCTGCCAGAGATGGTTAGCACCTGGCACCCCTAGGCTTTTGGCTGCTGACAAAGGCTGTTGCCTTCCCCATAGTGCCTTTTTTAGACAAGGTCCGGAAAACAACATTACCAACATGAAATTAACCAATTAGAACATAATAAGGGTTATGCTGCTAAATGCTAGGAGCTTAAACAAAAACTACACTCCCTGGAAGCACTTCTTTCACTAGAAGATGTATATATCTGTGCAGTCACAGAAACCTGGTTTAAGGCCTCAGAGAATACCCCAGCCCTGCAATACTACAATGCCTTCTACATCTTTGGACCTCAAAAGGAACATGTGAAAACCAAAGGAGGCAGTGTTTCAATCTATATTAGAGATAAATTCACCTCACATCCAGTTAGACTGGACAACTCCATGGAGTTACTACAGGTCCAGGTTACAGTGGATAAGACCCCCATTCAAGTCCTAGCAAGTTATAGATCCACCTCCATGGGTAACAACACCCATGAAGCCTACTTAACCAAAGTGAAGACAATCCAAATTTTACCGAACACACTGACTATGAGGGATTTCAATTATCCCACTATCAACGGAGAAACCTACTCTAGCTCAGACTTGCTAGCACAAATGTTCCTTGACTTTGTGAATTCAAATTCCCTGGAGCAAATTGTCCATACCCCGACAAGAGGAGCAAACATTCTTGATCTGGTCCTCACAGATATGTCAAACAGGTGCACTGCTGCAACTGTTGGACCCTTAGTAGTTAAAACTGAACACAAATCAGTCACCTTCGAACTGACACTAACACCAGAACTCACAAAGGGTGAAATCAGACTAAAAAACTTCACAAAGGCAAATTATACCCTCCTAGGTGAAGGTATAAATACATTCTAAGCCCCACCCCAAACTGAAAGTGGTAACTACGCCAAAGCTTACAATAAAGATCTGTACAATTACTTACATAAGTGTATAAACTTGGCTGTACCAAATAGAATCAAAGCCAGAGCCCCAAGTAAAATCAAGCTGCCATGGTGGACTTCCAGCATCAAAATCTCTACAATAAATGCAACAAGTTGCTGTCCAGGAAAACAAAGACAAGGACCCAACAATGGAACAGCAACCTCCACAGCCTTAACAGGTAAATAAGACAACTTATCAGATTGTCCAAGAGCTCCTTTGAGAGAAACCTAGCAAGTATTGCCAAGGATAACCATAAGGCCTTTTACAGCTATGTATATAACCTAAAGGGTAGGACCCAAGCATGTGCAGAACTGGTGGCTAAGAGTATCACACACACTGACCCCACAGAGATAGCAAACTTGCTAGCAGATAGGTTTGGCAAAAATTTCATTCCCTTATCCCCTCCTAACGTACAACAAACCTTTTCCCCAACTCCGCCCACCTTACATATCTGAAGAGCAGGTCCTCAAAGCCCTCTCCAAGGCATAGAACACAGCCTTTATGAGTACATCCCAGGCTGCCTTCTAAACAGGCTAAAACATGAACTAGCATCACCACTAAGCACCCTTTTCAATCATAGCCTTACCACAGGGTTTGTTCCTGTGGAATGGAGAACAGCTAAGTTATTCCTCTCCACAAACGTAGCCAAGCAGCAGACTCAGGGAATTACAGATCCAAGATCCATAAGCCTGACCATCCTCATCTGTAAATCCGTGGAATGTATCATTATGGACCTCATAAATAAAGACATAGGTGACCTTGAAACCCTAGACCATACCCAATTCAGCTTTGCGAAGGGCAGATCCTGCCTGTTAAATCTGGCGGATTTCTTTGAAAGTGTGACCAAGGCCATTGATGATGGCAAATCTGTGCACACAGCATACCTCAACTTGACAAAGGCTTTTGACACAATCCCACATTCAGGCATTACCAATAAACTTAGCAAGCTGAATGTAAATCCCTTCATTGTAAGATGGGTTACCAACTGGCTCACAAACCAGACATAAACTGTCATAAAGTGGGTGACTCCACATCAGTCAGCAGACCTATTACCAGCAGGGTGCCACATGGGTCAGTGCTGGGCCTCCTACTGTTTGGTGTATACTTCTCAGAAGTTCAGATCAAAACAAACTGCAAACTTGGTACAATCATTGAATCCCCAAATGATGTCAGTTTACTCCAGGATGGTCTCACACAGACCAATGACTAGTGTATTAGTCATGGTCTCAAACTGAATGCAAAGAAGTGCATCATCAGTCCCTTCGGCACAAACAAGGTTCCTTCACGCTATCAAATCAATAACAATACCCTAAGTACCCGCAAAGTGTTAAGGGACCTGGGATCACAGGTTGACCACGACCTTCACTTTAACCACCACGTGTCTGCCGTTGTAAGGAAAGCTTTCCACGTAGCTCACTTGATTAGTAAAGGCATTGCCTCAAGAGCAAAAGAAGATATAACCCCCCCCCCCCCATACTCAGCACTTATCCGGGCCATAATTGAGTATAACGCCTCATTTGGTATGTACCGTACTAAGTATCTACAGCAATTAGAGAGACCTCATAGATTTCTTACAAAGAAGATCAACGGCCTCCAGCATGTGCCTTAAACGGACCGACTAAAATCTCTGTCACTATACTCCATATTGTATAGACTTCTTAAGGGAGACTTATGCCTAGCCTGCAGAGCAACCCAAGACCCAAACCTAATGAACATACTGCATATCCATAAATCAAATGGGTCTAGGGCTAACCATTCCAGGGACTTAAATATGGCCTGCGACTTAAGTAAGACATGCTGTATTGACAGATTTATCTCCCAGCTACTGCCACATCTTTGGAACAGGCTATCAATTCATGTGAAACAGAGCACCTCTGTGAGACTTTTCAAGAGGAACCTGGATGAGTGGCTGGGGCACCATAAATTCTTACCTGGGATAGTGTCCACACCCTTCCTGGGCATAGGACATCATCACTAAATGCAATTTTGAGTATTGATTAGTACCTCTATGGTATTATGTTGAGTTGAAATGGATAGACTTAAAATGACCTTCGGGTCGATAGCCTAGTAATCTCCTATGATCCTGTGATTCTGTAACTCATATTTCTTAACCAAGTAGAGGCAGCTTTATGCTTTTAGTTTTCAATTTCCCAAGACAAAGTTGTACGTTTGTTGAATATTCTGTAGTTGTATTGCACATATCAAGTTTACACACACACTCACTGACACTCTCACACTCACACACACATAATCTTACTATTACTTAAATCTATGAGATTTATTTATTTATTTTATTTGCATTTGTTTACCGGGAAAGTCCACTGGGCCAAAGAGCCCATTTTCCATGCAGGCCCAGGGAGAAAAGCTCCACAGGTAACAAGAAACAAAAAACATACAGTAGATACATAACAAATGCATGACATTAAGCAAATATATTTGGCACGAGTACATTACAGGAGTATAAGCAGCAATAGTATGACACGGAATAAATACAGTTGGAGTAATTTCATTACAGAGCTATATGCAGCCAAGTAAAACACTTTAAATTGAGTTGAATAACAAAATGAACTGATTCAGCACATTGCATGAAATTTCTAACAGGTGAATTGAATTACAAAATGACATATGATTCCACATTGTGTAAAAAAGAGAAATTCTAACAGTGGATAATAGTGAGGGTTACACCTGGCAGCAGTTTGGGTAACTCAACAACATGTCTCCAGTTGTATTTGTCTCACCCTGTTTCCCCTCACTAAGCTCAGGCTCACTCCACTTCTCTACTCTGCTCCTAGTTCCACCCACCTCACCCATCTCTACTGGGGTACCTGTTATTTAATCGACCATCCTAAATGTCGAGTATTGGAAGATCGAATGGGGAAGTTCAAAAAATAGAAATGTCAAAGCCGCTGAAATTCAAATTCTTTCCCAGGGAAAGAATTTGGTTGGCTGTTTCCGCGGCTTCGACATTTTCTGTTCTGTGGTGCGAAAGTTACAGATCATGTTAAGGTAAGTGTGTGAGTGTGACGGACGTTGGGGTTAGGGTAAGGTAAGTGTGCGAAAGTGACGGACATTAGGGTTAGGGCGCGGGTAACGTAAGTGTGTGATAATGACGGACTTTAGGGTTAAGGAGCAGGTAAGGCAAGTGTGCGATGGTGACAGACTTTAGGGTTATGGCGCGGGTAAGGTAAATGTGCGATAGTGATGGACTTTAGGGTTAGGGCACGGGTAAGTTAAGTGTGCGATAGTGACGGACTTCAGGGTTAGGGCGCGGGTAAGGTAAGTGTGTGATAGTGACAGACTTTAGGGTTAGGGTGCGGGTAAGGTAAGTGTGCGATAGTGATGGACCTTTGGATTAGGGCTTGGGTTAAGGTTAGTGCATAGATAGTTGTGTATGTAAGGTGTAGTGTAGGTTTATTAGGTTTTTGGTGTGCTTGTGTTGTGTGTGTTTTTCTGAACAGCAAATTTTTTCTCTGAGATTTCGTTGTTGTCATATTTCGAACCTCCAAATTTGAATATATGGTGTTCGAAATTTTGGAAGTTCGATTATATGACATAGACCCCTCTACTGTTATATTCTGCTGTCCCCGCCTACCATCCATACCCATCCAATAAAACTACATCATGTTATATCAATAGCATCCACTTCCTTAGCTAGACTAACCACATACCCAGTATTCTGTTCATCCAGGAATAATCCTTAACCTTAAACTAACCTGCTGTATCATTTTTCCCTTCTATAATATGCTAATCCTAAACATTCTTCTATTATTTCTCCTGACTGCACTTGCACACTTATCCTCACCACAGTACCTACCTGAAAGTATTCAATTACCTTCCTGTACCTCAATTAACTACCAGACTACTTTCAAATATAATAATATCTTCATAGCCCCCACCCTTTTACCCCTTCCTATGTCCATCTGTTCCAAAACAAAATACAAGTCAGAAATCCTGTGAAAATCTCAGTATAAGTGGCTACATGCACAACAACTTAACCTACTAAAACTTCAGCTCCCAGGTGACATCCCTCCCAACCATGGACCTCATTTACAAATCCCCTCCCTCACCAATCATATTTAAAAGTGTTTCTGCTCTTTAATATCAACCTTAGAATTATCTGTAATAAACTGTCAGAGGTACTGGCCTAGATTTCACAGCACCTACGTGGCATAATCATAGCCACAGAAGCATTGCTATAAAAGGAAATTAATGATGAAGAAATGGCTTCCCAGACTATAACATCCTTAGACTAACTAGAAAAAAGCAGCTGAGGTTGCTATCATATATAAGCAAGCACTCAACCTCTCACTTCATCCAACTACCCCACCACCACCACCACTTTAGGAGCAGCTGAAATCTTGAAAATAAACAACCATAAAAGCATAGCAATTGTGGGAGTGTATACCCCCTGGAAATAACAATGACACAACTGGGGAACTCCTGTTGTGTGTTTCTTCATCTGCCTGTCAAGAAACCATCATAATGGGAGATTTTAATATTGTTTGGCTAACAGCAGAATATATTCTCCAACAAAAACATTAACCTCTAAAAATGTACTTAATTTACAGATACTCCAACAAGATGCAACAAAAACATGAATGGACAAAGTACCCTGGACTAGGTCCTCAGAAATTTTCCAGAAAAAAATTACTTGCACCGACTCCCTACCAGACAATCTAAGTGACTGCCTACCCATCTTCATTGTAAGGGATTGTCCATCCATCCCCAAAACACACGGCATCAGTCGATCTAACAACACAGCTAACTTTGTTAAAGATACCTTTACTACTACCTTAAAATCAATCGGCAACTACTAAAAAAGCTTCCACTATTGGAAGCTGTATCCTTCTTCAGTAGCACTTTTTAAGGTACACTTAATCACATTCCTGTTGAAAATAAAAAAGTTAAATTCAACCCATCTCATTGGTTAACAAAACAAACAAAGGTACCAGTGACAAATAGAGATAAAGCATGGAGTCATTGGAAACAAAACAAAAATTACTCCAATCTCCAGATTTACAGATAGCTTAGAAATCAGGCCAAAAATTAGATAAAATCAGCTAAAAGATCTTATTATACCAGTTAACAAAATACAGGTCACATTAACTGTAAAATGTTCTGATCATCAATAAATAAACATCCATCCTGGATATACAACCCAACCAACTCCCACAACAACCAACTTCACAGAAAGTATAGCTAGCCAGTTCAACACTTTCTTCATTCAAACAGTTGCTTCACTCTTAAAAGACACAACTAACTTTATACCTAAAGACAAGTCTGTTCAACAATCAATCAAACCAATGCAAATGTCTTTCATCAAAAATTTTCTCAAACTTAAGCCTACCACTCTAATCCCAGATAACCTTCCTCATGAATTTATTAAACTAACAACAAATGCAGTAGCCTACCCATTAAGCATTCTAATCAACTGCTCCATCAGAGAGACCTATATCCCTTTTCCCTGGAAGAAATTCTATGATCTGATGTTATTAATCTTCATTCATGACGGATGGGTTTTGGTTCCATCCTCAGAACCAACTCAGCCAATATAACAAGCTCGCGCCAGCCAAAAACTCTCAAACTAAGGTTACCCATAGTGCCCTCCCCTCATCTCCTCAGATCTTGTTTGCCGCGTAGAGTTTCAAGACTTGTCAGGCCAGCTTTCAAGCTGTTTCATTTTTTTCACTAAACATTGATCTTTTACCTTTCTAATCGCTTAGAACTCCTTTACTCTTAGTTGTTTATACTTTGTAATACTTTTCTCTTGTGTGAGTGCAATTTTAATTCCCCTTTACCTCACTGGTATTTCTTATTATCATTGTTGGTACAGGCTCCTCCCTTTCCCCTACCCTTTGGTAATTGATATACCATTGTTGGTATTCTTCTTCTTCTTCTTTCCGTTACCCTTTTGGGTATTCCTCTCATATACCATTGTTGGTAAAAAAAAATCCTTTCTTTATGTGTGCGTGAGTGGCAGAATATTTCCTACTGTTGTGTTTTTGTTACTGCTTGTTTACTTTTTTCTTGATATTGTTATAATGGCAGACAAAAAGGGCACTACTTGTTTCAAACAATGTGATAAATGTGGCAGGAAGATGCTAAACTCTGATGGCCATCTCTCCTGTGTCTATTGCCTGGGAGTACCACACTTAAAGGTTTAACCTCCATATGAGCTTTGTATGGGCTTTAGTGTCCGCATCTTAGCCGAGCACACGAACAAATTAATTCTAAAGGGTTTTTAAAAAAACCCTTTCTCAGAGGCTTTATCTGAGGGGGAGGTCTCAACCCATCCTAAAAAAAGAGTCAGAAAAGAGGAGCCAGTCTGTAGCATCATCTCCTCATCCTCAAGAATAAAAAACCACTAAGGCCCATGTTCATATGGAACCAAAACCAAAAAGTGCAAAAATGACTTCAACACCTGTTTCAGCACCGGAGTCTAAAACTCCATTCATGGTGCCATCCTTAACCACAGAACCGACAATGACTACTACTCCCATGGTGCCAACCCTTCCACAGTACCACAGACCCTCTCGCCACCAGAAATAGTCTCTCCATTAAAACCGGTCACTCCCACCCCCCATCACAACATTCCAGTCTTTCGACCACAGTGCCAATGGTCCAGACACTAGCCAGGACCAGATATTCTCCATCAGTTGACCCTTTTGTTGGACAGCAGTTAAGTCCATTCCTTGATCGGACTGAATTTCCATCTGGGATGTCAACCCATTCCACCAGGAGCCTTTTGGAGCTCGACATAGTGAGACTTATGGATCAGCTACTAGCAGCCAGAGGCATCTCAACTCCATTGAAAACCTCCCTCCTACCCAGAGCCGACGATTTTTCTCCACAGACTCCAACACATATTCCTCCTTCAACCTCCTCACAGGTTTTGGAGCCCTCGATGTTGGCGCCTTTCCTCGTGCCAGCTTCTTTGGTTCCACTGGTAGTTCTTAAAGTGGTCCTGGAGCCTACCCTGTAGTCCACAGCTCAATCGGAGCAAACCCACCCTCGAGACTGCGACTGGTCTGTCAGCACCGTGACCCCTAGTATGGTGCCGATTTTTTTTCTACGCTCCTGTCTATCGTTCTGGTTGCTCTGACAGCCCCGAGTCCTCTCGCGGCTCCTTCCCTGGAGGTGAGCTCATTGGAGCAGGGTGTGACCCCAGTTCCGAGGTTGTCTTTCTTGGTTCCAGGCTGCCATCCCTCTTCGGATGGGCCTGCCTTCCAGGTTATGGAGAGGGCACTTACCTCAGCAGGTTCACAGTTGGCCTCTTCGGCACCGGAATGCTACATATACATGTCTTTTGGTTCACAGCTGACACAGGCCACTATGCTGGGGCATCGAGCACGGGCGCAGCAAGATACCCTACCGCAGAGTCCTCTTTGGATGCCCCCCTGAAGAGCCACCTCATAAGAGATTGTGCAAGAGGAAGCACGTTAATTCCCTTGAGAATCACTCACCAAAGATGCAGATTTCAGTGAGGGAAAGGGTCCCCACAGTTACCCCCTAAGGATGTCTAATTCGGAGACATACTAGTGATTTTTAAACAGAGGGGTGACTGGAAGCCCACCAACCCTTCTTCTGAGGAATCTGTATTCTTGCGAGCTTTCCATGCTCGACCCACTATTTCCTGGATGACCCCACCTGTAGATGAGTTAATCTTGCTCATCGTTCAGTGCACTTGGAAGGCCCCTGACACTATTGAGCCAATCCCCCAGAGACTGGACAAGATATTCTCCCCTCCAGAGGATCATCCCCATTGTTCCAAAAGCTTGTCAGTAGACGCTATGGTGGTGGCGGCAGTCACTAGGAAAGAACTCACAGAGGAGAATTCTACTGTCCGTCCTCCTAACAGGGAATCTCAGATGATGGACAGGCTGGGAAGTGGGTTTATGCTTCATTGACCTTTGCCATATAGTAGTTGAACTACCTGGCACATTTACCCGTCTCCAGAGAGACCTCATCATGGAACTCTCAGGAACTTTGGCAGGAGCTGTGTCTGATGAGGTATGTGACAAAGTTGCCTCACAGTTAGCCACTCTGGAATCCATATCTAACTTGTCCATGCGGTTCCAGAGCAGCGAGTGCAGGAGTTGTCATGAGACGTCACGCCTGGATGCTCTTGTGCGACTTTGCGGAACCTTTGAAGTCTTCCTTCTTCATCGCTGCCGTTGATGTTTCCTCCCTTTTCGGTCTAAAAGTTAAAGACACACTAGTCTATTGTGATTGGATGGAAGAACGTATCTGCTGTGGGAGTGCGTTGTTCTGCTCCCCAACGATCCTACTCTAGGAATCAGAGAAGTGGAAAGATGTGGTTCAAGAAATCCCAAGGGCCATACCATGACACACTTGGCAAGTTTTCCTCCTGGGGCAAAGGGGGGAACTCAGCAGGGACACACTCCCCCCAAGGCAGAGGGCCACGCGTAACCAGGGGTCCAGAGATTCTTTTTCTGGACAGCCTTATCAGTGCTTCTGAAGAGCGGTCCAATTGCTTGCATCTGAAAGCAGTCGGGGTATGATTCTCTCTGCACCATTTATCCTGGCACTCCATAACAACAGATTCTTGGGTGCAGATGATAATTACCAGAGGGTATCACATCCCCTTCAATATTTACCTGAGGCCGCAAAGGTGAATCCCCGATGTTCCACTCAGAGGGATTTAGCAGCACAAGAAATACAAAAGTTCTCCGAAAAAGAGTCATCCAGAGTCCCACCAGACCATATAGAATCTGGATTTTACTCAGATTTCTTTTTTGTGCCAAAAAAGACAGGGGACTGGAGGCCCATATTGGACATCAGCATCCTAAACAAGTACATCAAACAGACCAAATTCCAGATAGTCACAGTTCAGTCCATCCTCTCGTTTCTGGAGAAAGACAACTAGATGTGCTTAGTAGATCTCCAGGATGCATATTACCATATAAAAATGGACAAACGCTCCAGGAAATATCTCCGCTTCCGGCTAGGAGCCAATCATTACCAATTTCGAGCACTGCCCTTTGTTCTCTCCACAGCCCCCAGAGTGTTTACCAAATGCATGGCAATGGTAACAACTCACTTGAGACTCCAAAGATTCCAGGTGTTTCCATATCTAGACGATTGGCTCCTTACCACTCCCACCAAATATTTGCTGCTTCTCACCTTGCACTACACTCTACAGCTAGCAAGATCCCTAGGGATTTTTATAAACAAAGAGAAGTCAAAATTAATTCCTACTCAAAGCCAAGAATTCATAGGAGCAATATTCAACACAAGGTCATGCCTAGTCACTCTACCGCTTCACAGTCTTCAGAGACTAAGATCTCAACTCCGACCGAATGATACTGTCTTAGGACAAAGTCCTAGCTCATTCAGTCCTTCAACTGCTAGGTTCAATGTCAGTGACCATTACTATAGTTCCTTTAGCAAGACTACACATGAGATTGCTACAGTGGCTCCTAGCGTCACAGTGGTCCCTATTAACTCATCCTATGTCTCACCCAGTCCTCATAATGAACCTTTGTAAGCAAGATCTGAATTGGTGGTTGAAGCCAGAAATGGAGTTATGGAGTAGTCCCATTTTTACCCACTCAGCCCAAGGCCGTTGTGACCACGGACGCATCCCTGATGGGGTGGGGTGGGGGGGCATTTTCAGGGAAAGACGGTCCAAAGCACTTGGCCCCCTGTGGAGGCCAATTTGCATATCAGTGTCCTAGAACTAAGGGTGGTGCTTCTGGTATTGCAAGCATTCCAGTCTGCCCTCCTGTTGAGGGAAGTTGCTATCCAGTCAGACAACATGTCGGTTGTGTGGTATATCAACAAACAAGGGGGAACCAGATCCTAACCGCTGTGTTGGGAAGCCATGAGAATTTGGCAAGGGGTGATAGCCTCCAACCGCTTTCTGGTAGCAATGCACATTCCCGGGAATTCAAATGTGATTGCGGGCAAACTGAGCAGAAGTATTCTCCTGCCTCACAAGTGGTCCTTCAACCCGGTAGTAGCGACAGTGATTTTCCATCGCTGGGGTCAGCCTTGCTGCGATCTATTCACATCCCCCACCAACCACAAGTGCAGCAACTACTTTGCCCTGATCCCCCTCTCAGGAGGAGTCCCCAAGGGATGCTCCAGTACACTATTGGCCCCCGGGACTACTTTATGCTCTTCCCCCTTTTCCTCTAATACCACAGTTTCTAAAGAAAGGTCTTCTCTTGAGAAGCAAAGTTATCATCATTGCACCCTATTGGCCCTGACAAGTCTGGTTCCCTTTCCTTTGGCCTCAGCTGGTTCACTGACACTGGGTTCTGGATCCAACTTTAGGACTACTTTCACATCCACAAGCATTGATCCACCCAAACGTAATGAGCCTCAAGCTGACAGCTTGGTACCTCCACTTCCAGTAATTGCCAGGCAAAATTATCTTTCTTCCTCTGTTCAGAAAATACTTCTGGCTTCCCATAAACTATGCACCAGAAACATTTATTATAGTGAATGGAACAGATTTGTTTTTTGGTATCGAGAAAAAGGACTAGACCCATTTTCAGCTCTAATCAGTTCGGTATTGGGAGTATTTGTCAATCTTACTCCATTCAGGAGCATCATCTTCTATGATTCAGGTTCATTTAGCAGCTATCTCAAACTTCCATAATGGTTTCCAAGATTCCTCTTTAATATCCCTCTTTTTTTGAAAGGAGTTATACATATAAAACCACCCATCAAAGAGCCCATTGAACCTTGGAACTTGACACTGGTCCTACAAACTTTGACTCATCATCCCTTTGAGCCTGCTGCCACGATATAAAATTCTTGTCTTGGAAGACATTTTTCTTGGTAGCCATTACCTCAGCGAGAAGAATAAATTACAGGCCTTGTGTGTAAAATGTCCTTACATAGTTTTCCACAAAGAGAGAGTATCTCTTCGGACTAACCCCTCCTTTCTACCCAAGGTTGTTTCTGAGATAAATATTAATAAATCCATTGACCTGACAGTTTTCTTCCTAAATTTTTCTATTAAAGGAGAATATTGTTTGCATTTGTTGGATGTACATAGACAATTGTGTTTTTACTTAGACAGGACTAAATCATTCAGTAGATCAGACCAATTATTCTTGTCTTTTTCAGGGCCTAAATTAGGTAAATCAGTTTCTAAAGTCACTTTGGCAAAATGGTTACAAGACTGCATCACCTTTGTCTATCAATAGAATCAAATGAGTTTATCAACTAAAGTCAAGGCTCATTCCACCAGGTCAGTAGCCACTTCAGTAGCCTTTCATTCAGTAGCTGCTATGGATGACATTTGTGCAGCAGCTACTTGGGCTACCCCTCATACCTTTATCGCTCATTACAAATTGAATATGGTCTCCAAGGGGAGAGCATCTTTTGGCTCAGTGGTGCTCAGGAATATCCTTCCATAGGGCCTCAAATATCCTTCCATGGGGTCTCCCAGGACATAAAGTAGCTAAGAACTCTGTCCCATCCGTCATAAATGAATGAAGATTAGCAACATCAGATAAAGAACTTATGTTCTTACCATAATGTTCCATCTGTGTTATTGATCTTCATTCATTCATGACATCCCACCCTCCAACCCCCTCTGAAAGACTGCTAGAGGGTGGGATTTGGTCCTGGTTACATGATAAGGCATTTGCTCAGACAAAGCCTCTACTTTCTTATCCTTACAGGCAAACTCAATCTAAGGGGATGAGGAGAAGTGCACTTTGGGTAACCTTAGCTCGAGAGTTTTTGGCTGGTGCAAGCTTGTTATATCGACTGACTCAGTTATGAGGATGGAACCGAAACCCGTCCGTCATGAATGAATGAAGATCAACAACAGAGATGGAACGTTATAGTAAGAACATAACCTCTTTTTTTTGCCACTTCACAAGAGTGGGCATTCTACAGACTTCACCAACTATTAGCCCATTGCTGTTCTCTCTGCAAGCCAAAATCCTATCAAAATGCATCCATTACCATCTACTAACATGTATACTGGAAAATAATTTACTTTTTCAAACACAGCATGGCTTCCACCTACATCACAGTACCAACACTGCACTCCTCAATTTCTGTACTCGCATTAACCAGCACTGTAACACTACAAACTAGTATCAACAGTATTTCTTTACCTGTTCAGAGAGTTTGATGAGGTGTCCCATCCTAAACAGACTCTTCTCCCTTAGACTAGACAGTCCATCCCTGTCATGGTTCTCCAGTTACTTATTTGACAGACATAAAGCAGTCAAATGGACCTCTGACTTCTCCTTCCTTCCTGTATCTGTAGGGGTTCCACGAGACTCCATCCTTGGACCACTCTTATTTAATATTTTTATTACTGACATACACAAATTGACCAAAATCTCCTCTATCGTACAGTATGCAGATGATTCAGCGCTCATCTAATCAGCTAAAATTATTGAAAAATTACATCAGTTTACACAGGATTCCCTCCTCTCTCTGTAGAGGCTTGACTGTATAACTCCCAGCTTCTTTTGGAACCCCCCCCCAAAAAAATGCATACAGGTCACATCACTGCTTAGCCCTAAAAAAGCTCATCTGGTTAGAACTCCCATACTGCTTGTCTTACTCTCAGCAGAATATGACATACTCTAATCCACAACCCTGAAAAATGCTCAAACTTAGCCAATATTCTTACTCTGTAAATTCCAGATAGAACCCTACAATCAAGTGATAAACACTAAGTGTAACCAAATCAACTAACTCAGTAGGAGCCTCTTTTCTCACATCACAATTCAAAAATGTAGAATGCCATACAATTTCCTTTAAGAGTAGACTGTTCACACAAACCCTTTAAAAAGGTCCTAAACTGCATCTTATGGATAAGTTGCTGTTGTTCCACCTCTGGCTGAAATACTATTGCTTCTCATTTAACCCTGAATTAACTACTCCAGTTTTTCTTTTAATCCCAGCTGATATTCTATGTTTACTCTCTCATTACATCATCTCTTTTGACTATTTTATACCCATGCTCTTACCTGTTTATCTCTGCTTGTGATCTGTAATCTTTCTCAATTTATTATGTAAGGTATAGTTATATTATTATTGTTAAATTTTCCTTGAATGCATGCTATTCGTATGTATTTATAAATTTGTGAATTTTTCTGCTGTACAACTGTTTGAAAATGTACTGTAATATCTCATTTATTATTTTGTGTAAATTAACATGGCGATATTCTCTACAGGCCTCTTCTGAAAAAGAGCTCCTCCCAGTATGATCATTCCAGTAAATAAATGTAAATAAATAGTGAACCTGTGTTTCCTGTACCCCCTAATTTAATTTTCTCTGAGGTCACCATCTCTAGGAATCAGAAGCCATAACCACATGCAGTAAGCAATTTTCCATGACAAACAGCCATGCACACGGTGTATATGATTTAGAGATGCATGTAGCTTGAATAATGAATGCCATGCAGCAAATCTGCCTTTGGTATATGCTAATGGCTATATAAGCACATGCTACCGAGTAACCATATTACATGAGGGGTGATATTTATATAAATGAGGTAAATCAAGATGGTAGAGTGGTTTAGAAATAAATATAGAGTGCATCATTGTGTTCTATCACTAGTGGTGTTGACCTCATCTAAATCCTCATGTTCATGCTGAGGAATTGAGGAAATATGTTAAGGCTTTCCCCAGCATTAGTTAATGTGTATATTGAACAGGGTGTTATTGCTGCTGCAAATCCCGGAGGCAAGCATCAACTGCAGAGACCCTGCATCATTCAACTGTACTCAACACTTCATGGACTCCATAACACCAACATTGTGGACTGGTACCATATGGGTAATAGCACAATGCAGGACCTGGTAAACCTGTTAACCTCATCTCCAGGAGTGTAGGAGTCATGGATTACCTGTCCCAGTGGACACCAAAGTATGTGTGGCTTTGCATGTGCTAGAGGCAGAACCATTCAAGGAGCAACTGGAGACATAGTGGGGGGGGGTTCAGGCATCTGCCTCGAGAATACTCCATTAATTTCTCAGTGTCATTCTGTAGCATGTGAGTGAGCATATGTGGGTTCTACATACCACAGAGGAGAGACAGAGAGCAAACACCATGCATTACTTCTGTGTTATAGCCTGTTTCAGTGAGGTACTGGAGACCACAAACTGCACTCACTTTGAAATAAGGGCCCCACCTTGAGACCTAGGAAGAAGGTATGTGAACTATAAAGGATATAACTCCATTAATTGCCAGGTCATTTGTAATGCACAGTGGCACAACAGATAGTGTTATTTCCTCACAGCAAGAGATTCCCTGGTTCGATTCTTGGCTGGAGTGCCTTTTTGTGTGGAGTCTGCATGCCCTGCCTGTATTTGTGTGGGTCTCCTCCATTTACTTTGGATTCCTCCCACTTTCCAAAGGCATGCAGTAGGTGGATTAGACATTCTAAATTATCCATAAGTGTGGGTGTGGGTGCAAGTGTGTGGGTTGGAAGAACAACCATGACAGGGCTAGCCATCCAATGGTGTGAACCTTGGCTTTAAACGATTGTCATTGTTGAAGTGACACCCCAACCTCGTGCAAAAATGGGAAAAAGAAGTTGTAGATGGATGGATCTGTAATGCACAGGATATCATCTGTATTATGTAATAAGGCACCAAAGCAATTCTCCTGACTCTCATATATGGCTCCTGGTTTTCCTGTATCAGTTGTTTGTGAGGGGTGATCTTCCCATACCTCTCAGCCTTTAAGCACAAGAGATCTGGACAAAGCCAAGAAATAATGGAGGGACAAAGGGCAAAAATCAGGGAGAAATTCTAAATATTGCTCTTATAAACTCCAGATTTTGAATTAGCATACATTTTATGAAAGATATGAAGTTTGAAACCCAGTCATTATTCAGTGACTTCATTCCTCAGTGATTTGCCAAAAAACACAATTTTTTTTCTGGGATAAACTAAAAATGTGTAAAAATCTGGACATTCAGCAAAATCAGGACAGTTAGAAGGTGTGGCTGTCCATTAGGGACATCTTCTCAGCAATGCCTGATATGACCTGGAGCCCTGGCTGATTGCCGTCATTGGAAATCCACAGAATGAGACAGACTAAGGACATAGCTATGCCATATCACAAATGTGGAGCATATGTTTGGGCTGTTGAAGGCATGCTTTTTTCTCCCTGGATATATCAGGTGCTGCCCTGAGTATGATTCTGGCACATAGGTTTATAGATGTTTGCTAGGCTAATGACCACAAGGGCCTTTTTAAGCCTAGCCATGCATTCCAAATGTCTGACAAGTTCTGATACCCTTGATAAGTGTAAGCATGGGCCTAGAAGATGAACCATTTTTACAGGTTACCTGTGTCCATTAGAGACATAGATGAAAAACCAAGGATGAATTTCTGGTCTCCCATCCAATCATTCAAGTTGCACTTGAATTGGGTTAGGGAGGAACTCTGCTTCACATGGCTGGAGAGCCTGTTCCATAGACAGGGTAGTATCTGGGATACATACCTATCTCTCCAGCAGGTCCTATTTATATCACAGGCAAGGTTTAAGTCTTTAGAACGGGTAATTCTGGTGCTGTTATTTTATGGATATGTAGGAGGTCCATCAGAGTGGGTTCTGACAGTGCCCTGTATGACAGGCATAGATCTTTCCTCTAAAGCCTGTAGGAGACAGAATACAGATATAGGGCCTTGAGGTGGTTTGCATAGGACATATTACTTATGCCCTGTATTCTTTTATTGAAGAACCTCTATGGATGTTCCAGTTGTTGGATATGCCTGGTTAGGTACATACCAAAGGTGGCATTGTACTCAATGATAGGTCTGATGAATGCCGAATACAGTGAAACAATAACTTCCTTAGACGTAGATGCCATACCTTTGTTTATAAGTTGCGCAACATAGAATGATTTCCTCACCAATGTAGACACATGATGATGAAAGGCTAGATTACTATCTATGTGTTTCCCTATGTCCCTGACTTCTGGGTCAGCTCTAAGGGGTGTGTTGTCAATATGATAGTTACTAGGGATGGATGACTTTCCAAAGGATACTATTATGTATTTTTTGGCATTTAGTTTTACTCCATGGCTCTGACACTAGTTGTTTATCTGTGTCAGCCCCTCCTGTAGAACATTTGTGTCAGTGTGAGATTCAATGACAGCTTCTAGTTTGCAATCATCTGCAAATTTAGTCAGCCAGAGACCACTGACATTGGCCTTGACTTCTGAGAAGTAAATGCCAAAAAGGAGCTGTCCAAAGACTGATCCCTGAAGAACTCCACTTATGACTGGCCTCTTTGTAGAGGTCCCCAATTCTAACTTCCTGGGTCCTGTCTGTGAGCCAGTTGGCTATCCACCGGGTGACGTATGGTTTTGTACCTAACCTCTTGAGTTTGTCAACAATGCTCAAGTGGAGCCTTCGCCAGGTCAAGATAGGCAGTGTGAATGATTTTGCCCTCATCCATTCCTTTGTTGACCTTCTCATAGAAGTCCACCAGGTTGAGTAGACATGATCTTCCCTTGACGAAACCAGACTGTGTTGGGAAAGTGTCTGAAGGTTTACTATATCTCTGTTGATCATCTCCATGATAATTATTTCCATGGCTTTACATACAAGACTAGTGAGACTTATGGGTCTGTAGTTTCCAGGGTCTGTAGATGCCCACCTTTGTGCAAAGGGATGACTGTTGCCTTTCTCCATTCATAAGGCACGAAGCCTGTTTGGAGGCTACAGTTAAATAGTAATTCCAGAGGCCCTGATAGGTCATGTTTCATGCTATTTAGAAGGCATCCTGGGATATTATCTGGGCCCATTGATAGTGTTCTTAAGTCTTAGAGAAAGAGCTTTAAGGACATGTTCCCTAGTGATAGCAGGGGAAGTTATATTTGATGATATTTCCTGAGGGAAAGTTGAGGGGGAGAGAAGGGTAAAGTTGGAGCTGAATTTATCAGCCAGAATGTTTGCTATATCTTCTGGCTCAGTATAGGTGCTCCATTTACAATGAGCTCTGCACACAATTGTGTATTGTCTTTGAGGTTGTGGACATAGCTAAAGAATGCTTTGAGGCTGTCCTTGGCCTGGGAGGCCAAACTTATCTCAAATTTTGCTCTGGTAGACTTTATTTGTCCTCTGAATTGTTTATTTAGTTTGATGAGAGTGCTTTTATCCTGCTGGGTGCTGCACCTCCTAATTTTTGCCATGATTTTCTTCCTCCTGTTATACAGCCAGTTGATTTTGTGATTCCACCAGGGTGGCATGTTTTTTGAGTTAGTTCTGTACTTTTTCCTGGTGGGTACAGCTGCCTCTATGCAGCTATTAACATGCTTGTACAGGGTTTCTGTGAACAGTTCTGCACAGGCAGAAGTGTTCTCCTGGTGTATGGGGGCTTGAAAATTTGCCAGGTTTTCACTTAATAGCAGGAGGTTAGCCTTAGAATAGTTCCTGAATATTCCAGGTTTAGCTGGGGAACCAGGTTTTATTGTTATTTCAAAGAAAAATATTTTGTGGTCTGACCTTACCAGGGAAGGCATTACAGTAGGGGGTGTGCAGCAGTCTCAAATATTAGTGAGGACCAGATCCAGTATAGTTCCATCCTTTTCTGGTGTATTGAATCTGGTCTAGGGAGTTGTGTTTACAAAATCCAGGAATCTCTGTGCGTGTAAGTTTGGTGTCGTACAGGATTCCCAGTTAATAGAGGGGTAATTAAAGACACCCATGAATATGGTATTGGGTTGGATGGTTAGTGGACTAAAATGTTTTAATTTGTGTAATGTTTCACAATATCATACTTAGGAGGCAGTTGCTGCGGGGGCAATTGCAGGAAGAACAGCTCTCAGCACACTTGGCAATGGAGGCTGAGCCAGACGTGGAAACAGTGGAGGAGTTAGCAGTAGGAGATGAATATATATATATATATATATATATATATATATATATGTATATGTATATATATATATATATATATATATATATATATATATATATATATATATGATAAACATAGATGGTTGGGAAACTGATAATTTACCCCTGGTTTAGCACCCATGTCCCTCATGGATAGTGGCAAGTAAATGTCCCAACATTTCTTTGTTCTTCCCACCTTTGTTTTAAAAAAATGAAAGGGTTTACAATTGCAATGGGGATGTTAGGCTAGGCTTCTTAATATTCTCACAGATCAATAGCCTAATGGGTATCTGTGAACCGTGAACTTAAAGAAGAACTGAAGCGTGCAGCATTCAGTGATTAAAAGGTAAATGTGTTACAAGTATATATTTATAGATATTGACATGAATAGGTAATTTGCACTCACTTTCAGCATACTAACAGCATAAAAATTGGAAAAGACTGAATGTGCAATATATAAAACCAGTGGTGTGTGGCTGACTTAGTTTGCAGATGACTGCAAGCTGGGCACTGTCTTAAATTCCCGTAGTGATGTGAACATCCTCCAAGAGGGCCTTACCCAAATAATGACTGGTGCCAGAAGCATGGCCTCAAACTGAGTGTCATCCCCTCTATCACATTAATAACAACATACTAAGCATGCAATCAGTCGTGAGGGACTTGGGCACCCAGGTTGATAGCGACCTAGCTTTTGACTACCACGTTACCTCCGTTGTACGGAAGGCTTTCTACATGGCCCACCTCATAAATAAGGGTATTTTATCCAGAAACAAGGAGGTCATAACATCCCTGTACTCCTCCCTTATCAGACCCATTATCGAGTACAATGCCCCCTTCAGCATGTACCTTGTAGCAGTTGGAGAGACCACAGAGGTTCCTGACCAGGAAAATCCAGGGTCTCAAACACCTATCCTATACAGCTAGGCTAAAAGCCCTGTTTCTCTACTCAGTCTCATACAGACTACTCAGAGGTGACCTGTGTCTGGCATACAAGGCCATTTCAGACCCAGCCTTGATGGAGTTGCTGCATATCCATAAGACAAACTCCACTCGCTCAACCCACACGCAAGGCCTTAACCTGGGATCTGTGACATTAATAGAACTTGTTGACAGGATAGATTTGTGTCCCAAAGACTCCCCCCATCTGTGGAATACACTCCCTCTCCATGTCAAGCAGAGTGCCTCTCTAGCCCTAGACGACTGGATGGAAAACAGAAGATGTTATGTAGTCCAGTCTCGCCAACATTCTTACCCGTGGGTTCGGAGCCTAACCTCGGCTCTGACTCGGCCATACTCTAGCTCGAAGTCTTTCAATTGGCTGGGCTAAGAAGGTATCCCATGCTGCACTGCTCCCTTTCCCCAGATCTCATTTGCCGCTCGTATAGCTCGGATTTGGTCTCGCTCTTGGCTGTGGCTAAGTACCTTTTTTTGCCTTTATTGACAGTTTTTTGCTTCAAAAATGAAAGGCTATTTTTCATAGCTGTGTGTTGTGTGTGTACTGATCTAACTCTTGGTAAAAAAATTGTTGTTTCTGGTATTATTCTCTTTTGTGGTGTCCCGCTAACTGTTTCCCCTATGGGCTAGGCCCGTTTCAGTTAGAGGACCTAGTCCACCCCTTCTTCAGTGTTTCGTGTTAGTTTAGTAGGTACCTATCCTTCGGGCTAAGACCGTTTAAATTAGAGGACCTAGTCTTTCCTTGTGTTTCCTGTTGAGACCGTTTAAGTTAGAGGTCATGTGTATTTGTCTGTTGTGGGTTTGCTTAGTTCCCGCGCTTTATATATATTAATGGTTGTTTTTTCTTCATCATGTCTAAGGATACGAAAGAGCATAAGCCCTCGGACTTTAAGAAGTGTTCTAAATGTGGTTATAAGATGTCCATCACTGATGGACACTCTGTCTGTGTTTATTGTCTGGGGGCTATTCACCTCCAGGAATCTTGTTCTTTTTGCCATGCATTTAGCCTGCATGTTCTTCAGGAGAGGAAGAACAAACTAATTTTGAAAGGACTTTTGAAACCCTCCTTCAAGGAGGATTTGGGAAGGGCTTCTAGCTTTAAGTCCTCTCCCTCTAAAGCTAAAACTTCTAAGGCAAAAAAGCGTTTTTTGGCTCCATCTGTATCCTCGGAGCCTCCGGAGAAAGTAGTGAAATCTTCTGTGGCATCCTCTGCTCCACTGTCCTCGGAGCCACAGAAAGTTAGTATATTGACCGAATCGAATTCGGCTCCAATTCCCTCGGAGCCGATTATGGAGGTACTAGTTCGGAGCCAGTCTCCAAATTTTAGGCCGTCTCTCCACCTCATAGGTCTCCTTCGGAGCGGAGGTCTAGATCTCCTTCCTTATCTTCTAGGTCCTCCAGGACTCTTTCAGATGTGGATGTAGATAGAGTGGTGCAGAGACTCCTCCAGTCACCGGTTCTGGCAAAATTGTTTTCGGCTCCAGCCCAGTCGGCTCCGGAGCCTGTCACCCAACCAGCGTTGATACTTCCTCCACCGATCGAATCTCAGCTTTCGGAGCCGGAGTGGTCGGCGCTGTCAGATTTCCCTAGGTCGGCTCCAATGGCCCATCCTGGCTTATCAGCTCCGGCTTCAGCTCCAACCCCCTCGACTCTGTCCACAGGGTCCAAGACTCATGGTTCCTCGGTCGGACCCAAGGGGGAGGCCTCGGGTCACCTTTCGGCCTTCCTAGCCTCCCTCTCGGTGCTTCGGCTCGGGGAAGCCTGACCCCTGCGTCGGCTTCAGACTTTGTCCCTTCTGCTCCGAGGTCTTCCATGGCTGGTCGATCTTTGGAGGTGGGGGACCAGCTTTCTAGGCCATGCGGAGCACATTGGCCAGGTCCTCAGCGACATCATTCAGCAATGACACTCTGTTCCCTCCAGCTCCGGTGCGAGTCTCAGATCGCCCTCTATCCCTCGACAGCAGAGACCCAAGGCCTCAGGATACCCCCATGAGTGGTCCCCTTATTTCTTAGGGCCCCTCAGTGTTTTTGCCTGAGGAGCCACCCAGAAAAAGAACGTGCAAGAGGAATCACATTGACTCCCAAGATGAGTCCCTCACTTCAGACACTGACCTCGAGGAATCGGAGGGGTCCCTAAAGTCATCCTCTTAGGATGTCTCTTTCTCTGACATCCTGGAAATTTTGAAGCAGAGTGGTGACTGGCCCTCCAGAGCTCCCTCCGAGGAGGAGTCAGTGTTCCTGAAGGCCTTTGGGGCTCAGCCCTTTGCCTCCTGGGTGTCTCCACCCTTTGACGAGCTTTTAGATCTGGCTTGTTGAAGGGTGTGGGAAACCCGTGACTCTGTGGAACCAGTCCCCAGGAGACCTAACAAATTCTTGTCCGCCCCTTCTGACAAAGAGTTTCTACCCAAGGGAGTTCCTGTAGATGCCATGGTGGTGGCAGCGGCCACCAAGAAGGAACTGGCTGAGACTTTGTCTACCGTCCATCCTCCTAACAAAGAGTCTAGGACCATGGACCGGTACAGGAAGCGTATGTTTTCTTCAGCGGCCTTTACACTGCGGTCACTGAATTACTTATCTCATTTTACACGGCTCCAGAGAGATCTCCTGAAATAGCTTGGAGATACTCTACAGGGTAACGTTTCTGATGGTGTGGCTCAGAAGGTCAACGCTCAGATGTCTACCCTCAACTCTATTGCTAACTCCTCCATGAGGCTGATCTCTTATGCAGCCGAAGGAGCGAATAGGGCAGCGAGTTCGGGAGTTGCTCTTAGGAGACACTCCTGGATGCGCCTCTGTAATTTCGCGGAGGCCTTCAAGTCTACGTTCACCAATGCCCCGTTTGATGGTTCCGCTTTATTTGGAAACAAGGTGAAGGACACTTTCACTAGGTGCGAGCAAGAGGGAAAAACTCTGTCTGCTGTGGGAGTTCATTTTTCCCTCCTCTCTAAGCCTTATCCCAAGACCCAGAGGGGTGGGAAGATGTGGTTCAAAAAATCACAGAGATTTTTTCATGACGCACAAGGTGAGTCCCCCTCCAGAGGCAGGGGAAGGGGTGGTAATTCTGGTAGATGCCGCCCTAGGGGCAGAGGAGGCCCGCATAACCAGGGAAACCGCGATTCCTTTCGTGGTTCTCCCTACCAGCGCTCCTGATGGGAGGTCCGACTGTGCATTTCTGGAGCCAGTCGGGGGTCGCATTTCACTATACCCAGAGGCCTGGCAAAGTATAACTCAGGACCAATGGGTATTAAAAATAATTTCCGGAGGATATCACATTCCCTTCTCTTCAGCTCCCCCTCCGATCACAAAAATCCCAAATGTTCCACCCAATCAAAGGGATTCCGCAGCTTCAGAGGTTTTAAAGCTGCTAGATAAAGGAGCCATCCAGCCTCTCCCCTCAGGATTAGGGACTTACTCCAGATTCTTTTTGGTGCACAAAAGAACAGGGGACCTGAGACCCATTTTGGATCTCAACAGATTGAACACCCATGTAAAGAAGTCCAATTTCCGAATGGTCACGTTGCAATCTATTCTCCCATTGTTGGTAAAGAAGTGTGGATGTGCTCCATCGACCTCAAGGATGCTTACTACCATATAAAGATGGACAGGGCATCCAGAAGTCATTTATGCTTCCGGCTTGGAGCCAGTCATTTTCAATTTTGTGCCTTACCCTTTGGTCTCACCACAGCCCCCAGGGTGTTCACCAAATGCATGGCAGTGGTAATGGCTCACTTGAGACATCAGGGATTCCAATTGTTTCCGTACCTGGATGACTGGCTCCTTTCTGCCGCCACCAGGCATCAACTCCTACAAACCAGAGACGCCACGATCAATCTGTGTCAACAATTAGGCATAACTCTAAATTGGGAAAAGTCTGCCCTGTTGCCCTCGCAGCGTGTCACCTTTATAGGTGCCGAGTTAGACACCGTGCTCATGAGGGCATTCTTACCAAGAGAAAGGATTCAAAGTTTACAACAGCAGGTGTACGCGTTACTCCCTTTGAGAAGAGTGAAGGCAAGATTGATCCTCAAATTGTTGGGCAGGGTGGCTGCTACAGTTATGCTGGTTCCTTTGGCGAGGCTACACATGAGACTCCTTCAATGGCTACTCTTCGCCCAGTGGTCTCTGCAACATCTTCCTTTTTCTCATCTCATAATAATCACAGACAGATGCAAGCAGGATCTACACTGGTGGCTTCACACCAGCAACCTCGACACAGGAAAACCCTTCGTTCCATCCCCTCCGGTTGCCACAGTGACCACGGACGCCTCCCACATAGGGCGGGGGACATTGTCTAGGCAGGAAAGTCCAAGGCATGTGGCAGGAACACGAGATGCATCTGTATATCAATGTCCTGGAGATGAGAGCAGTGCTACTAGCGTTGCAAGCACTTCAGAGCTTTCTTCCTCTCGGGACAATTGCAATCCACACAGACAATATTTTGGTGGTATGGTATCTGAACAAACAGGGAGGAACCAAGTCATATCCCCTTTGCAGAGAGGCCATGCGAGTGTGGCAGTGGGCAGTGGCTTCCCAACGTTTTCTTGTAGCAACGCACATTCCGGGGAAGTCCAATGTGATTGCCGACAGGTTGAGCAAAGCAATTCTGATGCCTCACGAGTGGTCCCTGAACAATCAGGTGGCGGAGCAGATTTTCCTCAGGTGGGGTCAGCCTTGCTGCAACCTATTTGCCAGCTCCCTCAATACCAAATGCAGCAGCTACTTCACCCTTATCCCCCCTCAGGGGGAGTCACCCAGGGACGCTCTAGTTCACAATTGGCCCTCCGGTCTACTGTATGCCTTCCCTCCTGTTCCTCTGCTGACAAAGGTAATTCAGAAAGCGCAATCTTTGGGAAACAAAATGATTCTGATTGCTCCACACTGGTTTCGTCAAATTTGGTTCCCCTTCTTCCATCCTTACCTAGTGGATGCCCCCTGGATTCTGGACCCTCAACCAGATTTGCTGACTCATATGTCAGGGCAACTCCATCCCTCTCTTCACACCCTCCGGCTGACAGCCTGGCTCCTCCACTTCCATCATTAGTCAGGCTTCATCATTTTTCGCCGGAAGTGGTTCATATTCTGTCTTCATCCAATAAGCCTTCCAAGAGAAAAATCTATTCCAGCAAATGGAAGAGATTTTCCATCTGGGTGCATGCAAGTCAAATTGATCTTTATACAGCTCCAATTTCGTCAGTCCTGGAGTTCCTCTCCATGCTTTTCAACCAAGGATCAGCGGCCGCAACTATTAAAGTCCAGTCGGCAGCTATTTCCACTTTTCACGTCGCTGATGAGCCTAGTCTCATGGCACACAGACTTTGTAAGGCATTCCTGAAGGGCACTATGCTGCTTCGTCCTCCAGTTTTTGAACCAGTTATGCCTTGGGACTTAAATTTTGTTCTACAATGTGTCACCCCCCCTTTGAGCCTGCAGCCACTTGTGATTTAAAATATTTGACTTGGAAGACAATCTTTTTAGTAGCCATCACTTCAGCCAGACATGTCTCGGAGCTTCAAGCCTTATCAGTTAGACTACCTTACTTGATTTTTCATAAGGACAGGGTTTCTGTCAGACCTAACCCTTCCTTCCTGCCGAAAGTCACTTCCATCAGTAATCTAAACCAATCCACTGAACTACCTGTATTTTTTCCAGAGTTCTCGAACAAGGCAGAATTTAGATTTCATCAGCGGATGTGCACAGACAATTACGATTCTATTTACATAGAATGAAGGATCTCAGAAAATCGGATCAGTTGTTTGTCTCATTTTCAGAAAACAGGATTGGGTCTCCTGTTTCCAAAGTCACTTTGTCCAGATGGATTTCCAGTTGCATTTCATTCATTTATGCTTCAGGTGGCAAGGATTTACCATTTCGAGTGAAGGCTCATTGTACCCGATCTGTGTCTACATCTACAGCTTTTCAGGCCAGGTTGTCTATGGATGATATTTGTGCTGTGGCTACATGGGCATCTCCTCACACCTTTGTTACTCACTACAAGTTGGATTTGGTGTCCAGAGGCAGGTCTTCCTTTGATTCCACAGTGCTCAGGAGTATTTTCCACTGAGCCTCCCAGGATTCAGGTGCTGGGGACACTGTCCCACAGGTAAGAATGTAGGCGAGCTTGGACTACATAACATCAAGAAGTTATGTACTCACCATAACGTTCAATGTATGTACTCCATCTCGCCTCACATTCTTACTTACCCACCCTCCTTCCCCCATCCTGGAGGACCTAGGGGTTAGGTATGGTTTCAAATTCCTTTCTGGTTAGTATGTTCTTCCTTCTCTATATGTTGATGTATGTGGAGGAGTGAATGATTAGCTCGCAGCAAACAAGATCTCGGGGAAAGGGAGCAGTGCAGCATGGGATACCTTCTTAGCCCAGCCAACTGAAAGACTTCGAGCTAGAGTATGGCCGAGTCGGAGCCAAGGTTCAGCTCCGAACCCACAGGTAAGAATGTGAGACGAGATGGACTACATACATTGAACGTTATGGTGGGTACATAACTTCTTGATATACCCCTGGAATCCCACCTGTGTCCCTGTTGGACAGGGGGAACAGGTACTGACTTTGAGGGAACATTGACGAAATTCTTGGCTAGAATTATAAGAGCCTTTGGGCAAATAGCCTAGTATTATCCTATGAACCTATGAGCACTAATAAAGTATATTAAAAGTAAGTGTATTATAGGAGTAAAACATTTAGCATTGATATGTACAGTATGCATAACAAGGATGGTATTCATCAGTTTGGCTTAAATGCTATTATAAAAATATTTTGATAAACTGTTTAGATTGTTGCAGGCATGTTAAAGCAGTGGTAGGGAGTGATTTGTCTTTATTTTTACTGTGTGCGCGTGTGTGTGTGTGTGTGTGTGTGTGTGTGTGTGTGTGTGTGTGTGTGTGTGTGTGTGTGTGCGAGTGTGTTTGTGTGTGTTTCTTTAGGCAGTTTTATACTGAATTAACTGACCAACAGTTTCTAATTGGGAAGTTCTTTTTCCATATACTGGGGCCTAAAAATAAGATCTGTGTAATAGTGCCTGTTGGTATTGAGTGCCTTTTGATGATAACCCTGATTTGAGTACAGGTAAACTTATATAATACAAAAATTTGTTATAGTGTATCTACACTACATTCTGCACTGCTGTCCTTTAATGTTTACCTCATGAATGTAGTGTGCATTATCTGTTTGTGTTTTGTAGTTATTGGTCGTTTGGGCAATTTTTCCAACTCTCTCAACTTTCTGATTTAAAAGTCCGCATTGGCACTTGTTTCTTTCCTGTAACTGGTCTAGTTCATATACAGATTCTTAGTTTCAGCACTTGAATTTGCTTATTCGTGCTCAGCACTTGTTCAGAACTTGTTCAGAACTTGTAAGCACTAAATAAGCTACAAATTACTACAGTACTCAACCTTCCTCATTACTTAGAGGAAGACAGTTGTTGTACTTACATTCCTCACTTGCTTAGAGAAAAACAGCTCTTGTACTCACTTTCCTCACTTGTCTAAAGGAAAATAATTTTTTATTCAGGCATGTCCAAGGGTCAGCTCCCAGTGTTCTCTCCTGTCTATCTGATGAATCTGAGCATTTTGGGGCAATGTAGCAGTTGCCTCATGTACACAGACAACCCTCTCCTCCTACCACCCAACACTACAAGCTGTAAGAGATGCACTTATCTAGCCAAACTGGAGGTAAGTTAACCCAGGAGAAACTCCTGAAATGCTGAAAAACACTACAAACGATCTTCCGGTGAGCAGAGCGGAGTTCAACCAAGTACTGGTTGCACTCAAGGAGCTCACTAACTTGCTGAAACCCACTACGGCTGCTTCACCAGGGCTAGCTTGCAACCAGCAGCAAGCACTACAAAATAACTTTGGATTACCGGTAATTGCGGACCCGGAAGAGGGTACAAGCTCCACTATATCCTCCACGGACATGTCTGGCGCCGGATCCAAAAGAAACAACTTTACTCGCCGCCATGAAGCTACCAGAGCTCCTGAAACTAACGTACAACTAGGGACCAATGGAACTAGTAATCCTGCTTTGAAACATAGAAACAAGGATGTAAACTTTACAAAATGGGCTGGACAACGCTTCACCTTTTCTAAAGGTAGTAACAATTCTAATAATTTCTCTAACTTTGATCAGAGCATGGACTTGTTCAAGGACAAATTATACTCCTTAAGGAGTACACAGCTAGAGACAGACTACTTGAATGAATGTCTGAGAGTAAAACGTGTCCCGAAAGGGCTACGCTTTTTTAAATTTCCAAACAATGTCCAGTATGGTACTGATTATTATTTTAACTTGTGTGAGATTTTTGATAAAGCTGGATTGGAAATGTTGCATGTAATGGTAGGGGAATATGAACTGAAAGCACAAACATTAATGAATGAGCTAGACACTTTAAACAATGAGTTAACATCTAGTACTAATTTTAGTGCTTTTAAACCAAACTATGACAAGGTTTTTGATAATGTTGATGTTTTTGTGATAAGATTCTTAACAGAAAACTAAGAAAATTAGAACGTGATCTCATCGAATACAGGGATGGCCTTGCCTACCCTAGCCCCAATGGTTACAATAAAACTTCTTCCAAAAACAACACCACAAACACAGATAGGGCTAGTGACACATATGACAGACAAGAGGAACCCCTTAGAAGAAGTGAAAGGCTAGCAGAGAAGAACAGAAGGGGTACTAACAACCAGGATTTTCAACAGAACCCGGCCAGACCGGGTTTGGGGACAGAGACAAAGACAGGCACCGAGGTCTTGGAATTTTGTTCACTAACAAACCACCATACACCAACTACCCTAACATCCCTGGATGATCCTATAACTGACCAAGCCCCAAATCTGGGTTTACACAATCAAAACCCTACTAATATTGAGGGTAACTGCACTATTTTAAGGAGAAACAACTTTGCCATATACAATTACACGGACATGAACCTTCCTACAAATGCTTTTGATATTTTCACCCGAGGGCTACATTTTGTCCCAACTAAACCCATGAATTTAACACAAGCTTTGATAGATTTAAAAATGTTTACCAGAGCTTTAAACTTAAATTTGATTTTTAAAGGGCAAACACTTAATGCAGCAGGCCCAACGCGTACAAGTCTCTTTAACCCCCCACTACACCCAATAATCCTCTTTTTTGAAAAGTTAGTGGAGAATGACTTCAGGAAAGTATATTATAATCAAGAAATTCTACTTCATCCAAATTTTTCTGAACAAGAAATGAATTTTATTGAACACTTGCATGAAGAAAAAATCAGGGTCATGAAACCTGATAAAGGAGGGGAAATTGTCCTTATGTTCTCAGAGGACTACGAAGCCCACATGCACACTATGTTGCAGAATGACGAACAATACGAGACGGTTTCACAAACGAGATCAATATAGCCTTTGCTGAGATTAAGTACTATCTTAGTGACCTTCTATTACAACAGGCCATCAATGAAAAGGTCTACAACTACTTACATGTGGAAAAGCCCAGAATACCAGTCATCTTTGGGATACCTAAAACCCACAAAGGAATAAATCCACTACAATTCCGGCCGATTGTATCAGGAGCAGGTGGAGTGACCGAGCCCTGGGAAAATTTATTGATTACATGACCAAAGAATACACGTCTTTATTGTCCCACGTCTGCAAGGATTCTTGGCACTTCCTCCGGGACATTCCCACCTCTTGCTACTCCCCAGACACCTTAATGGTCACAGTGGACATCAAAGATCTGTTTTCCAGCATCCCTCATCAAAAGGTTTGGAATGGTTTGCCCAATTTCTAGGCCAGAAGACAACCCTTAGTAACAAAATGTCCAACTTGCTTACGAAATGATGGAGATGGTTTTGTCCAACAACTTCATCTTTTTAATGGTGAATTATACCGCAACGCAAGGGGTTGCCATGGGGCATCTTGTGCATCCTTACGCAAATGTAGTATTGCACATGTGGGAGCATACATTCGTTTTAATACCCCCATGGAAAGATCACATTCTGTTCTACAGACGTTATTTGGATGACATCTGTATTTTATGGTCTAGCTCTGAAGGGAACCTATCTGAATTCCTTACACACATCAATTCAACAACGAATTTCCTACAATTCACACACACAGTGGATCAGCACGAACTTCATTATCTGGACATTACTCTTTACAAGGACTACAATCAGAAAACTTTCCATTCCAAACTACATCGCAAGGCAACATTTTCTAACTCTTTGCTACACTTCGAAAGTGCCCACCCACCATATCAAAGAGGGGATCATTAAGGGGCAGCTCATCAGAGCAAGTAGAATATGTAGTACGGAGAAAGATTTTGATTCTGAGGTGGCATTTTTGAAAAACCTTTTCTTGGAGCGAGGTTACTCTCTGGAACTATTTCTAACTCTATCAGCAGAGGTAAAATCTGCACGACATTCCCTCTACAAACCAATACTGGGGGTTTGTACCAGTGACCAACAATACACAAAACAAGGATACTGTTCACACTAACAGTTTTGCACACACATACTCATCAAATTCCTATGAATTGGAAGAAACAATCTTACATCACTGGCGGTTTTAACCCTCTTTGAAGAACTAAAGGACTACATACCACCTAAACCCAGTTTTGTTCGTAAAAGAGGGGCTAATTTAAAGGAATTATTTGAAAGAAATCAAAGAAAAAAGATGAAGGTAAAACAACCAAGGCTGGGCACATTCAAATGTGGTGCCTGTGCCCAATGTCATGCCATATCCAAAGAAACAGCACCATACCTCCGTCTAGGAACTACAAGATACACCCCACTGGATTTTACACCTGTGCCTCTAGAGGGGTCGTATACTTGGGGATGTGCACCAACTGTCAAAGTTTCTATGTAGGCAAAACTGAGAGGGAATTAAGAAACGATTCACGAGCATCTTTATGACATGACCAGGAAGAAGGAAACCAACGCCTTCTACAAACACTCACTCTCCTGCCCAGAACCCAAAATCCAGTTTCTAGTTCTGGAACAGGTTGAGCCAGATGCAAGAGGTGGTGACTGGGAATCCACCTTGGGCTACTGTGAACTATTATGGCAGTTGAGACTGAATGCAGGGAAGCCACCAGGTCTGAATGGGATGATCAGCATTAAACCGGTCCTCAAGCTTAGGAGGGCTAGGTTATAATGGACCCCCTTCATACCACAGCATCCCCACACAGCATATTAAATTACTGAACATCCACGGTTATAGGATTCCAACTAATAAATCAAATTCTATATGAAATGTTATATGGATGGGCATTAAAAATATCTCACGCATATTTTATTGCATGTTTTTATCAGTGTAAAGTAATAATGAAAAACATTTTTTAACAATTCACTGACAATCTAAACACATCTTTAAGCATATTCTTTAACAATCTACAACCCCAATCAGACTTCAGACTTTTATGTTCTGAAACCTAGGAAACTGGCATTTTAAAATGTTTTTTATGGTTAGTCATTTTATTTAAGTGCATATGTTATTGCAAACATTTTATTTTTTGAGTTGATATAATGACTAACTTTTTTAACACCCAACTCTAAAGCACCACACCTTAGTACTAGATTTACTAATTAATTAATTGTATAATTGCCAGGCTATTTAATGGAGGTTACTGCACACTGCAATTTGTTTTCACTTGATAAAGCTCAGGATTGCCTGAGCGAAAGCGCTTGTGTGATTTTATCTGTGACTTTTGGAATACTTCAGAAATAAAAATACAGCCTTGTGGACTTTAGCAGAGTTCCGGTTCCTTTCTTCAAGGTCGTGGATTATTCTTTGCTTGAAACTGGAGGTAAAGCTCTCTCCAACCAAGACTGAACTTGACAGTCAAGAGGAGAAGGTAAACACTTGCATCACACCACACTCATCACATAGTCCCAATAAACCTACACCACCAAAATCTACACATAGAAACACAAAGACATTCACGGAGGCTCTCAGTACTAATATGCTCAAGCAACAGAGACCACCAAAGCAGAAACGCAAGCAGCCTCAACCCCCTAACACAACCCAGATGACACATAGCCCACAGACTCAGTGTGCCACTCAACCACAGCCCATAAGGCAAAACAACGTACCCAACACACTAGTCATAGGTGACTCTATAGTCAGGCACACTGATGTCCCACTCACCAGGCTAAACAAGGAGAAGGTTACTGTCAGTTGCCTGTCGGGTCAGGATCCGCCACATAACCCATGCAGTCAGGTCACTCCACAACAAGTACAAATATGACTCTGTCATTTTCCATGTTAGTGTGAATGACCTGAGACGTGCCTCCCTGTACTACATGAAAAGAGACATGGAAGAGCTCTCCAATTTTGTAGCCCAGGCAGGTATGACCCTAGCCCTGAGTAGCATCCTGCCATCTCCCAGAATGATACCACAGTACAAGGACAAAATGATTGACTTCAATAATTGGCTAAGCTTCTAGTGTCATTCTAAGGGGATCCAGTATCTGTCTGCCTGGGACGACATCGTCGACAGACCACGATGCTGTGCCAGAGATGGCCTGCACCTGTCACCCCTGGGATTCCAGATACAGGCTAAGTCTCTTGCCATCACTATAGTGCCTTTTTTAGGCAAGGTTCAAATGACAAATTCACCTCCGTAACAGGAACAGGCAAGCAAAAACTGAGGGTAATGCTACTCAATGCTAGAAGTCTAAATCTCAGAATGCACTCCGAGTCACTCCTTAAAATGGAGAACATCGATGTCTGTACAGTGACTGAGATCTGGTTCAAGGCTCCAGAGAGCACCCCTGCATTACCAGGCTATAACTCATACCACACTTTTCGGCCACCTAATCTGGACCGGAACACCAAATGTGGAGGTGTGTCCATATTCATTAAGGATATCCACACCTCCAGACTAGTTGCTCAGCATAATGCATCCGAGGTTATCTAAGTGCAACTAACTGTGGGCAAAACTGCAATCCAAATTGTAGCTTGCTACAGATCTCACACCATGCCCCATGATTCCCGCTCCTCTTTTCTTGATATACTGGAAAATACTAGGGCTCAATCAAACATCCTAATAATGGGTGATTTCAACTACCCCACCATTTACTGGGAAAACTACTCATGTACCAACTCCTTCGCTCAACGGTTTCTGGAAATTCAATCACCCCACCATTACCTGGGAAAACTACTCATGTACCAACTCCTTCGCTCAGCTGTTTCGGGAATTCATAAATTCCAGTGCCTTGTATCAACTTATCCACACACCCACCATGGGCAACAGTATCCTAGACCTAGTCATTACCAACATGAGTGACTGGTGTTCCACACCTAAAGTCAACTCCTCGTTGGTCAAATCCGACCATAAGCTAATCACCCTAGATATCCACATCCCACCCCCCACCCCCCCATTAAGGAACCCACAGTAAAAAAATTTCTCCAAAGCCAACTTCATGCTTCTTAAGACAGAAGTGGCGAACTTCATGACACCCATGCAGATGGTCGAGTTACGACTGCTGAATCCTACACAAATGCACTCTATAAGCACTTATACGAGTCCATGGATCGTGCTATCCCAAACAGAACCAAGACGCTGTCCTCCAAAAAAAAGAAGCCAATCTGGTGGTCCCCTGCCATAAACAAACTCTACAACAGAAGGAAGAAACTGTTGCAAAAGAGAGTAAAACCCCATGAGTGGAGGAGCTCCCTGGTCAGCCTCAGTAAGAAGCTGAGATCCCTTATAAGATACTCCAAAGCTAGCTAGAAAAACAAAATCGCCATTGATTCTAGGGACAACCACAAAGCATTCTATAGCTATGTTAAGAATCTCAATGGCATCACCCAGATCTGCTCTGAGTTACAGCACAACGGCACGAAAATTACAGAACCAACTGATATTGCCAACATCCTGGCAGATAGGTTCAGTGCTAACTTTACCCCCCCCTCACCCCCTAAAGGGCCCATATCTATACAGGAAGAATGCAGAGTCCCTGTAATCACAACTATGCAGGTAAAAGCTGCACTCTCTAAAGCCAAAAACACAGCATCCATGGGACTGGACAACATCCTAGGCTGCGTTTTACATGAACTTCAGAATGAACTGGCTCCCCACCTAAACACCATGTTCAATCATAGCCTCACGTCAGGCTTTGTGCCCACTAAATGGTGCACAGCAATAGTTATCCCACTACACAAAGGGGAGCCACTACTGATCCCGGGAACTATCGCCCTATTAGCCTGACGAGCCTGGTCTGTAAGGCCATGGAACGTATCTTCATGGAACTCATACACAAAGACATTGGTAACCTCCAAACTCTGGACCCCACCCAGTTCGGGTTTGTGAAAGGCAGATCATGCCTCCTGAACTTGATCAACTTTTTTGAGGCAGTCACCAAAGCCGTAGACGAGGGTAAGGTGGTTCACACAGCCTATCTTGACCTCGCCAAGGCTTTCAACACCATCCCCCATTCTGGAATTATAGCTAAACTCACTAATCTAGGTATAAATCCCTATGTCACAAGATAGGTTGCCAACTGGCTCACTGACAGAACCTACACTGCAAAAGTTGCAGACTCCAAATCTGACTTCAAACCAGTGACACGTGGAGTACCACAGTGTTCAGTCCTGGGACCTCTCCTGTTTGGTATCTACTTCTCTGAAGTACAGGGTAACACAGAAGGCCTTTGGCTAACAAAGTTCACAGATGACTGCAAACTAGGAGCCATAGTCGAGTCCCCAAATGATGTGGACATCCTACAGAAGGGCCTCACTGAGACAGATGCCTGATGTCAGAGCCATGGCCTCAAGCTCAGTGCCAAAAAGTGCATTCTCATCCCCTGTGGTAAAAACTCTGTACCCATGAAATACCACATAGGCAGCAGTTTACTTAACGCCGAATGTGTGATAAGAGACCTGTGGACCCAGGTGGACAGTATTCTCTCCTTTGATAATCACATCGCCACAGTAGTCAGGAAATCCTTCTACATGGCACACTTAATCACAAAAGGGTTCGCATACAGAAAAAAAGAGGTCATTGTTCCCCTCTACTCGATGCTTACTAGACCTATAGAGTACAATGCCCCTTTTGGAATGTACCTCACAACATTTCTGCAGCAGCTGGAAAGGCCACAGAAGTACCTCACAAAGAGGATTACTGGCCTCAAACAAATGTCCTACACTGACCATCTCAAAAAACTGCAGCTTTACTCCATAGCATATCGCCTACTCCGAGGTGATCTCTGCCTAACGTATAAAGCTATGTTAAACCCAGAGCTGCTGGACATGCTACACCTAAAGAAATCCCAATCCCTCTGAGCTACACACTCTAGGGACCTAAACCTTGTCACCACAATAAACAGGATATGCTGGAGGGTTAGATTCCTGTCCCAGAGACTTCCCATACTCTGAAACAAGTTACCCATCTATGTCAAGCAAAGTTCCTCATTAGCACTCTTCAAGAAAAATCTTGATGAGTGGATGGGAAATAAGAAATACACCCCTGGGATCACTTCAGTGGCTCTGCTCGACAGGGGCACAGGAAAATAACTTTTTTGGGTGGCATAAGGCATGAAACCTTGTTGGCTAGGCTTACATAGCATAGGACCTACCTATGAACCTATGAATTATCACTCAGCAGCCAAACAGATGGTCATACTAAATTGCTATGTAGCAGTATATCCACTGGTGAATAGTGATTACATGATATACACAGATTCTAATGTATTGTGTTCTGTTTATATTTAAATTGTGATGCTCAGTAGATTATATCAATAGTAAATCTTTTATGTTTAGTAAAACCACCTATGAGACGTTCATCACACATGCATTTTATTTTTTGCAACAAACAGGCAGTCTTTATTTACTTCTATGTAAGCCATTACTTTTACATATAGTGCGATCCTTATTCATGGTGCACAATATTCATTTTCCCTTTTGTTACAATAATAGGTCTGTCCGTTTGAAGTCACCTTAACATCTGATACTTTAGAATGTTTCACAGTTAATTGAAACCCAGTACCAGAGACATACATGTTTTACAAAAAAGAAAAAGTAAAACATATGCTCTACTATTCTAATAGAAAAATAAAATAAAATAATAGCAGTGTAGTTTGCATGCCCAGAATATCTGTGATCATCTTTTCACTCTAATCTAGATACTTGATCTCAAAGTATCTACTTGCCTCTCCAACATATACTTGAATATTTATTGTCTCCCTTTAATTGCGTATCTCTCTGATTTTATTACTATTAGTGCCTCCTCAATTTGAGGACCTTTGCATGTTTTGCAGTTTCTCATTATTCCTTTTTTGGGAGACTAACAATGACAGTCTAAGTAACCTATTTCTCTGTGCACTGTCTGTACATTCTGGCAACCATCTCAGTACTATATGTTTTTTTTTCTAACTCTAAGTGACTTCCCAAGATTTTACCAGTTAAATATTGCAAGCCTAATTTAAATTCCTGCAGTTCCATACAGGACCAAGGTATGTGTTTCCAGTCACTGTTTTGCTCAATCTGGTATTCTAACAACTTCTGCCTTACACCCAGGAGCATTCCATGTAGTCTTTGTGGAGGCTCTTCCAAAAATTCTGCATTTGTTGGATGTTGCTATGCACTGAGATAGCAGACAGAGTTTCTGCCACTCTTTGTGAGTTAGTCTGTCCTTTTTTTTACATTCACTCTTTATCTTTTGTTGTTACATTTTAATTTAGTAGCCCTTTATGTAGCCTATTTATTAGATGATTTGTGCTTGATTTCTACTCCTTTGCCTGTTGACAGCAGTAATATCAATGGTACAATTCCCCCTGCCTTTAACTTCTCTACAATATTTAATTGTACTGAGTTTTATGTCATATCTAACATTTGATCTGATGTTGTCAGTTTTCATTCTGTCCTCAACTGATGGGTTCTGATCCAACTTGGCCATTGCTAAAGCTCATGGCAACCAAAAACTCTCAAGCTTCTCCCTTATTCACAACACACCAACCACAGTTACCTCAGATCTCGTTTGCTGCTTCCAGCAAAAGGTGAGGTCATCCAACTCTCTTTAGCTAAATTTAAGATTCATGCTAAAAACTTACAATTTCTCTCTTATTTCTTACCAGTTTCCTTTTCTGGTATATCCCTTACATGTTGCCTTACTTTTTATATATATATTTTCTTCTTGAATGTCTGCTTTCTTATTTCTTGTACTTCTGTACACTTTAGGTACTATCGTTAGTATCTCTTCTTCCCTCTACAGTAGTAGTGCTTAATATCATTGTTGGTAGCCCTTTCTTCCTTTATTATTTCTTATGCTGTCTCTATTTAAAAAAAAAATGTATTGTGTTAGTTAAAATAATTTGTCCTGTTTTCTTAAAATGGTGGATAAGCTGACTGATTTTTAAAAATAATTATGCATTTATTGTTTGAGTCCCCTCCACTTACAAGAGACCTGCTCCATATGTCACAGATTCAATCTCCATGCTTTAGTGAAGCGTAAAAATAAACTTATTCTAAAAGGTTTTCTCCCTTCCTCCTTTGGAGAAGCTATCTTGGAGGGTTCTTCTACCAAGGCTAGACAAAATAAATCCTCTTCCTTAAAGCTTTCTTCCTCTTCTTCAGCTTCAGATTCTTCTAGGAAGAGGTCTTCCAACAATCCGGTCTCACCCCCGGATCCGAAAAAGTCCAAGTTAGAAGATTTGACTGGGCCTTTGGATCTGACAACATCTAAATCTATTAATCCGACCATATTGGATTCGACAACTTCTGAGTTATTTCCCAGGATTCCAAAGTCCCTGGATCTGAGTTCACCAGGTCTGACTCTTAACAAAATTGGATAGTTAACCTTTACCCAGAACAAGGTACTCTCCTACTTTGGATCCTGTCCTAGCCAAAGTACCTTCGCCCTTCTTGGAGCACCCAATATCCATCCATGTATTCCACTCGATCTTCTAAGAGCCCGAGAGAAGAAGAAGATGTGGAGAGATTGGTGAGGAAGATCCTTCTGGTGCAGGGTCAGACTGGTATACCTTCAGTTCCTACCGACCCTGGGTCAGGTCATCCAAATGCCTGTAAACCCCCCCCCCCTTTACAGATTCCTCATCTGACTCCTCTGGCTGTTCCAGAGCTTTCAGATCTGAACCATCCAGTCCCATGTGACTCGGATCCGAGGATAACTCCATCCTTGGATCTGAGGGTTTCTCTGAGAGCTCCAGTCCAATCAGATCCAGGGAGCTCCTGTAGCTGTGGACTGTCGGATCTGAGGTGCTACATTCGACTCTGAGGCTTGTGGAGCCATCTCTACACCTCAGAGCCTCGGCATTTGACAGCTCAGCTCTGGCTTCTACTTTGGAGGGTTTGCCCTTGGGGCAGGAGGGGGTGGGCTATGGTTCAGAAGCTTATCTTCTCTGATCCGACATCCTTCCCTCCTCCAAGCTGCTCTGCCTTTGAAGCTGCGAAGAGGATGTTTTCTACTCCCACTGATCAGATGGAGCCATCCCCCTTAAATCCTAAATATTCTCCCATCATGTCTCAGCGCTCAGAACCTCACCATCTCCTTCCACAGGGGCAGCCAGTACCAAAACCCCTGGTTCCCACCCAGGGTATTGTGATTTCCTCTTCTTATATGTTCCCAGAACATCCCACTGAGAAGGTCCCTAAGAAGAGAACGTGCAAGAGGAAACATATTGACTCCCCAGAGGAGTCTACCACCTAAGACACAGATTTCGATGAGGGCAAAGGATCCCCAAGGTCACCCCCTGAAGATCTCTCCTTTGGAGACATCCTGGAAATCCTGAAACAGAGAGGTAGTTGGATGCCCAGTAACCTGACATCTGGGGAATCTGTCCTTCTGGAGGCTTTTGGTACTGGACCCTCTACCTCCAGGGTGACTCTACCTGCTGATGAGCTCATCGACTTATTTTTATGGCAAGCACTGAAGGATCCAGACACCTTAGAACCCATTCCTCAGAAACTGGGCAGGATAATGTTACCACATACAGACAGGCAGTTCTGGAGTAAAGAGGTCCCTGTTGATGTCATGGTTGTTGTGGCACCCACCAAGAAGGAACTAGCAGAAGAAAGTTCCACTCTCCATCTCCCCAACAGAGTCTTGGGTGATGGACAGATTTGGCAAGCGTGCACATGCCTCATTCACTTTTGCGCTGAGGTCTCTCAACTACTTGGCACATTTTACAAGATTATAGAGGGATTTGATTAAGGAGTTATCAAATACCCTCTCTGGTGCTGTTTCTGAGCATGTTCAAGCCTCTGTAACTTCCCAACTGACTACCCTTCAGTCCATATCCAATTCATCCATGAGGTTGATCTCAAACATAGTAGAGGAAACCTCAGGAGTGGTGAGTTCAGGTATTTCTATAAGGAGACATGCCTGGATATACCTTTGTGAGTTTGCAGAGCCCTTCAAGTCCTCTTTCATCAATGCCCCCTTTGACGGAACATCCTTATTTGGCTTCAAGGTAAAGGACATGCTATGCTTCAAAAACAGCTCACAAGTTGGTAGAGTGCACATTGTAGCACACGTCAAAGCCCAAGAGTAAAACAAAAAGGTCAGCATATACCACACCTGAAATACGAAGTTTAATAAACACAACTAAAAATATCAAAAATGGTAAGCACTTTCACTGCCATCAGGCAGCTTCTTCAGACCTAACTGAAAAACATTAACTAGTTCCTTTTAAACACAAACAAAGTAATCAGATTAAAAATTCAGTCAAGGCATAAAGGCAACAACTCACAACATTGCTATATATATATATATATATATATATATATATATATATATATATATATATATATATATATATATATATATATATATATATGTATGTATATAAAGCCTAACAATACATATAAAGCATCAATAAAATCCAATAACTGCACAGAAATTCATATTCTAAGGAGTCAATAAAATACACTGAATATAAAAAGTATATAAAAAATAGCAAATTTAGTGTGTCAAGGGACAGGATTTCAAAAGGAGTTTGAGAAACACGCTCATTGATACCTGGTGACCTATCTGCATCTAATCGTATTATCCATTCTTGTTCACATTTCTCAGTAAAATTCCAAAGGCACCCTCTCTAATATTAGCAGTCAGGATTTTTAACACAAAAAAATTTAAAAGTATGGGCAGGATTCACGAAGGCTTGCACGGAGTCTAAGAGTAGTGTAAGACTCCATGCAGCCTTCGCGATCCAGGAACAGCCCAAAGTCTGTGTAAGAGACAAGCTACAACGGCTCTTACACGGAGTGGGCGTGGCTAAGCTAATCACCTCACTTGCAGCCGAATAGCTTGCAAATGAGGATGATTAGCGATCCAGGAAGCCCAGAACAGCCCGTGTAAGAGCCGTTTTAGCTGCAGAAATGTACTTAGTTGACAACTGAGTACGTTTCTGCAAAAGCTGTAATGGAGCTATGTCAGCTCCAAATAAAGGGTGCATATGTGTCAGGCAGCATGCCAATGGCCAAATATGTGGCCATTGGCAAAGTGGCCTGATGCAACTATATTAAAAATATATATTTTTTTCGGCGATTGCAGATGTTTAAACCCAGCGCAGCCCCGCGCAAACGGGCTGCGCTGTATAAAACATATAAACGAAGGTTTTAAACCTACAAATGTAGGTTTTATGCAATACATGGAATGTCAATGCAGGGACCAGCAGACCAAAACCAACATGGCCACCGTGTAGTGGTTGCTAACGGGGGAAGCTGAGTCTAAGACATGTAACTAAGCATTAGTAGGCAATCTGATGCAAATGAGTGTAAAGATACTGAATTCCACTGTCACATAGCAAATGAGCACAGTATGAGTAGTGTAAGAGTTACAGAAGGGGGAGGAACAGAGTAGGAGATAGGTGACATCACAGGGGGGAATGGTAGAAAGAAATGCAGTTCATTGGAGGTCAGAGTTACATGACAGATGTCAGACAGATATCATGGAAAGAGGTGTGCCACTAACTAAGCATGAGAAAGTCAAGAAATGGAAGGTGTACACTGTTGCCTACACCAAAGTTTCTTGCTGGACGTGTATGCGCACGTGTGCACACCATGAAGCGCGAGTAAGACAGTGTGCGCGCGTGTAAGGCAGACTGAGCATGTAGGATCGTGTTGGGAGATGTCTAACACTGTTTGCGCGGGCGTGCACGCGTTGTAATCCGAATAAGCAGATTCTGAACTGTGTAAGCATGTGTGCGCGTGTAAGGCACTGTGAGCGTGTTTCTGCTGGTTTACACACGGCTCCACCCTGAGGAAACAGAAAGGAAAAAGGAAGCAACAGATTTAGTAGGAAGCTAGCAGGGGATACTGCTGGAGATAGCAGGTGAAAACAATTAGATGCAGGCAATTACACAGGCAGAATAGTAGCCCAGCCCAGTACTTAAAACTCTGCAAACAGCAGTGCAGGATGTTTCTCTCAAGAGACACTGCAAGACAGGAGTTAAGTTATCAGAAGTGAAAACTGAAAAAGCTGAACTCAGAGCAGAAATGTTAGGGGCTGCCATAGCTGTCATAATGAGACATAGGCGACTTGCTGAGGGTGGTGACAATGCAGATGGTGCCAGACAACCCACAGTGAGGAGACGGAGAAGAGTGTACAGGCCCAGGGTCATCTACCACGGGTTACATGAGCTGGAGATAGTAGAGCGCTATAGAGTGGACAGAGACCTCCTGCAGCAAATATTGGAGCTGTGCAGGCCACGCCTCACACACAGAACCAACAGAGGGGAACCCATCCCAGTGGAAACCAAGGTATGTGTTGGCCTAAGAATACTAGCAACAGGTACCTTCCAGAGACCAACTGGTGATATGATGGGGATATCACAGGCATCAGCCTCCAGGGTACTGCACCAATTCCTGGATGCCATGTCAGCACATGTCGGTGATCATGTATATTTACCCAATGCCCGTGAGGTATTGGCCAGCAATATGCGTCTCTTCCAGCAAATAGCGGAATACCCTGAGGTAGTGGGTGCAATAGACTGCACGCACATATGCATCAAAGCACCAGCTGGTGAGCGGGGTAAGGCATACATCAACCGCAAGGGCTTCCCCTCCATCAACTACCAGGTCGTGTGTGATGCCCAGGGCATAATAATGAATGTGTGTGCTGGCTGTCCTGGGAGCTACCACGATTCCCACATCTGGCATTTGACGCAGCTGTACCAGACATTTGCCAATGGGGACATCCCGCATGGACACCTAGTGGGGGATGCAGGTTATGCACTGGAGCCGTGGCTGATGACACCCATCAGAAACGCACACACACCTGAACAGGAACGTCATAATGAGGCACACGCACAAACACGTAATGTAATAGAGCATGTGTTTGGGCTGCTCAAGTCACGGTTCCGGTGTCTGGACACATCTGGTGGAGCCTTGCAGTACACACCAACTACATGTACCCAAATTGTCATGGTATGTGCTATGCTACATAATATGATCTTGCGAAAACAGCTGCAGCAGGACCAGCATAGGGCCGGGCCAAACAGCCCCCAACCATTGCCAAGGCCATCACAGGCAGAGCGTGACTCTGAGGAGGAACAACCTGAGCCTGCCCCAGTAGGCAGAAGGCGGCATGCCCAGTATGCCCTGGCCTTGGCAAAGAGGCAACGCATAGCACATACACTGGCTCAGTAGGAACCCTGGGAATGATACCCCTCTCTGACTCACTCATATAGTAAAAGGGATGCCTAACATGACACAACCTGCTCTCAAACATGTACAGGGAAGTGTAATATGCGCATCCGACAGAGGCAGCCCTGCAACACCACCTGAGGCATGAATGCTATGTGTTAAGTAATGTAACACCATGTACTATATGCAAACCTGAGGACCCTGACTAACATCCTACCCTCACCAAGCATCATGCCACAACATGACAATGAGATGATCAAGTGCAATAATTGACGGAAGTATCGCAGTTAGTCAAAGGGGATCCAATGTGTGCCAGTCTGGGATGACATGCTGAGCATGACATGATGCACCACCTGCTAGGACTGGCGTGCACCTATCAGTGCAGGCCGTATGGATACTGGCAAAGGCTGTTGTTACCCACAGTGTGTCCTGAATAGGTAAGGCTCAAAACACAAACCTATCTCCATAGGTATCAGAAGGGATAAGAATAAGATAAGGGATAAGTCGAAACAGCAAGATGCATGCAGTCTAAACTCACCCAGTATGGAGAATGGTGATATGTGCGCTGTAACAGAAAACTGAGCCAAGGATCACAACAGCACCCTAACACTACCAGGTTACACCTCATACTGTGCTGTACAGCCTCAAAACATGGAACAAGCTACAAAAGGAGGGTGACTAGCAAGAATTGTCAAGGATAACCACACCCCCATGTTGGTACCACAACAAAAAGCAGCATGGACTAGCCATGGTCAAGTAACAGTGGCTAAAACTGCCCCCCAGTTCATAGCCTGCTACAGACTACTGTCCCAACACCAGGAACTGCACCTGGCCTATGCTGGAATACATGAATATATCAAGTCCTCCAAACCACATTATATTGGGTGACTGAAAATACCCAGACATATAGACTGGGAGCATTATACCAGCTCCAACAGTGTTGGACAAAAGTTCATAGAATCCATAAACCAAAAGGCCCAGGAACAACGTACCACTCCCACAAGAGGGGTAAGCATACTGGATGTGATAATCAGCAACATGGGTACTGGATGGCAAGATGAGAAGTGTATTGCTCACTGGTAAAACCAGACCGTAGAGTAATCACACTGGATATACAAATCCTGACCACAGTCCCTGGCCAGAAAACCACAGTGGAAAACATGTGTTAAGCAATATTTGCACTCCTCCAAACTGATGTGGAATCCATTAAAGGTCCTGTGCAGGTGCAAAATATGGGCCACACCTCAGAACCTGTAATACAGCCATTCCATGAACACTGCCAGGAATGCTTGGATTATGCAATCCTAAATTAAAACAAGACACAATGCCATACACGCAGGAATCTGGCATAGTGGACACCAGCCATAACCAAACCATGCAAGAGAATGAGGAAGCTACTACATGATAGAGCAAACATAAACAATGAAGTAATCACCGATCAGTAGTATGGCAATAAAATCTGTCCACACATACAATCCACTAAGGCCAGCCACAACAAGTTGAATCTGCGAATCCTGAGGCAATGTTACACCTGCCCCAAGTACACAGATAACCCCCAACTCCACCCAAGAAATACAAATATATGTGAGAGATGCAACCAGCTATCCAAACTGGAGGCTGAGCTCCCTCAACTCAGTACTCCCAAAACTAGTCAGGAGGAGAAGGTAACCACACACACCACAAACACAGTCCCACATAGACCTATCACAACTGCAAACCAAACACATAAACACAGAAAAACATTCCCGGAGGCACAAATTACAAACACAGCACACCAACAGAGGCCTCTAAAGCAGACACCCAATCAAACAACCTCCAAACATAGCACATGCAACACATAGTACACAAAGCTGGTGTGCCAAACAGTCACAGGCCAGAAGGAGAAACAACATGCCTGATACAGTTGTAATAGGTGACTCCATAGTCAGACACACTGCTGTCCCACATCAGACTGAACAAGGGAAAGGGTACAGTAAGCTGCCTGTAGGCTGCCACAATATGCCACATAACAGAAGTATGCAGGTCACTCCAAAGCAAGTAGAAGTATGATGCAGTCATAGTCCATGCTGGTGTGAATGACCTGAGATGTACCTCCCTAGACTACATGAAAAGAGACATAGATGAGCTCTCTGATTATGTAGTCCAGGCCGGTATGACACTCACCATTTGCAGCATCCTACCCTTACCAAGAATAATGCCACAGTACAAACATGGAATGATCAGTCATAGCAAGTGGCACACTTACTGGTGTCATTCCAAGGGGATCCAATGTCTGTCTGCTTGGGGCGTCATGCTTGACAAGCCACGCAGCTGTTCTTGGGATGGCTTGCACCTGTTACCCCTGGGCGTCTGAATATTGGATAAGGCCTTTGCCACCTCCATAGAGCCTTTTGTAGGCAAGGCTGAAAAGACTGACCCACCACCCTAGAAAACATAAGTGGAAAGAAACATAAGGGTAATGCAGACCAATGCCAGATGTGTAAACCCCAATATGCATGCTCCCAAGGCCATCCCCGGTATGGCGAACATCGATGTCTGTGCAGTGACAGAAACCTGCTGCAAGCCTCCTGAGAGCACACCAGCACGTCCAGGTTATACCACGTATCATGTGTCATGGCCACAAAACCTGGAACAAAACATAAAAGGAGGGTGAGTATCCATATTCAGCACAGACACCCATACGTCCAGGTAACTGACAATGCACAAGGCATTGGAGTCCACCCATGTGCAACTAACTGTAGGCAAGACTGCTGTACAGTCTGTAGCATGCTACAGACCACACTCCCACACACAGGAACCCCACCCAGCCGTCCTGAAGACACCGGACAATATGAATGTCCCACCAAATACCAAACAAGGTACCACAAATTACCACATAGGTGGTAAACCAGTATGTATGGAAGGAGTAACCAGGGACCCAGGGACACAAGTGGACAGTAACCTGTTATGTGACACCCACATTGCCAATGTGTCTAGGAAGACTGTCTACATTTGATACCGTATCAGGAAAGGCTTCACATCTACATCAACAGAGGTCATTGTGCCCCTATACTGTTCTCTAATCACACCCATAATCTAGTACAATGCCTCATATGGGATATACCTTACCTGACACCTGCAGCAGTTAGAAAGACCTCAAAGGTACCTCACCAAGAGGATAAAGGGTCTCAAATATATGTCATATGCTGCCTGGCTGTAGACACCCCAGCTAAATGCAGTCACATACTGCCTACACAGAGGCATTGCATGCCTGTTGTAGAAGGCCGTGCCCAACACAGGAGTAATGGACATGCTCCACCCCAGAAAACTCAAATCCATCGGAGCTGTGAGAGTGAGAGATGTCAACCTCAACAAATAATGAAATAGGATGTGCTGGTGGGACAGATACATAATCCAGAGGCTGCCCACACCCTGGACCAGATTCCCACTCCAAGTTAGGCAGAGCCCCTCACTGACACTCTTCAACAGGAATCTTGCCAAGTGGATGGATGATTGTAGAGTTACACTGGGGGTCTTCACTGTGTCATGTCCAGACAGAGGCACAGCAAAGCAAATCATAAATGGCCATAATATTCACATAGCAAGGGGTGGCAAAAGCCACACACACTCTGGCTAGGCTAACAAATGCTCTAGGGTGGATAGCCTAGTATGAACCTATGAAGTAACAAATTGTACAGGACACTAAGGATAATCCCAAGGCTTTCACACCTGATGGTAGGAACCATGTTGGGAATTCACAGATATGCTCTGAATCACACAAATATCACAAACACACACACATATTGCCAACATACATCCTGACAGGTGCAGTGCAACCCTCCCCCCGAATGCAGAATATCTATCCCAGCAGACTGCTGGCCCCCTGACATTGCAGATGCTGAGGTAACAGCCAACATCTACAAAGCAAAACACACAGCAGCAATGGTATGAGATGGTGTCCTGGGCTTAGTGCAACATGGACTCCAAGATGAATGGAATGCCAAACCACATTACTGCTCAATGTCAGCCTTACCACAGAATATGTACCCAAAGAGCAGTGTACAACAACAGTGGTCCTTCTCAACAAAGGTGTTGCCTGAATGGATACTGAAAACTACTACCCCAGAATCCTGAGAAGCTCGGTCTGCACAGCTATGGAAAGGATCAGCATGTACCACAGACATAAAGATATTGGGGACCTGCTGACACCGGACCCTACCCAGTGTGGCTTTCTTAAGTGCAGATCCTGCCCCTAAACATGTGTGACTCAATTGAAACAGTCATTAAGGTCATTGATGAGGGCAATGTGTTCCACACAGCGTAGCTGGACCTTGCAAAGGCTTCTATACAATACCCTACGTGTTCATTATAGATAAGCTCACCAGCTTAAATATAAACCCCTATGTCAGTAGAGGGGTTGCAAACCAGACCAAGGACAGAACAGACATGGCCAGACATGCTGCAGCCATGTCAGACTATAAACCAGATATAACTGGCATCCCACAAGGCTTGGTCCTGTGATCTCCCTCGTCTGGTATATATGTCCCATAGGTACAGGCAAACATGGAAGGACTGTGTCCGAACATGTTTGCAGAGGACTACAAACTGCTCACCACATATGATCCACCAGCTGACACAAGCATCCCACAAAAGGGCCACATAGAAACAGACAACTGGTGCCATAGCCATGTCAGCAAGCTAATTGCAGAAACGTGTATAGTCAACCCCCATGGATATACAGTAAGTGCCCACCAATTACCACATAGGTGTTAACCCATTATGTAGTTAACATGTAATGAGAGACCTGGGGACACAAGGTGATAGATATCCTGCATTGGACAAACATGTGCTGTAGTGTTTACAGAAACATACCATATACCCACCTAATCATGAAGGTTGTCAGATCTCGATAAGGGGAGGTCATTGTGGCTCTGCAGTCATCCTTCAGCAGCGGTACAATTGACTACAATAGCCCCTGTGGGATGTACCTCAGCAGACATCTCCATCAACCGTAAAGTCCCCAACAGTACCTCACCAGGAGTATCAAAGAGCTTGCACAGATGCCATGTGTTGCCTGTGTTGCTGGTATCAATAAACATGCTGCACCTTGTACAGTCTGAATGGCAGTGAGCTATGCACATGAGAGACCTGAACCCCAGCACTGACTTACATAGGACAAGCTGTACTGCATGATCCATAACACAGAAGCCACCCCCACCCATGAGTGAACCCCCCAGTACAGGCTACCCATAGAGTCACTTATCAATCTTCCTCAATAGGAATCTTGATGAGTGGATGGGAGATGGTAGCTTTATCCTGGGTATCACTGTCATGTCACAGGTAGACAGAGGCACAGTATACTAACCATGACATATGTCATGGAAAACTCCACTTACAATGTGTGTTGAAGGACAAACACACTCTCCAACTAGCATTAGACATGGACTAGGGCACATCGCTAGTGTTTGCAAATGTACACCTATGTTGTGGAATACACTACCAATGTTGGACAAGCCTGGTTTAAGTAGTTCATATCTGAACAGAATGCAACATGGTCAGATGTACACAACTGGCCCCTAACCAGGCTGTTGTGCTCACTATTGAAATGTAAAGCAGTGATAGCACTAAAGCCCAGGATACTGTCCACCACAGTCAAAGTACTACCAGTACACTATACAGTACTACAGTGTTAGGTCAGTGTGAAAGGATGTTGACAACTGTATGCAAAGTATCCCATGCAAACACTGCAGGCACAGTATAATCCTGCTGTGTTCACACACAAAGCAGTTGTACAGTAACTACACAACATGACACACAACACACAACCATAAACGGGTGATATTTGTTGAAGTTCACACTCATCCACAAATGTGGTGGGCTGCAGAGTCCAACATATGGAATGCTCACACTGGGCATGCTCACACACTTTGATAAATGAGACATATGTCAGACAACATGCCATGGGAAGGCTGAACTGGGCATGCTCACACACTTAGGCCAAATCTCAGTTTAGCAGTTGGACACACATATCTGGTATTGTTATGTGTTATTCCAGGAACCAACCACATTACAGCAGTCCGCCCAGTGCACACAGTTAAATGACTACAGAGACATACGTGATATAGTGGATCCCTCCCATATGCAAACATCTTCCACAGATGCACAAGTTGTTCATATAAACAGGGAATGCTATGGCAATAAAGATGTGCAAACAGTCTACCAGCAACAAATAATGTGCATTTGACAATTAAACATATGGGTGTAGAGGTCAACACTAGGCTGTTTGCCCTAGGGAATGACAGCTAAGCCAGAGTGTGCTTGGTGTCTGCCTCCCCACAGTATGCACATTCCCCTTTCTAAACACCGATGATGTCAGCACCCTATAAGTACAGCAGGAGAGAAGAAACTTCCCAGTAATGTGAATAGCGCGTTCCGCTAATGCGTCAGTCACAAGTGTCGTAACATAGTTAGGTAGGGGTTTGAATCCTGCAAATGCTCCGTGTGTGTGTGTGTGTGAGTGGGGTTGGTGTGTGTGTAAGTCTGTGGGAGAGAAATGTCCCTTTTGGCAACTGGGAAAACACACTACAGGATGCACATCCCCTTTTTAAACACCGATGATGTCAGCACTCTATAAGTACAGCAGGAGAAAAGAAACCTCCCAATAATGCGAATAGCACGCTCCGCTAATGCGTCCATCTCAAGTGTCATAACCTAGTTAGGTAGGGGTTTGAATCCTGCGAATGGCAAGTGTGTGTATTTGTCTAAGGGGGGGGGGTTAGTGTGTTTGAGAGAAATGTCCCTTTTGGCAACTAGGAGAACAGACTACAGGATGCACATTTCCCTTTCTAAACACTGATGATGTCAGCACCCTATAAGTACAGCAAGAGAAGGAAAATCTCCCAGTAATGCGAATAGCGCGCTCTGCTAATGCATCCATCTCAAGTGTCATAATATAGTTAGGTAGGGGTTTGAATCCTATAAATAGCAACTGTTTGTCTGAGGGGGGGGGGGTAGTGTGTGTGGGAAATGTCCCTTTTGGCAACTAGGAGAACAGACTACAGGATGCACATTTCCCTTTCTAAACACTGATGATGTCAGCACCCTATAAGTACAGCAAGAGAAGGGAAACCTCTCAGTAATGTAAATAGTACACTCTGCTAATGTGTTCGTCTTGAGTGCCATAACATAGTCAGATAGGGGTTTGAATCCTGCAAGTGTGTGTTTTTGGCTGAGGGGGGTTAGTGTGTGTGAGGACAATGTCCCTTTTGGCAACTAGGTGAACAGACTACAGGATGCACATTTCCCTTTCTAAACACTGATGATGTCAGCACCCTATAAGTACAGCAAGAGAAGGAAAATCTCCCAGTAATGCGAATAGCGCGCTCTGCTAATGCATCCGTCTCAAGTGTCATAATATAGTTAGGTAGGGGTTTGAATCCTATAAATGGTAAGTGTGTGTGAGAAATGTCCCTTTTGGCAACTAGGAGAACAGACTACAGGATGCACATTTCCCTTTCTAAACACTAATGATGTCAGCACCCTATAAGTACAGCAAGAGAAGGGAAACCTCCCAGTAATGTCAATAGCACACTCTGCTAATGTGTCCATCTTGAGTGTCATAACATAGTCAGATAGGGGTTTGAATCCTGTAAATGGCAAGTGTGTGTTTTTGGCTGAGGGGGGTTAGTGTGTGTGAGGACAATGTCCCTTTTGGCAACTAGGTGAACAGACTACAGGATGCACATTCCCCTTTCTAAACACTGTTCAGCTGAAGGCCATGGCTCTGGCACAAGTTGTCTGTTTCTATGATGCCCCTTTGGAAGGTGCTTGTCGGCTGGAGAGTCGATTATGGTGGCCAGTTCGCAGTCATCTGCATATTTGGTCAGCCACAGTCCGTCCGTGTTGGCCTGTACCTCCAATAAATATATACCAAACAAGAGAGGTCACATGACTGAGCCTTGTGGGACACAACTCGTAACTGGTTTGGAGTCTGGCATGGCTCCAGCAATTCTAACCATGTGGGTTCTCTCCTTGAGCCACTGTGCAATCCATCTAGTGACATAAGGGCTTATATTTAAGCTGGTGAGCTTCTCTAGAATGCCCAAGTGGGGTATTGTTGTGAAGGCTTTTGCAAGGTCCAGGTAGGCTGTGTGAACCACCTTCCCCCATCAATGGCCTTGGTGACTGTTTCAAAGAAATCAACCAGGTTAAACCTGGTAGTGCTGGTGTGCTCTCAGTAGCCCTGAACCAGGCATCTGTTACTGCACAGATATCGATGTTCTCCATGCCAAGGAGTGTTTTGGGTGCATGCATCTGGAGGTTTAGACTTGTGGCGTTGGGTAGCATTACTCTTAGTTTCTTATCCTTTGTGATACCTATGAAGGTGGGTTTGTCATTTGAGCCTTGCCTAACATAGGCACTATGGGGGTAGCAAGAGCCTTTGCCAATATCTGAAAGCCCAGGGGTGACAGGTGCAGGCCGTCCCTAGCGAAGCAGGTAGTTCAACAGAAGATGAATATGTGAAGGTGTAGTGCCTGTGATTAGTTAGCAGTAGCATATATGACTGCTCACGTGGACACATGCCAGGTAAGTCATATGCACTGTGTCACAGGCAATGTACATGTGAACAGGACAAACAGTGACATCCTGTCAAGTGGGACATGGACATACATATAGTAAGCTATGCAGATGGCACTAGGAGTCCACAGAAGCTCTATAACTATGCATTGCAGGTGTGATCAGTATTCCAGGGTAATTGCAAGCAAACATGCATGCAAACAAAGCTACAGTAAACAGGGCTGCATGTAGTCCATTGTACAACAAACAAGCTGCACCAGTTCCTGTAGGTAACACTGCAAATATGCAGGCACTATGCATATGTACATGGACATACACGGGTCAGATGGCTAGGGTCCAGTCTCAGTGCACACAAGTGTACAGATCATGTACTGTCAGGATGTACAATAACTGGATGGAGACCCATGTGCTCATACCTGCAGTAATACACATGTCAAATAACAGACACTGAGCCTTCACTCAGTGGTTCCATACTTAGTAGGATGTATGCTACCTGGCCTGCCACCACAGTATCCCTGACATATATGGGGACTCTCCCTCCTGTGACAGTTAGTTATGTGTGTTGGGGCTGTCTAGCATGGTATGAGATGTGAGCATGCAGTGCTAGGGTGCTCCTGTGTGTCCTGTACCAGTTGTGTAGTACTGCACACATATCAATATCCTCAAACATCTGCATTCCAGAGTCCAGTGTGGGCAACATGCCACTTGCAATTTACATGTCTATCATTGTGTATTACTACATTCATTACCTTATCCCCTGTGCTACCTATGTATGTAGCCTTCTGTTGACATCATTACCACCAGTATGCCAACATGTGCAGATGATACACTATGGTACTTACCATGGGTGTAGACAACAGGACATGACAATCACACACTTACTGCATCAGGCATGCTGTGATATACCCACAATTAATTCAGCACACAGTACTGTTAACAACATGATACTATTACTACACATCTATGTGGTCACCCTGTGCATCAGCAACATGTTAACCTGCACCTGCACAGTTGTTACAGATTGCAGGAGGTGGCACAGTTTCATCATATGCACAGGGTGTGAACTTGGTATGCCTGAGTCAGCCACCGATACCACCAATTGACATGTATGTGTATGTGTGTTGGTGAGGGACAGCAGTAGAAGGTGGGGCAATGTTGATGCAGTGTGTGCGTGTATGCGGTAGCCCTAGGTGTTGTCAATTCGCATGTGTGTATGAATGCACACAGTTCCACCTCGTGGCTGCCATATACTGGTGTTTGTGGACAGCCACAGACTGTACCTGCCAGGTCATACAGATCAGTGTCTCTGGCCAAGGACACGGTACCTGTGCCTTGCAGGGGTGCTACGGACCGTATCAGGTACCAACCCAGACTGGGTACTGTCATCAGAAGCAGGTGTTTGTTGACTGGACACAGATCCCTGTCAGGCCTGGCCAGAGCCACGTGCACATGGTCTCCTGGGGCAGTCTGATGACAGCACAGACCCAGCATTGCTGGAGCTGCTGCTGGCACTACAGGGGCGGCTGCGGCCCTGCTGTCATCCGCGACGATTGCCAGCTGCTGCTGTTGCTGGCATACGGCCACATCGACGCCTCAACTGCCCACCATCGCCCTGGCTCATGGACATGTAGTTGTGGAACCGGTCTATGTCCCCACAACGTCTGTCTATGACATCGGTGAAATCACGGAGGGTAGCCGCAATGTCAAGCATACTGTCAGTCATGGCTGTGCGACATGCTGTCAGCTCCCTCAGACCCTGTCTGGTGTACCGTTCCATACGTGACTGTGCCTGCATGACAGCCCGAAACATAGCTGAGGTTGTAAGACCTCTGTGGGCACGTCTGACAGGGGCAGTATGCCCACGGATGCTCCAACGAGAACCCCTGGACATCTGTCTGTGTGGTACCATCTCTGGGCCATGCCCTTGGCTGCTGTGTGGGGTGGCATGTGCCACAGATACCACATTACCCTGGTCAATGCCCACTGTATGCTGTCCATCACCTAGGGACATTGGTGACAAAGGGTGTATTGGCAGGATAACTGTGCGCATTGATGGGATCGACAGCTGTGTACTGTCAATCGGCTGACCAATGGCGGACCCTGGCATACTTTCCTGTGCCATTACACAGATGTCATCATTATCAGTACCCACGGCACCTGATTCAGGTTCCCTGCTACATGACACCTGAGCAGCAACAGAACCTGTGGGAGGGAAACAAAACACAGTTTACAATGTCTACACATTACCAGTGATGCACATATGCACACGTGCACAGGTGCACACAGGCACACGTGTACAGGTGCACACAGGTGCACACATGCACACATGCACAGGTGCACACATGCACACATGCACACAGTTTCACACAATTGTACCGTACTCAGTATGCGTGATATCAACACACAGACACAGACACACCTACATGCGTACAAAGAGCACTACTAAGTGAGCCAAATAGTACTATTACTATCAACACTATTACAGGAGTTGTTAATACACACTCACCAGCATGGATAGGCTGCATTGCTGTTATACCAGAGGGTCCTGCAGACGTGAAGAAACTAATGTCAGTGGGCACAACTGTGCCATTGTTACTGAGTATGATACAGGTCAGTAGTACAACAGTCGCCTTTCACAGGTCAGCTGCTAATATTGAGGATATCACACTTGCACATTAAATACTATGGTGACAGCTACAACCCAAGGACACACCTCACACATGCATTAACTACCAGTGTACACAACAGTCAACTATACATATGGCATATTACCTGCACTTTCACTGTCTTGCTGCTGCGTGGCTCCAACCTCCATCATAATGCATGTCTGCTGCTGTTGTTGTTGCTGGCGGACTGGAGCCACTACACTCATGAGTAGTCCCTCCAGTCTGGTGAGTGGGGGATGTGTAGCCACCCCACCACCTGTGTCGACCTGTTGCCTGTGGATATCTGACGCACGCTGACGGACATGTCCGATTCAATCACTGCAGTGATGTCGTACCTGCTCATATGTCCTATTATGCGTGCCTATGTCATTTACCCGACGGACAAGGTCTTGCCACAGTGCAGCCCTCTCCTGCTGATTCTGGCTGGTGCGGGAAAAGAGTATTCCATAATCCCGCACCAGGCTCTGGTGTATCTCCTCATCCTCAGCTGTGGAGTAGGTGGGATTCCGCGGGTGTGCCATGTACCTGGGAAAGAAAATAACCTGGTATCAGCAATATATGTCAGCAGAATTTGGCACACATACTACACATGCTACTCGACTGTTATGATACAACATATCTCACATATTTAGCATCTGTCTGTCTATTGGTGGATACACATGTAGATGGCCAGGTATCAGTGCTCAGCCAGCAACTGTGCAACAGTACCTGGCACACTCCATACGACATACTACCAAACCCCAGCAGTCAGAACACTGATTCAGGTCAAGAGCACCTCTTCACTCTGGGGGGTTGTATCTAGGTACTGTATGGCTTGTATTACAGAAGGCCTTCTTTAGCTATGTTAGAAACCTGGGAGGAAACTCGCAGATATGCTCAGAATTAGTTCAAAATGATGTAAAAATCACTGAACCTACAGGCATTGCCAACATACTGGCTGACAGGTTCAGTGCAAACTCTCCCCCCCCCCCAAAAGGAGAGATATCTATACCAGAGGATTGTAGCCCCCCAAACATCTCTAACGCTCAGGTGAGAACTGCTCTCTCCAAGGCAAAAAACACAGCATCCATGGGACCAGATGGTGTCCCCGGTTGTGTGCTCCACGAACTCAATGAGGAATTAAACCCGCAGTTAGGGCAGCTGTTTAATCTTAGCCTCACTTCAGGATACGTACCCAAGGAGTGGTGTACGGCAACTGTGGTCCCACTTCACAAAGGCGGTGCCTCCACCGACCCTGGAAATTACCATCCCATCAGCTTGACAAGCCTGATCTGCAAAACTATGGAGAGGATCATAATGGAACTCATAAATAAAGACATAGGGGACTTGCAGACTTTGGATCCAACCCAGTTTGGCTTTGTCAAAGGCAGATCATGCCTTTTAAACTTGGTTGACTTTTTCGAAACAGTCACCAAGGCCATTGATGAGGGAAAGGCAGTTCACACAGCCTACCTAGACCTGGCAAAGGCTTTTGACACAATACCCCACTCAGGTATCATTGAAAAACTCATCAGCTTAAATGTAAACCCATACGTCACAAGATGGGTTGCAAACTGGCTAAGTGACAGAACCCACAGGGTCAGAGTTGCTAGCGCCATGTCAGACTCAAAGCCTGTCACAAGTGGTGTCCCACAGGGCTCAGTCCTGGGCCCACTCTTGTTCGGCATCGATTTTTCAGAAGTACAAGCAAACACAGGAGGGTTATGGCTGACAAAGTTTGCAGATGACTGCAAACTGGGCGCCATAGTCGCGAACACATCTGACACAGATATCCTTCAGAAGGGTCTCATAGAAACGGATAACTGGTGTCAGAGCCATAGCCTAAAGTTAAACGCCAAGAAATGCATAGTCATACCCTTCGGGAAAAACAAGGTTACCCCTAGCTACCATATAGGTGGCAATCCACTAAGCACAGAAGAGTTTATCAGGAATCTGGGGACCCAGGTTGACAGTAACCTTTCGTTTGACACTTAAGTTGCCAAAGTAGTTAGGAAGACCTTCTACATTGCCCACCTGATCATGAAGGGATTCACATCTATATCAAGGGAGGTCATCGTCCCCCTGTACTCATCACTCATCAGACCAATGATTGAGTACAATGCCCCATTCGGAATGTATCTGACCCGACACCTGCAGACTCTGGAAAGGCCCCAAAAGTTCCTCACCAAAAGGATAAAGGGTCTCAAAAATATGTCTTATGCTGCCCGACTGAAGGAATTCCAGCTCTATTCAGTCGCTTACCGTCTGCTCAGAGGTGACCTGTGCCTGACATACAAGGCCATGTCCAACCCGGAATTGATGAACATGCTTCACCTCAAAAAATCTAGATCCCTCAGAACTACAAGGGCAGGAGACTTAAACCTTGACATGGTTATTAATAGGATGTGCTGGAGGGACAGATTCATCACCCAGAGACTCCCAATGCTGTGGAACAAAATCCCGGTACATGTGAGGCAGAGCACCTCGCTGGCCTTGTTCAAGAGAAATCTTGACCAATGGATGGGAGATCGCAGATATACCCCAGGGATTACCTCAGTGTCACTGCTTGACAGAGGCACAGCAAAATAGTGGGCATAGTACCTTCAAACTAAAGCAGTGGCGAAAGCCACAAAACTCTGGGCTAGGCTTATAAATGCCCTTGGGCAGATAGCCTAGTATGAACCTATGAACCTATGAACCTAAGAAGATGGAAGCTACTGCAAGACAGAGCATAATTCCATAAAGGGAGGGCATGTCTGAGCAGCACTAGTAAGGATCTATTTTCCATCATACAAAATCCATGGGCAACTTTGAGAGGGAAATCAAGAGGGACACTACAGATAACCAGAAGGCCTTCTTCAGTTATGTTAGCAACCTGGTCAGGATCCATCCTCTATGCCCATAGTTAGTACACAACTACAAATATTTCACTGACACCACAGATATCGACAACATTGTGGCAGACAGGTTCAGTGCAGGTGTCACCCCACCCTCTCCCCAAAATAAGACATAGTTACCCCAGCTGACTGTAACCTCCCTGTCATCACAGATGTCCAGGTGAGAGCCACCCTCAGGACAGCAGAATACACAACATGAATGGGACCTGATGGTATCCCCAGTTGCATGCTACATAAACTTTGACAGGAGCTAAACACACATATAGAAGTGCTATGTAACACTAGCCTGACTACAGGATATGTACCTGTACACTGGCGCACAGCAGCAGTAGTTCCACTCCACGAAGGAGGCACCTCAACATACCAATACAATACAACACAATACATTACATTACAATACAATACTATACAATATGCTATTGCCCCTGGGACTACAGCAGCGTACTGTTCTGCTACCCTGACCATTGTGACACATGTGGCGTGATGGTACCTGATACTGTCACACAGTTACACAGGGTGACTCATATGGCATATTACCTATCTGACTAACATTCAGCAGGGGTATGTGTGACATGTACTCATGGGGAGTCTTGCTTCTTAACACTGTGTGGTTTATTGCAGGGTATGACTTATCTGTGGGTAGGAACTCTTACCTCCACATGTGCACTCTGTTGCAGTGGCACGGACGACACACAGCAGACATGTAGGTTGTGGATGGTGTGAGGTGTTACTATGGTTGTTGGACATCTGTCATGGGTGTGACTTACATATGTAAATCCGGGAGTGGTAACCTCAATGTGGGTAGCATATGTGTACTCTGTGGTGTTGTCAGTCACTGTGCATTGGTAATGTGTTTGAGTGCATTGTGACAGTGTTGTACATGTCACTGTGTCCTTCTCCATATCTGTAGCTGTCATGTGAGGTCCATACCATGGCATCCATTATGTGGTGTGGAGGGGTACACCGACCTACATGTCCATAGCTGACACACCATGTCCGCTGACACATGCCATGTGCAGGTATTCCAGGGATAGTGTGCCACTGTGAATATCATTGGGGCCACTATTGTACACATTTATGACCCTGTTCACCCCTGACACATGCAGTGGTGGGCAGCCAATCACATATCTGGTGGTTACTGGTGTAGTTGATCTGGAATGTGGTATGGTACTCCGGTTTTGACACTGGTGTTCACTCCATGCCTTTGTCACCAGGCACCTGTTGCAGTACATCTGTACACATGTGCCTCACTCAGAATTTATATACATCTCTCTCTCTGTATATATATATATATATATATATATATATATATATATATATATATATATATATATATATGTATATAGATATATCTATATGTAGATATAGACATATACACATATATATATTGATGTACATATATTGCTATAGATGTGGGGGGGGCACAGAGGGGGTGTGAGTGACAGAGGGGTTGGGACAGGCTGTGTTGCAGGTCGTCATATACAGTCATACCTGTAGATAGTCAGATCAGTCTGTCTATGTATATGTATCTACATATATCTATATCTGTATGTGTGCATTACATAGATATGTTTGTACAATATTCTATCTACATCTGTCTATGTATTCCTACATCTCTCTCTCTATGTATGTATACATATATGCATATCATATACATATATATATATATATATATATATATATATATATATATATATATATATGTATACACACATACATATGTTGACATACATACGTATCCACATGTTAGACAGGTATATCAACATATTTGTCTACCATACTGTATACACACACTGACATACTGCTAAACATACATAACTGTGAAACCTACTTTGTACATGGCACTACAACCTGCAATCAACCAACATTGATATGTGCACATAGATGCTTTCACATACAAATGTATGTACAGCCTTCACTGATAGTTGCTGTATGTCCCCTGCCCTTTACACATCTTCATATACATATGGATACAGACCAATGACACATATGGAGGGTTCACAGTATGTAGACCTTTACAGTATTACTTTACATTACCTGTGTTTGTCACAGCTGCTTGTGTTGCTGTCTGGTTCTCTGTCCTGCTGCTCCACTTCCCAGTTGTCAGCTTTCAGGTAGCTGTTGCTGAACAATTTGTTTGTGTCTGCTTAATTTCAGTTTTCTCTGTCTCTGTCTCGGTCTCTCTCTCTCTCGCTCTCTCTCTGTCTGTCTCTCACGTCCTTCTCAGGGTGCAATGAAAGTATTGCATGTGTGGACTGGGAGTACAGCATACTTTTGTAGGTATCTGCATATGCCCATGTGATGGCCTCTGCACCAGTTGTTAGCCAGCATTTGCTAATTGCATGCAGCCAGTTGTGTACTGATTGCAGTTCTCACTGTGATTTCAGAACAGTGCTATAAAAAGGTATGTGAGATAGGCGTAGCCCTTTCAGATTTTAAGGCCAGGGACCATACTGTTATGCTGTGGACAATGTTCTGTGAGTGTAAAGGTTGGTATCTCTCTCATATTTCCAGGTGTGTTGTAGATTAACATTCTTCCATTCATTTCTCCAGTTTCCTGTACTAACTGTGTATGTACACTCACACCTACAACTACTACTACTGTTAATGTGTGTGTGTGCTTTCCTTTCACTTTTGCTTGCACTTTGTTGGTAAGGCTTCAATAGCTGCCCTTTACAGTGACTACTTGTATGCCTGCTAGGTGTCTTGACTGTAGTGTGCTGCTGTAGCTTTCCTATTTTCCATGTACATTCACACCTTGGAATGCTTGCTATATCTGCTTGGGTGTTACAGCATGCAGTGTGGTCTGGCCATGGTGTGGGCCTTGACATCTATTAGGGTATTTGAGTATGCTGCTGAGCAGGCCCCAGAGACTTTCAGGTTCATCTATGTGCCTCATGGGATGGTACATATCAGTGGGGTACACCCATTAAAATGTCTGGTATGCTGCAGTTGTGACTGTGGGTTAGCATGAGCATATGTATTACTACACTTTTTCTGCCATGCAAGTGATGAATACTGTCAGGACTCCATAGTTACCATTGCATGTGTTACACCTTTCTGCCTACTTTTTGTACATTTCACATGGGGTCTGTGGGGCATCCCTGTAAGTCATTCATTGTTGCTATGTCTAGGCTCTTCACTATTCAAATATGGTGGTGTCAGACCCGCCATGTGTACAGATATTTGCAAGTTGTCCACATTTCTGCCTCATAATTTGGTCAATATCTCATGCACACCTTTTTCTGGCAAGTCACTCTGGGCTCAGGTCAGAATATGGTGACAAACATTCAAGTTTCAGACTGCATACCCTTCCAAACATCCCACAAAGTGCAGACCCTGTTACTCTCTGAACTGTCTGCGTTTGTTGTAACATTATTTGTAATGTGTCTCTGGTGTTGGGCCTTTGCTCCACATATTTTATTACTTGGTCCAGATGTGATCCTGTAAGAGGTTGTGGGGTATGGGCTGTGCTTATCCTGCTGTGAGTATGTGTGTGGCTTGCAAGGTGCTATAGTGACATTATTACCTACTAGCTTCCAACTAGCATGGCTGTTTCTGTCCACACACTACTATTATGGAAATCCACTAGTTTTGATAGTAATTTTAAATGGCATGCTTTGTGTACTACACATCTATATTCCCTTTACATTTGTTCCTGCTATTACATGATATATTTATTTTAGCACAATGTTCTTGTATAAGAGTCATGGCTTAGTGGTAAGTCATGCAGACTACTGTTTCCAAGGTCCTGGGTTCGGGACTCACAGTGGGATTTTATTTTGCTTTTGAACTGAGTACAGGACCTGTCAATCAAAGTGACTAAGGCACTTTTAAGCAGTTGTAACCAGGTTAGCGCTGGTTTGCGCGGAGCTCACGCATGCGCACTGGCGTTTAGCTCCACGCACACACGCGCACACCCACTTACAACCGCTTAAACGTGCTTACTCTTGCGCACACCCGCGCTATTTTCTTTGAAAGAAAAGAAAATGGGGAGACAGGAAAGTGGTGAAAAAGGGGTCACAAAGAGGGTAAGACAGTAGGGAAACAAGCTTGGGATGTGCAGGAGGTATGTAGGTAAGGCCCACAGCTGCCCATTTCTTCATCAGCAACAGCTGTGCATATGTATGTAATTTGGTGTGACATTTGAAACCTTCCACCCCTGAGAGAGGTGTCAGGACAACAATGATACTTGTTGTACAGCCAACTGTAATTGATAGGTTCCATGTCCAGTAAACATGTGTGCGGAATGGGCAGCTATGTATGGGGCGTAATTTTTTTGTGGGTACAAAGTGCCCTTTTTTTTTTTTTTTCAGGTGAGAGTGGTATGTCAGTTGAAGGAAGTCGGTACAGCTGGGGAGGTAGGTTGGGTAGGTAAACAGACAAGACAAACAAGACGCATACAGGGGCAGTGTATGACACGTGTGGGGGGGTTACGCAATTGACGGGGACGGAGGTTTGGATATCCAGAGCCCATGAGCCCACAGATGGCAACAGTGGAACTGATATCCCCACTCATAGGCAGTTGCCACTGTTCCTTCACTGCCCAGGACGGGGCTGTGCTGGGGGCTGTGTAGGCGAGGCAACAGGCATGCCCGTTAGTTGCGCCACCCGTGCCTCGAGCTGGCGTAGGGGCTCGAGAACAGAGTCCCAAATCTCCCTACGCACCACAGTCCGGACGCTACGGAGGGTGAGTGGTGGTCCTCCTCCGGCCACACTTGCAGAGGGGGGGAGAGAGCCCCATCCCCTGCAGCACTTCCACCCGCAGGTGGCACAGGGCCACCGGAGGAGGGTCCGGACTTGGCACTAGTGCCAGGTGCACTCGCCAGCTGAGGTGGGTCCGTTGGAACCCGCCTTCCCTGTCGTACTATGTTTTGCATTATGTCATGACAGTTTGGGTTAGTGACATATAATACCATTCACAATTAGTTGTAACAGCATGCATTAGTATTCCCATTAACCAAACACCCAGATATTAACACCATTGAACAGCGTGCATAACACATGCATAATTTGAACAGAAATACACAGTCCAACAACATGCAGAGTTAATTGATGGCAACAGGCCATCAGGTGTGGATGTATGAACAGGGCAGATGCATCAACAGACATGCAAATATATATGACCCAACAGGACAAACGTCCAGGGGTGTTAATTGTGATTGCACATACCATTTTCACGTGGAATGGGTTATATGTGGTTATAGGGTGGGGTGAAGACAGTAATATTAACACTTTCAAATAACAATACATATGCTGTACATTTCTAATAGCTACAGTTATATACACACTACTGTTCTAACTACAGTTTCCTATATGATAACTATTTCAACTTGGTGATAGGACTGTTACTGCAACATCAATATACATTTTATGGTTCTTCATACACATTCATATCTAGCTTTGTTCAGCTACATCATCCTGCTACATTTGCTTTATATAGCTGTAGACAAGTGTGGATGTTTGGTATATCAGACAAACATCCTATCTGCATATTGCAGACTGAGAGCAACATATCCAGATTTTGGGATACACATTCCGGATGCAGCAACACTTTGAACAGATTTTGCTGTTTGGTTTTGAATCTCACATGCATTTCATTCTGTCTTGACTGCAGTATACTTTATTCAGGGGTTATTACTACTGTATTGCTGGATTCATGACACTTTATCACACTCTCTCACTTGCTTTCATTTTACTATTCAGGATGGTACTTCTAGGCTTTATTGACATGTTTTACCAGTAGTTATTACAATCCTTTCCAGCAGTCTCACTTCTGTCATGTTTCAGTATTTCCACAGGGATATATTTCACACATGTGATTGCATCATCTTCTGCAGCTATACTTTTCAGCCTGCTGCAGGTTGTGTACTATTTTCTTACAGGCAGGGCATTTTTATTTCAGAATATATGTTGCACAGTTTCATGTTTAGGTTAAACTTACAGGCTGAAACACACTTTTGTAATCAAGCAATACTTGCATACACTTTCACACTGTTACTTGCAGATTCTATTCCTTACTGACTACACTGCACTCTTTTGCTGACTGTCATACTTTTATATTTCTTTACAGTTACTGGTAGTGGATTACTGACCTGCCTGGTGGCGCAACCACACCAGCCTATCGCCATAGGCTCTGCGGTTCGCAGAACAGACACCTGCAGCTGTAATATAAATGAAGTAATATTGGAATACACATGTCCATAATATCAGCTAGTTTAATTTCTTACATACATAATTAAATGTTACTTACTCAGTAGTGGGGCGTTGGGTGTTTGCCGGGCCTCCTGGATCCAAAGGTTCAGTTGGTCCTGCTTGTGTCTCTTCAGGTCCGCATGGTGGTGACGGACCTGTTCACCAGTCCTTAGAATTCCTGTGGCACTGGTGAGATCATGAGCCAACCTGTCCCACGCCTCAGCCCTGTATGCTCCCCAGAGGACCTGGCCCTGCATGAGTTGGGCCTCATGATGATGGACTAGGAGCCAGACCATGTACCTGGACTCCTCAACACCCCACCTCTGTGCTCGAAAGCGACTACTCTCTCCTACTCCTGTCATTCTGCCTGCAGGTCAGTTCTACAATCGTTTATGCTGTGTATTCCCGCCTATGGGGCTTATATAGTCCGTTTTTCCCGCACATATCTGTGATTGGCCATTTTGGAATTGTATCAACTTCAGTAAACCTGCATTGTCATGCTCTAGTTTGTATTCATTCCTATATATTAGCTATTATTGCATTTACAGGTACTGCTGTCATGGCTTAGTGGTTCTGTACCTTGACTATGGTGTATAGTATCCTGGGTTCGAACCTTGCCACTGCTTTTTATTTTTCATGACTGTCTAGACATGCTGAGGGGTGTGTCTGTGTAAAGGCAGTTTTGATATGGCTTGCTCAACGTTGCCCGTCGGTTAGGTTGTTTGCGCGGTGCGCAGCTCCGCGCAAACGGGGTACGCTGGTTTAAGCCTCATTTGGCTATCAGCACGCATATTACGCTCAGCTCAGTTAGAGGCACATAGATTTAGCATGTTAAACCACTGCTCAGCTACGGGTACTCATTTTGCGCCAGTTAAACCACTGCTCATCTATGGGCAGATGCACTCACTCTGTTAAACTGTAGCTCAGCTATGAGCACATCTGGCATTTTTTCTTCTTTTGTTACCTCACATGTCTTCAATATAAATGGGCTATTTCATTACATTTTACATAAATTGTGGTTTTATGTGTACATATTTGTCAGAGACTTGTTTCCTGCTTATTTTGAAAAAAAAAAAAATTGGTGTTGTGGGGGCTCGAACCATGAATGCCTGCACTTCAGCCAACATCTCTACCACTACGCTATTGCTTCTTGGCTTATTTTGCATATTTAGTTCTTATATGCTTTCCCACTGACTGCTAACTGTAGCTGCACTACGGGCATGCCCGCGCAAACGAGCGCACTCACAGTTAAACATCTTTACAATTTAAAAAAAATATATAACATGTTCATTTATATATATTTTATGTTCATAGTCTGTGGGGGCATGTGTTGTGTTGTGTTTATTCACATTTCCGTGGACTCTGTTGTGGGTGTTTACTTTGGGCACTTTTACACTTTTGGGGGCGTGTCCGCTTGCAGGGCTCAGCCTACGGACACGCCCCCTACTGTCTTACAAGGACCGTGTTAGACTTAGGTGTGATTCAGCATGCTCTCATGAATGTGCAAAGCATGCTGACATCACTCCGTTTAACTGCAGCCTCCGTGTAAGAGTTATAACTCTTACACGGAGGCTTCGTGAATCCTGGGGTATGCCTTTCTCCTTTTTCAATAACATGTTTTGCAACAGCACTTCTACACTTCTTATTCTTCACATCATTAACATGTTCTAAAATGCATTCTTTAAATTGCCTATTCGTCTTCCCTACATAATAGGCATAACACTCAACACAATATGTGAAATAAACCAAATCCTTTGTTTTGCAGTCAGCACAGAATGAAGTTTCTATGACAAAATTCCTAGTGGGATGAATAAAACGATTACCTGGATTGATAAACTTACATACTTTACAATGCCTTCAGGGAAAAGTCCCTTCTCTGTGTGAGGGTGGTGTGTATCCTCTGCTGACATTCCTATAACAAAGCTGTCTCTTTAGTGATTTACAATTTCTAAAACTAAAATTAGGTCGGCCATTGATCAAGTGTCTCACTTTCTCATCAGTATACAATATACCCCAATTCTTCTTTCTAGTATCACAAAGAGAATTAACATTACAAGTATAGTTTACAGTCACTCTGGTTACATATCTTCATCCTTGTTTAACTCCTGGGCTATTGTTGTGCCCAATATTATCAGAAAAAGAAGGCCACCCCCTTGTATCACATTGGAGCATAGCTTCCTTAATATAGTCATCAACTTCCTTTTCTCTATATCCCCATTGTACAAATTCCATTCTCAGCTCTGACAGTGCTAACCTCATGTCTTCCTCATTATGTAGCCTTATAACCCTAAGTGGTTGTCCCTTCACTACATTTTTATATATGTGGCAGGGGTGCATACGATTCTTATGCAAAAGAACATTCTTCTTACATTTCTTCCTAAAAATAGAGGTTTTTGCTCCACCAAATAAACTCTTCGTAATCTTAACAATTAGAAAGTCTACAGACTCCTGAGAATAGGTATAACTTATCTTTAAAATGACATGGTCGAGTGCAAATATACAATAAACAGTTCTATCGCTTCTGCTGGCTCCATCCACAAAATAAAAACATCATCCACAAATCTTTTATACACCACAATGTGTCCACAAAACTAATTATTCCTAATAACACTCTCATACTCCCATTGTGGTAATGCTACGTTGGCATAGCTATTGGAACAAGCTGTGTTCATAGTTACGTCAACCTTTTGTAGAAAAAAATTCTTCATTGAATATAAAAACATTATTCTCCAAAATTAATTCTATCCAAATACAAACTAAATCAACATTCTTAACATTCAAAGATGCTTCTCTCAGAAGGAGAGATCTAATGTTCTCACTATCCCATTCATTAAGGATCACTGTGAAAAGAGACGAAACATCTAAAGTAAAAAAATAAATCAGCATTGTCATAAACATTCACCATAACTGGAAACAAATTATTTAAAAATATTTTTGTATCTTTAAGCACTGTCCATATCTTATCCACAATGGGACGTAAAGTCCTTTCCACATATATAGAGAGCGGTTCTGTAGCCCACCCTCTGCTGGACACTATCAGGCACGTGGGTGGGTATTGCATATCTTATGGACTTTCAGAAGGCCATAGAGTACAGGTATCAACGGATGTTCAACAGAAAAATATTTAAAAAGGTTCTCTGTAATTACATTAGTTATAAGCATATCAAACAAGAAAAAGGCTAACCTCGCTATAATACCATTAACTTGTGTTCTAGATAAATGAAGATACATCACAGTCTCATTCAATAAGTCATTCATGCGTTCTAAGTTATAACTCTTATCTAAAACAACAATACTGCTGAAAATTTTAATTTATGTAAGTGCTGCTGCTGTGCTGTGTTGTATTTGCTGGACTGGACTTAAAGTCTTCTTAACACACAAAGTATTGCTGGCTGTTTACTGCTGAATCAGAGAGACAGAGTTTTGCATGACTGCATCTGTAGTCTGTTAAAGCACCAAATTGCACACTGATAAAGAAATATATTTTGTAGCACGATACTATTTTACTAGAAGCACAGTCACTATTAAATAACTTATTTATATAACAAACAAGAAGTACGACTGTAGTTTGCAAATTTAATGTACAAAGTTTTTTCTTCACAATCAATATAGATGATGGCTTTATGGATTTCCATTCTCGAGTTACCTCAGAACCTAAATTTCTACCAAATACCTCTAACAAAGTTTAGTATAAAGTCTTATACACCCTTTTAGTCATGCACTTCAGATCCTGTTTTTTTTTGTATCTTTTTTGGACTTTTGTGGGAAATTACATAATGTCTGTTTTTAGACTTTTCTATTGTCCTTTTGTAAAACCATTTATACTGTGTGAGGAATTACGTCAAGCTTTTCTTAATATTGTGACAAACATGCCTTTTATCTTGAGGAAGACACTATAAAAACATGTCCATTGACAGAAGTCTGTAAGGAAACATCTGTAAGAATACGTCAAACTGTTCTGCTGCTGATATTGAGAAAACATGTCTTTCAGGAAAAAGCATGTCCATTAATAGAAATCTGTAGGGAAGCATTTATTAAACTGTTCTGCAGACATGAGAAAAGCATGTAATACTTGCTTTCCAGAATTGCTTTTTAGTGTTTTTTTTCTGATGCTGTGAAGAAGAGAAGCCTGACTGTTATACATATAGTAGGAATGCCCATTTTACATTGCTAAACTCTATGCCTAATTTCAAGCAAACTTTTTATTCTATGCTTTATCTTTCAGCATATTTGTAGCATAATTAATTTCAATCTTTTATTCACTGTTCAAACTCTAACAACTGCCTCCTTTGTCAGAAGGACGAATTTCTGTAGAGGACAGCTCTTTTAATTGTTGTAAAGCATTACATTCACCATCAGTCAAATTAAAAAAAAAACAACCTTTCCATTTGTCATTATATTCTTGCCGAATTTCCCTCTCACAGACCGATATAAACATTTCTATTACAGGGTCAATAACTGGAATGAAAGTACTAGGCTTCTTAAAACACTCATGTGTCAACTAAAACAGAGAACTGTAGTTTCAAAGATAGATTATGTGCAAACATCCTTAGGTCAAGGATGACCTCTGAAATGTCAGAAAACTGTGTTGGAATCAACAACAAGCCTTTATTTAAAAGGCTATACTGTTCAGTTGTTAGTGTTAATGAAGACAAATGTATAACTATTTCATTAATGTTCTTCTTCATGTCATTACCTCCTTCTGTATATCCACAGACGGATTCCTCTGTCATAGTCGTCCTCGTCTCGACCGGCTACTCAGCCTGTTCTTTTTGTAATCCAGTGGTAATGGAAGAGGGTCCGATAAGGAAAAATGTACTAGATGTTTGGCAGCTGTATAATTCGGCTCTCTCCCCATACTAGTTGCTGCTCCATTCATTGCCATCACCGATACTTCCTTGTCATTGTTACACGCTTCCTGTATACCATTTTAAGGCATAGAACTCACACAAAAGGTTTGTGGCAGTTGATGTTCAGTGGAATGAGAACATGATGCTTTAGAGGCTGTATCATTCTCTGCCAATCCTTCTTCAATTGTACTGCCAGGAGCCTGTGTCTCAATCAAAGGAATATCTACTTCTCCAGCAGGCAGTGCATTAGAATTGACTGGATCAACCTGCTTCGGCCAAGAAAACACGTCCATCACTAAAGTCTTTCAAATCTCACTGCACCTTCTTATATTTAGCATATTGCAATATCCTCTCAAAACCCTGAACATTTTCTAAGAGTACTTCAACCTTTTCACCATCAGCTTCAGGAGTAAAGTTGCTGAAGATTGAATGCTGCAACTTCTTAGTATCTTTCAATAAGGCTTCTTTTAGTTTTAAGTACTCAACTAGCAAGTGCATATAGTCAAACCCGAGTCTTAAATTCAAGGTTTGCCAATGTTTCAAGAGATCCGGGTTAGTATCCCCATATGTTGGCATTTCAGAACCTGTAGGCCTCTTTGAATAACTTTAGAGTGTAGTGCTTCTTCCAAATGAAGCCTTTTCCATTGAATCCGTTTAAACTTGTAAAATGTATTATCTAAGTCTCTGTAACACATATTAAAGTTGTTCTGTACTTCTGCATTCTCATCCTCCACAGCTCCATTCTTTTCATAAGAATAGTTAATTAAAGAATTAACTTCAAGTTGTAAAAGTCTTTGTAAACGTTCAGAATGAAAATTCACTTCACCAGGTTTATAATCCAATTCAACTGATAATCCTTCAGCCATGTTGAACCCAAGAAACTAAACAAATGCATACTCCAAAAAAATTTCACAGGTTGGTAGAGTATGCACTGTACCACACGTCAAAGTCCAACAGTAAAACTAAAAGCTATGCGTACACCACAGCTGAAGTACAAACTTTAATAAACACAACTAAAAATATCAAAAATGGTAAGCACTTTCACTGCCAATCAGGTAGCCTCTTCAGACCTAACTGAAAAACATTGACTAGTTCCTTTTAAACAAAAACAAGACAATCAGATGAAACATTCAATAAAGGCAACAACTCTCAACAATACTATAAATATATATTTATATATAAAAAGCCTAACAATACATATAAAGCATCAATAAAACTCAATAACTGCACAGAAATTCAAATTCTAAGGAATCAATAAAATATACTGAATATAAAAAGTATATAAAAAGTAGCACATTCAGTGTATCAAGGGACAGGATTTCAACAGGGGTTTAAGAGAAACATGCTCATTGATACCTGGTGACCTATCTGCATCTAATTGTATTATCCATTCTTGTTCACATTTCTCAGTAAAATTCTTAAAGTCACCCCCTCAAATATTAGCAGCCAGGATTTCTAACACTAACAATTTAAAACTATGTCTCTCCTTTTTCAATAACATGTTGTGCAACAGCACTTCTACACTTCTTATTCTTCACATCATTAACATGTTCTAAAATGCATTTTTTAAATTTCCTGTTCATCCTCCCTACGTAATAGGCATAACACTCAATACAATATGTGAAATAAACCACATCCTTTGTTTTGCAGTCAGCACAGAATGAAGTTTCTATGACAAAATTCGTAGTGGATGGATAAACGTATATGCTTTACAATGCCTACAAGAAAAAGTCCCTTCTCTGTGTGAGGGTGGTGTATATCCTCCACTGACATTCCTATAACAAAGCTGTCTCTTTAGTGATTTACAGTTTCTAAACTAAAATTAGGTCGGCCATTGATCAAGCTTCTCACCCTCTCATCAGTATTCAATATACTCAAGTTCTTCTTTATAATATCACAAATAGTATTAACATTACAAGTATTGGTTACAGTCACCCTGGTTACAAATCGTCATCCTTGTTAAACTCCTGGGCTATTGTTGTGCCCAATATTATCAGAGAAATATGGCCACCCCCTGATATCCTGTTGGAGGATAGCTTCCTTAATATAATCATCAACTTCCTTTTCTGTATACCACCCCTGTACAAATTTTGTCCTCAGCTCTGACAGTGCTAACCTCATGTGTTCCTCATTGTTATGTAGCCTCATAACCCTAAGCGCTTGTCTCTTCACCAAATTTTTATATATGTGGTAAGGGTGCATACTATTCTTATGCAAAAGAAAATTATTCTTACCACATTTCTTCCTAAAAATAGAGATTTTTACTCCACTAAATAAATTATTTGTAATCTTAACATATAAAAACTCTACAGATTCCCGAGAATATGTATAACTAAACTTTAAAAGTGACTTGGTTGAGTGCAAATACACAATAAACTGTTCTATCCCTTTTACAGGCCCGTTCCACAAAATAAAAACATCATCCACAAATCTTTTATACACTGCAATGTGTCCACAAAACTCATTATTTCTAATAACACTCTCATACTCCCATTGTGCTAATGCTAGGTTGGCATAGCTATTGGCACCACTGTGTCTGGATGATATTTTTATTTATTTATTATTGTAGCTGCTGAATACTAGTGAAAGAAAAATCAGTTTTCATTTCTGAATAAAGTATTTACAGAACACTTATTTTCATGTTTATTTGTTAAATACAAGTTTTAGCACATGTAGTTACATCAGCTCGCTAAAAGTGACTTACTTCTACAGCTTTTCCAAACTCCAGGTTGAAGCCCATTACACATATATAATGCAACCAAGAGGAAGAAAGTGGTCCCAACCAAAAAAGACATGTGTGACTGTTTGCAGACTGCTTTGCTGCAGTTTCTGTTTAGGTCTACATGCGCTTTTTTTTTTTTTTTTTTTTTTTTTACTTACCTGCGGGAGTTGGAGGTTGAGTGGCCGGAGCGGGAGAAAGTAAATTTTCTCATGCTGGCACAGGTAGTGGGCACTCCATTGAGCTGAATCTGCCGCTCATCTTACTGCTGCTGCTATCCAGTAATAACAATAACAAAAGTCCGAGAGTCTCCGATGTAGTCCGACAGGCAGTCTGCCACCTCACGAAGCTGATGTCATCACTCACGCCCCTCCAAGTTGATGACTTTGCGGGATATGCTGGTGATGTGTGGTGACATCAGCCATAAATTTAAACTTGTAAATAAAAAAAAAAAGAAAGAAAAAATCAGTAATTGAAGTGGCCACTCGGGGAATTTGTGGTACCCCGTATTTTGTTCTCAAAACTGGTAAATACAGAGGAATTTGGTATGGTTGAGAGATGTGATAAAGTCACAAGTCAAAAAGATAATCTGCAATGCATCGATTTCGGCCCGTCTGGTCCTTCAAGCCCTGGGATCATTGGCATTCGCAATAACATTAGTACCTCTAGCCAGATTTTACATGAGAATTTTTCAATGGATGCTAGCCACACAATGGTTAATTCTTTATCAGTCTATGTCTTACCAGATAAGAAACACTCAGATGTGCAAGAGACACCTGGAATGCGGGATTCATTCAGATAAAGTTCTTCTAGGCAGTCCATTCATTCCCCCCTCAGCCCAAGGCTATAGTGACCACAGACACTTCCCAGTTACAGTGGGTGGGGGACATTATCTCGGGCTGATAGTCCACAGTACCTGGTCCCCTGAGGAGGCCAATGGAATATAAATGTCCTAGAGATGAGAGTAGTGCTGTTAGCATTGCAGGCTCTCCCCTTAGGGACCAGTGCAATACAAATGGAAAACATGTCAGTGTCAGTGATCTGGTAGATCAGTAAACAAGGAGGAACCAAATCCTATCCATTGTGTCAAGCTCTCAGGGTGTAGCAGTGGACGCTCTCTTCCAACTTCTTTTTATTAGCAATGCACATTCCGTGGAAATCCAGTGTGATGGCAGGCAAATTGAGCAGGTACATTCTTCTACCTCATGAAGGGTCCCTCGCAAGAAAATTGCAGACAAGATATTCCATCAGTGAGGCTAGCCTTGCTGTTATCTATTCACTTCCCCCCGAACAACAAGTGCAGCAGCTACTTTGCCCTAATTCTTCCAGAGGGAGAATCTCTGAGGGATGCTCTACTTCACGATTGCCCCCCCCCCCCGATCTTCTGCCCATCTTTTTAATTCCCAAATTCCTTCAGAAAGCTTCCAGGCTGAAGAGCAAATTCATCCTCATTATTCCATATTGTTTTCTACAGATTTGGTTTCCCTTTCTTTGGCCTCACCTGATTCAACCACCTTGGTTTCTGGATCCAACTCCAGACTTTCTGTCTTACCCAACAGACACAATACACCCAGATTTGGCAAACCTCAGGCTGACTGCCTGGCTTCTCCAATTACATTGATAGCCAGACAACCATTGCTGTCTTCTCCTGTTCATCATATTTTGACGTCTTCCTATAAGCCTTCTACCAGGAAACTATATCTAGCAAGTGGAAAAGATTTGATCTGATGTTAATCTTCATTCATTCCTTACTGATGGGTTATCGGTTCTCTGCTCGGAACCGAGCCGGCCAATATCAAGCTCGTGTCAGCCAAAAACTCTTGAGCCAAGGTCCTACCCAGAATGCTCTGCTCCCTGTTACCTCAGATCTCGTTTGCTGTATTGCTGTACAGCCTTGTCAAGCCACTCTCTCAGCTAAGTGTCTAATTTTTTGAAAGTTTTATACATTGTTCTTACTTTAAATATTTTCATATAGTTTCTACTAATAATTTTCTACCCTATCATATACTTTAGACTCTCTCCCTTTAGTCTTTTCCCTTTATTACCCTTTTTCTTACCTTTGAGGTAATTCTTCATTACCATCGTTGGTAATTTTTCCTTTTCTCTTCTTACCCTTTTGGGTAGCCTCTCCTCTTCCTTTTGGTACTGTTCTTCTTCTCCACATCATTATTTTGGATAAGAAAAGTAGCGTTTGTTTCAAGCACTGTAAGGATTGCGGCCATAAGTTACCACTTTCCGATGGCCATGACTTATGTGTCTACTGTCTGAATGTCTCCCACCTTACTGTGGATCCCCCATGTGGGATTTGTAAAAATATTTCTACCAGGACTCTTAACGAGAGGAAGAATAAGTTAATTTTGAAAGGTCTTCTCAAGTCTCCTTTCTCTGAGGCTATTTCTGGGTCAGAGGGCTCACCCCTTCCTGGTAAACCCCGTAAGAGGCGTTCTTACTCTTCATCATCGAAGTCACTCGCCTCTTCTCCCTCTGAAGATCATAGGGAGTTGACTCATAAGAAGGTGAAATTGATTACTACTTCAGCGCTGTCACCTGTGACCCTGTCGGCTCCAGGCTCAGCACTGCCCCAAATGATTCTGGCTCCAGCCATGTCTTCCTTATCGATATCGGCACGAGAGTTCTCGGTGTAGGCAACTACAGCTCCAACTTTTCCGTTGCAGCCCTAACGGGCACCATCCATTCAGGTACAGTCCCCTTCGGCACCGTTGGTACAGTCCCCTTTGGCTCCAAGTATGACTTTTCTGTACTCCACGGCGCAGACATTTTCGGCACCATGTTCTTCATTGCAGTCCTTCTCGGCACCATCCTAATTACCGGTGCAGACACATTTTTCGATGGCACCATACCCATCAGGGCAGACTTTTGCCTTTACAGTGCAGACACCTTCAACTACTATGGTGCTGATGTCATTAGCGCAGACTACTTCCACACAGCTTTCTTCGGTGCAGACGTCCTCGGTTCTGGGCTCTGCAACTGTTGAATTAGCCAGGACCAAGTATTTACCTTCACTGGATCCATTTGCTAGCACTCAATATAGCCCTTTTCTAGAAAGACCAGAATCGCCATCAGCTTTCTCCATAAGGTCAACCAAGTGTCTCTCTGAACAAGATGTGTTGCGGCTTGTTGATCAGTTGCTTGTGGCCAGAAGTCTCTCTCACCCGTCGAAGTCCACATTCCTTCCTTCAGGTGAACATATATCTCCTCAAACTCCAACATACATGCCTCCTTTGACTTCTACCCAAGTTTCGAGGCCTATAAATCCGACGGCAGCTTCCCTTCCTCCGACTCCAATAGTGGATCTTACTTTGGAACCGGAGTCGTCCTTGTGGCCCTCGGTACACTGGGCATCAGGCTCTTCTCAGGCCAGTGGCTGTGCCGTGGGGGAGGGCATTCCTGGTTCCACGCCTATTTTTTTCTATGGCACCCTCCAGGGATCCTTTCTCTCTCTCACACAGTTCATGGTCCTCTTGAGACTCCTGGTCTGGGGGTGGGCTCTTCTTGGTGGGGTGTGACTCCAGTTCTGAGGTTGTTGTGCTCGGTTCTGGGCTCCAATCCCTCCTTGGGTGGGCCGGCCTTTCAGGCCATGGAGAGGGCGCTTACCTCTGCTAGCAATCCCACATGTCGGAGTCCTCTCCCTCCCTCTGTGCCGCAACTGTCACAAGCCACAACCACCGGACACTGGGCACAAGGGCCTCAGGTTTCTCCTCCTTGGGAGTCCCCCCTCCTTTGCAGTCTTCCCCAGAAACTCCCACTGAGGAAGTACCCTGCAAAGCATCATGCACGAGGAAGCACATGGACTCCACTGAGGAGTCATTGACTGAAGGTATGGATTTTGATGACGGGGAAGGGTCCCCATGGTCACCCTCTGATGAGGTGTTCTGTGGTGACATCCTCGAGATCCTTAGACAGAGGGGTGACTGGAAGTTCTCTAATCCTTTCTCTGAGGAATCCGTATTCCTGTAGGCTTTTTGTGCCTGGCCCCCTACCTCCTGGGTCACCCCGCCTGCCGATGAGCTTGTCCAGCTCATCGTCCAGCATGCATGGAAGGCTCCTGATACCCTGGAAGCGATATCAAGGAGACCGGATAAAATATTATCGCCCTCAGCTGTGCACCCACATTGGTCACAAGGTCTTCCAGTAGATGCTATGGTGGTGGCAGCTGCAACTAAGAAGGATTTGGCAGAAGAGAGCCAAACTGTCCATCCGCCCAACATGGAGTCCCGGGCGATTGACAGACTAGGGAAGCATGTGTTTGCTTCATCGACCTTTGCCGTAAGGTGTTTGAACTATCCGGCATATTTTACCAGGCTTCAGAGGGATCTTTCTGAAACCTTGGCAGGAGCTGTTTCTGACGAGGTCTGTGACAACGTGGCTTCTCAGATAGCCACCCTAGACTCCATTTGCAACTCTTCCATGCGTCTTATTTCTGATGCAATGGAAGGGGCAGCTAGAGCGGCAGGGGCGGGTATAGTCACCAGACGATATGCCTGGATGCACCTTTGCAACTTTGCGGACTCCTTTAAGGCTTCCTTCATGAACATCCTCATTAAGGTCGCTTCTTTGTTTGGCCCTAAAGTGAAAGATACAATGGCAAGGTGCGAACAGGATGGCAAGATCCTGTCTGTCATTGGTGTCAGACACTTCACTTTTCAGTGATTCTACTCCAGAAATCAGAGGAGCAGGAAGATGTGGCTCAGGAAATCACATTGCTCTTTCTGGGATGCACGTGCCAACTTCTCCCCTAAAGGCAGAGGGGGAAACTCCAATGGAAGACGCCCCTTTTGGGGCAGAGGAGGTCCGTGAAACCGGGTTTTCAGAGATTCCTTCTCTGGCCAACCCTATCAGTGCTCCTGAAGCATTGCCCGACTGCTCACCTCTGGAAGTGGTTGGGGATAATTTTTTCTTGTACCCCACTGCCTGGCAAAATATAACCACCGACTCTTGGGTACAACGGATAATATCCAGAGGCTATCATATCCCCTTCCGTCTTTGTCCAGTGTCATCCAGAGTATTACCCGACGTTCTACCCAGTCAAAGGGAAGCAGCAGCACACGAAATCCAAAAGCTGCTACAAAAATGACTCATCCAGATGGCCCCCTAGACCAGATAGGATACGTTTTTTACTCAAGGTTCTTTTTAGTGCCAAAAAGACAGGGGACTGGAGACCAATTCTGGATCTCAGCACACTAAACAAATTTGTAAAAACAGAGAAATTCTGGATGGTCACGGTTCAGTCTATCATTCCTCTTCTGGAAGAAGACGATCGGATGCACTCTGTAGATCTTCATGATGCATATTACCACATAAAAATGGACAAACGCTCAAGAACATACCTCTGCTTCCGCATAGGAGCCAGTCACTACCAATTTCGAGCTCTGCCCTTTGGTCTCTCCAGAGTATTTACCAAATGCATGGCAGTGGTTATCGCTCACTTGCGACTTCAAGCATTCCAGGCATTTCCATATCTAGATGACTGGCTTCTCACTGTCCCCACCAAGCATCTACTGGAAGAAGCCCTGCACTACACTTTTCTAACAGCTCAAAGCCTGGGAATCACTATAAACTGGGAGAAATCCAACACGACCCCAACTCGGTCTTTGGAATTCATAGAGGTACTGTTGGACATGAGAAATTGCACAGCATCCCTTCCAGACCACAGGGTTCAGAGAATAAGGCAACAGGTTCAACCGCTGCCCTGTCACCACAAATCTCACGCTCGATTTATACTCCAACTCTTGAGGTCAATGGCAGCCTGGATCACCATTGTTCCACTAGCGAGATTCCACATGAGGCTCCTTCAGTGATTACTTCTCACTCATTGGGACCCTCTACAACATCCTTTGTCTTTTCAGATAAGTGTAACTCAGAAATGCAAGCAAGATTTACTCTGGTGGATGTCTCGAAACCCCAACAATGGTCTCGCCCCTTCAACCCCCCATCAACCAACAGCCACGGTTACCATGGACGCCTCCCTGATGGGGTGGGGGCTATGTCAGGGAAACTCGGTCCAAGGCACTGATTGGAGACAGAGGCCCTTTTGCATATCAGTGTCTTGAAACTGAGGGAGGTGCTACTAGCGTTGCATGCATTTCATTCCATCCTTCCATCAGGAACTATTGCGTTCCATTCAAACATGTCAGTGGTCTGGTACGTCAACAAACAAGGGGGCACCAGACCTTACCCGTTATGCCGAGAGGCCTTGAGAATATGGCAATGGGTGATAGCTTCCAACCACTTTCTAACTGCAACGCACATTCCTGGAAGCTCCAACATAATAGCAGATAAATTGAGCAGGTGCATTCTGCAACCTCACGCGTGGTCCCTCAATCCTGTGATAGCGGCAAAAATATTCAACCGCTGGGGCCAGCTGCAACCTATTTGCCTCTCCAACCAACTACAAGTGCAGCAACTATTTTACCCTAATTCCCCCTTGGGGACAGTCACCAAGAGATGCTTTAGTTCACGCTTGGCCCTTGGGTCTACTTTATGCTTATCCTCTTCCCCTCATCTCCCAATTTCTGAAGAAAGCATGACAGTTGAAGAGCAAAGTGATCCTCATTGTTCCATATTGACCTCAACAAGTCTGGTTTCCCTTCCTCTGATTTCACCTGCTAGATCAACTGTGGATCCTCAATCCATCCCCAGCATTGATCTCCCATCTGCAGGGTCTGATTCACCCCAATCTAACAACCCTGAAACTGACAGCTTGGTTTCTCTACTTCCAATGATTGCCAAACATGAAAACATCTCGTCCACTGTGTGCAGTATTCTTATTGCATATCATAAATCGTCCACCAGACTAATCTATCTTAACAAATAGAAAAGGTTGTCTCTATGGGCTGCGAATAAACAATTAGACCCCTTGTCAGCCCCAGTTTTGGTGGTATTGGATTACTTATCACATCTTTTCCACTCTGGGGTGTCTGCCTCTACTATTCGTGTGCGTTTAGCTGCCATCTCAAATTTCCACATTGGTTTTCAAGATTTTTCACTTATGTCACACAGACTCTGTAAAACTTTCTTGAAAGGGGTTATCCACCTAAAACCTCCTTTTAGAGAACTGGTACAACCTTGGGATTTGGCATTGATTCTGCAAGCTCTAACAGCTCCCATCTTTGTACCTGTGTCTTCATGTGATGTAAAATATCTCTCTTGGAAAACTTTGTTTCTGATTGCAATCACATCGGCCAGATGCTTGTCAGAACTTCAAGCCTTATGCATCAAACCTCCTATCTTATCTTCCATAATGATAGGGTGTCACTGAGAATTAATTCTTCCTTTTTACCAAAAGTGGTTTCAGAGCGGTCTATCAACCAATCTATTGATTTTTCAGTGTTCTTTCCTAACCATTCTAACAAGGGAGAGTATTGCCTGCACTACTTGGATGTTCATAGGCAAATACAATTTTATCTGGACAGAACAAAATCTACCTGTAAATCAGACCAGCTGTTTCTGGCTTTTTCTGGACCTAGGCATGTTAATCCTGTATCAAAAGTTACATTGGCTTCATGGTTGAGAAATTGTATTACCTTTATCTACAACAAAAACATCACCTTGCCACATAGAGTGAAAGCTCATTCTACAAGATCTGTGGCAACTTCAGCAGCTTTCCATGCCAAGACTTCTCTCAATGATATTTGCTCAGCTGCAACTTGGGCCAAACCTCATACCTTTATTCTTCATTACAAATTGGACTTGGCCTCCAGAGGTAGAGCTTCCTTTGGCTCCATGGTACTCAGGAATGTCCTTCCATGAGGGCCACCCAGGGATACAGGTAGCTGGGGATTCTGTCCCATCAGTAAGGAATGAACGAAGATTAACAACATCAGATAAAGAAGTTATGTCTTACCATAACGTTCCATCTGTGTTGTTGATCTTCATTCATTCATTACGTCCCACCCTTCGTCCCCCATCTGGAGGTTCCTGGTTGATCTCATGTACTCATTTATTGTAGGTCTGTTATGACCAGAGGTAGCCTCTACGTTTATCTATAAACTTGCAAACTCGATCTGAGGTAACAGGGTGCAGAGCATTCTGGGTAGGACCTTGGCTTGAAAATTTTTGGCTGACGCAAGCTTGATATTGGCCGGCTCAGTTCCAAGGATGGAAACGATAACCCATCAGTAATGAATGAATGAAGATCAACAACACAGATGGAACGTTATGGTAAGACATAACTTCTTTTTGTTTTTTTGGGCTCAAAAATATGACATTGAACCTTTTACAACTCTCATACATAATATATTGGACTTTTAAGCACATCTTTTTTATGAAGGAGCTAGTTCTTCTACAGTTAGAGCCCAGTTAGCAGCAATATCAAATTTCCATATTGTATTGGGATAATTGGCTCATCAGTAGCATCTCATAAGTTAAGCAAAGCAGTTTAAGAGGCATTCTACTCTTAAAGGCTCCTTTTAAAGATTCTAGTCCTGTTTGTGACCTAAATTTAGTCCTGCAGTATTTTACGCAACCCCCATTTGAGCTTGCAGCTACCTGTGACCTTAAATTTCTTTCATGGAAGACAGTTTTCTTAGTAGCCATTACTTCAGCCAGAAGAATTTCAGAGATCCAAGCATTATCCTCAAAACCCCCAGACTTGATTTTTCATAGGGACAGGGTGACTTTACACACCAGTGCATAATTTCTTTCAAAGGTCATATCAGAATTCAATATTAATCGGTCTATTCATTTATCTGTATTCTTCCCCAAATTTTCTAACAAAGGAGAATATGTGCTACACTTATTAGATGTTCACAGGCAGTTATGTTTTTACTTACATAGGACTAAGAACATCAGAAAATCGGATCAACTGTTTGTTTCATTTACAGGACCAACATTGAGTAAACCAGTTACCAAAATTACAAATGGATAACAAATTGCATTTCCTTTATGTATAACAAATTAGGCATCATTCTAACAAAAACAATTTCTGCTCATTCTACTAGACCCATGGCAAATTCCTCAGTATTTCAGTCCAAAATGTCCATGGATGATATTTGTACAGCAGCTACTTGGGCTACTCCACATACCTTTATTAGTCATTACAAATTAGATCTGATCTACAAAGGAAGGGTATCTTCTGGTTCCATGATGCTCAGGAATATACTTCCTTGAGTCCACCCTGGAAATTAGGTAGCTGGGGACTCTGTCCCATCAGCTGATGACAGAATGAAAATTGACAACATCAGATAAAGAAGTTATGTACTCACCATAACGTTCCATCTGTGTTGTCCATGTTCATTCTTCCTCACCTCCCCTCCCACCAACCCCCATCCTAAAGGCGTCTGGAAGATCGAGTGTGTATGAACTTATTTGTCCTTGCTGTATATGTAACTCCAGATATAGCTTCTCCATAATTTTCATCTTTTACTTTCGTCTTCTGTGTGGAGACATGCGTGAATGGGCGTACTTTCGTTGAAGGCTGTGCATCAGGGCTGGCAACTCTGTACGTAAAAATCTACTGCCAATCATTAGCGGACTGGAGTTCCGCTGTGGCGACCCCTAACCGGGAAAAGACAAAAGATGCAACAACTTTCTATTATAGCAAGCAAACAAGATCTGAGATAACTGTAGTTGGTGCATTGTGAGTAAGGGAGAAGCTCAAGAGTTTTTGGTTGCCATGACCTTTAGCAATAGCCAAATCAGATCCAAGGGATCGGATCCCAACCCATCAGTTGAGGAAGAATGAAAATGGACAACACAGATGGAATGTTATGATGAATACACAACTTCTTTCTCACTGTCTCTAAATTCAAATCTTTCTTGAAACTGATCCCACACCATTATGCCTTTTGCATTATATGTTCCCTGCGAACTGGTCCTAGTTTTACAATGCTTTACAAGGCATTCTCAAAGTATTTGGGAAGTGCTGTTTTTTTCTTTTCCCGCAAAGCTATTGATTATAAATCTTCTTTACAATTTTTAATCTGTTATGTTTAGTTTTGCGGCAAACAGCGCTACCCATCCCTCCCCTGACCATTTAGGATTAGGATTTTTTTTCTGCATTAGTTACTTACATCAATTTTAACTGTGTCACTTTGTGGTATAACTTTAAATCTGGTACTGCTAAGTCATTATTTTCTTCCAGCTACCTCTTGGCTTTTTACTGTTCCATATAATTTTTTGTACCGTCTCCCACCAGCAGACTATACAGATAAGCTTGCCCCACATACAAAACTAGTGGAAAAATATTCATTTTTACGGCTTGGATTTTGCTGTCTAAATCCAGTGACAAAATCTCCCATTTTTTTAAAAGCTGTTTTCTCTCTCTCTCTTTTCCCATGCCTCATTCCCTGGTTGTCCAGACCTGTAAATATTTAATGTTATAATGTCCCATAAATAGGGATATTTCTGGGATAGTGTTTGTTTTACTTTTATTAATTTTATACCCTGAAATTGTTGGGAACTCTTGTAGAAATGCAATGCATTCCTACACCTTGCACATCTCCCAAGGTGTGCTCTTAGAACTGGTGCTAAAATAAGCAAAAAAAAAAAAAATTGTGGATGATGCTCCACAGTAATCACGGTGGCAGTCAGATGAGCAGCCTGCAATGGAGTCCGAAAATTGTGGCAGATCCCCTGCCCTCCCACAAAACATTTGATTACTACTAATGCCATTGTGTGGGTCTGACTGGTAGGTGATATAGCATCATCTGCAAGTAAAGAAATTTTTTTGTTTCCTGTCCCATTGACATCCCTATATCTCCTCTTGCCTTATCTTTTGATCTAAAGGCTTGATGTATAGGGTAATATTTACTGGAGAAATGGACATAATTGTGTGTGTGTCTGTCTCTCTCTCTCTTTCTCTCTGTCTGTCTCTAGTGAGTCGTCACAGAGTCTTAATCCTATTTCCAAAACAAGTACCAGTACACAGTCTTGCAGGGAGCACCTTCAGTGGTGGTTACACTACTCTTTAATTTAAATGGGCAGAACATTTCAGACCCCTCCATCAATGGCAACAGTGACCACAGACTATTCTCCCTTGGGTGGGTGGGTGGGGGTATTACAAAGGGAGAATGGTTCAATGTCTTTGAACAGACAACAAGATCAAACTTCATATAAATGTCTTAGAGTTGAGGACTGTTTGCCTAGTGTTGCAAGGTCTTCAGGACCTCTTTATTTAGGGCATGATCTCCATCCAAATAGACAGTATGACTGTAGTTCAGTAGATAAACCATCAAGGAGAAAACAAATCTTACCCCTTATGTTTGAAACTTTGAGACTAACTGCTTGGTTTCTCCAGTTCCAATGATTGGTAGATTACTAAAGAAATGGTTAAGATTCTGACAGCTTTTCAAAAAACCTCCATCTGAACGATCTATCACAGGCAGAGAAGATTCAGTCTGATGTTGTTAATCTTCATTCATTCATTACTGATGGGTGTTGGTTCTGTTCTCAGAACCGAGTCGGCCTAGTAACAAGCTCGTGCCAGCCAAATAACTCTCAAGCTAATATTTTACCCACAATGCCCTTCTCCCTGTTACCTCAGATCTCATTTGCCGCACAGCTGTAAAGCCGTGTCAAGCCAGCTCTCAGCTAAGTACTTAGTCTTTTTGATCTAAAAGTGTGTTTTTGTATTTGTTAGCCATAATTTTCACTCTAAATTTCTTTACTGAAGCTACCTCTAGTACCATTGTTGGCACGGCCCTTTCCCTTTACCCTCTGTGGTAATCTTCGTTACCATTGCTGGTATTTCTCCCCTTCTCTTCACTTTCCTACTTAAAAAAAAAAACTTCTTGTGTATATTGTTTGGGAGATCCCCATCTTTCTGTACAGCCTCCTTGCTCTATTTGTCTGGGGTTCAGTTCCTGAACTCTTATTCTAAGAAAAAACAAATTGATCTTGAAGGGCCTCCTTAAAACGCCCTTTTCAGAGGCTATCTCTGTGTTGGAGGGCTCACCGCCTCCCAAGAAAGAGCACAGAGAGCATTAAGAGAGACCGTATTCGGTTCCTTCTTCACCCTCTGGTGATAGCAAGCAGGAACTGAGACCAAAAATACCAAAAATTACTTCTTCAGCACCAGAGTCGAAAACCAGCTTCTCGGGCACCATCCTCGGTACCATCAACAATCACTTTATCGAAGGCGCCTAGTTCGGCACCGACTACTACGTCTAGGGTACCGACCCTGCCTAACCTACAAATCTTGACGTCCACACCAGTTGCAGAACCTGTTTCATCCACAGCACTGACCTTACCCACAGTGTCTGCTCCAAGTTTGGACACCAGCCACACAAGTCTCCAAACTTGAGACATTGGTGCTGTTAGACCATGCTGCACTGACCTGGTACTCCCCTTCAGTGGACCCTTTTCTGGGGCAGTAATTTAACTCTTTTTTTAGAACGCCAGAGTCACCGTCAGGGATATCCACAAGATTGACCAGCTGCTGACAACCAGAGAAATTGCTACACCTTCTAAGACCCCATTCCCCTTTGGACTTGGGGAATTTATCTCCATGGACTCCAGCTTACTCTCCTCCTTTGACCTCCTTGCAGGCTTCAAAGTATTTGGCACCGACACCTTTCTCGATTTTGGGCAGGCCAGCTTTCAAAGCGATGGAGAGGCCCCTTGCCTCTGCAGACAAGCCTTCAGCGTCGGAATCCCAGATATGTCATTCCCCTGAGCTGCAGCTGACACAGGCCACTGCTTCGGGACTTCAAGCTCAAGAGCCTCAGGATCCTCTACTACAGGGTGCCCCTTCTTCGGAGTCCTCTACATAATCCCCCGCTGAAGACGTACTGCGCAAGAAGACAGGCAAGAGGAAGCACACGGACTCAACTGCGGAGTCTTTAACCGAAGACACGGACTACGATGAAGAGGAGGAATCCCCACCGTCACCCCCTAATGATGTCTCATTTGGAGACATCTTTGAAATACTGAAACAGAGGGATGACTGGAAGCCCACCAACCCCTCTTCCAAGGAGTCCATGTTCCTGCAGGCTTTTCATGCTCGACCCTCTACTTCCTGGGTGATCCCACCTCCAGATGAGCTGGTTCAGCTCATCATGCAGCGCACTTGGAAGAATCCTGACACCATTGAACCAATCCCACGGAGGCAGGATGAAATTTTATCTCCTCCTGAGCAACACCCTCACTGGTCTAAGGGTCTTCCAGTGGACATGATGGTGGTGGCGGCTGTCACGAAAAAGGAACTGGCCGAGGACAGCCAGACTGTCCACCTCTCCAAACAGGGAGTCTTGGGTGGTGGACAGACCAGGGAAGTGAGTTTTTGCATCATCAACGTTTGTGGTTAAGTCTTTGAATTATCTGGCACACCTCATCAGGCTTCAGAGAGACTTAGTCGCTGAACTTTCCAAAACCCTAGCAGGAGCTGTTTCTGACGAGGGCTGTGACAACGTTGCCTCGCAGTTAGCTACCCTGGAACCCATATCCAACTCCTCCATGTGCCTGATGTCTCATGCCACTGAAGGAACGGCCAGAGCGGCGGGTTCAGGTTTTGTCATGAGATGTCACGCCTGGATGCGCCTTTGTGACTTTGCGGACCCTTTTAAGTCTTCCTTTCTTAACGCCGCAGTTGAGGCCTCTTCCCTTTTCGGCCCAAAGGTGAAAGACCCATTGGCCAGGTGTGAGAAGGACAGTAAGACCCTGTCTGCCATGGGTGTACGTTTTTCCACTCCTCAGCGGCCATACTCTAGGAACCAGAGGAACAGAAAGATGTGGCACAAGAAATCGCAAGGTCCTTTTTGTGACACACATGGTGAGTATACTCCACGGGGCAGAGGGGGTAACTCATCCAGAAGGCGCCCTTATAGGGGCACAGGGGGTCTGTGGAACCAGGGTTCCAGAGATTCCTTCTCTGGACAACCCTATCTGTGCTCTTGAGGAGAGGCCCAATTGCTTTCCTCTGGCACCTTTCTGCCTGGGTAACAATAACAATGGCTCTATGGGTGCAACGGATCATGACCAGAGGATACTACATCCCATTCAGTCTTTACCCAAGGTCACCAAGTCGTATTCCTGACGTTCCACCGAGTCAAAGGGAAACAGCAGCACTAGAAATTCAAAAGCTGCTTCAAAAAAGAGTCATCCAAACGGTCCCACCAGACCAGATAGGATCTGGATTCTATTCAAGATTCTTTTTAGTGCCAAGAAAGACAGGGGACTGGAGACCAATCCTGCATCTCAGAATCCTAAACAAATTTGTCAAACAGGAAAAATTCTGGATGGTCACGGTTCAGTCTGTCCTCTCTTTCTTGGAGAAAGACGATTGGATGTGCTCAGTAGATCTTCAGGATGCGTATTACCACATAAAAATGGACAAGTGCTCCAGAAGATTTCTTTGCTTCTGGCTAGGGGCCAATCACTTTCAATTCCGCATGTTGCCCTTCGGACTCTCTACAGCCCCCAGAGTGTTCGCCAAGTGCATGGCAGTGGTAACAGCTCACTTGAGATTTCAAGGATTTCGGGTGTTTCCATATCTAGGCGATTGGCTCCACACCGTCCCCAACAAGCATCTACCGGAGATAGCATTAAATTACACACTCGAACTAGCAGAATTTCTAGGAATCTCAGTAAACTGGGGAAAATGCAACCTGATTCCCTCTCAATCCCTAGAATTTATTGGGGAGATTTTCAGCACAAATGCTTGCCTAGTTTCTCTTCCGGATCACAGGCTGCACAGAATAAGATCCCAAATACGAGTGATACTCTGTCATAATCTAGTCCCAGCTCGAACAGTGCTCCAACTCCTAGGTCAAGTGGCTGCATCTATTACTATAGTGCCCTTGTCAAGACTACAAATGAGAATTCTCCAGTGACTCTTTCTAACTCAGTGGTATCCCTGCAACATCCCTTGTCCTTCCAAATACAGATAACTTAGTAATGCAAGCAGGATTTAATGTGGCGGATGAAGCAAGATGAACTACAGTGGAGTCGCCCCTTTTATCCGCAACAGCCCAGGGCCACAGTGACTACGGATGCTTCCCTGATAGGGTGGGGGGTCTTTACCAGGGGAAGATGGTCCAAGGCACTTGGTCAGACATAGAGGCCCATCTGCATATCAGTGTCCTAGAACTGAGGATGGTGCTTCTGGCATTGCATGCATTTCAAACCATCCTTCCATCAGGGACTATTGCTATTCAATCAAACAACATGTCAGTAGTCTGGTACATCAACAAACAAGGGGGAACCAAGTCCTACCCGTTGTGTTGAGAAGCCATGAGAATTTGGCAATGGGCGATAGCTTCCAGTTGCTTTCTGATTGCAACACATATTCCTGGGAGTTCCAGGGTGATTGCAGACTAGCTGAGCAGATGCATCCTACTGCCTCACGAGTGGTCCCTCAATCCTATCATTGTGACGAAGATCTTCAGCCACTGGGGCCAGCCTTGCTGTGACCTGTTCACCTCTCCAGCAAACCACAAATGCAGCAGCTACATTGCCCTAATTCCCCCACAGGGGGGTCCCCAAGGGACGTTCTCATTCACGATTGGTCCATGGGTCTTCTGTATGCCTTCCTTCCCTTTCCTCTGATCCCCCAATTTCTAAAGAAAGCCCTTCGTCTGAGAAGCAAAGTAATCCTCATTGCTTCTTACTGGCCATGACAAGTTTGGTTTTCCTTCCTTTGGCCTCATCTAATAGATCACCCATGGATTCTGGATCCAACTCCAGATCTGATCTCACACCCACAAGGGTTGTCTCACCCAAATATCTCCAGTCTTAAGCGGACAGCTTGGTTTCTCCACTTCCAGCAATCGCCAGACAGAATAACCTTACCTCTCCAGTGCGTGATATCCTTCTGGCTTCACATAAACCATCCATCAGGAAAATCTATCTCAGCAAGTGGAAAAGGTTCCTTATTTGGTCCCAGCAAAGACAATTAGATCCTTGTTCAGCCCCTGTTAGTGTGGTTTATGGGTTTAGAGACTCATCTCTCATCTCAAATCATCTCTGCAAGACTTTCTTAAAAGGTTTCTTGCATATTAGACCACCCTCCAGGGAACCCATCAAACCTTGTAATGTGACGCTAGTACTTCAATCCTTGACACGTTCACCCTTTGAACCTACTTCCACTTGCGAACTTAAGTTCCTGTCCTGGAAATCCCTATTTTTGATAGCTGTCACATCAGCCAGTCACCTCTCAGAGCTTCAAGCCTTGTGTATTAAACGCCCTTACATGTTATTTCAAAAGACAGAGTATCACTCCAGACCAGTCCTTCCTTTCTGCCCAAGGTTATCTCAGATTTGACAATTAACCAAGAAACTGACCTTCCAGTCTTTTTCCCCAGCTATTCAAACAAAGGAGAGTAATGTCTCCATTTGCTGGATGTTCATAGACAGTTACATTTTTACCTGGAGAGAACGAAGTCAGTACGTAAATCAGACCAGCTATTCATGTGCTATTCAGGCCTGAAATTGGGAAACCCTGTCTCAAAACTAACCTTGTCCAAATGGCTGAGAAACTGTATATCCTTGATTTACCAACAAAATAAAATTTCTCTATCAAGCAAAGTCAGAGCACATTTTACCAGGTCAGTAGCAACTTCTGTTGCTTTTCATGCAAAGGCTTCATTGAATGATATTTGTGCAGCTGCAACTTGGGCTACCCCTCATACCTTTATCACTCATTACAAATTGGATTTGGCCTCCAGGGGAAGAGGGTCCTTTGGTTCATTGGTGCTCAGGAACATCCTTCTATATGGGCCTCCCAGGACTAAACGTAGCTAGGGACTCTGTCCCATCAGTAAGGAATGAATGAAGATTAACAACATCAGATAAAGAAGTTATGTTCTTACCATAACGTTCCAACTGTGTTGTTCATCTTCATTCATCCATTACGTCCCACCCTCCTTCCCCCTCCACAGGCTCCTGGGGGATCAAATTGGGTCCTACTCCTGCGTTAGGGTTTCTGCTCAGAGACAGCCTCTGCTTTACTTATATCAGACAAACTCGATCTGAGGTAACATAGAGAAGGGCATTGTGGGTAAAAGCTTAGCTCAAGAGTTTTTTGGCTGGCACAAGCTTGTTACTAGGCCTACTTGGTTCTGAGGATGGAACTGACACCCACCAATAATGAATGAATGAAGATGAATAACACAGATGGAACGTTATGGTAAGAACATAACTTCTTTTTTCTTGGGCTTGTCCACAAAACATTGATCCTTTCTCAGCTCCCATAACAGACATCTTATACTTTCTTGCTTCTCATTTTGATTCAGGTTCTAGTTTTTCTACTCTCAGGGTCCAGCTGGCAGCTGTTTTCTGTTTTCTTGTTGGCTTTCATGAACATTCCCTAACTTCACATAAACTATGCAGGTCTTTATTTAAATGTACCTTTTTGTTGAGGCCACCATTTCCTTCTTGGGACCTAAATTTTTTTCAGGAAGCTCTTACTAAGGTGCTCTTTGGACAAGCTTCTCCAGCAGAGCCTAAATTTCTTTCACTGTCGTCCTCATCCCTCTACCCTGTTTTCCATAAAGACAGAAGTTTCTTTAAGGACTAATCATTCCTTTGTGCTCAAGGGAGCTTCAGAGTCAGACATTTCTCAACCCATTCACTTACCTTTTTTTTTCTTTCAAATTATGACAATAATAGAAATTATTTGCCACATACCTTGGTCATTAATAATTACATTTGTCTTTACAGAACAGAATCATGCAGGATGGATTAAAAACTTTTCATCTCATTTGTTGCAAGCTGGGTGAGAAGGTTTTCAAAGTTTCACTCTATAGTTGGTTGTCAGATTGCATCTCTTTTATGTATATCCTTCACAACAAACCACTTTCTAGCAAACTTAAAGCTCATTCCACTGGAATCATGGTGACTTCTACAGCTGTTTGCAGAACTCTAGATGACATTTGCAAGCCTGCCACTTGGTATTCTGTGCATAACTTTATCAGGCATTATAAGTTGGACTGCACCTCCAGAGCTAGAACATCGATCAGTGCTACCATTTTGAAGGATCTCCTGTTTTGATACCACTCAGGGTTGGTGTAATTTTGGGTTCTGACGCACATGTCAGAATGGACGGACTGAATGAATAGGATACAAAAGTTTTGTACTCACTATAATGATAGATCCTTTCATTCTAGTCCATTCGATATGACAACCCACCCACGTTTCCCCTTCTGTATCTCTAAGACCTGACTGACCTTCTGGAAACTGGCTTCTCAAATAAATTGAGTTTAGACCCTAAGACATCAAACAAGATCTGAAGTAACTAGGAGGAGGGGTGCACTATGAGATGAAAAAAATTGTAAAGGGCTCAAGGCTGGAGCACTAAATTGTTCAGTTGGATCAGACAGGCAGTTCAAGATCCCACATGTTGTATCAGACAAACTGAAATGAAAGAACCTATCTTTATGGTAATTACCTTTTGTGTTGGTCTACTCAAAGTTCCTAGAAAGCTCAAGTCTCACTTATTCTGTGAAATCATTGGCGTTTCTCTGGATCCTTCAATAGTTAACCTTAATCTCCCCTCATTTTCCACCTTTGTAAATAGACTCCTTTTCTAAAGTCTGTGCTTTCAAGTAACATGGCAGACAAAGGTGGGCAGATGTTTTCAAATACTTTTTTAAATTTTTCCGTTATGTAAGTTGTCAGATTGTGAAGTAAAAACACGAAAACTGTTTCATGTAACATATATGCAACCTTCTTTTCATTGCACTTACTTTGTGCATTACATGTTTTATTAAATGCATTGCATCAGGCCCCCCCCCCCCCACCAAGTCAGTACTTACTATAATTAGGCTGCCATGAATCAATAAATCTGATGTTGTCAATTTTCATTCATTGCTCAACATGTGGGTTCGGATCCGATCCTTGGACCTGACTCAGATGCTTTTTACAGCTCATGGCCTACTACAAACTCTTGAGCTCCTCCCTTATCCATAATGTTTGTTCCTTCACGTATGGAAGTGGTCACTGTCCGCTCTCAAGTGTTTTATTGGGTTACAAAAGTTTTTCCATTCTAAAATCTTAATATCTTTTTGTATAGCAGTTCTTACAAGTCAGTATCCTTTTATAACCTCCCTTATTCCTACTCATTTCTCTAGCATATCTTAATACCATCCATATCTGTCCCTTTTTGCCATTTCCGGTAATCTTTTGTACCATTGTGGGCAGTTTTCCCTTTCATTATTTCTTCTTCCTATTTAAAAAAATATTTCTATACTATCTTTTTTTGCTGTGAATATGGCTAAAAAACCTTCCAGATTCAAAAAGTACAAAGAGAGTGGACACACGATTCCCTTGTCTAACACCCACAACTCTTGCATATATTGTCTGTACCCTGCCCATTTGGAATTCCCTTATGAGATTTGTAAGTCGTTTAGCCCTAGTGCTTTAGTGGATAGGAAAAACAAGCTGATTTTGAAGGGACTTCTTCCAGTTAGTTTTTCTGAATGGTTGGCTGGAGCTTACCCTCCAAGGCAGGCCAGAAAGAGACAAGGAATCGACTCGTTGAACCTACTGGATCATCCTTCTTCGGATCCAAACAAGGAGCCGGACCAGAAGGTCTCGAAATGGTCTGATCCGAAGCCCAAATCCTCAGATCCAACAGCTTTGGACACTCGGTCTGCCTTATCGGATCCAGTTCTCTTGGAGCCAAAACAGCTCCCCCGGACCCATTATGCATCCTTTCTGGGTCTAGTCCCCTTTCAGCTACCTTCCTCTTTCTTAGAGAGGTACCATCACTCAAGATCACCCTCCTTAGCTTCTTCTTCCTGTTCTTCCAGGAGTCTTACAGAGGCAGATGTGGAATGATGAGGAAGTTTCTCTTGGTTCAGATACAGATGGGAGTTTTCCCGGCTTCTACCCCTTGGGGTCAGGAGACCATCACCAGTGTTACTTCACCCATCTTGTCTCCTTCTCTGATCCATCCTTCAGTTTCACAGTCCTTGGATCCAAGTCTCCCAGGGCTGTCTGTTTCAGATCTGAAGATGGTGGTATCTTTGGATCCAGTTCCTTCTCTGAGTGTACCGGCTCTGATGACTGTCGAAGTTGAAATGCTGTTGTTGGCTCCGAGGTGGTAGAGTCGACTCTAAAGAGGTAAGAGCCTTCTCTGCACCTCAGAGTTTCAGCATTGGACAACTTGGCACTGACTTCTTCCTCAGGTGAGCTGCCTTTGGGTTAGAGGGAGCCGATGGTCTGGAAGCATGCCTTTTCAGCTCCATCGGCTTCCTTCTCCCTGGATCATTCCACCTTTGAGGTAGTAGAGAGAGTATCCTCTTACAGAATTCAGGCAGTTCCCCCCCCCCTCAGATCTTCCATCTGGTTCTCAAATGTCTTTGTACTGTGAGCCTCATCACTGTACCACACCGGGACAGCCAGCCCAAAGTCTCCAGACCCCCCCAACAAGATATCCTTATCTCTTCTGTTACTTCTCCTGAGCACCCCACTGAAGAAGTCCCTAGGAAGAGAAAGTGCAAGAGGATGCACTTAGACTCCCCTTAAGAGTCAATCTCAGAAGAAACTGGTTTCAATGAAGGGGAAAGGTCCCCAAGATCAACACCTGATGACATCTCCTTTGGACACATTATGGAGATCCTTAAGCAAAGGGGTGGTTGATCTACCTGTAACCCTTTCCAACAGAAATCAATATTCCTGGAGGCATTTGAGTCTGGCCCATCTATTTCCTGGGTGACTCCAGCCGCTGATGAGTTCATTGAGTTGATCTCTCAGCGGGTGGGGAAGAAAAATGATTCTGTTGAGATGATCTCCAAGAGACTAGATAGGATCCTGGCACCACCAAAAGGGAAAGAGTTTTGGAGCAAGGAAGTACCAATCGTTGCCATGGTCATAGCGGTGGCCACAGCGAGAGAACTCATGGAGCAGAGTTCAACTGTTCATCCCCTTAACAAAGAATCTAGGATGATGGACAGATTTGGGAATGATGTTTACGCTTCAGAAACTTTCGCTCCTTGATCACTGAACAATTTGGGGCACTTTACCAGACTACAGAGATATTTGATTAAAGAGCTCTCCAAATCCCTTTCTGGAAAAGTAACTGCTGAGGCACAAACTTCCATTGCATCACAGCTGGTTACCTTACTATGAGGTTAATTTCACATGCAGCTGAAAGTACCTCAAGGGCGGCAGGTTCAGGCATTTCCATTAGGTGGCATGCCTGGATGCACCTGTGTGATTTGCAGGGGGCCTTCAAGTCTTCCTTCATCAATTATTATTTTGACAGAAGTTCGTTGTTTGGCCCCAAAGTGAAGGACATACTCTCTAGGTGTGATCTAGATGGTAAGACTCTGTCTGCAGTGGGCATACATTTTCTGACTCCACTGAGAACCTTGTCTAGGAATCAATGAGGTGGTTGGAAAATGTGCTTCAAAATATCCCAGGGTCCTTTCCATGATCCACATGATGATAGTTTCCCAAGGGGCAGAGGTGGGAACTCTAATGGAAGATGCTGCCTGTACAGCAGAGGAGGCCTGTAGAACCAGGGGTCCAGAGATTGCTTCTTTGTCAATCCCTGTCAGTGCTTCTCAAAGGAGGCCCAATTGTCCACCTCTGGAGGCAATCGGGGGTCGGCTATCCCTAAACCAGAGAGCATGGCTTGACATTACAGAAGATACATGGGTGCAGAGGATTATTTCCAGAGGTTATATACTTCCCTTTTCCCTTCCTCCCCCTTTAACAGTAATCAAAATTCCTGATGTCCCACCCAGTCAGAGGAAAGTAGCAGTACTACAAATAAAAAAAGCTGCTAGAAAAAAAGAGTCATCCAAGAGGTCCCCCCAGACCAGAAAAAATCCGGAACTTACTCAATATTCTTTTTAGTGACAAAGAAAATAGGGGACTGGAGACCAATTTTGGATCTCAGCAAATTGAACAAATCAGTTCAGTACACAAAGTTTTTGATGGTCATGGTTCAGTCCATTTTGCCTTTCCTGCACAAAGATGATTACACGTGCTATATAGATCTTTAAGATGCATCCTATCACATAAAAATGAACAGACAATCCAAGAGATACCTACGCTTTTGGCTAGGAGATAGTCATTACCATTACCAATTACCAGACAATCCAAGAGATACCTACGCTTTTGGCTAGGAGATAGTCATTACCAATGCAGAGCACTGCCCTTTGGCCTCACCACAGCCCCCAGGGTGTTTAAATGCATGGCAGTAGTAGTAGCTCACCTGAGACTACACCTGGATGACTGGCTCATTACCGCTCCAACCAGGCATCTACTGATCAAAAAGAGAGAGTGTGTACTCCAATTGTGTTCTCACCTAGACATTACTATCACTCTCAACAAATCTCAACTAGAACCAGCTTAAGTGGTAGAATTCATAAGAGCCTTGTTTGACACTTTATCAATGTCAGCCTCCCTTTCCCTGCCAAGAGTACAGACTATAAGATTTTAACCCAAAAAGATAATCAAAACTCTTCACTGTCAGCCTAACTGATTCCACAGGCATTAGGGTTGATGTATGTTGCCATAATTCTGGTTCCATTGGCAAGATACCATATGAGAATTCTTCGGTGGACTCTGGCAACTCAGTGGTCCATCCTGTACCAGCCATTGTCCACCCAGATCAAAATAACTCAGGCATGCAAAAGATATCTTAGGTGGTGGATTTCCTCAGATCAGATTTTACAAGGCTGCCCTTTCGTACTTACTCAGCCCAAGGCCATAGTGACCATGGATCCATCCCAAATTTGGTGGGGGTGGGACACTTCTTGGGAAATACAGTCCAAGACACCTGGTCCCCATAAGAGGTGAACACACTTATCAATGTCCTAGAAATGAGAGCAGTTCTCCTGGCATTGCAGACCTTTCAAGACTCTCTCCCTTCATGGACTGTTGCGATTCAGACAGATAATATGTCAGTAGTTTGGTACATCAACAAGCAAGGAGGAACCAGATTTTACCCCTTTTGTCGAGAAGCTCTGAGAGTGCAGCAGTGGGTGATCTTATCTGATCGATTTGTGATAGCAATGCACATTTCAGGGAAATCTAACATAATAGCAGACAAGTTGAGCAGGTCCATTCTGTTACCTCATGAGTAGTCTCTGAACAGGGAAGTTGCAGAAAAAATATTTTGCCAATGGAGCCAACCGTGCTGCAACCTTTTTGCATCTCCCCTCAAGAAGTGCAGCAAGTTCTTTGCCCTGATCCCCCCACCAGGGAAGTCACTGAGAAATGCTCTTCTCCACGACTGGCCTACCCTCAACTCTTCTAATCCCCAAATTTCTTCAGAAAGCATCTTGACTGAAGAGCAGTCATCCTCATTGCTCCTTATTGCCTTGTCAGATTTGGTTCCCCTTCTTCTGACCTCATCTGATTCATCCTCTGTAGATCCTAGATGCAATAATAGATCTTCTGTCTCATCTGACAGACATGATTCATCCAGACATTTTAGGCCTAATGTTGACCACATGGTTTCTCCAATTCCATGGATACCTAGACAACCCAGGCTCTCCTTCCCTCTCCATCACATCCTATTATCTTCCCGCAAAGACTCAACAGAAAGACATCAACCACTTTTCAGCCCCATTACTCAAGCTTCTTGAAGTTTTGACTACTATTTTTAATGAAGATGTTAGTTCATCAACAGTTAAAATAGAATTGTCTGCTATTTCTAATTGTCATGTTGGAGATGACGATTTTTCCTTAGCTTCATCCCTTTAAAGATCTTACTCCACCGTGGGATTTGAACCTAGTCTTATAAGACCTGACTCATCACCATTTGAACAAGCTGCTAAATGTAAACTAAATAAATACAAACAGCTAACACCATAAAATAAAAAGTCTTCTGTTCCACTGGAATATAGTTCTCCTTTATTGTAAAACGTTACAAATGAGCGCTTTCGTCTGCTCAGGGCAGACTTCTTCAGATAAAAGAGTCACTGGTACACAATCTTTTTATATAAAATAAATACAAACAATAATTCAATTAAATTCACTTAATTAGATTACCTTAAAGGCATATAGTACTGGAATCTAGTCCAAATGACTTGAATCAGACATGCCTCTAGTATTTCTCCCCTAACCAATTCTAAAATACTTGAATGTATAAATTTTTATTCTTAAAATAAAATATATAATATTAAAAATGTTAAATCCAAAAACTTGCATGTACAAAACATGTAAAAATAAAAATAGAAGAAAATATAAACCCAAATGTTGTACTATGTACACAGTTCTTATTATTTTCCTTAACATTTTGAAAAATGTTGCCTCATTATTGCTTACACCACTTTAAACACTACCTGCCTTACCTTCCAGTATGGCCTTGATATTAATATATTCGTTGAGGCCAGGTCTAATATTTGACCTGAGTCTCAACTGCCATCTAATTTCTTTTTGTAAAAGGAGATTTTTACTATCACCTCCCCTGTTGTCCTTACCCACTAAATCTGTAATACCAAATCTAAAATTTGGAATTGGATTACATATTGTGGTGTGTTTGTAAAGAGCACTAGTCTCCTTTTTAATTTTAATATCATAGCTGTGTTCATAGATTCTTTCCCTGAGTGATCTTTCAGTTTTGCCCACGTAATACGAGGAACAATGATTACAAGTAGCCAGGTACAGATAGATACTATAATAGTGGGCCCTAATGGTATAGTATTTGAATATGGTGGTTTCAAGATATACAATTACACAGATATGAAATTGGATAAGAAACATTTTGGATTATTTTCCAAGGGATTCAAATTTGTCAAATCTAAAAAAGGAGACTTAGCGGATATTTTGACAGACTTTAAATTGTACCTTAGGAAAATGAACTTGAAATTGATCCATTATAAAAATAGTAAGAAAGACTCCAGGGTGGAACCAGTGGATAACTACAATAACAACAAAAAATTGGTAAGAAGTAGTACGTACAATCCCCCACTACACCTGGTTATCAGTACCTTTGAAAGTATAGTTACCCATGAAATTTATGAGAAGTATGCTAACAGCAGGAGTAATTTGATAAAACATAATTTGAATAGGGAAGAAGAAAAGCTGTTGGAAAGTTTAAAGAAGGAAGCCAACATTAGATTCATGGAACCTGATAAGGGTGGGGGATTAGTTTTATTTAATTGTGAGGATTATAATAACGCTCTCATGAAAATATTAACAGAGGACAGTACTTATACTACAGTGTCTTACAATGAGATACAAATAGCTTACAGGAGGATTGACTCGCTTCTAGAAGAATATTTGATTGAAAATCGAATTGATCAGAAAACTTATTATTTTTTGAGACAAGTACACCCGATCATCCCCAGATTCTTTGGAATACCAAAAATTCACAAAACAATCATAAGGCCTCCTTTCAGACCCATTGTCTCGGCTAGTAAATCTAAAACACATCATTTAGCTGTCTTTATAGATCAAAGTATTAAAAGTATTGTGACTAGTCAGAACCATTTGTTAAAAGATTCATGGGATTTTTTAAGAAAAATCCATAACAATCTTTGGTCTGATACTAGCCTTTTGGTTACTATTGATGTAAAGGATCTGTTTTCCTGCATACCAAGAAGTGAGGGCCTCGAATATTTTGAGGAAATTGTGAACAAATACCCTGATTTATCCATAGATAAAAAATTATTGGTACTTGAATTAATGCAAGTAGTTTTAGATAACAACTATATTTCATTTGAGGGCGAATACTATAAACAGGTTAGTGGGGTGGCTATGGGGGCAGCTTGTGCCCCCATATATGCCAACCTGGTGTTATTGGAGTGGGAAAGCAGATATATTTTTCGAAGTTCATTTGTAAGTTGTATTAAAACATATTTTAGGTTTTTGGATGACATTTTTGTCATTTAGGAGGGGACATTGGAACGGTTAGAAGAATTTTTAGGATACATCAACAGTTCCACGTCCTTCCTTTCTTTCACACATCAAGTACATAAGGATAGTATCAGTTTTTTAGATATTGCGCTCACAAAAACAGACAATGGTTTTAAATCACAAATTTTCAGGAAGGAAACTTGGTGCAACAGCTACCTCCACTTTGACAGCCTGCATCCTTATCATCAAAAAAGAAGCATAGTTAAAGGACAGGCAGTCAGAGTGGCTAGGATGACCTCGGAATTCCACGACTTAATACAAGAATTTATTTTCTTGGGGGAAAAATTCATCAATAGGGGTTATCCTAAGGAAATGGTAGGGGGCATTCTCAGTGATGTATACCAAGGATGGGGTACTAGATATAAACCTTTATTAGGCCAAACTTTGATAGCCATTGACAAATTATCTGAGGAACCCAAAGATTTCATGGGTGCATGTATTATAGAATACAACAACTTTTCGGACTATTTTACACAAATATTACAAAACAATTGGTCAATTTTAAAAACCAATAGTGACATTCTTGAGGTTATAGGGAATAAACCCAGGTTTATATATAAGGTTGGTAATAATTTTAAGGAATCTTTGGGTAGAAGGCCTCAGTCACGGAGACATGAAATGGGGACCAAACCATGTGGAAGGTGTAAACAGTGTTCATTCATTAACCAGGAAGGGGAAATTACTTTGGACAATGGTTTGGGAAGTAGAATTAAGTTTTGTAGAGGTAATTGTCAGACTAGGATGTTGGTGTACCTGGCTACTTGTAATCATTGTTCCTCGTATTACGTGGGCAAAACTGAAAGATCACTCAGGGAAAGAATCTATGAACACAGCTATGATATTAAAATTAAAAAGGAGACTAGTGCTCTTTACAAACACACCACAATATGTAATCCAATTCTAAATTTTAGATTTGGTATTATAGATTTAGTGGGTAAGGACAACAGGGGAGGTGATAGTAAAAATCTCCTTTTACAAAAAGAAATTAGATGGCAGTTGAGACTCAGGTCAAATATTAGACCTGGCCTCAACGAATATATTAATATCAAGGCCATACTGGAAGGTAAGGCAGGTAGTGTTTAAAGTGGTGTAAGCAATAATGAGGCAAAATTTTTCAAAATGTTAAGGAAAATAATAAGAACTGTGTACATAGTACAACATTTGGGTTTATATTTTCTTCTATTTTTATTTTTACATGTTTTGTACATGCAAGTTTTTGGATTTAACATTTTTAATATTATATATTTTATTTTAAGAATAAAAATTTATACATTCAAGTATTTTAGAATTGGTTAGGGGAGAAATACTAGAGGCATGTCTGATTCAAGTCATTTGGACTAGATTCCAGTACTATATGCCTTTAAGGTAATCTAATTAAGTGAATTTAATTGAATTATTGTTGGTATTTATTTTATATAAAAAGATTGTGTACCAGTGACTCTTTTATCTGAAGAAGTCTGCCCTGAGCAGACGAAAGCGCTCATTTGTAACGTTTTACAATAAAGGAGAACTATATTCCAGTGGAACAGAAGACTTTTTATTTTATTAAATGTAAACTAAAGTTTTTAACTTGGAAAACAATATTTTTGGTAGCTATTACATCAGCTAGGAGAGTTTCAGAACTGCAAGCGTTATCTTTTAAACCCCTTTATTTGATTTTTCATAAAGACTGAATCTTTTCTTCCTAAAGACAGTGATCTTTTCTTCCTAAGGTGGTGTCAGGATCCAACATCAATCAATCCATCAACCTTCCAGTCTTCTTCTCAAATTTCTCCAGCAAAGGGGAATACATTTTGCATTTGTTGGATGTTCACAGACAATTAGGTTTCTGTCTGTATAGAAATGACAAATTCAGAAAGTCAGATCAATCATTTGTCTCCTTTTTAGAACTGAGATGGGCTAAGCCAGTTACCAAAATAACCTTAGGTAAGTGGCTAACTTATTTAATTTCTTTTATCTACAAAAACATTGGGTTTGTCCCTGTAGAAATCTTTGAGAGCTCATTCAACTAGATCCATGGCTACCTCTTCAGTATTTCTGTCCAGATACTCCATGGATGATATTTGTGCTGCAGCCACCGGAGCTAATCATCATACTTTTATTGTTCATGACAAAGTTGTTCTGGTCTCTAGGGAAAGAATAACGTTCATCTCAGTAGTACTTAGGAATATCCGTTTTTAGAGTCCACCCAGGATTCAGGTAGCAGGGGACTCTGTCCCACATATTGAGGAATAAATGAAAATTGACAGCATCGGATAAAGAAGTTATGTACTCACCATAACGTTCCATCTGTGTTGTCCATTTTCATTCTTCCTCAACTCCCCTCCCTCCACCCCCACCCCCACCCCCACCTTTTTACTGGTTTAAGACTTTTGGAGGAACGAGAGGAAACCAGGGGAGCCAATGTTCCTCTTTGTGAGCTCCGGATAGTGGTTTCTCATATATACATTATTGTTTAGAAATAATAAAAAAAAAAGCAGCAAACAAGATCTGAGGTATGGAGTGGGACTATAGCATTATGGGTAAGGGAGGACCTCGAGGGTTTGCAGTAGGCCACGAGCTGTAAAAAGCTGCTGAGTCAGATCCAAGGATCGGATCTGAACCCACATGTTGAGGAAAAATGAAAATGGAAAACACCGATGGAACATTATGGGGAGTACAAAACTTCTTTGTCTCATCACTCACACTTAACACTGGTTCAGTTACTGTTTGTGAGTTGGCTGGCACTCTTACACCTGACATTGCTTTATGCACCATATTGGTAATCCTCTGCATATCATGCTGTTTTTGCTCCATTTTCCTTTTAAACAAAGGAAAAAGACTGAATGAGGAATTTTTCTCAGTTTCCACTGTGCTTTTCCTTCTCAGTTGTCAGACTTCCACTCTCTGCTTTTCTGCTGCTGTTGAATCATCTGGTAATAAACCATAACACATCTCAAGACCTTGCTCAGGATCATGGAATGTAATATGGCCAGTGGGAAAGAACATTTTCAGTATCACTGGATGCATTAATTTAAATGTAAAGTTCACACACCTATACATATTAAACACAGGCTCAAATTTGTTCATCCTTGCCTTCTTAACCAATGAAATCATTATCTTTGAACACCTGCATTTTTCCTGTTAACAGCTGTTTTTCCTTTTTCCAGAGTCAAGTAAGTTGTTCTTTTTGTGCATAATTCTGGCACTTTACCACTATAGGACTTGGACTGATGTTTTTACAGTACAATGAAATGACACTCGTGTTCCCTCCCCTGGACTGTTTCAGAGTCTGGGAGCCCTGTCTACTCACTGAGTTGTTTTCTCATAATACATAAGTAATCTTTTTCATCCTGTCCCTCTAGTATATGTGTAAATTCCATATTTTCCCTCCAGTCTGTAGCTTCTTCTTCAGTCAGCTTTTCATTAACAAACCCCTCAGTGGTTTTGAGCCCAGTCAGCCTCTCATTAATAGTACTGTGATTTTTCTGGCTCTTTGTCATGTCCTGATTGTGCCTGTTCAGTGCTTCTTTCATGATTTTTATTATTTTATCATTTGATTTAATGTAATCGGTGAGTGGTATTTAGTGTAACAATTTCATCATACATCTTATCCAATTTCTCTGTGACTGAGGCCCTGTTCCTCCCCCTGCTTTCTTGCTTGTCTGAGAGATCCAGTAAGCCACTCACTTGGAGATGGAAATCCTTTTCCTGCAGCTCACTTTTTTAGCTGGATTTTTGCCTCTTTCAGCATACTCTTCTTCTCCTTGTAGACATTCAGTAACTCGGAAGTTATAACCTTCAAATGCGTTGGCTAGCAGCATGAGAAATTTACAGATTTGATGTTGTCCTTTTCTTTTGTTCCTCAACAATTTGGTCTCTGATCCAGTCTTGGATCCAACTTGGTTGCATTTACAAGACTCTCTTATCAACTCACGAGCTCCTCCATCTAACCATAATTCCCCAGTCAACCTGCTGTACCTCTGATCTCGTTTGCATCCGTAACCCTATATATGTAGAGCCATCTCTAAGGGTTTTTCAGGTGTTTTTGTCTTACTGTAAGTCATATATTTGTTTTTTAACTCCTTCCTTGTGATCTTATCTATCACCCACCTCTCTCTCTTGTTAAACGTTCGAGTTATGTCTATAGCAATTTTCTTTCACCAGTTTTGTACTTATTCTACCTCTGGTAGCTCTCAGTAGCATTGTTGGTTCTTTTGTATACCCTTTTTCTGTCTCTCTTTGTTACCCTATAGAGGGTATTTTCTCTCCTACCATTCCTGGTAGTTAAAAAAATATATATTTCTTTGCTTCTTGTTTCTAGGTCAGGAGTTATATAAGTGTTATGGCTGCGAAACCAAAAGGCTTCAAAAACTGCACTTCCTGTGGGCATAAGATCCCTAATTGTGATGCCCATAGGGACTGTGTCTACTGCCTTGGAGTTTCCCATCTCAGCACTGACTGCTGCATTTCTGCAGCCTTTAACTCTAGGGTCTTTAGTGACCAGAGAAACAAATTAGTTTTGAAAGGATTGATGCCATCTTCCTCTTCCACTTCAGGGGCTCAAATCCCAGCTAAATCAGCCAAAGCTTCTTCAGAGATGAAAGATTCTTGTAAGCGGTCTCCAGCCGTCTCTTAGAAGACTTCTTCTTCTTCTTCTGAGCCTCGACAAAAGATTCTGAAGGTATCGGATCTGACTTCTTTAGATTCAACTGCTGTTCATACCAAGTCTCTTAGAACCCGGCTCCACTTTTCTTCAAGGGACTACAAGGAGAGACTCTCAGCCCCAGTCTACCATTTCTTCCATTATGTCCCCTGGGAGCCTTTCAGAAGCCAAAATGGGTAGGGTGATGAGGAAATTCCTCAGAGCTCAGATTGAGATGCGGGGGGTTATCCCTTCTTTGTCCGACATCAGATCTGTGAGCCACCCTTCTATTTCACATGCAGTGACTGTCCTTCTCCAATATAAGAGACCAGCGAGTATTGATGTCAGATCCAAAGACAGCTAGATATTCGACTCTGATGGCTTCCCTGACCTGTTCAGTTCCATATCTTTTGGACCAGGACGAGTCTCGGACCAGAAGCATTGGTGCCATGTCTAGCGGGCTAGGTTCTATTCTGATGTTATTGGAGCAATTCCTGCCCCTGGAACCTTTGACGTTGGACTGCTCAGGTCTGAAACCTACTTCGAGGCATGCATTTGGGCAGGGTTGAGGCATAGTGACATTGGCAGCTGTGGCTATGGTGCGTCCAACTACAGCTTCTCTGAGTCATTCTGCCTTCGAGGTGGAAGAAAGGGTTTTCTCTCAGCAGAGAGAGAATTGACTGCTCTCTCATCTTTGGGTCCTAGTTCTGATCCTCTCAGGCCTATTTCACAGGGATAGCCGGCACCGTTAAGTATCCAGATAGTCCCCATCGAGGATTTTCACCTCTCTTCAGATATCTCTCCAGATTACCCCACTGAAGAGGTTTCCCAAAAGAAAACATGTAAGAGGAGACACATTAATTTCTCTAAGGAGTCTCTTACTGAGGACACTGAATTTGGTGAAGGGGAGTCCCCCAGTTCTCCAGTGAATGACGTCTCCTTTGGGAACATCCTAGAGATTCTCAAGGAAACACGTGGTTGATCCTCAGATACCCCCACCCAAGAGGAGTCAGTCTTTCTGGAAGCTATTGGATCCAGCCCATCTTTGTCTTGGGTGACTCCTCCGGCAGAAGACATCTAGTCTCTGAACAGGCAAGGAAGGACCTAAATATTGTGGAATGCATTCCCCATCATCCTGATAAATTCCTGCCACCACCTATAGACAGATTACACTGGAGCAAGGGAGTCCCTATTTAAGCTATGGTTGTAGTGGCAGCCAGAAACAAGTAGCTAGAGAAGCAGAGCTCCTCTGTCCAACCCCTTTACAAATAGTCCAGGGTGTTGGACAGATTTGGAAAGTGCATTTTTGCTTCAACAACCTTTGCCTTAAAGTCTCTGAATTACTTGGCATATTTCTTGAGGACTAAGGAACTCTCCAAATCCTTCTCTGAGTCCATTTGTCCTTGGAGGACTACAAGAAGTCTTCTTCACAGCTAGTCACTCTGTTATCCATCTCTAATGCATCCATGAGGCTAATATCCCATGCTGCAGAGGGTACCTCATGGGCAGGCAGTTCAGGCATGCACGGCCATTGGTAGACATGCCTGGATGCACCTATGCAACTCTGCAGAACCCTTCAAGTCTTCGTTCATCAATGCTCTTTTTGATGGAACATCCTTGTTTGGCCCTACTATAAACAAAACACTTTCCTGAAATGAAAAGGACAGAAAGACCCTCTCTGCCTTAGGAATACGCTTTTCTACCCATCAACGATCCTTTCCTAGGAATCAAAGAGGAGGCAAGAAAATATGGTTCTGTATCTCTCAGGATCCTTTCCAGGATTCACATTGGAATAACTATGTCAGGGGCAGAGGGGAGAGTTCAAACGGAAGATGCCACCCTCATGGCAGAGGATGCCTGCAAAACCAGGGTTTCTGAGATGCTTTTTTCAGGTAAACTCTTTCAGTGCTCCGGAAATGTCGCCTGACTGCCCATCTCTGGAAGCAGTCAGAGGGCACTTTTCTCTGCACCTAGATGCCTGGGCATCAATAACAAAAGAAGCTTGGGTGCTAAAAATCATATCCGGAGGTTATTTCATACCAGCCCCATCAGAAGAAAAAGGCTTCCTGATGCTCCACCCCGCAGCTCAAGAAATACAAAAGCTGCTAGACAAAAGAGTCATCCAAGAAGTCCCACCAGACCAAAAAGGATTAGCAACTTACTCAAGATACTTTTTAGTGCCAGAGAAAACTATGGACCTGCGACCAATTCTGGATATAAGCAAACTGAATCAATTTGTGAAGAAGTCAAAGTTCCAAATGGTCACATTTCAGACCATTCTACTCAAGGATGATTGGATTTACTCTATCGATCTTCAAGATGCATACTACCACATCAAGATGATAGAACAATAAAACTAGCTGATAAGGGAGGCACAGTAGTGGTAATAGACTATACACAGTATATGTTATCCATTGAAACTTTAATGGATAGGGCAATTTATGAATTAGCTGATGTGCGATACACAGAACATATTAAAGCTGTACTAATTGCAAGTATTTATTCCATTCATTTAGATGGCAACTTGAGGTTTAGATTGTTTGCAATCTGATTATACCAATGTTTTATGGCTTGCCTAAGGTACACAAAACACAGTTTAACCCTCCAATGAGACCCGAAGTTTCAGAGGTTGGGCAATGAAACCAATATCTATATGTTTAGAAAGGGAATTGAAGGGCACTTTGATTCATTCTAAATGTTTTATTTCAGAGTCTAATGATTTTTTACAATAGCTCTTTATCTGGTTAAAGGATAGTTTTATGGATGTTGATATGTTCTTTGTGACATTGGACAAAGAGTCCTTGTTTACATTGATTCCTAATAACTGGGGAGTAGAATCCACCTAGCCAAGTTCTTACCCTTATTTCCACAATCAGCACCTATTGCCCCTGTCCAAGAGATACATAGGTGGAACCCTCAGGGTGAATTTATGGTCACCCATCCAATTGTTCAGATTGTGTTTGAAAAGGGCCAATGAGGTGCTCTGATTGACATGAAGAGGAAGTCTGTTCCAAAGGTGTGGTAACCTCTGGGAGACAAATCTGTCCCTCCAGCAGGTATTATTAATGTCACATACCAGATTAAGGTCTTTAGAATGAGTAACCTATGTGCCATTTGACTTTCGGATATGAAGCATTTCCAGTAACTCAGGGTCAGAGATTGCTTTATATACAAGGCAGAGATCACCTCTGAGTAATCTGTATGAAACAGAATAAAGTAACAGTGATTTCAGATGATCCCCATAAGACAGATAGTGGAGACCTTGAATTTTCCTTGTGAGGAACCTTTGTGGTTTCTCCAATTGTTGTAGGTGCTTAGAAAGGTACACACAAAATGGGCGTTGTATAGGATCATAGGAAGTTACTAGGCTATTGGCCCTGAGGTCCTTATAAGCCTAGCCAAGAGTTTAGCCCAGGATTAGACAAGTCAGCACTCAAAGCCCCTGTCCAGCAGGGACACAGGTGGAATCTCAGGGGTGTATTTTCTGTTTCACATCCAGTTATCCAGGTTGTACTTGAAAAGGGATAATGAGGTATTCTGCTTGACATGGAGAAGGAGTCTATTCCACAGATGGGGGAGTCTCTGGGACACAAATCTGTCCCACCAAGTCCTATTGATGTCACAGACCAGGTTGAGGTTGCTCGTGTGTGTTGCTCGAGTGGAGCCTGACTTGCAGATATGCAGCAGTCCCATCAAGGTGGGGTCTGAGATTGCTTTGTATGCCAGACAAAGGTCACCTCTGAGAAGTCTGTATGAAAATGAGTAGAGGGACAGGGCTTTTAGCCTATCTGTGTAGGGTAGATGTTTGAAGCCCTGGATTCTTTTGGTGAGGAACCTCTGTGGTCTCCCCAGCTGCTGCATGTATTTTGCAAGATACATGCCGAAGGGAGTGTTGTACTCAATAATTAGCCTTATAAGGGAAGGATACAGGGATGTTATGACCTTCTTGTCCCTGGATGAGATACCCTTACTTATGAGGTGAGCCATATAGAAAGATTTCAGTACAACAGAAGCAACATGTTGGTCAAAAGTCAGGTTAATATCAACCTAGGTCCTCAAATCCCCAACGACTGATTGCATGCTTACAACATTATTATTAATGTGACAATATGTAGAGATGTCACTCTTCCCAAAGGGCATGATGATGCATTTTTTGGCATTCAGTTTGAGGCCATGTTTCTGGCACCAGTCATTTGTTTGGGTGAGACCCTCTTGGAGATGTCCACATCACTTGGGGAATTGATGACTGCGCCCAATTTGCAGTCATGTGCAAACTTCATTAGCCATAGCCAACTGGTTTTGGCGTGCACCTCAGAGAAGTATATCCCGAATAACAGAGGCCCCAAGACCAATCCCTTGGGTACGCCGTTCGTTATGGGTCTACTGCTTGAGGTGGCTTCCCCTATTTTGATTAGGTGGGTTCTATCAGTGAGCCAGTTTGCTACCCATCTGATAACATATGGATTGTTACCTAGTTGAGAGAGTTTGTCTACTATGCCCATGTGGAGAATAGTGTCGAGTCTTGGCCAGGTCAAGGTAGGTGGTGTGCACCATCTTGCCCTCGCCCATGGCTTTGATGACTGTCTCAAAGAAGTCGATCAGATTTAACAGATATGACCTCCCCCTGACAAAGCCAAACTGTGTGGGGTCAAGTGTTTGGAGATTGCCATTGTCCCTGTTAATGAGTTCCATGATAATCTGTACCGTGGCCTTGCAGATCAGGCTAGTTAGGCTGATGGGTCTATAATTTCCCAGATCAGTGGACACTCCACTTTTGTGTAAAGGGGGTGACAGTGGCTGTCCTCCACTCAGCTGGGACAAAGCCGGTACTCAGGCTTTGATTGAATAGGGTGCCTAATGGTGCTGCACGTTCATGCCTGAGTTCATGTAGGATGCAGCCTGTGATGTTATCGGGTCCATGGAGGCTGTATTTTTGGCCTTTGAGAGGGCAGTGATGACCTGTTCCCTAGAGATAAGGGGAGCAGGGCAGATACTGGGGATGTCCTGATTTACTGATGGGGGGACAGAGAGGTGAAGTTTTCACTGAATCTGTCAGCCAGTAGGTTGGCTATATCTACAGCATTTGTGTATGTGGTTTTCTTGACCACCAGTTTTGAACTGATCTGGGTGCTTCCTTTGAGATTGCTGACATATGTGAAGAAGGCCTTATGATTGTCTCTAGTAGATTGGCCAGTTTGGACTCAAAGTTGGCTTTAGAGGATTTCACTTTGCTCTTATTTGCTTGTTCAGGCTAAGGAGAGATTGCTTCCAGTTGGGCACCTGCTCCTTCTTGATCCTGGACAGCAATTTTTTTCCTTTTGTTATATAGTTTATTTATTGCAGATGTCCACCAGTCAGGTTTACTCTTCCTTGCAGAGGATGGTTTTGTCCTGTCAGGTATTCCTGGTTCCATGCATCTATATAAGTGCTTGTATAGTACTTTGGTGTAGATTTAAACACTAGTGCCAGTTCCAACGGAGGGAGAGGGGGCTGTGAAGCTGTTTATACCTTCCATCAGGAGACTGTAATCAGCTTTGGAGAAGTTTTTTGTTTGACCCTAGCTAGAGGGGGTCAGGGGAGATGCTGACTTTGAAAGTGACCACTTTATGGTCAGATCCTGCCAGGGAGGATGATGCTGTAGGGGTGCTACAGTGGTTATTTATGTTTGTTAACACCAAGCCCAAGATATTTATCACGTCTTGTGGGGTTATCTACTAGCTGCTGCAAGGCATTTTCACTGATAAAGTCAAGGAATCTTTGGGCATTTGCATTCTGGCATGAGTAGTTTTTTCAATCTATGCTTGCGTAGTTAAAGTCAGCCAGGATCAGGGTAAAGGGTTGAATCTTGATGGATTCAAAGAGGTCCAGATAGGTGGAGTGGGCATCCTGAATCAAATTTGGGGGCCTGTAGCTAGCTATGATTTGAATAGGGGTCTTGTCTATGGTTAATTGCACCTGGAGTGGCTCCTGTGCATCATACTGTTTGACCAGCCTTGAAACTCCACCTCTTTTGGCTTTGCTGCCCATTTTGGGGTCTGAATGTGTGATAGGATGAGTAACCAGGTAAGACTGGAGTGCTCTCTGCAGCTTTGAACCAGGTTTCTGTGACTGCACACATGGCAGCATCTTTCAGGGTTAAGAATGCTTGCGATGAGTGCAATTTCATCTTTAGACTCCTAATGTTTAGCAGCATGACCTTTAATTTGCGTTTTTTTGAAATTTTTATGTTGGTTTTGCCGACCTCAGGACTTTTCCTAAAAAAGCACTATGGGGGAGGCAAGGGCCTTTACCAGAAGCCTGAAGCCCAAGTGAGACAGATGCAGGCCATCTCTAGCAAAGCAGCATGGTCTGTCGATCATATCTTCCCCAGCTGTCAGGTACTGGATCCCCCTGGACTGAAACCAGAAACTAAGCCAATTTTTAAAGTCAGTCATTGTCTGTTTGTATTGAGGCATCATTCTGGGTGACAGTGGAATGCTGCTTAAGGCTAGGAACATACCTGCCTGGGACACATAATCAGTGAGCTCAATCATGTCTCTCTTCATATAGTCCATGGAGGTACATCTCAAGTCGTTCACCCCAGCATGGACTATGACAGAGTCATAACAGTACCTGTTGTTGAGAGACTTGAGTGCATGTGTGATATGGCAGATGAGAATAATGTTTTCACTTTTAATCATAAGTTTTATTTACAACTGAAAGGAGTGGCAATGGGTACTTCTGTTGCCAGTACATATGCCAACATAGTCTTAGAGCTATGGGAGCAAGAGTGTGTACTGAACAACATTATTAACCCCTTCTGTAATAACTTATTTTTTTACAGGAGAATGTTGATGATGTTTTTGTTACATAGAAAGGCAGATGAGGCATGTTTGGACTCCTTCATTAACTACCTGCCCTAATCCGGCTGTTTATTTAAACTTTAAAATGGAGAAGTTGAATGAATTCATTAATTTTTTAGACGTTACCCTAAATAGGAACATCAATGGTTTTCTTGACACTAAAGTCTATAGGAAGGATGTATGTAAGAACTCATACCTATATAGGAGTAGTATGTATCCATCATTTGTCTTTAAGAATATTCCCTCAATTGGTTAGGTTAAACACACAGCAAAAAACATTTGAGCCACACTTAGAAGAAATTATGAATAAGTTTTGACTAGAGGTTATAGGGAAAGGGAGGTGTTAGATAGTAAGGCATTTGTTACTGAGAATAGATCGGCTATTGGATATTCATATGGTGAGCCACATAGTAGAAAAAAGAAAACTGTAAGAAGAGATATACGAATGATTATTACTGTTAACAGGCATACTAATGCTTTTAAGAATATAATATTGAAGCAGTGGCACATTTTAAAGCATGTTGAAAAGTGTAAGGATATTTTACCTGAGAAGCCTAAATTTAGTTATAAACGAACAAATAATCTCAAACAAAAGTTGTGTTGTAAAGAGCAGAAAGAGGTCCATTAAATAAAGAAATATGGTGCACACTCATGTGGGAGTTGCACGTATTGCAGTTTGATTAGTGGAGATGTTAATTTTATACACCTGAATATGAGTAAACTTTATTAGTTTAATTGTTATGCAAACTGAGTGGTATATTTAACAACTTGCATTTTGTGCCTGAGTTACTGTGTTGGAAAGACTAATCTGTAATCATTTGTCATATATAAGAAGAAAGGTTGAGGCAAATGCCCTTTATAAACATATTCAAAAGGAAGGTGAAGGATATAATTTTAGGTTTAAAGATGTAGAAGTTATTACTATTGATCTTTATAGATAAGGGGACATTGCTAACAAACCTGAAACACCTGAATACAAATGGATAAATGTACTAAGAACAGATAGCCATACAGGCTTAAACATGTTTGTCTTTAAGTGTATACTTAAGGCAAAGCCATTAGATAACTTTTTTTATAAAAAGTTTTTAACTAATTTTTTTAATTAAATAATTTTTTGATTTCACAGAAATATTTTATTGTTTTTTTGAAACGTATTTACATAGAGAGTGTGTGTATGTGTGTGTGTGTGTGTGTGTGTGTGTGTGTGTGTGTGTGTGTGTGTGTGTGTATGTGTGTGTGTGTGTGTGTGTGTGTGTGTGTGTGTATGGATGTACTTTCAGATAATGAACAACCAGAATCGCGAATTTCAAAATGTCAAGACAAGAACACCAACAATGTAAAATAACGAAACTTCAAAATCACGACATTCAAAACATCAAAATTTCAAAACACCAAATACATTATATTTAAGGTAGCATCTACAACTGTATCCCTTTCCAAAGCCTTACACGATTAGAACAAACTTTTGCACTCCAAACTTGTTAAAAAACACCAGCAAACAACTCTACATAATACAGAACTACTACAACCGTCTCCTCTTACAAAAACACTTCAACTTTTTGCCATCCTCAAAAGTAAAAAAGTAACACTCTGGTTTGAAAATGTTCCAATGTCACCTATCATTTAAAATACCCTCTATAAAAAATTAAGTTTTACTAACAAAGTAAGTATCCCCCCATCCAAGGGGAACCTATCTGCCCAGCAATGGAGCAGCGTTAGCTGACCGTCAGTCCTTGAAAGTCTGCAGAAGAGCTCTTTCTTTTTTGGGAAGCAGGAAAGCTCTGAAGGGCATGGAGTCCAAACCTGACTGTTAGTCAGCTCACTTCAAGCTTCACTTCAACCTGTAGAAGATGCCTTGAATGCTTCGGAACATGACCAGGTGCTATAGCTTTGGCAAGATATAACCCATATACAAGAAAAAAGAAAATGCGTTCCGGGTACCACAGATGAATCTTTAATGAAAAAAATGAGCTTCGTGCAAGAAAAGCACTTCCTCAAGTGTCACTTCCTGTTACATGCACCAAGCATTTAAATATATACATAAAACCTAATTAATTAATCGTATTTAAGGTATATTTTTGGAATTAATATATGTATATACCATTATATATAAACAGTTGAGAAACAATGAAGTGCTTCTAAAAAATCACCTTATAGATTTGTACACACTTAAAAACATAATATCCCATCTGAAGTTGTTAATCTTCTTCCTATTCATCACTGATGGGTTCGATGATTGTGTCTATTGTCTGGGGGTTTCTCACTTATTTGTGAAGCCTCCCTGTCAGATTTGTGTCAGTTTCAGTCAGCGGACGCTGAATGAAAGAAAAAATAAACTTATTTTGAAAGGCCTGCTTTCTTCACCTTTTTCTGAGGCACTTTCTGCGTCGGAGGTGTCAACCCCTCCATCAAAGGACAAAAATGTCCTCATTCTGACCCCTCTTCACCAGCTGGTGATAAGTGCAAGCCTCATAAGCGTAAGGCCCACAAGTCTTCCACGGAGTAAAAGATTGCCTCCTTGGCTCTGATTACCTTGGTTCCGAGTTCAGCTCCAGTGGTCTCTGCAGATATTTCTATGACTTCCACTTCAGCCCCGCCTTCGGCGCCGACTGCTACGGTTCCAAGTGTGATTTCGGCTCCAATCTTATTGCCTACTATTACTTCGGCACCAACGTTGCCCATCTCCGTTCCAAGGTCAGTATTGACTACTTCTTCGGAGCCAATAATGACTTCCACTCCAGCTATTCCCTCAGCTCCGAGCCCTTTCCCGGCACCGATAGTCCCCTTTTTGCCTGTCTCAAAACTGGAATCCTTGGTGCTGACTTTTTCTACACCACGGACCCAGTACACCCCGTCTTTGGATCCGTTTTCAGGACAAGCCTTTAGCCCTTTTTTGGACCGACCTGACTCCCTCTCAGGAGTGTCAGTAAGGTCCACCAGGAGTCTATTGGAATTGGATGTGGTGCGCCTGTTTGATCAACTGTTTACAGCCAGAGAGATTACAAATTTTCCTAAAATCCATCCCACTCCGGGTTTTGGGTCCATTGCTCCCGCAACTCCCACTTATCCTCCTCCCTTGGACCCTTCGGTTCTGAGGCCCATAGCTCCGACGTCTTCGGGGGAATCCTTTCCGCGGTGCCGACAGTGACTTTTTCTGAGGCTCTGAGGTTCCTTTGGGGTTTGGTTCCTTCGGAACCGGGGGGTGGAACCCCCGACTCCAGGTACGGTTCCAGGGTTTTCATCTGTTCCGTCTTTGGATCCGGGGGTGACACCTGTCCCGGTTTTGCTTGAGGCTTTGTCCTCGGGAGTGAGCCGCGCGGAGCAGGGTGTGACCCCGGTACTGAGATTGTCTTCCTCGGTTCTGGGCTCCCATTCCTCTTCGGGTGGGCCTGCCTTCCGGGTGATGGAGAGGGTGCTTGCTTCGGGAAGCGCTCCTCCTATGTCGGACCTTTCCCCTGCTCCTTCTGAGCTGCAGCTATCACAGGCCACCACCCCAGGACACCGAGAGCGCAAGCCTCAGGAAACCCCTGTGCAGGGTAACCTCCCTTCTGAATCTTCTTCAGATGCTCCCACTGAAGTACCCTCTCGGAAGCGGGCATGTAAGAGGAAACATATGGACTTCCTGGAGGAGTCCCTCACTGAGGATACGGATTACGTTGATGGGGAAGGAACCCCATGGTCACCCCCTGACAATGTCTCCTTTGGAGACATTCTGGAAATTTTGAGGCAGAGGGGTGACTGGAAGCCCTCCATCCCTTCCTCGGAGAAGTCCGTATTCCTGCAGGCCTTCCGCTCTCGGCCCTCTACGTCTTGGGTGACCCCACCTGCCGATGATTAGTCCAGCTCATCGTGTAGCAGGCATGGAAGAACCCTGATACCATTGAGGCCATTCCCTGGAGACCAGACAAGATATTTTCCCCACCAGTGGAACACCCCCATCGGTCTAGAGGCTTACCAGTAGACGCTATGGTGGTGGCGGCTGCCACAAAAAATGGCCTTGTGGAGGAAAGTCTTACTGTCCAATCACCCAATAGAGAGTCCTGGGTGGTGGACAGATTTGGGGAAGCGAGTCTTTGCCTCAGCGACCTTTGCTGTCAGGTCTCTGAATTATTTGGCACATTTTACAAGGCTCCAAAGGGATCTCATCTCTGAACTCTCTCCAACCCTCGCAGGTCAAGTTTCTGACAGTGCGTGTGCTTAAAGTTGCTTCTCAGCTTGCTACCCTAGAGTCGATCTCCAACTCGTCCATGAGGTTGCTGTCCCACTCAACCGAATGGGTGGCTAGAGCTGCGGGTGCAGGTGTAGTTATGAGATGCCATGCCTGGATGCGCATTTGTGATCTCGCGGACTCCTTCAAGTCTTCCTTCTTGAACACCCCTATTGAACCATTTGCTTTGTTCGGTTCTAAAGTGAAGGACACATTAGCCAGGTGCGAGCATGATGGAAAGACCTTGTCTGCCATTGGGCTACATTTTTCCAAACCTCAGCAGTCTTTCTCCAGGAACCAGAGGTGTGGAAAGGTATGGCACAAAAAATCTCAAGGCCTTTCCATAGTGCACGTGGTGAGGATTCCCCCAGAGGAAGAGGGGGTTCCAGTAATAGAAGACACCCCTTTAGGGGCAGAGGGGGGTCCCTGAAACCAGGACTCCAGGGATTCTTTGTCCGGACAGCCTTGTCAGCGCTCCTGAAGCGCTGCCCGATTGCTTTCCTCTGGAAGCAGTCGGGGCTCGTTTTTCTCTGCACCAAGCTGCCTGGTACTCTATTACGAACAATCAGTGGGTGCAGAGAATAATTTCCAGAGGCTATTACATCCCTCTAATCTTTTATCCTAAACCTCCAAAATGCCTTCCCGATGTTCCACCCAGTTAAAGGGAAGAAGCAGCTTCAGAAATAAGAAAGCTGTGTCAAAAACGAGTCATCCAACAAGTCCCCCCAGACCAGTGCGGATCTGGATTTTACTCAAGATTCTTTTTGGTGCCAAAAAAGACCGGGGACTGGAGACCCATTTTGGATCTCAGCCAACTAAACAAATCAGTGGTTCAGACCAAATTCCGCATGGTCACAATACAATCCATTCGCCCATTTCTTCAGGAGGTGTGTGGATGTGCTCGATAGACCTCCAGGATGCGTATTACCACATCAAAATGGACAAGTGCTCCAGGTGTCTCCTTCGCTTTCGGCTGGGAGCCAATCATTACCAATTCAGAGCCCTGCCATTCGGTCTCTCGACGGCCCCCAGAGTGTTCACGAAATACCTAGCAGTGGTAACAGCTCATCTGAGACTTCAGGGATTCAACTGGTGTTTCCATACCTAGATGATTGGCTCCTCTCCGCCCCCACCAGGTGCCTACTTGTCATGGCCCTCTGCTACACTCTAGTACTGGCGGAGTTTCTAGGCATCACGATACACTGGGAAAAATCCAACCTTCATCCTGCCCAACAATTGGAATTTATAGAAGCAGTATTCAAATCTCAAACAAGCCAAGTCTCTCTCCCTCCTCACAGACTTCAGAGGTTAAGATTACAAGTACAAGTGATACTCTGTCACAGGAAGGTATCTGCAAGGGAAGTCCTACAGGGTCTAGGGTCTATGGCAGCTGCCATCCCGATTGTCTCCCTGGCAAGATTACATGTGAGACTGTTACAATGGCTCCTTTTGTCCCAGTAGGTATCCAATCTCCATCCTCTAAACTCACAGATCCTCATCACCAATTCCTGCAAGCAAGATCTTCTCTGGTGGAGGAGAGCAGATGAAAAACTTTGGTGCCTCCCCTTCCAGACTCCTGAACCCAACGCCACGGTGACCAGAGACGCTTCCCTGATAGGGTGGGGGGGCATTTCCAGGGAAAGACAGTCCAAGGCACGTGGTCCAGCTTGGAGGCCGATTTGCATATCAACGTCCTGGAGTTAAGAGCGGTGCTGTTAGCATTGCAGAGACTTCATCCACTCCTTCCGTTGGGAACTTTTGCAATCCAGTCGGACAATATGTCTGTCTGGTACATAAACAAACAGGGAGGGACCAGATCCTACCCCCTATGTCACGAGGCCATGAGAATATGGCATTGAGCGATAGCTTCCAACCGCTTTCTGATTGCAGCGCATATCCCGGGGAGCTCCAACGTGATTGCAGACAGCCTGAGCAGATGCTTCCTCCATCCACACGAGTGGTCACTCAACCTGAACGTGATGGCAGAAATTTTCAGCCATTGGGGCCAGCCTTGCTGTGATCTTTTTGCTTCCCCTTCAAACAAAAAATGCAGCAGCTACTTTTCCCTCTTTTCCCCAGATGGGAATCACCGAGAGATGCTTTGACTCACGATTGGCCTGCAGGTCTCCTCTGTGCTTATCCTCTGATACCTTTGATACCCCTATTTCTAAAGAAAGCAGTTTGGTTGAGATGCAAAGTGATCCTGATTCCCCTTTCTGGCCTCAACAAGTGTGGTTTCCCTTCCTCCGACCTCAACTATTACAACCTTCTTGATCCTGGACACTCATCTGGACCTAATATCTCACCCACAAGGGTCGACTCACCCAAATCTGTCCACTCTCAAGCTGACAGCTTGGTTTCTCCACTTCCGTTAGTCGCCAGGTTGGAAACACTCTCCTCACCTGTCTGCGATATTATTCTGGCCTCCCATAAACCATCCACCAGAAAACTCTACAGAGACAAATGGAAAAGATTTGCTATCTGGTCTAATAATCAGATGCTAGATCATTTTTCAACTCCTATAGCTGCTATACTTCAGTATGTTTCTGAGTTGTTTGTCAGTGGGGCATCAGCTTCTACTATTCGAGTCCAATTAGCAGCTATTTCCAATTTCCATAATGGCTCGGATGGCATTCCTCTTATCTCCACCCGCCTTTGCAAGACCTTTCTCAAGGGAGTTTTCCATAGCAGACCTCCTATCAAGCAACCTGTAGAGACATGGAATCTATCTTTGGTTCTATAGTCTCTCTCTCTACCCCCCCTTTGAGCCTGCTGCAACATGTGATCTTAAATTTCTGTCATGGAAATCTTTGTTTTTGGTAGCACTCACATCAGCCAGACGGATATCTGAGTTACAAGCCTTATACATCAAGAGCCTGTATCTAATCTTCCATAAGGACAGGGTATCCCTTCATACTAACTCACTTTTTCTCCCCAAAGTGGCACTCCCTGTGTTTTTCCCAAATTATTCCAGCAAGGGAGAATACTGTCTACATGCATTGGACGTACATGGAACACTACGCTTCTACTTGGACAGGAATAAGAACTTCTGCAAGTCGGACCAACTTTTCATTTCCTTTTCTGGTCCAAGAATGGGATGTGCTGTTTCAAAGGTTACCTTATCAAAATGGCTCAGAGATTGTATTACCTTTTCATACACCCTAGCGAATGAATCTAAACCTCTTCAAATCAAAGCTCATTCAACTAGGGCCATCACAACTTTGGTTGCTTTTCACTCCAGGGCTTCCATGGATGACATTTGTGCAGCAGCCATTTGGGCTAAACGCCATACTTTCATCAAGCTTTACAAATTGGATTTGGTCTCCAGGAGAAGAGCAGCCTTCGGCTCAATGGTTCTCAGGAATGTTCTTCCATAAGGGCCACCCAGGTTCTCCAAGTAGCTTGGAATTCTGTCCCATCAGTGATGAATAGGAAGAAGATTAACAACTTCAGATAAAGAAGCTATGTCTTACCATAACATTCCATCTGAGTTGTTGATCTTCTTCCAGTCATCACACGTTCCCACCGCCCCCCACCAAAGGCTCCTGGTGGATCTTCTGGGTCCTTGTGGTGTTTTCAGGGTTTCTGTGCAGAAATAGCCTCTGTTTTCTGTTTTCTTCTATATGTTGCATGCAAACTCGATCTGAGGTAACTGGGAGAAGGGCATTGTGGGTAGCAGCTTAGCTTGAGAGTTTTTGGTGTACGCGAGCTTGGTATTAGGCCAACTCATTTCCGAGGGCTCAGAACTGAACCCATCAGTGATAACTGGAAGAAGATCAACAACTCAGATGGAACGTTATAGTAAGACATAACTTCTTTTTCCTACTGCATGCATCAACATTTAAATGTATACATAAAACACAAATAAATTATATTAAAAGCATACATTGAATTTTATATATATTTTATATATATATATATATATATATATATGTGTGTGTGTGCGGTGGTGGTGCTGCGGTAGCGTTATTGCCTCACAGTTAGACGTTGCCCGTTCGATTCTTAGTTAGAGCGTCTTCTGTGTGGCGACATGCATGAATGGGCGTTCCTTCGCTGAAGGTTGTGCGTTAGGCCCGGCAAGCCAGTATGTAAAAATCTACTGCTAATCATTAGCAGACCGGAGTTCCCCTGTGGTGACCCCTAACCGGGAAAAGCCGAAAGACACAAACAATATATATATATATATATATATATATATATATATATATATATATATATATCTGGATACCCTTTCAATTACCAAACAACCTGAGTTGTGAATTTTAGAGTGTCGAGATGAGAAAACCGAAATGTCACAGTCTTGAAAGTTCATATTACTGCACATAAGTTTCTCAAATAGTAGTGGAGTAAGGAGTGGAATATTTTAAAAGGTTACTATTTCATTAAGGTGTTAGACGTTTTTACGTAAAAAGAAAAAAACATGCCAGACGTATTGTTATGCAGTGCAGTTACAATTGTGTAAATGTGGAATAGTTTGTGGTTAGAAGGTAAACTTGTCTTATTTTATTTGGTAGTTTGCCCTTTTTTAAGACAGTGCAATCTCAGATTTGGTATATTTAATTTACAGGGGATGTGGGGGGATGGCAAAAAAAACTTAAAACATATGTCTTCTTCTGTCATCTTCTGTGGACAAGAGTTATTTATTGGGCTTAGCTCATGGTTTAATGATCTTTCCTGTATGGCTGTCTATGGTAAAAGAAAATGTGATTCTTCATTTTTTAGGAAATTCAAGAGTTTGAACCTCAAACCAATTCTGAAGGCACATATGTGCTGTCTCCACATATTTCTGATTCAGATTCTGAGGCGAGCATGGCATCAACCAGTACTTTTAAAGAATTCTCTTTCTCTGAAACCATTTCCAGAATTAGCAAGTTGTTTTATTGGGAACGTGCTCCTATTCCTCCTGTTTTCTGTTGCAGCTTGCAGTTTGCTGGCCCCCCAGAAAAGCAGATAAACTATTCAAAGTATTTAAGTTTTTATATACTCATCCCAGATCAAACCTAGCAGCTACTGCTTTTGTGAATCCACCTGTTTCTAAACATTTGATTAATACTCATTCTCTTTTTGACAAGGATGAGCAGTCTTTTTGACAGAGTTGAGCTAGACTGTATTCTTCTACCACACGTTTATAGAATTCTCAACTGTCAGATTCATATGTTTTAGTTTATGCTTGCCTTTTCTGAGAATATAAAGAATATTTTTGTAATCTGTTCCCTATTGTGAAGAGAAATCTACTTTGTGTAACCTGGTTTCTTGTGTGTCTCAAGTGACTACCCATTGTTTGAAGTGTGCATATGATTCTGCTGACGTCACTGGAATTGTTATGAGGAAGTTTACCAGGTTGTGCCTCCCAGAGGATGTCAAAAATTAAATTATGAATTTTCCCTTAGATAGAGAACTATTTTTAGGACCTTTTGCTGCACAACTCATTAAAAAGCGTGATGAAAGAGTAAAGATGATTCAAGAGATCTCTCATATTTTCAGCTGTCCTTCTCGAAGTTTGCCAAGAGAGTCGTGCTTCCTCAATAACTTTCTTTAAAAGGCAAAATAAACATTCCCAGCAAGCTACTGGTGAGCAAACATTTAAAAAGCAATAGCAGGGAGGCTCTAAAAAGACAGCAGGCACCCTCGAGAATAAGGGACAGCCTAATAAGTCTTTATGACTGTATGAAGGTTTTCTATCCCACCTCCTACCCTGTCAGTCCCTTAATCCTTCCAGAAAACATGAACCTCTATTTATCTCTTTGGCAACAGATCGTTTCAGACAGCTGGATTCTGAGAGTAATCCACTGAGGTTGTAGATGGTAGTAGGAGTCTGTCCCTTGTTTACAGGAGATTCCTCCTCACCTACTGTACCAGACTGTTCTTTTCCTTTCTGTCATTCAACATTTGCTTGCTCAGGGAGTGATAGAAACTATCCCTCCTCCTCCTCAGGGGAAGGAGTTTTATTTCAGGATGTTCCTGGTGCAAAAGAAAAAGATTGTCAGAGACCAGTTCTGAATTTTTCCTTTCTGAATCTGTTTTCGATAGCACCCAAGTTCAAAATGCTGTGTCTTCTCAACCTGTTACCTCTTATTCCCAATTTGAGTGTTCTGGTGACCTTATTTTTAAAGTATGCATATCATCACATTCCTGTCTAGTTTATCTAGTGCCCCAAGGGTATTCCCAATGCATCTAGCTCCTTTGACAGCCTGCCACAGACTGCAAGGTATTCTCATTTTTCCATATTAAGATGCATTGCTTATCTTTGCAGAGTCTTTATTCAAAGTGTCAGAAATCTCTCAGGTGGATAAAGGGATCATCTACACCAGGCTGGGATTCCAAGAGAACTTAAAGAAGTCTTGTCTAACTTCTTCTCACAGGATTGTTTCCCAGGGGTGTGACCTGGATACCTCATTTCAAAGAGATTTTCTTTCACTGGAAAAAAATAGATCTCTATTTAGGTTTATTTCTAAGTTTTTCCTTTCAGCCTACCTTCTTGGCAAGGGAAGTCTCCAGGATTTGGGGTCTCTTGGCATCTATAATACTCATGATACTTCTTGTAAGACTCTACATGAGAAAAATTTAATGACACCAAAATCTTTATTGTCCCAGCATCGACATCCCCTAACATTTCAGATTCCTGTTTTGAGATTTGTGAAAGGGAGATTATGTGGTGGAAAAACCAAATGTATCAGAATCCAGGTCTCCTATTCTCCCTTCCAGCTAAAGCACAGGTCGTTACAACAGATGCTAAAGGAATAAAAGTGCGTGGTCTTTGAAATAAAAAAAGACCCATGAAAACACATTAACATAAAAGAGATGTTAGCTGTTATGAATGCTGTCATCTCTATCAATCACCTGTGGCCCCCAGGATCTCTACAAGTGTTTGCAGACAGCACCAAAGTAATGTGGTACAGAAACAAGCACGGTGGAATCAGATCTTAACCTGAAGGCAGACTAGCCATGGTAGCCTGGGATATAGCTTTTCAGCACAGTCTTACTCTAAAGGCATCTTACATACTGTCAGAGTAAAACTATGTAGTAGACAATCTATGCAGAACAAGGACAGACCCTGATGAATGGAAACTGAATCAAGGGTGTCTTGCAAGAACTGATACAACTGTGGGAAACACCTCAAATAGATTTGTTTGCCTTTGCTCGCAGTAATCAATCAGCAAAATTCTGCTCCTGGACTCCAAGCAAGAAGGCCTGGCAGATGGATGCATTTTCATTCTTTTTCCTTGGACAGGAATGTTCCTGTATGCTTTTTTTACCCCTCACACTAATACCTAGGGTCATTCTGAAGATTCAGAAAGACTCCTTAGAGAACACTATGGTGAGTTCTTTCTGGCCCAGGTGATAGTGGTACTCCCTTCTCTTGGAAATGCCAGGGACAGTTACCAAGAGCCTCTTTACAGACTGGATTTACTTATACAAGACCAGGGGTGTTTGCTACATGCTGACTCCAAACAGCTACAATTGACTGCTGGAATGATACAGTTTTAGCACCTTTTAGGCACCTATCTGAGAACGTGCATCAGGTCTTAATGGAGGTAAGAAAGCATGCTACTATGAAATCAAATAATAGTAAATGGAAAGGGTTTTCTAGGTGGTGCCAAGAAAAGAACCAACAGCCAATAACAGCTAGTGTTTCTCTGGTTATTCAGTGTTTGTGTGAATTATATTGTGGTGACTCCCTTCTGGCCCAGGCAATAGTGTTTCTCCTTTCTTTTGGAAATGCCAGGGACAGTTACCACAAGCTTCCTCACAGACTGGATTTACTAGTATAAGACCAGAGGTGTTCATTACATCCTGACTCCAAACAACTACAGCTGACTATTGAATTGATAAGAGTTTTAGTACCTTTTAGGCTCCTTTCTGAGAAAATGCAATGAGCCTTAATGTAAGAAAGCGTGCTGCTGTAAAATCATATCTGAAGTTGGCAATCTTCATTTTATCTTTGATCAATGGGTTTGGTTATGAGCATCAATACCATCTCTGCTGTTTCCACAGATCTGCAGGTCAATAACTCTCAAGCTGTAATCCTACCTACAGTGCATCTCTCCAAGTTACTTCAGACCTCGTTTGCCACTTTCCTGGACAGACACATTTGCCTTCGTTCTCGAGCTAAGCCAATTTATTTACTATTCTTTACTTATTTTTCCACTGAGTCTAGTCTGACTTACTTCTCTTCTTTCACCTATCCTTTTACTTGTGTAAATTGTTATTACCACTGTTAGTATTTTCTTTCCCTTTCCATACACTTTGTGTACTTCTCTTCTACCATTGTTGGCAGATTTCTCCCCTTCCGTACACCTCTGTGTACTCTCCCCTTCTTTCTCTTTAACCTTTAAAAAAAAAAAAAAACTAATTTTATCTTGTCTTTAGTTTGCCTTTGAATCTTTACGAGCGAGTATATGTGTCATGAGGGTGTTTTTTTCTTATTAGTATGGCTAACAAACCTAAAGGCCTCTCTGACTTTAAGAAATGTCAACAGTGTGGCCACAAAATTCCTTCATCTTATGTCAATCTACTGTTTGGGACCACATCACCTGCAGGAAGACTGCAGTATTTGTCATGGCTTCAGTCATCGAGCCTTAGTAGAAAGAAAAATAAGCTGATATTAAAAAGTTTAATTCCTACGGCCTTTGCATTACAGTCTATGAAGTTTCTGGCACATTTCAGCAGGCTTCAAAGTGATCTGATCAAGGAGCTGCCGGATACCCTGGCAGGGTCTCTCTCTGATGAGGTACAAGACAACATTGCCTCTCAGCTACCATGGAGTCTGTGTCTAATTCGTCCATGAGGCTCATTGCACATGCAGCCAAAGGGACTGCTACAGCAGCGAGTTCAAGCATAGCCATAAGGAGACAAACTTGGTTGTGACTTTATGACTTTGCAGAGCCATTTAAGTCTTCATTCTTCATTGCTTCCTTTGACAGATCGTCCTTATTTGGCCCAAAGTTTAGAGAAACATTATCCAGGTGTGAGAAATATGGAAATATCCTTTCTGCTGTGGGCTTATGTTTTTCTGCTCCTCAAAGACCTTTTTCCAGGAATCAGAGCTTGGGTGAAAAAATGTGGTCAAAAAGTCCAGAGGGCCTTTTCAAGACACACGTGGTGAAAGTTCCCCCAGGAGCAGAGGGGGAACTTCAACAGAAGATGCCGTCCATGTGGCAGAGGTGGCCTGCAAAACCAGCGTTTCAGAGATTCCTTTTCCAGGAAACCTTATCAGCGTTCTTGAACGGAGGCCCAATGGCCTTCCTCTGGAGGCAGTTGGGAGATGGTTATCCCTGCATCTAAACACCTGGCTAGAGATCACATCAGATACCTGGATGAGGAGGATTATATCTAGAGGATATGTCATATCCTTTTCTCTTCCCCTCCCTTTATCAGAAGAACCCCCAATGTTCTACCCAGTCAGAGGAAACCAGCAGTCCTGGAGATCCAAAGACTGCTAGAAAAGAGTCATCCAAGAAGTCCCACCAGACCAGTTAGAATCCAGAAGATCCTTTTTAATGCCAAAAATGACAGGGGACTGGAGACCAGTTTTGGATCTCAGCTTATTGAACAAATCCATTTGACAAACAAAATTCCAGATAGTCACCATACAGTCTATTCTCCTCTTTCTGGAGAATGTTGACTAGATGTGCCTAATATACCTTCAGGATGCGTATTAAATGAACAAACACTCCAGGAGGTTTCTCTACTTCAGGCTGGGAGCCAGTCACTATCAGTTCAGAGTTCTGCCCTTTGGTCTCACTGCAGCCCTCAGGTGTTCACCAAATGCTTGGCAGTAGTGGCAGCTCACTTGAAACTACAAAGATTGTGGATGTTTCCATATTTGGTCGACTGGCTCATAACTGCTCTGACCAGGTATCTGTTGATTATAGCTAGAAATTACGTCCTACCAACTTGTTCCAATCCAGGAATTACAGTGAATTATGAGAAATCTCAACTAACTCCAACTCAAAGCTTAGAGTTCATAGGAGCAAAACTAAATACAAGAACGTTGTTAGCCTTCCTTCCACCAGAGAGATTACAAAAAAATCAAGGAACAAGTTTGAAAGATTCAGTACAAAAAGAAATTACCAGCCCATCTAGTTTTACAAGCCCTGGGTTCTAGGGTGGCAACAATAACTCTAGTTCCCTTAGCAAGGTTTCATATGCAAATTCTTCAGTTTCTACTTGCAGTTCAGTGGTCTAGGCTTCACCAGCCTACGTCATATCAGATTTTAATTACCAGTCTTTGCATTAAAGATCTAGCTTGATGGATGCACTGTGAGAACATTCTTCTAGGTTGCCCCTTTGTCCCACAACAGCCCAAGGCCATAGTAATCACAGATGCTTTCCAAATGGGGGTGGGGGCATTATCTGGGCAGGACCATCCAGGGTACTTGATCTTCCCATCGAGGCCAGTTTGCATACCAATGTCCTAGAAATGAGAGCAGTGCTTTTAGCATTGCAAGCCTTTCTAACTCTTTTCCCTCTTGGGACTATTGCGATCCAAACAGACAACATGTTTGTAGTTTGGTACATCAACAAACAAGGGGGAATCAAATCTTACCCTCTATGTCGAGAAGCACTCAGAGTGTGGCAGTGGGCAACTTCTTCCAGTGGATTTCTGATAGCAATGCATATTCCAGGGAGATCCAATCTGATAACAGACAAACAGAGCAGGTCAATTCTTCTGCCTCAGGAGTGGTCCCTCAATCCATGAGTGGCAGAAATGATTTTCCACCAATGGTGTCAGCCTTGCTGTGACCTGTTCACCTTGTCTCTGAACAACAAGTGCAACAACTACTTCGTCCTAATTCCCCCCACTGGAGGAAGTCATCTGGGATGCTCTTTTACACACTTGGCCCTCCCAGACTCCTCTACGCATTCCCCCCTTTTCCCTTAATTCCAAAGTTACTTCAGAAAGCCCTGAGGTTGAGGAGCAGAGTTGCTCCTTATTCACCACAATAAATTTGGTTACATTTTCTCTGACTTTACCTGATAAAAGCACCTTGGGCTATGGATCCATCAACAGACCTTCTCTCTCATCCAGAGAACCTGATTTACCCAAACCTTCAGACCCTCAGACTGACGGCATAGTTCCTCCAGTTCCATTAATTGCCAGGCATGCTAATCTTCCCTTTCCGGTATGCAGAATTTTACTAGCATCTCATAAGCCATCCACCTGTAAACTCTATATGAATAAATGGAAGAGATTTACCTTTTGGTCCTGCAAAAGGAATATTGACCCACCCACCCTTTCAGTGCCCATCAAAATGATTTTAGAATTTGTATCCTCTCTTTTGGATGCAGGAGCATCCCTTCCTACTATAAAAATCCAGCTGGCAGTGATTTCTAATTTTCATAATGGCTTTGGACACAATTCCTTGGCTTCACATAAGCTACTTAAAGCATTTTTAAAAGGAACTCTTGTGTTGAAACCCCCATATAAGGATCCTATTCCTCCCCGGGATTCTATTCTAGTTTTGCAGTCCATCATTCAGTCTCCCTTCAAGCCTTCTTCCCAATGTGATCTAAAATATTTACTTATTTTATTTAACATTTGTTTACATGGAAAGTCTGACTTGGAAAGAAGCCAATTTTCAGCAGAGGCCCAGGGAGAAATACTCCAGACCTATGTCTTTGTATCGTGGGAGGAAACCCACACAAAAGCAGGGAGGACATGCAGTCTTTGCACAGAAGGCACTCCAGCCAAGAGTCAAACCAGAGAACCTCTTGCTGTGAGGCGACGATGCAACTGCTGCACCACTGCACCACCCATTTGTCTTGGAAAACCTTATTCCTTGTAGCAATAACTTCACCCAGGAGAATTTCTGAGATTCAAGTTTTATCTTGTAAGCCAACATACTTGATTTTTCATAAAGACAGAGTTGCCTTAAGGACAAATCCCTCCTTTCTTCTTAAGGTAGTGTTGGACACCAATATTAATCAGTCTATTAATCTTCCAGGGTTCTTTCCCAAGTTTTTTAATAAAGGAGAATACACCCTTCATTTGTTGGATGTTCACACCTAGTTACATTTTTACCTCCACAGAAAAAAAGATTTTGAAAGTCAGGCCAATTGTATCTTTTTCAAGTATCAAAATTGGGAAACCAGACAGCAAAGTAACCTTAGCCAGATGGCCAAAAGACTGTGTAGCCTTTATTTATGACAAAAAGAATATTGATTTGCCTAGAAGGGTAAAGGCTCACTCTACAAGATGTATGGCTACATAAGCAGTTTTTCACTCTCAAGGTTCTGTGGATGACATTTGCGCAGCAGCTACTTGCTCATTACAAATTGGACCTTGTCTCCAGGGGAAGAACATCATTTAAATCAATGGTGCTCAGGAATGTGCTTCCTTGACTCCGCCCAAGATCTAAGGTAGCTGGGGACTCTGTCCCATTGGTCAAGGATAAAATAAAGATTAACAACTTCAGATAAAGTAAGATGTTAAGTTGTCATTCTCGCCTTCATTCTTGCTCCGACTCAGCCTATACTATAGCTCAAGAGCTATTTTTTACCGGCTCGAGGCAGCCCTATATCCCACAATACCATGCGCTAACTCCCCAGATCTTGTTTGCCACTTCGCTGCGAGGTTGCCTTTTTTTGCCAGCTCAGGTCAGTAAAAGAAAATTTAACAAATTCTTCTAAACTTCAGGTTAGTTTTTTGATAGATAGTTCCCTTTGATATAGTTCTACCTAAATTACCTATTAGTAATTTTTTCGTTAAGCCCTTCCCACCCCTTAAGTTTGAATTTCTATTCGGGCCTACAGGCTTAGTTTCTTTACTCTCCCCCATTATTGTGTGTGTGAGTTGTTGTCTTAGTCTGCCCCTTAACTCCCCCTTGGTGTGAAAGTCGAGTGAGTGGGTGTGTTGACTGTGTTACTGTTTTTTTAGGGTAACTATGTCTAAAGAAGCTAAGGTCTCGGGATTCAAGAAGTGTGACTCGTGCTGTCAGAAAATGTCTCTGACAGACGGTCGCACTTCTTGCGTCTACTGCTTGGGACCTTTGCACCTGCAGGACTCTTGTTCCGTCTGCCACGGATTTAGTTCAAGGGTCCTGCATGAGCATCGTAATAAACTTATTATGAGGGGTTTATTGTAGCCCGATGACTCCCCGTCCAAGTCTGGCTTGGGGAAGTCGTCTAAGCCAGCCAAGCCCTCGGCTCCAGCGTCTGAGTCGAGGGCTGGTGAAATTGAGATTGTTCCGACGTCGGCTCCAGTAGGAGCTGAGGTGAGCAAGATCGTACCTGCTCCGAAACCTGTATCGGAGCCGACATCAGCACGCAAGCGCTGTAGATCCCCGTCATTAGAGTCTATCAGATCGGCTCCAAGATCACCCCTTCTATCGGAGCGGAGTCATAGGACTCATTCCTCCAGGTCATCTAGGCTTTCCGACCACGATATTGAGAGGGTGGTCAGCAGACTTATAAAATCTCAGGCACTAGCCCAAATACTCCAAAGCCCATCTCACCAGACTGTGGCTCCCTCGGTGCCGCCTTCGATTCCTCCTCCGACTCTCCAGTCGAGTTCGAAGCCGGAGTTTGTCGGAACCGTAACCTTGCCCACGTCGGAGCCGATACTTCCACCTTCGGCTCTGGCGTCGTTGGCTTCGACTTCTTCATTGGTACCATCCGTGGAGAAGTCCGGGCGCCAAGACTCCATTGTCGGCTCTGAGGGGGCGAGTGGCATCGGACCCTTGTCTGACTCCGCTCTCCCTCTCGAAGCTTCGGCTCTGGTTAGTTCGGCCCCGACATCATTCTCGGAGCCTTCTCTGTCGGTGCCTGGGGCGGTTCTTGTGTCTTCGGAGCCGGGACTGTCTTCGGTGCCTGATAGGGGGGCTTTTGAGGTGATGAGCATGCTGGATCCAGTGTCCGCTCCAAGGTTGGGTTCTTCAGCTCCTCCCTTTACAGTGCCTGTTACGGTCTCTGGCCATCCTCTTGCAACTGATAGCAGAGATCCAACGCATAGGGTACCCACTTTGGGTGTCTCATCCTCCTCTGAGGCCTCTCCTGAAGCTTCAGGAGAGCCACCTAGGAAAAGAAAGTGCAAGAGGAAGCACGTAGACTCCCCTGAGTCTGTAACCTCGGACACCGACTTGGATGAGTCGGAGGGCTCTCCCAGATCCCCCTCTGAAGATGTCTCCTTTTCAGACATACTAGAGATCCTGAAACAGAGGGGGAATTGCTCCACACTCAAACCCTCCGAGGACAAGTCGGTTTACCTTGATGCCTTTGGATCTCGCCCTTCCACCTCCTGGGTGTCCCCCCCTTTCGACCCACTGATGGAAGTGGTGGCTAGAAAGGCATGGGCAGCTCCTGACTCCATGGAACCTACCCCTAGGAGGCCTTCAAAATTTATTTCTGCTCCGATGGACAAGACTTTTCTCACCAAAGGTGTCTCGGTAGATGCTATGGTGGTAGCAGCTGCCACTAAGAAGGAATTAGCTGATCCTTCTGTACCTGTTCATCCTCCTAACAAAGAGTCTAGGACCATGGATAGGTACGGTAAGTGGACATTTGCTTCAGCGACCTTTGCTATGCGATCTCTGAACTATTTATGTCATTTCACCCGCCTTCAAAGAGATTTGCTCAAAGAACTGGGTGAAACTGTACAGGATCCTTCTGCTGCGGGGTATCAGGACAAGATTAACTCCCAGATGGCTACCCTGAATTCCATTGCCAATTCCTCCATGCGGCTTATCTGTTATGCAGCCGATGGAGCGAGTAGGGCCGCAGGCACAGGTGTTGCATTGAGACGTCATGCCTGGATGCGACGCTGTAATTTTGCTGATCCCTTCAAGGCGTCCTTCACCAACACCCCCTTTGATGGTTCAGAATTGTTTGGACCTCAGGTGAAGAATACCCTCACCAGGTGCGAGCAAGACGGTAAGACTCTGTCTGCCGTGGGAGTCCACTTTTCCACACCATCTAGACCATACCCCAAAGGTCAGAAGGGTGGGAAGATGTGGTTCCGTAAACCAAAGGGAGTCGCGCCCGCCACACATGGTGAAATTCCCCCTAGAGGCGGGGGGGGGACAACAATAGACGCCACCCCAGGGGCAGAGGGGGTCCACAGAACCAGGGTTCCAGGGAGTCCTTCCCTGACCAACCCTTTCAGCATCCTGAGAAGCTGCCCGACTGTCCACCTTCGGAGGCAGTCGGGGGAAGATTATCTCTGTACCCGGAAGCCTGGCAATCCCTCTCTCAAGACAAATGGGTACAGTTGATTATATCCGAGGGTTACAAAATCCCCTTCATTTCCCCTCCAAACCAATTGCCAAGACCCCTCCCAGACGTACCACCCGGACAAAGGTGTCAGGCACAGCTGGAAATAGAAAAGCTGTTAAAAAAAAAGAGTCATCCAGGCAGTCCCAGCAGACCAGCTAGGATCCGGAATCTACTCCAGGTTCTTTTTGGTACCAAAAAGGACAGGAGACTGGAGAACCATTTTGGATCTCAGCAGACTGAACAAATCTGTGCAGAAGACAAAATTTCGGATGGTAACGCTGCAGTCCATTCTGCCCTTCTTGGGCAGAGACAACTGGATGTACTCGTTAGACCTACAGGACGCGTACTATCACATAAAGATACACAGGCGCTCCAGGAGGTTTCTCCACTTTCGGCTGGGAGCCAGTCATTACCAATTCAGAGCCCTGCCCTTTGGTCTCACCACAGCCCCCCGGGTGTTCACCAAATGTTTGGCAGTGGTCACGGCTCACCTGAGACAAAAAGGTTTCCAGGTGTTTCCATATTTAGACGACTGGCTCATTACTGCTACCACCAAGCAGCATCTTATCATAACCAGGGATTACACCATTCACATTTGCAACAGGTTAGGTATTTCCATACATTTTGCAAAATCCTTCTTGTCACCTTGTCAATGTATAAACTTCATAGGCGCTGTGTTAAACACCACAGAAATGTCTGCAACTTTAACACCTCAGAGAGTGACAGATATACGGCAGAATGTCCACCTTCTGATTCAAAGTTCAAGTCAAGTTAGTACTGAAAACATTGGGCCTCATGGCAGCGGTGATTCCATTTCTTCCCTTAGCCCGCTTCCACATGAGAATTCTTCAGTGGATGCTTTTCTCTCAGTGGTCCTACCAACAACTTTTGATGACTCACAACATCTTGATAACCCCGACTTGCAAGAAACACCTTGTCTGGTGGATAGTCTCCCCTCAACTTCTTCAAGGCAGACCCTTTGTTATTCCCCCTCCAGTTGCCATGGTGACAACGGATGCCTCCCTGATCGGGTGGGTGGTGCATTATCAGGGCAGGACTGTCCAGGGCACGTGGCAACAATTAAAATGCCACCTGCACATAAATGTCCTAGAGATGAGAGCAGTGCTTTTATCGTTGTGAGCCCTTCAGGACTCTCTTCCCACGGGCACTATAGCAGTTCAAACGGACAATATGTCCGTAGTGTGGTACATAAACAAGCAGGGCGGAACAAAGTCCTACCCCCTATGTCGAGAAGCACTCAGACTTTGGCAGTGGGCGATCTCCTCTCAACGGTTTCTGATAGCAACGCACATCCCCGGGAGATCCAACGTCATAGCGGACAGATTGAGCAGAACAATTCTCATGCCTCACAAGTGGTCTCTAAATCAAACGGTAGTAGAGAGAATTTTCCAGAAGTGGGGCCAGCCTTGCTGCGACCTTTTTGCAACACCTCAAAACAGCAAGTGCCTAGACTTCTTCACTCTCTTCCCACTACCAGGCCACCACCAGAGACGCTGTAGTCCAATATTGGCCTCGGGGTCTTCTGTACGCCTTTCCCCCTTTTCCGTTGATCCCAAAGTTAATTCAGAAAGCAACCGCATTGAGATCCAAAATGATCCTCATTGCTCCTTACTGGCCTCGACAAGTATGGTTTCCGTTCCTGCACCAATGCCTTCTGGAACAGCCCTGGAATCTGGAACCATCTCCAGATCTTTTGACTCATCTGACGGGCAAGCTGCACCAGTCTCTTCAGTCCCTCAACCTCACGGCTTGGTTGCTCCACTTCCAGCCATAGCCAGGCTTCCCCTCATTTCTCTTCCTGTCCGTGACATTATTCTTGCCTTCCATAAGTCTAATACCAGGAAGACTTATGCGAGCAAATGGAAGCGTTTTTCCTTCTGGGCACAAGCTAGGTCCTTAGACCCTTTTAATGCTCCAATTCACAAAGTTCTTAATTTTCTGGCAGGGCTTTTTCATGCAGGTTCATCGGCAGCCACTATCAGAGTTCAACTAGTGGCCATTGCCAATTTCCATGTAGGTCTTTCGGAAACCAGTATTATGTCCCATAAACTCTGTAAAGCTTTCCTCAAGGGCATTTTCTTACTCAGACCTCCCATTAAGGATCCTCCTCCACAATGGGACCTGAATTTAGTGTTATCTTCACTAATTCTTCCTCCCTTTGAGCCTGCAGCTTCTTGTTCTCTCAAGCTCCTCTCTTGGAAGACTCTGTTTCTAGTGGCTATAACTTCTGCTGGCAGAGTGTCGGAACTTCAAGCCTTGTCTACTCGTTCCCCTTATCTGGTCTTTCATAAAGACAGAGTAGCTCTCAGAACAAACCCTTCCTTTCTACCTAAAGTTTCTTCTGAATCAAATCTGAATCACACTATTCACTTGCCGGTTTTCTTCCCAAATTATTCAAACCGGGCTGAACAGAAAGTACATTCCTTGGATGTTTATCGCCAATTGCGGTATTATCCAGACAGAACAAAACAATTCAGGAAGTCAGAACAACTCTTCCTTTCTTATGCTGATGGGAGGAAAGGACTTCCAGTTTCAAAGGTAACCCTTTCTAGATGGTTAGCTTCCATCATTACCTTTGTGTATGAGTTGAGACATAAACAACTTCCTTCAAAACCTAAGGCTCATTCAACCAGGGCGCTATCGACTTCAACAGCCTTTCAAGCAAGGTTACCGTTAGATGCCATTTGTGCAGCAGCTACTTGGGCTTCTCAACATACCTTTATCACCCATTACAAATTGGATGTAGCCTCCAGAAATAGAGCTGACTTTGGTTCCACTGTACTCAGGAGTCTGTTCCGTTGAGCCACCCAGGAACAAGGTGCTAGGGACGCTGTCCCATCCAGCAAGAATGAAGGCGAGAATGACAACTTAACATTATGAAGTTATGCTCTTACCATAACGTTCCATGTTAGTTGTCTTCTTCTCGCCTTCTTTCTTGCGTCCCTCCCTCCTGCCCCCTAGCCTAGACAGACTTGAAGGTTCTGAGATCCTTCTATTTCATAATGTTGCCCCTTTTTCCAAGGTTTCCCTTATCATGACTACTATTGCCAGGGAGACTGTTCATATATTTATATAGTTTTTTTGTTGGTAACAAAAAATTCTATGCTATGTGGTAGCTGCCAAATGAGATCTGGGGAGTTAGCGCATGGTATTGTGGGATATAGGGCTGCCTCGAGCCGGTAAAAAATAGCTCTCAAGCTATAGTATAGGCCGAGTCGGAGCCGAGGATCGGCTCCAAACCCCATCCAGCAAGAAAGAAGGCGAGAAGAAGACAACTAACATGGAACATTATGGTTGGTACATAAGTTCTTATTATGTACTCACCATAATGTTCCATCTGAGTTGTCCATCTTCATTTATCCTTGACTTCCCTCCCTCCTTCCAGTCCTTTGGTGGAATGGATAGGGGCACATACCTCCATGTTTAGCTACTTTTTTATATAGCAGATATAGTTTCACCAGGCCTCCTTTCTTAATGCCTGTTTAGCTCTCTTCTGCAAATTCAATCTGAGGTATCTGGGAGAGATGCGTCGTGGGTAGGGGTAAAGCTGGAGAGTTTTTGGCCTGTGTAAGCTGTGGAAATGGCCAAAATGGTTCCGATGCTTGGAACAAAACCCATTGGTCAAGGATAAATGAAGATGGACAACTCAGATGGAATGTTATGGTGAGTACATAACTTTTTTATAGCAGTAAATGGAAAAGATTTTATAGTTGGTGCCAAGAAAAGAACCAGCAGCCAGTAACATCTAGTTCTCCAGTATTTGAGTGAATTACTATCCTGTGGACTCACAGTCCCCAGTGAAAGCTTATTTGTCAGTAATTTCAGCTTGTCTGCCCATGAACCTTCCTTTTTTCAATGTCTCCTCATGTGGAAATGCTTTTGAAAAATTATTGTATAAGAAGCCTCCTGGGAAACAGGTGGCTTCTCCTTTGGATCTTAATTTTGTACTAGAAAAAAAAAGTCTTATTCCATATGAACCAGCTCATCAGGCTGACTTGATGTTCCTAACATGGAAAACGGTCTTATTAATTGCTCTGACCTCTGCGAGAAGAGTATCTGAGTTGCATGCTGTCATAGTAGCCCAAACTTATCTAATTTTCCACAGACATAGGGCAGGATTCACGAAGGCTTACACGGAGTTTAAGAGTAGTGTAAGCCTCCTGATCCAGGAACAGCCCAAACCTCCGTGTAAGAGACAGCTAAAACGTCTCTTACATGGACTGGGCGTGGAAATGCTCAATACCTCATTTGCAGCTGAAAGATATGCAAATGAGGTATTTGAGTGATCCAGGAAGCCCAAAGCAGTCCGTGTAACAGACGTTTTAGCTGCAGAAATGTACTCAGCTGACAACTGAGTACATTTCTGCAAAATTGACAACGGAGCTATGTCAGCTCCAAATAAAGGGTGCATATGTGTCATCTAGCATGCCAATGGCCAAATATGTGGCCATTGGCATTAAAAACTGATGCAAAATTATTTAAAATAACTTTTTTTTTTTCCGGGGGATTTTGATGTTTAACTGCAGCGCACACCCGCGCAAACGGGGTGCGCTGCCTAAAAGTGTAAACCGAAGCTTATAAGCCCACAATTGTGGGTTTTATGTATTACATGGAATGACAATGCAGGGACTAGCAGACCAAAAACAATATGGCCACCGTGTAGTGGTTGCCAAGGGGGAGAAGCTCGGTGTAAGAGATGTAACTAATCCTATGTAAATAGGCAATCCTATGTAAATGAGGGTTACAATACTGAATCACACTGCCACATAGGTAATGAGCACTTTCTGAGTAGTGTAAGAGTTACAGAAGGGGGAGGAATAGAGTAAGAGGTAGGTGACATCACGGGGGGGGAATGATAGAAATAAATGTATCACATTGGAGGGCAGTGTAACATGACAGATGACAGACAGACATCAGGGAGAGAGGTGTGTCCCAACAGAACACTAGGAAAGTCAAGAAATAGAGGGTGCACACTATCCCTACACTCAAACTTTCTTGATATACGTGCATGCACACGTGTGCGCGTGTGTAAGGCAGGTTCAACATGTGGGAGCATGTTGCAAACTGTTTAAAATGGTTTGCGTGGGCATGCACGTGTGTAAGGCAATGTGCACGCGTTTTACCATGAATCAGCCAAGTCCACACCATGTAAGGATGTGTGCGCGCGTGTAAGTAACTGTGAGCGTGCTTAAGCTGGTGTGCACATTGCTCCCCCTGAGGAAACAGAGAGGAAACAGGAAACAACCAGAATACAAGGAAGCTGCCAGAGGATACTGCTGGAGTTAATTGGTGGAAACAATTGGAAGCAGGCAATTACACAGGCAGACTAGAAGCCCAACCCAGCACTTAAAACACTGCAAACAGCAGTGCAGGGTGTTTCTCTCAAGAGATACTGCTAGAAAGGAGGAAGCTATCAGAATTGAAAACTGAAAAAAGCTGAACTCAGAGCAGAAATGTTAGGGGCTGCCATAGCTGTTATAATCAGGCATAGGCGAATTGCTGAGGGTGGTGACAATGCAGATGCTGACAGACAACCCAGAGTGAGGAGAAGGAGGAGAGTATACAGGCCCAGGGTCACCTACCATGGGTTACATGAGCTGCAGATAGTAGAGCGCTACAGAGTGGACAGAGACCTTCTGCAGCAAATTGTTGAGCTGTGCAGGCCACGTCTCACACACAGAACCAACAGAGGGGAACCCATCCCAGTGGAAACCAAGGTATGTGTTGGCCTAAGAATACTAGCAACAGGTACCTTCCAGAGACCAACTGGTGATATGATGGGGATATCACAGGCATCAGCCTCCAGGGTACTGCACCAGTTCCTGGATGCCATGTCAGCACATGTCGGTGATCATGTATATTTCCCCAATGCCCATGAGGTATTGGCCAGCAATATGCGCCTCTTCCAGCAAATAGCGGGATACCCTGAGGTACTGGGTGCAATAGACTGCACGCATACGCATCAAAGCACCAGCCGGTGAGCGGGTAGAGCCTATATTAACCGCAAGGGATTCCCCTCCATCAACTGCCAGGTCGTGTGTGATGCCCAGGGCATAATAATGAATGTGTGTGCTGGCTGCCCTGGGAGCTACCACGATTCCCACATCTGGCATCTGACGCAGCTGTACCAATCATTTGCCAGTGGGGACTTCCCACACGGACACCTAGTGGGGGATGCAGGTTATGCACTTGAGCCGTGGCTGATGACACCCATCAGAAATGCACACACACCTGAACAGGAACGCCATAATGAGGCACACGCACAAACACGGAATGTCATAGAGTGTGTGTTTGGGCTGCTCAAGTCACGGTTCCGGTGTTTGGACACATCTGGTGGAGCTTTGCAGTACACACCAACTACATGTACCCAAATGATCATGATATGTGCTATGCTACATAATATGATCCTGCGGAAACAGCTGCAGCAGGACCAGCATAGGGCTGGGCCAAACATACCCCCACCATTGCCAAGGCCACCACAGGCAGAGGGTGACTCAGAGGAGGAACAACCTGACCTTGCCCCAGTAGGCAGAAGGAGGCGTGCCCAGTATGCCCTGGCCTTTGGCAAAGAGGCAACGCATAGCACATACACTGGCTCAGTAGGAACACTGGGACTGATACCCCCTCCGACTCACTCATATAGTAACAGGGATGCCTAACATGACACAACCTGCTTCCAAACATGTACAGGGAGTGTAGTATGTGCATCCGACAGAGGCAGCCCTGCAGCACCACCTGAGGCATAAATGCCATGTGTTAAGTAATGTAACACCATGTACCATATGCACACCTGAGGATCCTGACTAACATCCACCCTCACCAATCATACACCACAAAAACACAAACCCACCTTCATAGGTACCACAAGGGATAGGAACCTAGATGTAATGCTACCCAATGCCAGAAGTATAAACAGCAAGATGCGTGCAGTGTAAACGCACACAGTATAGAGAATGTAGATATCAGTGCTGTAATAGAAAACTGGGTCAAAGCCCACATCAGCACCCTAACACTACCAGGTCACACCTCATACAGTGATGTACAGCTGCAAAAACATGGAACAAGCTACAAAACGAGGGTGACTAGCAATAAATGTCATGGATAACCACACCCCCATGTTGGTACCACAACAAGAAGCAACATGGATTAGCCATGGTCAAATACCAATGGCTAAAACTGCCTACTACTATATAGCTTGCTGCAGACCATTGTCCTAATAGCAGGAACTGCACCAGGCCTATGTTGGAATACAGGAAGATATCAAGCCCCCCAAACCACATTATATTGCTTGACTGACAATACCTACACATACACCATAGTTTCATAGTTTACTACTAGGCTATCTACCCTAGTGCATTTATAAACCTAGCCATAGTGATGTGGCTATTGCCACCCCTTATAGTGGTAATAAGTGTACAGAATAGATTCAGAATATTGTGCCTCTGACTTAGTAGTGACACATTATGACCCCCTTACTTAATCGAATAACTTGACTGTGCCTCTGTCTAGTAGTGACACAGGGAGGACCCCTGGGGTAAACCTACAATCTCACATCCACTTGTCCAGATTTCTCTTGAAGAGAGTCAGTGAGGGACTCTGTCTAACATGAACTTGGATTCTTTGCTAGAGTGTGAGAAGCCTCTGAGTTATGACTCTGTCCCTCCAGCATGTCCTATACATGTATGTGCTGAGGTTCAAATCTTTAGCTCTCATGGTTCTGGTGGATTTGGATTGCTTGCAGTGGAGCATGTCCACCAAATCCTGATTGGACATGGTCTTGTATGTCAGGCATAGGTCACCTGTAAGTAGGCGGTATGCTACTGAATAAAGCTGGATTTCCTTTAGTCTGGAAGCATATGACATGTGTTATAGACCCTTGATCCTCTTGGTAAGGTACTTTTGGGGTCTCTCCAGCTGTTGCAAGTGCTGGGTGAGGTACATACCAAATGGGGCTTTGTATTCAATCATGGGCCTGATAAGGGAGAAGTATAGGGGTACAATGACCTCCTTTGATCTGGATGGAAAACCCTTCATGATAAGGTGGGCAAGATAGAAAGTCTTTCTAATCACTTTGGCAACATGGGTGTCAAACGAGAGATCACTATCTACATGGGTCCCCAGGTGTCTGATTTGTTTTCTGTGCTCAGTGGGTTGCTGTCTATGTATTGATTTGTGGGTACTTTGTTCCTCCCAAAGGGGATGACTACACATCAGTTGCATTCAGTTTCAGGCCATGATTCCAGCACCAGCTATCTGTCTTTGTGAGGGCATTCTGTAGGATGTGTGTGCCGGCTGATGTATTCACTATGGTGCCTAGGTTGCAGTCATCTGCAAACTTTGTCAGCCACAACCCTCCTATGTTTGCTTTCACATCTGAAAAGTAAATGCCAAATAAGAGGGGTCCCAGGACAGATCCTTGTGGGACACCACTTGTGACTGGCTTTGAATCTGACAAGGCACCTGCAATGTCGACTTTATGGGTTCTGTTTCTTAGCCATTTTGCAACCTATCCTGTGACATATGGTTTTATATTTCAGCTGTTGAGCTTGTCTATGATGCCTGAGTGGGGTATTGTGTCAAAGGCCTTAGCCAAGTGCAGGTAGGCTGTGTGGACCGATTAGCCCTCATCAATGGCCCTACTGACAGTTTCAAAATAGTCAACTAGGTGCAAAAGGCAGGATCTGCCCTGTACAAAGCTGAACTGGGTGGGATCAAGGGTCTGTAGGTCACCAATGTCTCTGTTCAAGAGCTCCATAATGACTCTTTCCTTAGCTTTGCAGACAAGGCTGGTTAAGCTTGTGTGGTGGTAGTTCCCAGGGTCTGTGGAGGCATCTCCTTTGCGGAGTGGGACCACTGTTGCTGTACGCCAATGTTCAGGTACATATCCTGTAGCAAGGCTGAGGTTAAATAGCATTTGTATATATGGGTTTAGCTCCTTCTGGAGTTCACATAGCACGCAACTGGGGATACCATCAGGTCCCATTGATGCTGTGTTCTTGTCTTTGCTGAGTGCGGCTCTCACATGGACATCTGAGATGACAGTGAGGTTACATTCAGCTGTGATAACTATCTACTTTTGGGGGTGAGGGAGGGGGAAAATTGCACTGAACCTGTCTGCCAGAATGTTGCCAATATCTGTCAGATCACTGAAATATATGTTGTTGTGTACCAACTCTGAGCATATCTGAGGGTTCCCACCCAGGTTTCTGACATAACTGAAGAAGGCATTGTGGTTATCTTTATTGTCTTTGGTGAGTTTTGTCTCAAAGTTGACCTTGGATGTCTTTATGAGAGAATGTAGCTTTTTACTAGTGCTGATCACAGCTGCCTTCCCTTTAGGAGATGTAGCTCTGTCTTGCATTAGTATCCTTCAGTTGTTATACAGTTTGTTTATGGCTGGGGTCCACCAGACAGGCCACTTTCCTTTGGTGGAGAAGGTCTTGGTTTTATTTGTGATTGCATGGTCCATGCTTTCTTGGAGATATCCGTAGAAAGCTGCTGTGAAGGAGTCACCATTGTGTGTTGTGGTTTCCACTGGCCCAGTGGCCTTAAAGGATACCATCTCAGTCTGAAGAAGTGTGAAGTCAGCTTTTGAGATGTTTGTCACTATACTCTTTGTATTATACTAGCACCGACACATTTGTAGAAAATTTCCCAGAATCCATCAAACAAAATGGACATGCAAAATGTAACACTTCCACAAGAGGGGTAAGCATACTGGATGTGATAATCAGAAATATGTGTACTGGATGTCAAGATGAGAAGTGTATCCCTCACTGGTAAGACCAGACCATAGAGTAATCACACTGTAGTTACACATCCCGACCCCAGTCCCTGGCCAGAATACCACAGTGAAACACATGTATAAAGCATAGCTTGCACCCCTACAAACCAATGTGGAATCCATGAAAGGCCCTGTGCAAGTCCAGAATATGGGACACACTGCAGAACATGTTATACAGGCATACCATGAACACAGCCAAGAGTGCTTGGAGTCTGCAGTCACAAATAACAACAAGACACAATGCCATACACCCAGGCATCTGGCATGCTGGACTCCAGCAATTACTAAACTATTGAAGAGAATGAGGAAGCTACCACATGATAGATCAAACATAAAAAGTGAAGTAATCAGTGATCACTAGTATGGCAATAAAATGTGTCCACACATACAATCCACTAAGGCCAGGCAAAACAAGTATGATCTGTGAATCCAGTGGCAATGTGACACCTGTCCCAAGTACACACACAACAACAACTCACCCCAATAAATACAAATATATGTGATAGACGCAACCAGGTAGCCAAACCGGAGCCTGAGCACCCCCAAATCAGTACTGTCAAAACTAGTCAGGAGGACAAGGTAACCACATACACCACAAACGCAGTCCCACATAGACCTACAATGACTGTAAACCAAACACATAAACACAAAAACATTCCCAGAGGCCCTAATTACAAACACACAACACCAACACAAGCCTCCAAAGCAGACACCCAATAAAACAACCTCCAGACATAGCACATGTAACACATAGTACACAAAGCTGGTGTGCCAAACAGTCACAGGACAGAAGGAGAAACAACATGCCTGATACAGTTGTAATAGGTGACTCCATAGTGAGACATGCTGCTGTTCCAGGGATGGCTTGCACCTGTTACCCATGAGCGTCTGGATATTGCCTAAGGCTTTTGCAGCCTACAGAGATCCTTTCGTAGGCAAGGCCGAAAAGACTAACCCACCACCATAGAAAACAAAACTGGAAAGAAACAGAAGGGTAGTGCTGATCAATGCAGATGTGTAAACCTCAATATGCATGCTCCTGAGGCCCTCCCCAGTATGGAGAAAGTACAGTTTTGTACCTACCATAAATGTAGATGTCCGATAGATATGCAACTGCAGTCCTGACATATGGGTTGTCCTGCCTCAGGCAGCCCTTCGGTCGGCCGGATTCCAAAGTCTGGGTCCGGCGTCGGCTGATGTCGCCTCCCCCCAACGTCAGAGCGGCTGGGGTATAAAGGCATCCGCCGACGCCATCTTCTTCAGTGTTTCTTGCCCCAGATGCCAGGTGCCCTCCAAGGAAGGCTAAATTTTGTGAATGGATAAGAAAAAATTCCAGACATGCACAACAGTAATAAACAGATACACCATAACAGATATCCCCAGCTAATATAGGAAAGGGGGAATGGACCCAAGGAAAATTGCAGAGGGGTAGGAGGGAGGGTAAACCTGACTGCAGTTGCATATCTATCGGACATCTACATTTATGGTAGGTACAAAACTGTACTATGTCCTTCAAGAATGCAACTGCAGTCCTGACATATGGGTTGAATACCATAGCCAAGCTGGGGGTGGTAGGATCTAAGAAAGGGATGGTGTAGCTAAAAGGCCCTGCAGGACTGCCGAAGCAAAGCCTGATCGGGATCTGGAGTATAAAGGCAGGTTGTAGTGTTTGGTAAATTTATGCACGGAGCTCCATGTAGCAGCCTCTAGAATGTCCTTTGTAGCCACTCCTCTTAGAAAGGCTGTGGATGTGGCTATAGCTCTGGTGGAGTGTGGCCTAATATTGGCTGGCACACCTTTTCCATGGAAAGAGTAACAGAATCTGATGCAGTGTCCAATCCATTTTGAAATTATTTGTTTGGAGATTGCCTTTCCTTGCACTCCAGCAGCATAGGCTACAAATAGTTGGTCAGACTTCCTGGTGGTCTTTGTTCTGTCCAAGTAGTAGCGTAATTGTCTGTGTATGTCCAAAGTGTGCAGCAGCTTTTCCCCTTTATTTTGAGGATTGGGAAAGAAAGTAGGCAGGTGGATTGCTTGATTTAGAGACACCCTGGATATCACTTTTGGCATGAATGAAGGATTGGTTCTTAGAGAAACTCTGTCCTGATGAAAAATGAGAAAGGGAGGTACTGCCATGAGGGCATGTATCTCCGAGACTCTTCTTGCTGAGGTAACTGCCAACAGGAAAACCGTTTTCCAGGAGAGAAATTGCATTTCTGAAGATGCTGCTGGTTCAAAAGGAGGAAGAGTTCATTTTTCCAAGACGTAATTGAGGTCCCATGCAGGAACTGGTGGTTTTCTGGGAGGTTTGATATTCTTTATCCCTCTTAGAAACTGTCTTAGCAAGGGATGTGAAAACACAGGTGGGTCACAGTTGTAGTTTGCTGAGATTGCTGAAGTGTGAATTTTAATGGAAGAATATGAGAGGCCACTATGAAACATTTCTGCCAAGTATTCTAATATCTGAGGTATGCTCATTACTGATGCATCCTGACCCTTGTTGGCATTGCAGATGATGAATCTCTTCCACTTGGCCGAATAGGTTTTTCTGGTGGAAGGTCTGCGTGCTTCCAGCAAGATTTCTTGAACTTTTTCGGAGAGAGAGATATGGGTCAAAGTCATGGAAACCTCCAAGCTGTCAGCTGCAATGTTTGCAGGTTTTGATGAACAGTCCTGTAATTGTGCTGAGTTAGGAGCAGAGGCCATTGAGGCAAGGGCCACGGTTTGGTGTGAGTTATGCTCAGTAGCAATGGATACCAGTGCTGCCTTGGCCAGTCTGGAGCTATCAAAATTCCTTTTGGTTGTTCTGCTTTGATCTTCAGTAACACCTTGGTCAGTAATGGTAGAGGAGGGAATGCATAAATTGTTAGGGAATTCCAGCTGAAGGAAAGAGCATCCGTTCTCCAGGCTAGAGGATGGTGTGTCCTTGAGCAGAACTTCTCCAGGCGATGATTGAGATGAGAAGCAAAGAGATCTATGTCCTGTCTTCCCCATGCACTTGTTATTTGTGAGAAAATGTGTGGATGCAGCATCCATTCGTGTGGATCCAAGAAATTTCTGCTCAACCTGTCCGCCAGAACATTGTCCTTGCCCGGAACAAACTGGGATTGCAAGTGGATGTTTAGTTTCAGGGACTTTTCCCAAAGAGTCATTGTTAGTCTGCAGAGGGGATACGAATGAGTGCCTCCTTGCTTGTTTATATACCACATGACAGTGGTGTTGTCTGTCCTTATTAGCAGATGACCTTGTTGAAGAGATTTTCCGAAGGCTTCTATTGCATGTATCACTGCCAACATCTCTTTTTGATTTATGTGCAGATGCATTTCCATGGGAGTCCATTGCCCTTGAATGCATCTGCCCTCCATGTGTGCCCCCCATCCATGATCTGAGGCGTCTGTTGTAATGGTTTGACTTGCTTGAGCTTTGTTGAAAGGCATGCCTTCGTTTAAATGACTTGCTTGAGCCCACCACAAAAATTCCCTTTGCAGGCATGGAATGAGTGGTATTACGTCTTCTAGGTTGTGGCTGTGTTGAGACCATAAGCTTTTTAGGTACCATTGTAGCTTTCTCATGTGTAGTCTTGCCAGAGGGATCAGAAGAATGCAAGATGCCATGAACCCCAGGGCCTGCAGGGTCTTCCTTGCAGTCAGCTGGGTGAGCTTTGCTAGGCTTTAGAAGTAATCTGGTAAATGCTCTTGTTTCTCCTCTGTGAGGAAAGCCATTTGTGATTGTGTGTCCAGTTTTGCTCCTAGAAAAATAATCTGTTGGGATGGCAATAGTCTTGATTTTTGAATGTTGACTGTGTATCCCAAAGCCTGTAGCAATTGAATGACATAGTCCAAGTTTTTTATCAAGGTTTGTTTGCTGTCTGCTTGTATGAGGCAGTCGTCCAGGTAAGGGTATATTTGAATCCCCTGGAGCCTGCAATGTGCAACTACTGATGCCAGGCATTTTGTGAATACTCTGGGCGCAGTAGATAAGCTAAACGGCAATACTGAGAATTGATAATGCTGTGTTCCTGCAAGAAATCTGAGGTATCTTCTGCAACTGTGTCTGATTGGGACATGCGGGTATACCTCCTTGAGGTCCAGAGTAACCAGCCAAGACCCCTTGCCAGGCATGGGAAGGAGTTGCTGTAACGTCAGCATTTTGAATTTTGGCACAATGAGAAAAGTGTTTAGAGCGGACAAGTCCTGTATAGGCCTCCATTGCTTTTCTTTTCTTGGAACAAGGAACAGTCTTGAATAGAATCCCTGGCCTTGTTCCTGAGGAGGAACCTTTTCTATTACTTTTATTTGTAACAGCTTTGAAACTTGTATGAGTGCCTCTGCCCTTTGATTTTTGTGGCAGGTTTGGCATGCCTTGTCTCGTTGGTAAGGTATGGAAGTGGAACCTGTAACCTTTGTCTACTATGTCCAGAATCCATTTGTCCTTGGTTAAAGTGTGCCAGTTCTTTGAGAATAAGGATAATTTTCCGCCTAGAGGTGTTTCTCTTTGAGCCTTGGTAGGCAGAGTGAAAGTCAAGTCATTGTGATTGTCCCTGTGGTGCAGGTGAACTCCCTGCGCCACTTCTCTGATTTGGTGGTTGCCATTGGCGGCCCCTGTAGGAGCCTCGGTATTGCCCTCTACCTCGAGCATGCCTGTTTTTTTCCCCTTTGAAACTTGTCAGAGTCTGGAAAGGACCAATTCTTTGAAGGCCAATTCCTGCTGAATCTGGGTGGCTGAACCTGGAGGAAATCCTTGACTGTCTGTACTGATTTTGCCTTTTCCTCAATAGACTTCAACACATCCTGTGCATTAGCACCAAAAAGCTTCTGTTTTTCCAGAGGTGCATCCAGGAGCTTTACTTTAACATGGTCTGGCAGTGGCTGTTCTTTCAACCAAGCATATCTACGTATAACGGCCCCTGTCATAGCTGCCCTACATGAAGCTTCCAATGCATCATAACCACACTGAAGAAAATGATTGCTAACCTGCTGAGTGTTATGAACCAAATCCTGCGATGCCTTTCTATCTATAGGCTCAGGAGAGGCTAACTTTTTCTGCAAATCATCCATTAAGTAATACTGGTACTGAAACATATGAAAAAGACAGTTGAGCGACCTCATGGCAAGGGTGGAAGAGGTATAAACTTTTTTGCCCCATCTCTCCAGGGACCTAGCTTCCCTGTCAGCGGGCAGAGGGTTTTTGGCCGAGGAAGTAGCCACTCCTTTGGGGCCCTGTGAAATAGTTTTTAGATCCACAGAGTGGGCCTTAAAGAGATGCTTATGAGTTTCAGGAACCCTGTAATATCTGTCTGGCTTGACAGGAGCAGGAGGGAGAGAATCAGGGGAAGCACTGGAGTCTGAGTATACATCATCCAGGACATCCAACACTGGAGGGATAGCTAAAGGTCTGTGCTGGGGTAACTTAAGGAAGGTACGTAGCCTTTTCCTGGAGTCAGAAAATTCCTGACCCTGCCACTGAAAATGTTCTCTCATGGAGTGGAGAACTTCACCGAAAGAAATATCCTCTGGAGGAGAGGCAGAAGGAATTGATTCCTCAGCATCAGAGTCCTCGTAGGCCTGGAAGGATTCTTCCTGGATATCTGAGTGCTCTGAATCCCCAGAGGCTTCATCTGAAGAGAGGGTTTCTGTCTGCTCAGTTCTAGGCCTTTTATCTGCAGGCGGCTGAGAACCTCTGTCTGGATGCGACTGAGAACCCCTGATAAGAGAGATTAGATCTGCAGCTAGAGTCATGATCTGTTTATCAGAAGAGGGGCCCTGGGAAGAAGATTTAGGATGGGCCTTGGCCTGGCTGGCAGCCTTAGCACGTGCGAAGGCCTTGATGGACATGGAGACCGGAGGCCTAGCTGCCCCACGTGCAGGGGTAACTTTGTCCACAGGAATGGTGTCAGGTAAATCTAGAGCTTCGGTTTCGGGAGGAAAATCAACAACCAGCACCGGGGAAATCTCCGGGACCGAAGTACGCGTTAAAGCGGTGTCGTCAGCCTGGAGCAGTTGAATTACCGCTTCCGAAGGGACCGATGCACTCGCGGAGGGCTTAGGAGTGGTATCGGTGGATGACGTGGGCCGAGGATGTCGGTCCCGGTCCTTGTGTTTTTTGGTAATATGCGCTGTCGGTTGTTCCGACGGCATGATATAAGCGTAAGATTCGCCAAAAAAGTCTTCGTCAAATTCTGCCCGGCGCCTGAGTGTGCGCTTATTAAAGCAAGCACAGGCAGCACAGGCCGAGACGTTGTGGTCTGGGCCCAGGCAAGGAAGGCAGTAAGAATGGAAGTCCTTATGAGGTATTTGTTTACCACAAGACAAACAATTATTAACTTTTTCAATTTTTTCTGACATCGGCTGAGGCAAGAAAAAATGTTCCCCAACGGGGTACTTAGCTTTTAGATGACTTCGGTAACTGAAAACACAGGAGCTGACTGACCGGCACTTGTGAACTGCTTCTGCTTCGGGCACCACGCGGCAAGAAAGACTGAAGAAGATGGTGTCGGCGGATGCCTTTATACCCCAGCCGCTCTGACGTTGGGGGTGAGGCGACATCAGCCGACGCCGGACCCAGACTTTGGAATCTGGCCGACCGAAGGGCTGCCTGAGGCAGGACAACCCATATGTCAGGACTGCAGTTGCATTCTTGAAGGACATCATTGATGTCTGTCCAATGATAGAAACCTGCTGCAAGCCTCGTGACAGCACACCAGCACTACCAGGTAATACCACATATCATGTGTTATGGCCACAAAACCTGGAACAAAACATAAAAGGAGGGTGAGTATCCATATTCAGCACAGACACCTATACGTCCAGTTAACTGACAATGCTTATGTCATTGCAGTCCACCCATGTGCAACTATCCGTAGGCAAGACTGCTGTACAGTCTGTAGAATGCTACAGACCACACTCTCACACACAGGAACCCCACCCCACTGTCCTGAAGATAGTGGACAGTATGAATGTACCACCAAATACAAAACAAGGTACACACAAATTACCACATAGGTGGTAAACCATTATGTGTGGAAGGAGTAATCAGGGACCTAGTGACACAAGTGGACAGTAACCTGTTATGTGACAGTCACATTGCCAATTTGGTTAGGAAGACTGTCTATATTGGACACTGTATCATGAAAGGATTCACATCTACGTCAACAAAGGTCATTGTGCCCCTATACTGTTCCCTTATCAGACCATATTGTAGTACAATGCCGCATTTGGGATGTACATTACCTGGCACCTGCAGCAGTTAGAAAGACCTCAAAGGTACCTCACCAAGAGTCAGAAAGGGTCTCAAATATATGTCATATGCTGCCTGGCTGTAGACACCACAGCTGAATGCAGTCACATACTGCCTACACAGAGGCATTGTATGCCTGTTGTACAAGTCCATGTCCAACACAGAAGTAATGGACATGCTCCACCCCAGAAAACTCAAAGCCATCGGAGTTGTGTGAGTCAGAGATGTCAACCTCAACACATAATCAAATAGGATGTGCTGGAGGAACAGATACCTAACCCTGAGTCTCTCCACACCCTGGAACAGAATACCACTACATGTTAGGCAGAGCCCCTCACTGACACTCTTCAACAGGAAGTTTGCAAAATGGATGGATAATTGTAGATGTACACTGGGGGTCTTTACTGTGTCATGTTCAGACAGAGGCACAGCTAAGTAAATCATAAATGGCCATAATATTCACATAGCAAGGGGTGGCAAAAGCCACACACACTGTGGCTAGGCTTACAAATGCCCTAGGGTGGATAGCCTAGTATGAACCTATGAACCTATTATGATAAAAATTGTACAGGACACTAAGGATAACCCCAAGGCTGCTGCAACTGATGGTAGGGAGCGTGTTGTGAATTCCCAGATATGCTCTGGATCACACAAATATTACAAACAACATACCAAACACACACACGTATTGCCAACATACATCCTGACAGGTGCAGTGCAACCCCCCCCCCCATAATGCAAAATAACTTTCCCAGCAGACTGCTGCCTCCCTGACATTATGTCAGCCTTACCACAGGATATGTGCCCAAAGAGGAGTGTACAACAACAGTGGTCGTTCTCAAGAAAGGTGTCGCCTGAATGGATACTAAAATCAACCACCACAGAATCCTGAGAAGCTTGGTCTGCACAGCTATGGAAAGGATCAGCATGTACCGCAGACATACAGATATTGGGGATCTATTGACACTGAACCCTACCCAGTGTGGGTTTATTAAGTGCAGACCCTGCCCCTAAACATGTGTGACTCAGTTGAAACAGTAATTGAGGTCACTGATGAGGGCAATGTGGTCCACACAGTGTAGCTGGACCTTGCAAAGCCTTCCATACAATACCCTACGTGTTCAATATAGATATGCTCACCAGCTTATATATACACCCCTATGTCACTAGAGGGGTTGCAAACCAGACCAACGACAGAACTGACATGGTCAGACATGCTGCAGCCATGTCAGACTGCAAACCACATATAACAGGTATCCCACAAAGCTTGGTCCTGGGACCTTCCCCGTCTGGTATATATGCCCCATAGGTACAGGCCAACATGTAAGGACTGTGCCTGAACATGTTTGCAGAGGACTACAAACCGCCCAACATATCTGACACTCCAGCTGACACAAGCATCCCACAAAAGGGCCACATAGAAACAGACAACTGGTGCCATAGCCATGTCAGCATGTTAAATGGAGAAAACTGTATAGTCAACCTCTATGGATATACAGTAAGTGACCACCAATTACCACATAGGTGTTAACCCATTACATACTTAACATGTAATGACAGACTTGGGTACACAAGGTGATAGATATCCTGCATTGGACAAACATGTGGCTGTAGTGTTAACAGAAACAATCTATATACCAACCTAATCATGAAGGTTATGACATCTAGATAAGGGGAGGTCATTGTGGTTCTGCAGTTATCCTTCATCAGCATTACAATTGACTACAACAGCCCCTGTGGGGTGTACCTCAGCAGACACCTCCATCAACTGTAAAGTCCACAACAGTACCTCACCAGGAGTATCAAAGAGCTTGAACAGATGTAATGTGTTGCCTGATTAAACAGAGTGCAACTCCACACACTGCCATGCTGGCCACCCAGACGCAAGCTGTGCCTGATGTAGAAAGCCATGTCCAAGCTGGAATCAATGAACATGCTGCACCTTGTACAATCTGAATGGCAGTGAGCTATGCACATGAGGGACCTGAACCCCAGCACTGACATACATAGGACAAGCTGTACTGCATTATCCATAACACAGAAGCCACCCCCACGCATGAGTAAACTACCAGTACAGGTTATCCATAGAATCACTCATTGATTCTCCTCAACAGGAATCTTAATGAGTGGATGAGAGATGGTAGGTTTACCCTGGGTATCACTGTTATGTCACGGGTAGACAGAGGCACAGTATACTAAACATGACATATGTCATGGCAAACTACACTTACAATGTGTTGAAGGACAAACACACTCTCTGACTAGCATTAGAAATGGCCTAGGGCACATCGGTAGTGTTTGCCAATGTACGCCTATGTTGTGGAATACACTACTGATGTTGGACGAGGCTGTTGTAAGTAGTTAATATCTGAACATAATGCAACATGGTCAGATAGGTTCATAGGTTCATAGGTTTATACTAGGCTATCTGCCCTAAGGCATTTATAAGCCTAGCCCAGAGTTTTGTGGCTTACGCCACCCATTATATGGAAACAATACTGTGCCCATTAGTTTGTTGTGCCTCTGTCCAGCAGTGACACAGAGACGATTCCTGGGGTAAACCTACGATCCCCCATCCACAGGTCAAGATTCCTCTTGAACAGAGCCAGCGAGGTGCTCTGCCTCACATGGACCGGGATTTTATTCCACAGCATAAGGAGTCTCTGAGTGATAAATCTATCCCTCCAGCATGTCCTACTTATATCCCTGCTAAGGTTTAAGTCACTTGCCCTAGTGGTTCTTGTGGATTTGGAGTTTTTGAGGTGGAGCATGTCCATTAAGTCCTGGTTGGACATGGCCTTGTATGTCAGGCACATGTCACCTCTGAGCAGACGGTTTGCGACTGAATAGAGCTGGAGTTTCTTCAATCTGGCAGCATATGACAGATGTTGGAGTCCCTTTATCCTTTTGGTGAGGGACTTTTGGGGTCTCTCCAATTGCTGCAGATGTCGGTTGAGACATCCCGAATGGGACATTGTACTCGATCAATGGTCTGATAAGTGAAGAGTACAGGGGAACAATGACCTCACTAGATCTGGATGTGAATCCCTTTATGATCAGGTGGGCAATGTAGAAGGTCTTTCTAACCACTTTAGCAACGTGAGTGTCAAAAGAAAGGCCACTGTCAACCTGGGTCCCCAGGTCCCTGATAACCTCTTCTGTGCTTAGAGGATTGCCACCTATATGGTAGCTTGGGGTTACCTTGCTTTTCCCGAAGGGTATGACTATACATGTTTTGGCATTTAACTTCAGGCCATGGCTCTGGCACCAGCTATCAGTTTCCGTGAGTCCCTTCTGAAGGATATCCGTGCCTGATGCACTTTCCACTATGGCGCCCAGTTTGCAGTCATCTGCAAACTTTGTCAGCCAAAGTCCTCCCATGTTGGCCTGTACTTCTGAGAAGTAGATGCCGAACAATAGGGGGCCAAGGACCGAGCCCTGTGGGACACCACTTGTGACCGGCTTGGAGTCTGACATAGCATCAGCAACTCTAACCCTGTGGGTCCTGTCCTTAAGCCAGTTTGCAACCCATCTTGTGACATATGGGTTTACATTTAAGTTGGTAGGTTTTTCTACAGTACCCGAGTGGGGTATTGTGTTGAAAGCCTTTGCAAGGTCAAGGTAGGCTGTATGGACTGCCTTTCCCTCATCAATGGCCTTAGTGACTGTTTTGAAGAAGTCAACCAAGTTCAAAAGGCATGATCTGCCCTTGACAAAGCCAAACTGGGACAGGTCCAATGTCTGCATGTCCCCTATATCTTTGTTTATGAGCTCCATTATGATCCTCTCCATAGCTTTGCAGACTAGACTTGTTAAGCTTATGGGGCGGTAATTACCAGGGTCCGTAGAGGCACCGCCTTTGTGCAGATGTGCACAACTGGACCCTAACCAGGCTGTTGTGCTCACTATGGAAATGTAAAGCAGTGATAGGACTAAAGCCCAGGATACTGTCCACCACAGTGAAAGTACTGAACCACTATACTATACAGTACTACAGTGTTAGGTCAGTATGAACAGATGTTGACAATTGTATGCAAAGTATCCCATGCAAAACCTGCAGGCACAGTATAATCCCTGTTGTGTTCACACAAAAAGCATTTGGACAGTAACTACACAACATGACAAAGAACACACAACCATAAACAGGAGATATTTGTTGAAGTTCACACTCATCCACAAATGTGATGGGCTGCAGAGTTCAACATATGGAAAGCTCACACTGGGCATGCTCACACACTTTGATAAATGAGACATCTTTCACACAACATGCCATGGGAAGGCTGAACTGGGCATGCTCACACACTTAGTCCAAATATCAGTTTAGCATTTTGCCACATATATCTGGTATATGTACGTGTTATTCCAGTAACCAACAACATTATAGCAATCTGACCAGTGCTCACACTTAAATGATTACAGAGACATACATGATATAGTGGATTTCCCCCATATGCAAACATCGTCCACAGATACACAAGTTGTTCATACAAACAGGAAATATTATGGCAATAAAGACCTGCAAACACTGCTATCAGCACCAAATAATGTGCATCTGACAGTTAAACATATGGGTGTAGAGGTCAACACTAGGCTGTTTGCCCTAGGGAATGACAGCTTATTCAGAGTGTGTGTGTGTGGGTGATTGTGGTTGGTCTGTGTGCAAGTCTGTGTGAGGGAAATGTTCCTCTTAGCAACTGGGAAAACACACCACAGGATGCTCATTCCCCTTTCTAAACACTGATGATGTCAGCACCCTACAAGTATATCAGGAGAAAAGAAATCATCCAGTAATGCGAATAGCGTGCTCTGCTAATGCGTCCGTCTCTAGTGTCATAACATAGTTAGGTAGGGGTTTGAATCCAGCAAGTGTGTGTGAAGGGGGGTTAGTAAGTGTGTATGAAAGGAACATCCCTTTTGACAACTGTGAAAACACACCACAGGATGCCCATTCCCCTTTCTAAACACTGATGATGTCAGCACCCTATAAGTATATCAGGAGAAAAGCAATCCCCCAGTAATCTGAATAGCGCGCTCCGCTAATGCGTCCGTCTCTAGTGTCATAACATAGTTAGGTAGGGGTTTGAATCCAGCAACTGGCAAGTGTGTGTGAAGGGGGGTTAGTGTAAGTTTGTATGAAAGGAACATCCCTTTTGGCAACTGGGAAAACACACCACAGGATGCCCATTCCCCTTTCTAAACACTGATGATGTCAGCACCCTATAAGTATATCAGGAGAAAAGAAATCTCCCAGTAATGCGAAGAGCGCGCTCTGCTAATGAGTCTATCTTTAATGTCATAACATAGGTAGGGGTGTGAATCCAGCAAGTGTGTGTGAAGGGGGGTTAGTGTGTATGAAAGGAACATCCCTTTTGGCAACTGGGAAAACACACCACAGGATGCCCATTCCCCTTTCTAAACACTGATGATGTCAGCACCCTATAAGTATATCAGGAGAAAAGAAATCTCCCAGTAATCCGAATAGTGCACTCTGCTAATGTGTCCGTCTCTAGTGTCATAACATAGTTAGATTGGGGTTTGAATCCAGCAAGTGTGTGTGAAGGGGGGTTTGTGTGTGTAAGTGTGTATGAAAGAAACATCCCTTTTGGCAACTGGGAAAACACACCACAGGATGCCCATTCCCCTTTCTAAACACCGATGATGTCAGCACCCTATAAGTATATCAGGAGAAAAGAAATCTCCCAGTAATGCAAATAGTGCGCTCTGCTAATGCGTCCAACATAGTTAGGTAGGGGTTTGAATCCAGCAAGTATGTGTGAAGGGGGGTTAGTGTGTATGAAAGAAACATCCCTTTTGGCAACTGGGAAAACACACTACAGGATGCACATACCCCTTTCTAAACAATATCACAATTATTTATGGCTTTTGATTCCAGACATGTCACGTGTGTTTTGCTCACACAGAATGCCCATGTGTGCGGGTTGTTTCTCACAATAATGCATGACATCGATTAAACCAGTTATGGCAATGCACACATGATGTATGTGTGTGCCAAATACACATATGTACCTGTGATCTTCAATAGTTACCATGTGTGATGCCTGCCACATGTGAATACATGGTATTTGCACTGGGTAACATTATGACTGTGGTCTTCTGTGCAGGTGCTGCATGTGGGATGTGTATATACAGTGTGAGATGTAGATGCTATCAACCTAGTAGTGAGGGATACACACCTGTTCTGGGGCATATAGTCTACATGTTGTTGATGATGAGGTGCTGCATGTTTTCACCTGTTGTGGGAGTGGTAAGAAGTTGTTCCATAGCAATGCAGTGACCGCATGTTAAGAACCTTTCAGCTAGGGTGTTGTAGCTACAGTAATTCATTAGCATTCAGTAATATGTCAGCATTCCTGGTGAGGGTATGATGCCAACCAAGGTCAGTGTTCTACCAGCCTGTGCCACTTGCTCAGTGAGCCCTTCCATGTTCCCTATCATGTATTCCAGTGAGGGACATCACACATCAGCTGTAGTGGCATGGACAATGACTGAGTCATATGTGTCCATGCATCTGACTGACCTGTATGCTTGTGTTATGTGGTGGACCATAGTGCCCCATGAGCATATCACTGTGACCTTCACCTTGTCCAGCCTGGTGAGCATGACCTCACTGTACTGGACAATAAAAGTACCTAACACAACTGCAGCAGTAGTGTTGTATAGCTGTACAGACTGTGCTTGTTTGGCACACAGGATTTGTGTGCTATGTGTTATGCGTGCTGTGTTCAGGCCTAACGTATGCCTTTGTGCCAGCTGCAGAGGTATCTGCCACTCAGGCAGGATGCCATTCTTAGGCTCCACGAATGGCCCGGTGTGTTCCTGTGCTTGTATTGCTGTCAGTGTAGGTCTACATCAGACTGGTATTGCAGTCACTGTAGTATTTCATGCCACCTGACAGGTTATGCCAGTACTGGGTTCAGAGTGCTTAGTCCACAGTTTGGCTATGTGTTTCCATCTCATACATGTTTTGTACATCCATGGGTAGGGGATAGGGTTGACTGTGTACATGTGGCAGCTGTGACATTACTACATGACTCACATATTCCACAACTGTACCATAGAGGTGACTGACAACTGACATTTGCACATGCTACCATAGTATTGAGATTGCATTGGTGATTAACAGCACATAGGGCCAATGGTGAACAAGATGCATAGGTTCATACTAGGCTATCTGCCCTAGGGCATTTATAAACCGAGCCAGAATGTGTGTGGCTTTCACCATGCATTGTAAATCTATCTTGCTATGCCCTTTTCCAAGGTTAGTATACTGTGCCTCTGTCTAACAGTGACACATAAGTGATACCCAGGGTAAACCTACAATGTCCCATCCAGTCATTAATATTCCTCTTGAAGACAGTCACTGAGTGACTTTGCCTAACCTCTATTGGGATAATATTCCAGAGTGAAGGGAGCCTCTGAGTTATGAATGTGTCCCTCCAGCATGTCCTATGTATATCACTCCTGAGGTTCAGGTCTTTCCAGCGTGTAGCTTGATGGGATCTGGATATTCTGAGGTGCAGCATGACCATTAAGTCAGGGTTTGACATGGCTTTATATGTCAGGCACAGATTGCCTATGAAGAGGCAGTATGCCACTGAGTAGAGCTGCTGTTTCTTTAACCAGTCAGTATGTGGCATCTGTTTGAGCCCTTTGATCCTCTTGTTGAGGTACTTTTGTGGTCTTTCCAGTTGCTGCAGGTGTCTGGTAAGGTGCATGCCGACAGGGCATTGTAGTCAATTATGGGCATGATGAGGGATGAGTAAAGAGGCACAATGTCCACCCCTGATCTACATGTGAATCCCTTCATGATGAGGTGGCCTATATAAAATGTTTTCCTAACCACTTTGGCCATGTGGTTGTCAAATGAGAGAATGCTATCAACTTGTGTACCCCAAGGTCCATAATTCCTTCGTCTGCACTTAATGGAATAACACATATGTGGTACTTTGTGGTCACTTTGTTTTTGCCAAAGGGATGACTATACACTTTTTGGCATTCAGCTTGAGGCCATGGCTGTGGCACAAGTCGTCTGTTTCTAAGAGGCCCTTTTGGAGTAGGTGTGTGTTGGCTGGAGAGTTGATTATGGTGTCCAGTTTGCAGTCATCTGCGACTTGCTCAGCCACAGTCCTTCCATGTTGGCCTGTACCTCTGATAAATATATACTGAACAAGACAGATCCCAGGGCTGAGCCTTGTGGGACACCACTTGTAACTGGTTTTGAGGCTGACATGGCTCCAGCAATTCTAACCATGTGTGTTCTGCCCTTGAGCCACTGTGCAATATCTGTAGTGACATAGGGGTTAATATGTACACTGGTGATCTTCTCTAGAATGCACAAGTGGGGTATTGTATCAAAGGCTTATGCAAGGTCCAGGTAGGCTGTGTAGACCACCTTCCCCTTGACAGTGGCCTTGGTGACTGTTTCAAAGAAATCAAACAGGTTTGAGAGGCAGGATCTGCCATTAACAAAGCCAAGCTGTGTATGATGAAGTGTCTGTAGGTCCCCAATATCTATATTTATGAGGTTCATGATGATCCTTGCCATAGCTTTGCAGACCAAGCTATTCAGACTTATGGGGCGATAGTGTCCAGGATCCGTTAAGGCACCACCTAAATGTAGAGGGAGCACTGTTGCTGTACGCCACTCTTTGGCCACATATCGCGTAGTAAGGCTGGGATTGAACAGTAGTGTTATGTCTGGGTGTAGCTCTTCTTGGAGTTCATGTAGGACACAGCCTGGGACACTGTCTGGTCCCATTGATGCAGTGTTTATTGCTTTGGATAGGGCAGCTCTTACCTGAGCATCTGAGATGTCAGGGGGGGGCAGCACTCAGCTGGGAGAAATATTTGCCCTTTTGGTGTGGAGGGGGGGGGAGAAGGTAGCAGTGAACCTGTCCACTAGGATGCTGGCAATGTCTGTGTGTTTGGTATTTCTTGTGACATCTTGGACTACCTCTGAGCATATCTGGGAATTACCACCCAGGTTCCTAACATAACTACAGAAAGCCTTGTGATTATCCTCAGTGTCTTGTGGAATCTGCTCTCAAAGATGGCCTTAGACAATCTTATGAGTGCCTGTAGTTTTCTTCTAATACTCATTTGTGATGCCTTCACATTTTGGGAGTTTGTTGTATCATTTAGTAGCTTCATCCTTCTATTGTATAGTTTGTTTATGGCTGGTGTCCACCACACAGGACGTCTGCCTTTGGAGGATTGGGTCTTGCTTTTATTTGGGATTGCATGATCCATGCATTCCTGCAGGTGTCCATAGAATGCCTTTATACAGGTATCTGCAGTCTGGTCCATATTTTCAACAGGCCTGGGGGCTTTGAAGGTTTCCACATCATTTATGAGGAGTGTGAACATGCTTTACATGAGTTGTTGACTGTATTCTTCTGTGCAGGGGGGTGGCCTTGGGATGTGAATATCCAGTGAGATTAGTTTATGGTCTGATCTTACCAGTGAGGGATACACTTCTGGTCTGGAGCATAGAGTCCCCATGTTGGTGATGATCAGGTTCAGTATGTTTTCCCCTCTTGTGTGAGTGGTAACAAGTTGTTCCATAGCATATTGGCATATAAATTCCAGTAATCTGTGGGCTAGGGTGTTGGAGCTACAGTCATGCTCCCAGTCTATGTTTGGGTAGTTTAACCCACCCAATATAATGGTGTATGGGCAGACCTACATATTTCCAACTGTTTTCAGGAAGGCCAAGTGCGGTTCTTGTGTTTGTGAGGGTGGTCTGTAGCAGGCTATAACCTGGAAGGCAGTTTTACCCATTGTTACTTGCATATGGATAGTCTCTGATGTTTGGTGCTTTGCCACCAACCTGGAGGTGTGGGTATCTTGGATGAATATCAATACACCCCTCCTTTTGTGGTTTTGTGCAAGTTTTGGGCCTGAAAAGCATGGTATGAGGTATAACTTGGTAGTGCTGGAGTACTGTTGGTAGCCCTGAATCCGGTATCTGTTACTGCACAGATAGGGATGTTCTCCATGCTGAGGAATGTTTTGAGTGTGTGCATCATCAGCTTTAGAGTCCTGCAGTGGCATATATGACTGCTCACGTGGACAGATGCCAGTTAAGTCATATGCAAAGTGTCACAGGCAACGTACATGTGCACAGGAGAAACAGTGACATTCTGTCAAGTGAGACATGAACATACATATAGTAAGCTATGCAGATGTCACTAGGAGTCCACAGAAGCTGTGTAACTCTGCATGGCAGGTCGGATCAGTATTCCAGGGTAACTGCAAGGAAACATGCATGCAAAGCTACTGTAAGCAGGGCTGCATGTAGTCCATTGTACAACAAACAAGCTGTACCACTTTCAGTAGGTAACACTGCAAATGCTCACCAGCTGACATATGAATACCTATGTCACCAAAGGTGATACTTACCAGACCACGGACAGAAATGACATGGCCAGACACGCTGCATCCCACATGAACACATATCTCAAGCAACACAGATCTCACAAAGTCAGTGTTCTTAACAGGCACAGCCCATAAGGCCAAACACAATGTGTGACACACCTATAATAGGTGATGCCATAGTCAGACACACTGATGTCCCGCCCTCCAGACTGAGCAAGGTGAGGGTCACATTTAGCTACCTGTCGGGTGATAGAATGTGCCACATAACACAAACACTCAGGTCACTCCACAGCAAGTACAAGTATGAGGCAGTCATTGTCCATGCTGGTGTGAACAACCTGAGACGTACCTCCCTGGACCACATGGAAAGAGACACAGAGGAGCTCTTACATCACCCTCTCAAACTCAGGAATCCCACACAGCCTTCATGACGACACAGGAGAGTATAGATTTCTCTGCAAACACCATCATACTGGGTGACATCAACTACCCAAACATAGACTGTGAACATTACTCAAGCCACCAATACCAAAGCTCTAGGGTTCCCATAGTCCAGAAACTCTTTAGCTATGGAACAGGTAGTCAACATTCCCACAAGAGGGGAAAATATACTAGACCTGATCATCACAAACATGAGTACAAAATGCTCACCACTTGAAGTATATCCCTCATTGTTGCAATCGAACCATATACTAATCACACTGGAGTACTGGATCCCCCACATATGTAAACCTCAAACACATTTATGTGTGTGTGGGAAATGCCCCTATTAGCAACTGTGACAGTACACTACAGGATGCAGATTCCCCTTTTGAAACACTGATGATGTCAGCAGTCTATAACTATATTACCTGAAATAAAGCTCTCCAGTAATTCGTATAGCGCGCTCTGCTAATGCGTCTTTCTCCAGTGTCATAATATAGTTAGGTAGGGGTTTGAATCCTGCAAAGGGAATGTATGTGAGTGGGGTTTGTGTGTGTGCATAATGCTGTGAGGGAAAAGTGCCTTTTGCCAACTGGGAGAACACACTACAGGGTGCACATTCCTCTTCCTAAACACAGATGATGTCAGCACCCTCTAAGTACAGCATTAGAAAGAATTTCTCCCACTAATGCAAATAGCGCACTCTGCTAACGTGCCTTTCTCTAGTGTCATAACACAGTTAGGTAGGGGTTTGAATCTTGCAAATGGAAAGTATGTGTTTTAGTGTGAGTGGGGTTAGTGTGTGTGCACAATGCTGGGGGTGGGATGTGGCTTTTGCCAAATGGGGCTACGCACTGCAGGGTGCACATTTCCTTTAACAAACAGTGATGTTGACAGCACCCTATACAAACAACAGACAACTGCCAGTACTCAGTATAGTGCTACATGCTACTGTAACACGCACATGAACCAGAATATACCTAGATAGTGTTTTGAAACCTGAATGTGGCAAGTGTGTGGATGTGGGATGTTTCTGTGTGTGCATTTCCATATGGAAAACATGTTGGATGTGGCAATCAGGGAACCACAGTACCTGATGCACATTACACTTTTAAACTAATGAGGTTGCCTGCACCCTGTGAGTACAGGTAGAGAAGAGGAAATCGGTAGTAATCCAAATAGTGCACTTTTCAAATGTGTACCTGTCATGTGTCGACAGCTACTCATGTAGGGTAATGAATAATGGAAATGGCAGGTGAGCGTGTGCATGTGTGGGGGTAGCAGGGTGTGTGTAAATGCATGTGTGACAGAACAGATACATATAGCTGAATCTACAATACAGCACATGATGCACATTCCCATAGTCAATGGTAGCATGTGATGGTGTGCAGCTGGTACACTTTGGTAAGTAGTATGGGTGCAGATAACATTTCAGGACATTCATACAGTTACTGCAGCAGGAATGCTGGGATATACACACAATCATAGTGGAACAGTGAACAGTTACCAACATGTTACTACTTATACACATCTATGTAGTCACCCTGTGCATCAGCAACGTGTTTACCTTTTCCTGCACTGATGTTGTAGTATGCAGGAGGTGGCACAGTGTCATCATATGCACAGGGTGTGGGTTAGGTATGCCCAAGCCAGCCACTGGTAACACCAATTGACGTGTGTGTATGTGTGTTTGTGAGGGGCAGCAGTACAGGGTGGACCAGTGTTGGTGCAGTGTGTGTGTATGTGTTTGCCCTAGGTGTTAAATTTCTGCATGTGTGTAAGCACACACACAGTCCCACATAATGGCTGCCATGTACAGGGTTTTGTGGACAGCCACAGACTGCACCTGTCAGGTCATCCAGATCAGTGTCTGTGGGCACGGACACGGTACCTGTGCCTGGCAGAGGTGCTACGGACCGTATCCGGTACTAACCCAGACTGGGTACTGTCATCGGAAGCGGGTGTGTGTTGACTGGACACAGTTCCCTGTTGGGACTGTCAAGAGCCACGTGCACGTGGTCTCCTGGGGCGTCCTGATGACAGCACTGACCCAGCATTGCTGGGGCTGCTGCTGGCACTTGAGGTGCGTGAGTGGGCCTGTTGTCATCCGCGGCGACTGCCAGCTGGTGCTGTTGCCGGCATACGGCCACGTCGACGCCGCAAACGCACACCATCACCCTGGCCCATGGACATCTGGTTGTGGAGCAGCTGTTGTATGTCCCCACAACGTCTGTCAACGACATCTGTGAAATTACGAATAGCATTCGCAATGTCACGCATGCCATCTGTCATGGCTGTGCGACATGTTCTCAGCTCCCTCAGACCCTGTCTGGTGTACCTTTCCATACGCGCCTGTGCCTGCATAACAGTCCGAAACATAGTGGAGGTTGACATACCTCCTTGGGCACGTTGGCCAGAGGCAGTATGGCCACGGATGCCCCCACGAGAACCCATGGGCGGCTGTCTGTATGGTACCATTGGAGGACCCTGCTCATGGCTGCTTTGTGGGGATGCAGGTACCACATTGCCCTGATCTATGCCCAATGCATACTGTCCATCACCTAGGGACAATGGTGACAAAGGATGTAACGGCAGGATGACTGTGCACATTGAAGGGGTTGACAGCTGTGTACTGTCAATTGGCTGACCAATGGCGGACCCAGACACACCTTCCTGCACCATTGTAGACATTTCATCATCATCAGTACCTGGGGCACAAGATTCAGGTTCCCTGCTGCAGGTCACCAGAGCAGCACCAGAACCTACGGGAGGAAAACAGGGAACACAGGTTACATTCTCAACACTTCAATACAAATGCACACATTCAGAAATGGACACATGCACTCATGGACACACACACACATGCACACATGGGCACAGGCACAGTTGCACACATGCACACCCCACAGTACACACACACATCAGTACTGAGTTACACTACTCTTACTAGTATTAACTTGAGTATTGCAGGTATTATTAAACACACTCACCAGCATGTATACTACAGAGTTACACTACTCTTACTAGTATTATAAATTGTTTTTCAGGTAATGATAAACACACTCACCAGCATGTATGGCCTGCCTCGTTGCTAGATGGGAGGGACCTGGAAATATGAGGAAAGTAATGTCAGTGGGCACAAGTGTGCCATTTGTTTTGCATATGATGCAGTACAGTAGTACACCAGTTCCCTTATACACATCAGCTGTTCATAATGTCAGTATCACACGTGCACAATTACATATCATGATGACAGATACATACCACATGCACACCTTATGCATGCATGAAGTAACAGTGTACAGAACAGTCATATGTACATATGGCATCTTACCTGCACACTCAGTGTCTTGCTGCTGTGTGGATCCAACCTCCATCATGACGCAAGTCTGATGCTGTTGTTGTTCTGGGGCTGGATCCACAACACTTAGCAGTAGCCCCTCCTGTCTGGTGAGGGGGGGATGTGTGGCCACTCCCCACCTGTGGCAACCTGTTGCCTGCGGATATCTGCAGCACGCTGGCGGACATTTCTAATCAAATCACTGCAGTGATGTCTCACCTGCTCATATGTCCTATCATGCATGCCAACATCATTTATCCTGCTGACAAGGTTTTGCCACAGTGCAGACCTCTCCTGCTGATTCTGGGTGGTGCGTGAAAACAGGATGTCATAGTCACGCACCAGGCTCTGGTGGATCACTTCGTCCTCTGCAGCAGAGTAGGCAGGGCTCCTTTTTGGACCCATATCTCCCTGGAAAAGTACACAAACAGGATATCAGCAGAGTATGTCAGCAATATATGGTACACATTCTATACATAAAGTATTAAATTGTAGTTATTACTGCTTGGTTGTAACTTGATTAAAGTGTAGCTATCATTCTACGTCTTTTGGATTAAGACTTGGCCTTCAGACCAGTTGTTTTACATTAGGAAGGTTTGTGGCAAGCACTGTGGTGGCAGGACAGGTAGCTGTCATCCTTCTAAGTTGTTTACTGCTGATTGAGAGCCCAGTGTCCAAGTGTATTAGTTCTGGTATAAGCAGTTGGGATTCAGGCCAGTTATTTAACATTAACAAGGTTTGTGGTCTGCACTCTTGTGTGAGAATAGGCTGTACTCTGCCATTTATAGCTGGGAACTTCTGGTTTAAGGTTTATAGTGCCTGCATATTTGAACTGTATCTTACTGACATTGGTACACCTTGTTTGCTGTAGCATACACTACATCCAAGCCTCCTGAATCTAGCTTTGTTTATATGCTTGTTATTTGTTAGCTTGTTATTTCACTGGTACGCTAATTCCACATAATACACAGCTTCTCAGCACTTCTGTGAATCACTACTGATATCTGCATCGCTTACTGTACTTATTTCCTTGTTACACTTGACAGAAAGTGACTGCTTGTCGTTTTTGCATTTACTTAATTGTAACACATTGCACTTAAGTTACCTGGCACTTGCTCACTGAAGCTATTATATCAGTCAGCAGTAGAAATTAATATCAGTACACCCTCACTCCCCACTGGACCTTGTTTTCAATTATTACGGAATTCACAGTAGTATTCTAGCATGTCCAAAGGTCAGTTGTCAATCTCCTCTCCAGTCCAGCTGGTGAGTGTGGTAATCCAGAGGCAATGTTATAACAGCCTCATGTACACAGACAACCCCCTCCTCCTAACAACAAATTCAAACACATGTGAGTGATGCAACCATATACCAAACTGGAGGCTAGGCTCTCTCTACTCAATACTGCCATAACCAGTCAGGTGGAGAAGGAAACCACACTCACTACAATTCCAGTCTCACATAGACCTACCACGACAGCAAAACAAACACATAATCACACAAAAACATACTCGGAGGCTCAAAATAAAGATCTGCCTAAGCAGCAGAGACCTGCAAAGCAGACACCCAAGCAACCGCTACCCCAAAACCAAAGACGTGCAACACATATCTCACAAAGCCAATGTGCTGAACACTCACAGCCCTTAACAGTAAACAACACACCTCATACACTTGTAATAGGTGACTATCGTCAGGCACACTGACGTCACGTTCACCAGGCTGAACGAGGAGAGGGTCACAGTGTGCAGCCTGTCGGGCACTACGACCCGCCACATAACACAAGCACTCAAGTAACTCCAAGGCAAGTACAAATATGACTCACTCATTGTCCATGCTGGTGTGAATGACCTGACACATACCTCCCTGGACTACATGAAAAGAGACAGAAAGGAGCTCTCTGAGCATGTAGCCCAAGACAGTATGACCCTGACCTTGAGTAGCATCTTACCCTCACCAAGAATGATGCCACAATATCAAGGCAAGATTATCACTTTCAACAATTGATTGAAGTACTGGTGTCATTCAAAGGTGATCCAATGCCTGTCAGCTTGGGATTATATGCTGTACAAGCCACAATGCTTTGCTAGGGACAGCTTGCACCTGTCACCCCTGGGCTTTTGGATTTTGGCAAAGGCTCTTGCTACTCCCATAGTGCCTTTATTAGGTTAGGCTCATAAGGCAAACCCACATCCATACGTATCACAAAGGATGAGGAACTAAGAGTAATGCTACTCAACACCAGAAGTCTAAACCTCAAGATACACGCACTCAAAACTCTGCTTAGCGTTATGGACATTGATATCTGTACAGTAACTGAAACCTGTTTCAGGTTTCCCAAGAGCACACCAGCACTACCAAGTTATGCCTGTTACCATTCTTGTCGGCCCCAACACTTGGACCAAACAACAAAAGGAGGGGGAGTATCAATATTCATCAAAGATACCCACACCTCCACATTGGTGGCAAAGTACCACATAGGTGTTAAGCCATTAAGTACAGAAGACGTAATTGGGGACCTGGGGAACAAACTTGATAGCAATCTGTCATTTGACAACCACGTGGCCAAAGTGGATTGAAAAACATGTTATATAGCCCAGCTAATCATGAAGGGATTCACATGTACATCAGGGGAGGTCATCGTGCCTCTTTACTCATCCATCATCAGGCCGATAATTGAGTACAATGCCCCTTTTGGGATGTACCTAACCAGACACCTACAGCAACTGGAAAAACCCCAACAGTACCTCATCAAGAGGATCAAAGGGCTCAAACAGATGCCATATGCTGCCCAGTTAAAGAAATTCCAGCTGGACTCAGTGGCATACTGCCTGTTCAGAGGCAGTCTGTGCCTGCCATATACAGCCATGTCCAACCCAGAAGTAATGGACATGCTGCACCTCAGGAAATCAAAATCCCATACAGCCACACGCTCAAGAGACCTGAACCTTAGTACTGAAATAAATGGGACATGCTGGAGGGACAGATTCATAACCCAGAGGCTCCCTTCACTCTGTAATGAACTCACAGTACAGGTTGGGCAGAGTCCCTCATTGACTCTCTTCCATTGGAATCTGGATGAGTGGATGGAGATCATAGTTGTACCCCGGGTATCACTTCTATGTCACTGTTAGACAGAGGCACAGTATACTAACCTCAGAAAAGGGCATAGCAACATAAATTTTAATTGGGTGGCAAAAGACAAACACATTCTGCTAGGCTTATCAATGCCCTAGGGCAAATAGCCTAGTATGAACCTATGAACCTATGTGTACTGCTATACTACTTCTGCCATATGTTGCATGTGTGTGTTGTGGGGGATGCGCAGGTAATGGCCAGATATTTCTGCACAGGCAACACTTCTGAAACACTCTGGGTGTTCATCCCAACATACTGTATGTGTGTTGCCATCCAACACTGTGATGTGGACACACATTTATCAGCCTGGATATACATATCCCAACAACACCACAAGCACAGTACACTACCTTGCTATGTATGTATGTAATTACACAGTTATTCACTAGTTAGGACTGTGATGCTGTCCATGCAGCCCACTGGGCCAGTGGAAGCCACAACACACACTGCTGGCCCCTTTGCAAAAGCTTACCACAGACATCCCACATAGTGCATGTAATGTGCACACACATATCTAACCCAGACCATATGCACACCACTTATTTTTCCTGTCCAGTGGACTACAGATACAGGCACATTGCATAACAATAGCAGGAGGCTACTGCAGCACAGAGCAGATTCACATGAAGGCAAGGCATCTGTGGTCAGCAGTGGTAAGATGCTTCACATTCACCAAATGCACAGATATTGGCAACATTGTTGCAGACAGTTTAGGTGCAGGTATCCCCCCCCCCCCATTCTCTTACACAAGTGGAATTAGTTATCACAGATGAATGTAACCTCCCTATCATCTCACATGTCCAGGTGAGGGCCACCCTGAACATTGCAGAACACACATCATCACTGTTACAAAATGGTATCCCTGGATGTGTGATAATGCTCACCCTAGAGGACATAGCACCACATTACAGACTGATATTAAACCCTGGCCATACTACAGGATATGTACCTGAACAGTGCCATACATACACAGTGGTCCCACACCAATGAGGAGGAACCTCTACTGACCCTGGGAACTACTGCATCATATGCATAACTGGCCTTGTGTTCTAAGCTATGGAAGTCTTAAGTATGGAAGACATGTACAGCAATATTACATATGTATATATATCAGGACTATATACACACAACCTATCTCATGGACATACCTATAGATAGTGAACTATGATACATTTGGAGGTTTCACAGTAAACACAGTATTAACCTGCTGCTTTGCATTACCTTTGTTTGTGTCCGCTGTTGCTGTGTCACTGGTGCTACTTGCTGTTTGCTGCTGCTGCTTTTGTTGCTGTGATGATGCAGTTTTTTTTCACTGCCTTTATTGCTTTCTTTCTTTCTTTTTCTCTCTCTCTCTCTCTCTCTCTTTCTCCGTCGGTTTGGTGCAATGAATGTATTGCATGTGTGGAGTGTTAGTACTGGATGCTTTTGTAGGTATCTGCATAGGTCCATGTGATGGCCTCTGCACCAATTGTAAGGCAGCATTTGCTAATTGCATGCAGCCAGTTGTGTACTGATTGCATGTCTCACTGTGATTTCAGGACAGTGCTATAAAAGGGTATGTGAGATAGGGCGTTACCCTTTCAGATTGTAAGGGCGTGGACCATGCTGCTATGCTGTCGACAGTGTTCTGTGAGTGTGAAGGTTAGTAAGTCTCTCATGATTCATGCTGTGTTGTAAATTCAGGTTGCTGCATTTCTCTCACCTGTTCCCTGTAGTGAGTGTGTATGCATACTGACACCTACAACTATATTTCATATGTATTAATATATATATATATATATATATATATATATATATATATATATATGTGTGTACATATACATACTTTCATATATGTACATTAGCTAACATTTCTGTTAACACTAAACTAGTATTGGAATCCAGTAATTAGGACAGTAAAAGTCTACCTGACATGCTTTGGGTAGTACACATCCTATATTGCCTTTATCTTCATTCCTACTATTACATGTTCTACTTATTTTAGCACTATATTCCTGTATGAGAGTCATGGCTTAGTGGTAGGTCCTACAGACTAGTGTTACAATGGTCTTGTGGTAGGGCCTAATAGTATGCTTTTATTTTGCTTTCAAATTGAGTACAGGGCCTATCAGTCAAAGTGCTGAAGGCACCTTTAAGCAGTTAAAAGGGTTAGTAAGTCTCACAGGAGTCAGGCTGTGTTGCAGATTCTGGTTGCTGCATTTATCTTCACTGTTTCCTGTAGTGAGTGTGTATGAATACTGACACCTACCACTATATTTCATATGTATTAATATATATATATATATATATATATATATATATATATATATATATATATATATGTATGTGTACATATACATACTTTCATATATGTACATTACCTTACATTATTATGTACAAGCTAACAATTAGCAGGGCTGTTTCTGTTAACACTAAACTAGTGTGGGAATCCAGTAATTCGGGCATTAAAAATCTACCTGACATGCTTTGGGTAGTACACATCCTATATTGCCTTTATATTGATTCCTACTATTATATGTTATATTTATTTTAGCACTATGTTCTTTTATGAGAGTCATGGCTTAGTGGTAGGTCATACAGACTAGTGTTACCAAGGTCCTGGGGTCAAGACTGACAGTGGGGATTTATTTTTCTTTTGAAATGAGTACAGGACCTGTCAATCAAAGTGCTGAAAGCACCTTTACGCAGTTAAATGGGTTAGTAAGTCTCACAGGAGTCAGGCTGTGTTGTAGATTCTGGTTGCTGCATTTATCTTCACTGTTTCCTGTACTGAGTGTGTATGAATACTGACACCTACCACTGTATTTCATATGTATTAATATATATCGTACATATAATACTTTCATATATGTACATTACCTTACATTATTATGTACAAGCTAACAATTAGCAGGGCTGTTTCTGTTAACACTAAACTAGTATGGGAATCCAGTAATTTGGGCATTAAAAATCTACCTGACATGCTTTGGGTAGTACACATCCTATATTGCCTTTATATTGATTCGTACTATTACATGTTATATATATTTTAGCACTATGTTCTTGTATGAGAGTCATGGCTTAGTGGTAGGTCACACAGACTAGTGTTACCAAGGTCCTGGGTTTGAGACTGGCAGTGGGAATTTATTTTTCTTTCGCAATGAGTACAGGACCTGTCAATCAAAAGTGCCAAAGGCACTTTTTAGCACTTAAAACTAGGTCTGCGCTCGTTTGCGCGGAGCTCACGCATGCGCACTGGCGGTGAGCTCTGTGCACACACACCCACGCTTATTTTCTTTGAAAGAAAAGAAAAAGGGGTGACAGGAAAGTGGTGAAAAAGGGGTCACAAAGAGGGTAAGATAGTAGGGAAACAAGCTTGGGATTTGCAGGAAGGATGTAGGTGAGGCCCATAGCTGCCCATGTCTTTCTCAGCAACAGCTGTGCATTTGTATGTAATTTGGTGTGACATTTGAAACCTTCCACCCGAGAGAGGTGTCAGGACAACATTAATACCTGTTGTACAGCCAATTGTAATTAACAGTTTCAATGTCCAGCGGACATGTGTGCAACATGGACAGCTATGTATGGGGCGTAATTTTTTTGTGGGTACAGAGTGCCCTTTTTTTTTTTTTTCAGGTGAGAGTGGTATGTCAGGTGAAGGTAGTCGGTATAGCTGGGGAGGTAGGTTGGGTAGGTTAACAGACAAGACAGACAAGACGCATACAGGGGCGGTGTATGACACATGTGGGGGGGTTACACAATTGACGGGGACGGAGGTTGGGATATCCAGGGCACATGAGCCCACAGATGGCAACAGTGGAACTGATATAACCACCCATAGGCAGTTGCAGTTGTATGTAATTTGGTGTGACATTTGAAACCTTCCACCCCTGAGAGAGGTATCAGGACAACATTAATACCTGTTGTACAGCCAGTTGTAATTAACAGTTTCAATGTCCAGCGGACATGTGTGCAACATGGACAGCTATGTATGGGGCGTAATTTTTTTGTGGGTACAGAGTGCCCTTTTTTTTTTTTTCAGGTGAGAGTGGTATGTCGGGTGAAGGTAGTCGGTATAGCTGGGGAGGTAGGTTGGGTAGGTTAACAGACAAGACTGACAAGACGCATACAGGGGCAGTGTATGACACATGTGAGGGGGTTACACAATTGATGGGGACGGAGGTTGGGATATCCAGGGCACATGAGCCCACAGATGGCAACAGTGGAACTGATATCCCCACCCATAGGCAGTTGCCACTGTTCCTTCACAGCCCAGGATGGGGCTGTGCTGGCGGCTGTACAGGCAGGACAACGGGCATGCCCTTAAGCTGTGCCACCCGGGCCTCAAGCTGGCGTAGGGGCCCAAGAACAGAGTCTTGAATCTCCCTTTGCACCACAGACCGGACACCTTGGAGGGTGAGTGGACGGGCTCCTCCGGCCACGCTTGCAGAGGGGGGACAGGCCCCATCCCCTGCAGCGCTTCCACCCGAAGGTGGCACAGGGCCACCAGAGGAGGGTCCGGCCTGGGCACTAGTGCCAGGTGCAGTTTCCAGATGTGGTGGGAGAGGTTGGTCCGCTGGGACCCGCCTTCCCAAGCGTTCTAGGTTTGTGAGTATGTTATGTTAGTTTGGGTTAGTAGCATATTATTCCAATCAAATTAGTTGTAACAGCATGCATTGGTATTCCCATTAAACAAACACCCAGATATTAGCACCATTGAACAACAGGCATATCAATATCATATGCATTATTTGAACAGAAATACACAATCAAACAACATGCAGGGTTGATTAATGGCAACAGGCCATCAGGTTTGCAGGTATGAACAGGGCACATGCAACAACAGACATGCATATATTTTTGGAACAACAGGATAATGTCCATGGTTAATGAAATGTTCACATACCAATATTTAGTGAGTTTTTTAATTTGCAATTATAGGGTGGGGTGGAGAAAGAAAATGATGACACATTCATAAATTATACATTAATATACATTTGTAATAGAAACACAATTAACTTGTGGGTGATAGTTTCAAAATGATTTTTAATTGACTGTCATGCTAGACCTGTTTCAGATACATCACTATCCTAGTTATTTTGAATTTGATCAGATACATCATCCTGCTACACTTTGATGACAGGGCAGGGGACAACTATGGATGTTTAGTATGTCAGACAATCATTCATTCTATCAGAAAATTGTTGACTGTCATCACCATATACAGATTTTGGCTTAAACATTCAAGATTCAGACACACTGAAATCAGTTTGGGATGTTAATTTTTAATTCCCACATGCATTTAGTTCTGTAGAACCACACTGAGGCTTATATATTCAGGAGTTATTACTACTTTATTTATTGATACATGACCCTTTCTGTCACTCTCACACATCCTGCTATTTCACAGTTCAGGTTGGTACTTCTAGGCTTTGTTCACATATTAGACCTGTGGTGATTCAAACACTTTCTAGCAGCCTCACTTCTGTCATGATTCAGCATTTCAACAGGGGATATATCTCACATGTGATTAACTCAGCTTCTGAAGCTGTACTCTTGAGACTACTGCAGGTTATACTACATTTAATTAATGGTGGGACATCTGTATTACAGAACTATTTATTTCTATCAATTATATTTCCAGTTTCACTTGCATACTGATGAACTTGTTGCAGCCATACCTGCAGACTTTCACTTGTTGCTTGCACATTCTATTACTTTTAATGAATACACTGCAGTGGTCTGCTACGTGCTACACTATAATATTTATTTACAAGTACTAGGTGGGGTTACTAACCTGCATGGTGGTGCAGCCACACCAGCCTGCGGTCATGTGCCCTGCGATTCGCAGTGCGGACACCTGCAGCTGTAATACAAAACAAGTAATATTGGAATACACATCTCCATAGTATCAGCTAGTTGAATTCCTTACATACATAAGTAAAATGTAACTTACTCAGTAGTGGGGCGTTGGGCATATCCTGGGCCTCCTGGATCCATTGGGTCAACTGGTCTTCTTTACGTCGCTTCAGGTCCGCATGGTGGTGACGGACCTGCTCACCAGTACGTAGAATCCCAGTAGCACTAGTGAGATCATGAGCCAACTGGTCCCATGCCTCCGCCCTGTATGCTCCCCATGAGACCTGGCCCTGCATGAGTTGGGCCTCATGACGGTGAACTAGGAGCCAGACCATGTATCTGGACTCCTCAACGCCCCACCGCTGTGCTCGAAAGCAACATCCTTCCCCTACTCCACTCATTCTGCCTGCAGGTCTATTCTACAATTGTTTATGCTGTGTATTCCCACCTATGGGGCTTATATATGCCGATTTTCCCGCACATTTCTATGACTGGCCGTTTTGGAATTGTATCTACTTCACAGAAACTGCTTTATCATGCTCCATTTTGGATTATATCCTATATATATGCTATTTCTGCATTTCTAAGTACTGCTGTCATGGCTTAGTGGTTTAGTACCTTGACTCTAGTGCATGGTATCCTGGGTTCGAATCTGACCACTGCTTTTTAATTTTCATGACTGTTTAGAAATGAGTTCAGGACCTGTCGATCAAACATGCCAAACGCACTTTTAAGCACTTAAAACCAGGTCTGCGCTCGTTTGCGCGGAGCTCATGCATGCGCACCGGCGGTTAGCTTGTGGGCGCACCTCGCGCAAGCAAACGGTGTGCACTGGGTTAAACCTTAATTGGCTAGTAACACGCATGTTAAGCTAAGCACAGCTAGTTGCACACAGTTTGAGCCTGTTAAACCAGTGCTTAGCTACGGGCAAGCAATTTGCAGCCTTTAAAACACTACTCAGCTACGGGCACTCTGTCTCACAGCAGCTTAGCTATCAGTACATTTCTAAATATTTTTATTATTGTATTACTTGAAAATATATGCTCCATTTCATTCCATTTTACAAAAGGAAATACTTTTACATTTGTACAATACTGTCAAGGGCCTTTTTAGTGCTTATTTACAAATAAAAAAGAAAAGGTCGTTGTGTGGGCTCGAACCTTGCCTGCCTGCTCTTAAGCCGACAACTCTACCGCTATGCTATTACTTCTTGGCTTACTTTGCATATTTAGTTCTTATATCCTTTTCCACTGATTGCTAACTGCAGTTGCGCTAGTAGCACACCTGTGCACACGAGCGCACGCAGTAGCAAATATTTACGGGGTTTTAAGAAAAATAAAACAGTTTTCATTTTCATTTTATAACATCTGCTCACTTTTTACATTGCTGGTCTATGGGGGCGTGTGTTGTGTAGTGTGTTTATTCACATTTCCATGGCCTCTCTCGTGGCTGTTTACTTTCTGCCATTGTAGACTTCCGGGGGCGTGTCCGCTTGCAGGGCTTAGCCTATGGACACGCCCCCTACTGTCTTACATGGACCGTGTAAGAGTTACAGTGTGATTCAGCATGCCTCATGCACCTCATGCATATGCATGACATGCTGACATCACACCGTTTAACTGCAGCCTCCGTGTAAGAGTTATAACTCTTACACGGAGGCTTCCTGAATTTGGCCCATAGGGTTTTCTTAAGAACTAATCCTTTTTTTTATACTTAAAGTGGTATTTGAGGTTACCTTAAGCCATGCTATCCATCTCCCTATATTCTTTCCAAAGCCTAAAAATTATGGAGAAAGGAAACCATATTTTGGATGTCCACAGACAACTCTTGGTACTATCTTGACAGAACAAGTTTTTTCAGAACTTCTAAATAGTTGTTCATTTCTTCTAAAGCTATACAGGGACAACCTGTGTAAAAACAGCATATTTCAAAATGGTTGTTTCATGCTGTTTGTTGTTGTATCCACCACAACAAAACAATTCCAGGTAGGGTCAAGACTCACTCTACCAGGACCTTGGCTTCATCTGTGGCTTTTTGGAAAGGTTTGGATTATATACATACTTTAGAAGCAGCAACTTGGTCCCCTGTGCACACTTTTACAAAGCACTGTAGACTAGATTCCTTCTCCAGGCATAGACAAGATTTGTTAGGGCCAATCTTCAGAGACACCCAGACCCTCATCTTTTCTCCTCCCAGTCATGTTGAGCTATGGTAATCTATCATTATAGGTTACTGGAGCAGTGATCCATATGAAGAACATAGTATAGATCTTTAAATAAATTTATCATAATAGTACAGTAGACTCTTTCCCTTCACCCTCCTTATTTTTGCATGTTTTTTTATGATAGGGTTTATGACCCTTTATTGTTATATTCCTAGCATAATATTCTCATGGATTTAGCTTTCCTGTTTCCATTGGCATGATAGCTGTGAAGGGCTTGGTGCCAAAACCTGACTTTTAGTCAGCTTAGCTCAAGATGACTAAGTTCAGTACATGGAGAGCCCCTGAAAGCTTTGGAAGCTGGCTGACTGTCACATCCTTGGCAGGATGTAACCCATATAGCTTAGGCTACTGCAGCAGTGATCATTAGAGTATCTACTCTTATGGTAAGTTTACTTACACAACTCTACTGTTTCATTTATACCAGTCAACTTAGATTTTGTAACAGTCAAGCAAATAAGAATTGCATTTGAATCATAGTGTACATTTTTATATGTGAAAACAAAGGAAGAGCATACGTGTCTGCTACTGAAATCAGGGTAGGGTTACCACCTGTCCCACTTTGAGAGTGACAGTCCCTCTTTGGGCAGTTGTGTCCTGTCAAAAAATTTAAAAAATGGCAAATGTCCTGAGATTTTAGGACAAAGTTATTTCCTATATGTTATGTAATAGTTGCATGAAACAGTTATTCTGTATCTAAAATACCTAAATGTTATAAGAAACAGAATAAGCAACTAAAATGCTGCAAGAATAAGCTTTTATTTAGGCAAAAAAAGTTAAGTTCGATCCTTTGTACTGACCGTGGGTATGTGTTGGCCTGTAAAATCTGATGTTTGTCCCGAAAATGTCCCACTTTGGCCATATGAAAAGGTGGCAACCCTAATTCAGGGTTTATACTCCAAAATGTCATTCCAGTTCTGAGAAAAGTATTGCTCTATATATAGTACTTAGTTTCTGAATTTTAGTTCATTAAAACTTACAACTTAAAAGCATGTGGGAGTGAAATAGAAAGCTTTACTATGATTCACAACGTAAAATGTTCATCTGTGGAGGATTACATAATTCAGAATTGTTACATTTTTCTTTTATTTTTGATAGAGGCTGAAAGCATTAACAGCTCCCAGACTGGAAGGAGCCTCAGAAGAATATGAGAGAAGTGAGGCCTTTACCAATGGTACAATGATGAAGCATACTGATGATTTCATTGTAAAACAGACCTTTATGTGAAAAAGTTGTCTGAGTACAAGCCTTTTATATCTATGGTTTAATAATGGTAGAATAACTTTTAGGACCAGGTTTACACTGTCAAGTAGCACTTTTGATTTATATTAGTCGAATCACAAATTATCTTTTTATTTCTTAGTCAATATATTGTTTTTGTCCAAAAGTGAGTGATTTTATAGATATTTGTAATGCAAATGATAGCATCAGATTTGTAAAGCTTGCAGTCTTGATGATTAAATTTGCAATCTGTTATTAAATTTGAAATGATGCAACTCATGTTCCCTTAGGAATTCCTTATAAGGAACAAGACTGAGTAAAATCTTTTTCTTAATTCCTTTTATAAAGCCAAGTACAAATTTCTTATCATACATAGTTTAGTGGATTTTTTTTGCTGTATTTTTGCACTTATGCCTGTTGACCATAAAGATTCCCCTCAGCAAGACAGTGCCCATTTTTTTCCTCCAGTCTGGGAATATTAATGTGAGCCAATGGAAGAGCTCTCCAAGAAAGGGCCTTCATTCAGGCAGCCATGACACTGCTTTGTGTTCACTGACATCCAAGTGATAGGAGCATTTTTTATTAATTACTTAACTGTCACACCTTGGGTGGTGTGATGAGGAAACTCTTTCACCATGGTGGACACAATGCCCTCCCTTGCAAGTACACACTGCTGCACACTCAACCTGAAGGCTACCACCCATCAGTGGCTTGGTGAGAATAGCATTCACTCCCAGGCTACCCCTCTGCATCTCTGTTCCTCCTTCAAGGGATAATGCAAATGTCTATGTCCACTCCACTTCAGCAGCAGCAAACAATGCAGGGTGAATTATACAAAACAACTTCTATAATATTACTGATCATAGGAGATTACTAGGTTAATGGCCCCAGGGCCTAGCCAAGTTCAACCTGTGTTTCCAAGGGTATCTGGTACAAGCAGACACTAAAATCAGAAACTGTTGCCCCTGTCCAAGAGGGACACAGGTGGAACCCCTGGATAAATTAGTACCAGGCTAACTGTCCTTGTGAACCATTCCAAGCCCAGCCAATTATCACATATGAGAATCAAAGCCTCCACCTTGTACATGTAAGGTGGAACCTTTAACCACTATGCCAACCTTCCATCCTTTAAAGTCTAAGCATGCATTCACTAGAAGAAACACTATTTCAATGTGTTTTCTATAAATATACATGGTACTCTTGGCTCTGTATCAGAAAGAGACATAGCTGAAAACAGCAGTCATAATATAATTCAGTTTACAATAGTGGCTTCAGTCTGTTACTGTGATATTGGAAAGAAATGGAATCATATAAAAGCCAAATTTATTTCCTTATGGGAACAGTGCCTTCATTTACTGGATAGGCTTTCTATGGGATACATTATCTTCAATAGGTATGGATTATCTTAAAAGCTATACCTAAGATGCTAGTTCTTAAGGTTTGCTCTTATGACGTAAAAGAAAAAAAAAGAGTTAAAGCAGTCCATTCTGGGTTTAAAATAAAAAGGAGATTATACTATCTGCTGAGATTTAAATCAAGTGCATCTTTTGATTTCTGTAACAAACTTTATTAAGTCATGGAAAGAAAAAGAAGCATAAAATTGTATTTAAATAATTACACAACAAGGTTAAGGATAATAAAAATAATGTTTTTATATTTATATAGAACTAGAAATGTTATGTGCCAGTTAAATGTACTTTTTATGGACAATAAGGCTATAGTTGAAATAGTCTCTTTTTGTTAGATAATTTTAATAACATGGTAAAAGCAGCTCTGTGTCATTTGAATGCTGTTTTGAGTGAATCACAAATGTTTATATACAATTGACTGAAAACTGATTTGACTGAATTACAATAGAAAACTGAAGACATCTGTAGACAGTATGTGATGGTGTTGTCTGTGATCACAGGTGTTTTTATGGAGGTGCGTTTAAGAGTATGTGCAGCTTGGCAGTGCTCACCATTATGTTGTACCCTCAGGTCTGTAGAGGTTTTATTTGTGCACCAGCACTGACTCAAATCTGTGTGGTTTTCTTTCTTTCATTTATGGTTCTACAACCATGGAATTAGTATATATAAGTAATGGGGGGTGTAGGTGGTCTACCTCCACTCCTCCCACAAAATCATTTTGTATTGTATATTTGTTATATAGAATTTTTCTGTCAATTTTGATTAAACCAAATTCATTTTCAGTCAGTCATGTTAAGTGGTTTCTTGTTCAGTCAAATAAGCATGTAATCAAATAAAATAGAACATGTAAAAGCTAATGATAAAACAAAAACTAGCAAATCTTCCCAGGAACAGACGTGCTTATCCTTCCTACATTTCTGCATACCACATAAAAAATTCCAGGACTATCAAAGCATCTGAAAGTTTCTCTTCACGAGTAGATTTGAAGCTTCAAGGGGTCACAGCATGGTTGTGTAGATAACAGTAACAAGAATAAATGATCTGAAGTAGGGAGTTCATTTGTCAGCAACCTGTGGGGTCTTGGATCCGATATCGGATCCGAGCCGGCAACTTGTTTCAAGCTAATGGATCCGAGCTCCTAGCCCCTCCCCTCACCCATAATCCCCTGCTAACCCTCCATGACCCCAGAGATCTAGTTTGCCACGCTTGTGGATAGCTGGATTCCTGTGAGCTCGTCTAGTACTTGGCAGTTAAGTTTATATTTTTCTGTCAACTTTCTTAATTTTTCACAAAAATTTTAAGTGTGTAAGTGTTAGGTTCCCTTTAGAATAATTTCTTTTAAGTAGTTTTCTCTCCCTTTGCTGGTCGTTAGAGTGTGTGTGTTGGTGTTATGTTTTGGGGCCTGTGTGTGTGTGTTACATTACTTTTTCTTTAAGTATGGCTGAGGCCCCAAAAGCCATTTTTTCTAAATGTACCGAGTGTGGCCATAAGCTCTCCCCGGCTGATGGCCACACTCGGTGCGTTCGGTGCCTTGGGGTTGAACACCTCTCCTCAGGCTGTACCATTTGTGCAGCGTTCAACCACAGGGCACTAAAAGAGCGGAGGTCGAAGCTGGTCTTGGCAGGACTTTTACCCCCGGACCCGGCTCCGGCCTCCGCTGCTCCCATGGCTCCACCACAGGCTGTGGTTGCTGCCATTCCTGCCCCCCTTCCTCTGTCCGGGACTCAAACTCCCGCTAAAGTGTCGGAGGACAGGGAGGCCAGGAGGGAGAAACGGAGGGAGAAGCACCACAAGCGGCGGGCCGAGACCTCCGTTTCGGCCCCGCCAGCTAAGCAGGCTTTTCCCTACACTGCTTCTAGGTCTCCTCCTCCTCGGCTCCGATCCCCTTGTTTCTCCCCAGGGCCCGAGGAGGAGGAGGTCCGATCTCCATCGAGGTGGCATTCCAGGCCTGCCTCGGTGACCTCTTCGAGATCGACCTTTAGTATGTCCGATGCATACTTGGACCAGATGATGCGAAGGTTCATCCAGGCCCAGCTGCAGATAGGAGTGCTCTTGCCTCCCCCCCCCCCCCGTCTTCGGGGGGGGAGCTCGACACCTTTTTTCCATCCTATTGCTCCTTCTCCAACCCGCTAGCCGGGTTTGGAGCGTTTGGAGCCGAGCAGCGTTGGAGCCGGGGGTGGGTCGGCGCCGACAGTACTTGGTACATCGGATCCGACCCTGCCCTCGAGCCTGTCAGATCCGACCTCTCGGAGCCATGGCCCGAGCTTCGGATCAGAGGGATTCAGTGTGCCTTCGGCTCCATCCAGGTCGGAGCGCACTGGTCCTTTGGATCCGATGGTCTCGGCACCAGTTCCGATCCCTTCATTGGATCCGAGTGGCAGCCAACTTTCGGATATAAGAGAGAGTGGTTCTCCCTCGGCTTTCGATGTTGTGGAGAGGGCTCTGTTGAGAGCATCCGGACCCCCGGTCCTTGTCTCGGCTCCTCCCTGCACTCACTCTCTGCTGGGCCAGGCTTCCATCACCCAGCCAAAGGGACTGCCTGCTTCAATGTCCCAGATGGTTCCATTGGAACAGGATGTTGCTGGCGAGGCCTCCTCGGACAGCCCCCCTGAGGAAGTGCCCCGCAAGCATAAGTGCAAGAGGAGGCATGTGGACTCCCCTGAGTCCTTAACTGAGGACACGGACTTGGAGGAAGGGGAAGGCTCCCCAAGATCACCCCCTGAGGATGTCTCCTTTGGAGACATCATGGAGATGCTGAGGATCAGAGGTGGGTGGTCTGCCCCCAAGTCTTCCTCCGACGAGTCCATGTTTCTGGAGGCATTCGAAGCAGGCCCGTCTACCTCTTGGGTGTCCCCTCCGGCCGACCCCCTAGTGGACCTCATTACCACCAGGGCGTGGAAGGATCCGGACACCGTGGAGCCAATACCAAAACACCTGGACAGAATACTTAGCCCCCCCTCAGACCGATCGCACTGGAGTAAGGGCCCCCTCATAGATGCCATGTTGACGGCGGCAGCCACAAAGAGGGAACTGGCTCAGGAGAGCCCCTCAGTCCATCGACCGAGCAAGGAGTCCTGCTCGATGAACCGCTTAGGGAAGCGAGTTTTTAGTTCAGCGACCTTCTTGGTAAGGTCTCTGAACTATATGGCACATGTCACCAGGATGCAGCGGGATCTTATCAAAGAATACGCTGCCTTCCCTCCTGAGTCCATGTCGGCGGATGACAAGCAATTGTACTCCACCCGAATGGCCACTCTGAGATCAATTTTAAATACCTCTATGCGGCTATTGTCCCACGCCACAGAGGGAGCCGCTATGGCTAGCGGAGCAGGCCTAGTCATGAGACGTCAGGCCTGGCTCCATCATTGTGACTTTGCGGAGCCTTTTAAAGTGTCTTTTGCGAACGCCCCTTTCGATTGTTCTGCCCTATTTGGCAAAACGGTTCACGAGACACTTGTCCAGAGCGAGAAAGACGGGAAGACGTTGTCTGCCATTGGAGTCCGCTTCTCTGCTCCCCAGCGGTCCTTTTCGAAGAACCAAAAGGGTCAAAAGAAGATGTGGTTCCGGAAATCGCAACATTCCCAACCCGCTCCGGACAACCAGTCCTTCCGTGGCAGAGGAGGACAGGGAGGACGCCGCCCCAGGGGCAGAGGTGCTCCGAGAAACTTTGGGTCCAGAGAACCTTTCTCTGAACGGCCCACGCAGCAGCCCTGAAGGGTTGCCTGGCTGCTCCACTCTGGAGGCAGTCGGGGGGGAGCTTCTCGGAGCACCTAGCGGCATGGGAGTCCATCACGACAGACCGCTGGGTGCTTCGCATTATATCCAGAGGGTAAAAAATACCATTACTCCATGTCCCCAAATTCAAGAACCTCCCCGATGTACCACCCGATCAGAGGGAGGCCGCAGTCGCAGAAATTCAACAGCTGCTAAGAAAAAGAGCCATCCAGCCTGTCCCCAAAGACCAGCTCAGATTAGGGTTCTACTCCAGGTTCTTTTTGGTGCCAAAAAAGACGGGGGACTTGAGACCGATTCTAGACCTTTCCCGCTTGTACCTGTCAGTAACCAAGGAAAAATTCCGAATGGTCACTCTTCAATCTATTCTCCCCCTTCTAAGGGAGAACAATTGGATGTGCTCTATAGACATCAAGGATGCGTACTACCACATTCTAATGGACAGACGATCCAGGAGGTTCCTCCGCTTCCGGCTGGGAGCCAGTCACTACCAGTTCAGGGTCCTTCCCTTTGGCCTCACCACAGCCCCCAGGGTGTTCACCAAGGTAATAGCAGTGATTGCGGCCCACCTGAGACTCCAGGGAATACAGGTCTTTCCGTACCTGGACGACTGGCTCCTGACCGCCCCAACAAGGCATCTACTTTGCTCAGCCAGAGATTTCTTTCTCCGCCTAGCCCCACAGTTAGGCATCACCATCAATGCCGACAAATCCCTTCTGGCCCCAACACAAGTCATAGAATTCATAGGAGCCAGAATAGACACCAGAGAGCTACGAGCCTTTCTAACTTCCGAGAGAATCCGGAATTTGCAACTCCATGTGCAGGCTATCCTCCAATCAGAGACGTCACCAGCGGAATTGGTCCTGAGGGCACTAGGCTCCATGGCGGCAGCGATTACGCTCCTTCCATGCGCCCGTCTGAACATGCGGGTACTGCAATGGACACTTCTAGTGCAATGGTCCTTTCTATCCCTTCCTCTTCACCACCCCATTGCTATCAGCAAGGCTTGCAGGAGGGCTCTATTATGGTGGCTCCATGCTTCGGACCTCCATACGGGCTGACCCTTCTGCACCTCTCCCCCTCTCGCCACGGTGACCACGGACGCCTCCCGCCTCGGGTGGGGGGGGCATTATTCAGGCAGGATGGTCCAAGGCACGTGGAACAACACAGAGACCTCCCTGCATATCAACGTTCTAGAGTTGAGAGCGGTGCTGTTCGCGTTGCAAGCACTTCAGGATCTCCTCCCCATAGGAACGATTGCAATTCAGTCAGACAACATGTCGGTTGTCTGGTACATCAACAAACAGGGGGGAACCAGATCTTACCCTCTATGCTGCGAAGCCATGAGAGTGTGGGAATGGGCGATCTCCACCAACCGCTTTCTGATTGCAACGCACATTCCAGGATGGACCAACATCCTAGCAGACAAACTCAGTCGCACCCTCCTTACCCCGTATGAGTGGTCTCTGAATCCACTAGTAGCGAAGCAGATATTCGCAATATGGGGGCAACCCTGCTGCGATCTTTTTGCGTCTCCCTCAAACACCAAATGTGGCAATTTCTTTGCTCTGATTCCCCCTCCAGGGGAAACTCCAAGAGACGCTCTGGTGCATGCTTGGCCACCCGGTCTACTTTATGCCTATCCTCCTCTACCCCTGATGCTGCAACTCTTACAGAAAGCCTCGCGGTTGGAGAGCAGGATGATCCTCATTGCCCCATTCTGGCCTCGGCAAATTTGGTTCCCTTACCTGTGGTCTTACCTAGTGAATCCTCCTTGGATTCTGGATCCCAGTCCGGATCTAATCTCTCATCCGTCGAACTTGCCGACCCCAAACCTGGACAATCTGAAACTGACAGCTTGGTTGCTCCAGTTCCACTCCTAGTTAGGACTCCCGGTATCTCTTCACCAGTCAAAGCCATACTTGTGGCAGCGCATAAGCCCTCCACCAGGAAAGTGTACCGCAGTAAATGGAAACGGTTCTCCATATGGGTGGAGCATCATGATCTAGATCCCTTTATGGCTCCTCTTCCGTCCATATTAGACTTCCTAACCAAACTTTTTCAGGAAGGCGCTAGTTGTTCAACTGTCAAAGTGCAATTGGCAGCCATCTCACATTACCATGTGGGACATGATACAGGGCCTTTGATGTCGGCCAATTTGTGTAAAACCTTTCTCAAGGGCACCTTCTTGCTTAGACCCCCTATAAAAGAAGCCGTACCACCGTGGGATCTTTCACTAGTTCTTCAAGCCTTGACTGCTCCACCTTTTGAACCCGCTGCTTCAGTAGATCTCAAATTCTTGTCCTGGAAAACAGCATTCCTTGTAGCCATCACTTCAGCAAAAAAGAGTTTTGGCGCTTCAAGCTCTTTCTGTGAAGCCTCCTTATTTGATCTTTCACCCAGACAGAGTGTACCTCAGGATCAATCCCTCTTTTCTTCCCAAGATAGCATCAGAAACCAACATAAATCAATCCATAAATTTACCGGTTTTCTTCCCTAAATATCAGAATAAAGGAGAGTACAAGCTGCACTCATTAGATGTTCATAGGCAGCTTCA